>NC_083346.1:59111311-59778617 GCF_019175385.1 Lycium barbarum
GTCCGAATCAGAGGAGTATAGGTAGCCCGGCAATTCCTGGTTCACTGATGGCCAGGACAATGGACTGGAGTAGGGCGTGACACTCTCCGGGGAAGCCTGTCTAACATAGTGCTCTATCACAGGAGCTGCTGGCACATCCCCGGAAACCTCCTCCTCCGGCGTCCCTGAGGAATGCTCGAGGGGATCTGCATCATAGCCATCCTCCTCCCTGGGAGTAAGAAGCTCTGGAGGTATCGTCGCCGAATCCTCCGAAGGGTCAGTATCATAACTATCTTCTCTGGGATCCTCTGCTCGGGGAAACAAAAACTCTGGAGGAATTGTCTCTGGATCCTCCGAAGGGTCTGTCTCAATCGAGTAGCTGGCGGTCTGCCTACTCGGTCCTGGTGATATCCTCGGGGCCTTCTTAGCACCCCCACCCCCATCATCAGAAGCAGTCCTCTTCATTCTTGTCAATCTACAATCACCTGCAGGAAGAGGGTCAGAAACATTTTCCCCAAATAGTGACACTGATGCTCTTTTTGGAGCCTTGCTGTAGATACAGCAATTCGTAGGAAAGAAACATCTTAACCATACAGCTTTATCGCACGATCTAAGATTCCAAAGAAGGGTAACATCCTAGATGCCCTGTAGCCTCCTGTTTATAGATGTGGTGCACAACACACCGATAAACAAGACTTTACTAGACACGGCCTGTAGACATTCTGAGGACTAACTGCTCTGATACCACTTCTGTCACGACCCAACCCCGTGGGCCGCGACTGGTACCCTAACTGGGTACCCATACGTACCTACCTAACAGACTTGGCGAACCAAACAGAAAATTCACACTAGCTGTATACAAAATTAAGCCGATACAAATGCAACGCGCGCTATAACATACGCATACCTGAACATACTGAAATTTACATATAAGCCGATAAGGCTAGCATACGGACAGAGTCACAAAATCGTACTTACCTACCTGAACAGATGTAACCCGTAACCCACATATCTATCTACAGGCCTCTAACAGACATACATAATCATATGACGGGACAGGGCCCCGCCGTACCCAGAATTACCATACGTACAGAATATACAGATATCAGAAGATATATATACCAAAAGTACACGCTCCGGATCAAAGGAGCTCTCCAAAATAGCAAAATCTGTGCCCTAGACTGGCGGCGTATCACCGGGTGCGTCTGTACCTGCGGGCATGTAACGCAGCCCCCGAAGAACCGGGGGTCAGTACGAAAAATGTACCGAGTATGTAAAGCGGAAATATAACAAACATAATCATAGTCTGAATCAGAAGCACAGAAGTATAGCAAACGGAATCATAATCCAACGAACAGACAGAGGTATACCGGACAGATTCGTAATTCAGACAGACAGACGGAAGAATACCAGACAGAATCATAATCCGAACGGACAGACAGAAATGTACCGAAAATAATCACAACCCAGACGGACACACAGAATCATGGTCCAGACGGACGGATAGAATCATAGTCCAGGCGAACAGACAGAATCATAATCCATACGGACAGACAGAAGTATGATCCAAACGGACGGACAGAATCATTCATGCAGAGTCATACAATAGGTGTCGGGGCCTTGTTGGCCCACCTTGGACCAACTTGAGGCGACATACGTAAATTACTGACAATAGACCTTATGAGGTCATCCATAGTCATTCGGAAGCATTCCGACTCCGTTTGGGACAATTGCATACAAAGGTTCACTTTAGAGACAAGTTATAAGAAAAGTGATTCAATCTTACTGAAGGAATTGCAGCGGATTTCCATCTCGAATTCCAAGGAACGGAGTCGTATTTAAGGCTCGCGGCCGAGCCTATTATGTTCAGAACATGCCTAAGAATGAAGGGGTAGGCTTTACATACCTCAATTGCGCTTTATGCTCGCTTGGCTTCACTTCCAATTTCGTCCAGAATCTACAAATGGTCATGTTTACCAATTGTCAAATTCAAGCTTTTCAAGAATCCAAACTTATTACATACTTTCCTACCGAAATTTCGGCAGCATTTCCCCTATATATATAACATCCCCGAGACTTAGCTCGGCTTAATATATCAACACAGCACCCAACAACAACATCAATAACAACAACAAGTATCACAAAACACATTATATGGCATAACTAGCCATCTTTCCGGCATAACATAACACCTTTCATTCCGACCTTACACTTCCAAACCAATCTTACCATTTTCATATTCATCACTTATCAAGATCACTACAACATAATTCGGAGGCTTATCATATCGTTTTCACCAAATATACATAAAGTATACACAATGTACAAGTTTCCTACCAAGGGCATAATTCACCCACAACTTCCAATCTTTTGGCAAACATGTTCATGACATATTCATATCTTCCAACTTCATCAATGACAATCATAATTTGCATCTTCCTACTTTCATTTCCACATTTACATAAGTTACAATAAAGTTGTATAACTTCCCACAACAACTTCACAACAAATTTTCCATGACAACAAAAACGATTATTCTTTCATTCACTTCATAATCAACACAATTATCACACTAACAAAATTTAGTTCACCTTCCATCATCAACATACACCACACGGCCACACACTACATTTTCCAACTTCCACTAATTCATTCAACTTTCATTTCTAATACAAATTCCATCATAACTACAACTAGATTCCAACATGAATTCAAGTCTTGGGGGATGAGCTTGGGGGAATTTTGGATTGGGTCAGGAATCCAAGTTTGGGGCGGTATGAATAAAAGAACTTCCTATGTTATACTATTCAATTCTCGACGACGAATTGATTTGATAGTTCAGATATTGTTATTCATGATATTGATCCGATTCAAGATCATCGAGAGGTAATATTCATTCATTGAATTTACAGGCCAAAGATTTATCATCTCTATGGGATTAAATCCCGATTTATAAGGTTCCTCTTATGTTATTAAAGTGTTTATTTAGAGTTTTAACGGATTAGAATGGAGGAAATAATTTTAAAAGCTCGTTTGGCATTTTTGGGAGGTTTATGAAGGTGGGGCTGTTTCAGTGGAGTTAAATGGATGGAAATATCTGAGTTATGATGTATATTGATTGTCGATATTGTTGTTTGACGTTGTTGCTGATAATTTAGCTGAATTGGATTTTCGCGTTTGTTCAGTTTATAAAGGAAATGCTGTCGAAATTCCGTTAGAAATTGAGATAACTTTAAAGGATTGATTTTAGGGATATATATTGGATGGATTGTTGCAGTAAATTAAGTATATTGTTGTGTTTTTGAGATTTATTTCTTGTTGGGCTGTTGTGGTGATATACCGAATTGGGAGATACTAATGATATAGAGGAGATGCTGCCCGTTTCGTTTTAGAATTAAGTTATCAATTAATACATATGATATACGAAAGCCTTCTTAAGTCACGTGCATAGTCTTACGATTATAGGTTTGGCATACTAATTGTGAAAAGTTCGTGATTAAGTTGAGTTCCTTGGACGACGTAAGGTATGTAAAGCTATCTCTTCTTTCTTTTGGCATGATCTATGTGAGACAAACAGATGACGAATGTATAAACTCCAAAGAAGCTCCTATTCTTAGAGACACCAGGATGGCTAATGTTCTTGATTTCCAGAAGCTATTTCATTATGTCTTGATACGTGTCTATGATTCCTGAAATTCTATTTGATATAATCCATAGTGACATTCGAGGGGTACATGACATGACTGTTGTCTTTAATACTCAAGTGTTGGTTCATTCTACTTATTCTATTGAGTCTCAGATGATGATTTAGTTTGCATATGTTTGCTCACTACTCTGCTCGTGCATGCCATTAATATATCTTTCACCGACTCCCGGGCCGGGTATGTTTTCGTGCACAGTTTCATTGCATTATTCACCGAGCTCCTCACTAGAGGGCCGGGTACGTATATATATATATGATGATATGATGATGTGATGATGGCACCGAGTCCCATGATGGGTCGGTATGGTATATGATGACTTTATTCACCCAGTCTCATAATGGGCCGGATATAGTATATGATATAGACATTTATGATTTTCATCTCGTAAGGCACAGGTGCATTGGTATCCTTGGTTATCATACTTGCCTTCTGTTACCTTTTATTCAGTCTTGATCCTCTTTATTGTATTTCATGCTTTATATACTCAGTACATATCTCGTACTGACCCCCTTTCTTCGGGGGGCTGCGTTTCATGCCCGCAGGTACAGACACTCGGTTTGATGATCCTCCAGCTTAGGACTTCTGCTCAGCTGGTTTGGAGAGCTCCATTGTTCCGGAGCCTAGATTATTTTGGTACAGATCTTTTGATGTCGACTTTTACATATCCAGAGGTACGGCGGGGCCCTGTCCCGTCATATTTCACTTGTACACTCTTAGAGGTCCGTAGACATATGTGGGTTATATATGACTGTGTCGATATGGTTTGTTTTGGATCTTCCCGTATATAATGGCAGCCTTGTCGGCTTGTGTATTGTGTTATGCTTTGGTCAGTTGTGACTCCTCGGGAGACAGGTTTATGATATGTGGCATTGTGAATCTTTCGTTTGTTTTTACAAGTTTTCATACTGTCCTTAGTTGCAGTCTGACTATATCTAGCAGGTTCGTATACGAGTGTCCAGTTCGGGCACTAGTCATGGCCTATGGAGTTGGGTCGTGACAAAAGTGGTATCAGAGCAGTTCATCCTCGGAGTGTCTACAGACCGTGTCTAGTAGAGTCTGGTTTATCAGTGTGTGGTGCACCACATCTATAAACAGGAAGTTACAGGACATTTAGGATGTTACCTTCCTTTCATATCTAAGATCATGTGATAGAGCCCAGTCATAGGAAATGAAATTCCTTATACTAACCTTTGATTTCAGCTGAAGAACAGCATCGACAGAAGAAAGTGACTGATGATATTGGAAGTTACAAAGTACACAGGCAAGCAACAGTGCGAAAGATGCATGTCAGATAAGGTAAGAATATTGAAGTATGATTGAAATGTAAAGTTGAAGAATGAAAGGGAAGGTAGATAGGAAGGTATAACAGGACAGATCGCTAAAGGATCAGGTACGTCTCGAGGTGTGATATATGAGGTAAGTTTCGACATCTTTATATTTTTACTTGAAATTGGGAGCCCTGTGTGGCTGAGATATGTCATATATACATTAGCCCTATGAGGCGTTGCTGGTATCTGCTGCGTGCAGGTTTTGGATAGTAAAGAAATATAGAGGAAACTCTGCCGAAATGTTTCTAGAATTTAAAGGAGACGAGATACAAGCTTGTAATATGTCCTAATGGGAAAAGATGTTATGTAAAATGTAATGGCAGGACGGGATTAAGTTAGGAGTATCGTCCACCACTACAAGAGATGAGTTAAATATTGTTGAATTGAAAATAGCAGCGATTGTCAGTTCGACATTGATATGGTAAAGAGAAATGCTAGAGTAAATTAGGGAGACTGGTAGTACTAAAACATGACATAAAAGAGAAAGGGTAATTCCAATAGAGTGATACTAAAGTACTGATTAGATGGATAAGCACGAGTAAAATATGACAAGTTTATTAGCAAAATAAAGCAACAGCATGACTGAGACAGGGGTACAAAATACGAAGTTTATAACGAATGAGATCAAGAAGTGGCACTCTGTAGAGTTGATTATGATCAGGGTATAATGAGAACGTAGCAAGAACTTTAATACAAAGTAAGTGAAGTGTAGCGAGGAAACGACTAAAGATGTGACATGTTCTACATGAATAAAAAGTGAATGCAAGTGTGAAAGCAATAAGCGAGCCATGGGGCAGTAGATAAGAAAGCTTATAAGATCTTGTTGGGGGAAGATCCAGCATAGAGGTTTCGCAATGACGGAAATGATAGTAAGCAAAAGGAAAAAGGAAGTCGACTTGAAAGAGAAATCAGAGAAAAGTGATATAGCACAGTAGTAACAGTTGTGATTTGTATAATCGAGATCACGAGTGATATTTTTTGCTGGATGTAAAAGACCAAGACTACGGAAAGATGAATAACGAAATAAAATGATTGTTAGGCAAGGGATCAGCATAATAAGAATGAGAGGGGATGATCAGAATGAACAAAATAAGTTTTGGAAGCGAAGAATGGACTGTATAGAAGTAATATATCCTAAAGGAAAAGGCGTTATTGAGTTAATAATAGGTTTCCTCGTGCGAGGAATGAAGGATTGATTATAACGGTAAGTAATAAGATAAATTGAGAAGGAATGAATAAAAAGGAATAAGTATGGGTATAGGAAGAAAAGGAAATATGCGAAGTACGCGCACTTAAGAAGTAGTCGTATAAAAAAAATAGGCATCTCCTATGAATATCCTATACCAAGATAGAACAAGTAAAGTATATAAAGGAATAAGCTGGAAAGAACAATGTTTACCGTACGATGATAAAGCAATAAAGCAAGGCTATCACCAACGACAAATACGACATGATTTGTTTTGGTTTTAAAATCAATGTTGAGTGCAACACAAGAGTAGAAAAGTATGAGGCATAAAAGGTATTAGTTGTGCATGAGACTTAGACCCTTCAAAATAAAGATGGCAGGTTTAAGAGAAAATGCAGTTACGGTCACTATAAGTCGACTACGGGAAAGAGAGGAATAAGTTGAGATAGGAAGAAAAGGGAAGGATGACGCTATAAGTGAATTTTGAGTATTGAAGAATGGAATAGATGACATTACATGGATAATACGGATAGCTAGACATACTACTATTTCAGGCATCCCTATGGAACAGAAGTTGTTAATTTGAGCGGATGTAGACATTGACTCATAACTAATGGTTGAGCTAAGTAAAATACAACCTTGTTTGGGTTGCTATGTTGGTTGTATTACTTGGTTGCAAAACTGCAAGATGAGCACATTAAGACTTCACATATGAATATGATATAGTATAATAAGGGAATTGACGAAAGAGATATATGAGTTCGAGATTGGAAGTGAGGTAACAGAGATAAGTAAGACCCTTAAAGGGGGGAAGCGAGTAAGGAAAATACAAGTGTAGGGATTGAAACGAGGAATCCTCAGATGTGATAGATATAGACTTTTATGTAGAAATGAGTCTAATAGCTAGTGAATAAGTGGACAAGAATTGAGCGGGTATATGAGACTATACTGAAAATCATTGTAAAGACCTTGAACAACATGACATTAAGAGCGGATAGCGATGCTATGTTGAAATAGAGGCAAAGGAATTGACAGTAGAGTCGTTTGATAATGATATAGCGATTTATAAGTGACGAATAAGAGGGATATAAAGCTTCTATTATAGAATATAAGATGTGATAATCAGGGGACAAATAAAGGAAAGAAAAGAGTAAAGTGGAATGAACCAAAGGAATGGAAGTTTATGAATAAGTTTAGATGTTCATTCACGAATCACACAAGAACGGTTATGTAACTTGCAAGTATTTACATGTCGAGAATGAAACCGGTTAGGTACTTAAAAAGAGGAGTAAGAGGTAAGCAAGAATAGTGTGTTTGTGATACTCCGAGTCAGTTGAGGGAAAATATATGGTAAATTGAGTCGAAACGTTGAGTTGGAATTATCATTAAGGGAAAATAGGACAGTCACTTTGAAGATGATATAAGTATATGTTATATGTTTCCTAGGATAGCCTTGAGGTGTGTTAAATTACTTGCGAATTCGATGGGATCATTGAATAAATGGGGTTTTACCAGAAGAATATTACGCCTTGGAACTTTAATTTTTGTATCATTGTGGTTATAGAGTATCCCAGAGGATTATGAAAATTCTCAAAAATTATGAAGCCTTTAATGAGTCGATGAGGGACACCCTCGACAGGACATTTCAGATTGAATTTATCTAGACTCTACATATGTGAATCAATAACATTTTCATGGTCATATGGAAATAACGAAGTGGGAGAGATTTGCAAATCATGTGAGACTTAATATAATTATTGAGCAAGAAAAAGGATCGACGAGTCCGAGTATCAAGGAGGTTCTGCCAAAATTTTGTTAAAGTTGATTGTGATCAGTAGTATATATATGTGTGCTATGATCAGTAAGATACACAAGTGTAAACTGAAGAATGAAAGGTTAATAATAGTTGTAAATCGACTGAAAGGAAGGTAAAGATAAGTATTGAAAAGGACAATGAATTTGAAGCTTATAGAGGAAAGATAAGTATTGAAGAGCACTTTAGGAATTGTGAAGGGTTGAGTGATAATAAGCATTGGAATTGGATATGAGTATTAGTCTTCATTTAACATTCGAGGACGAATGTTTCTAAGAGGGGAAGGATGTTACACCCCAGAAAATTTCGTGTTACTAAGGCTACAGACGGTTTAATGTGAGCTCAAGGAGGAGCAAATATTACAAGTATAAAGAATGAAATTATACTGTAGTAGCATGAGGATAGCATGAGTATGATATTTGGAATTCGTACAATATGATTGGAATGATACGTTAAAAGATATATAGCCCTTGTAACCGTAAGCTGAGGTGGGGCCCACATGATGGAATTTTTATAAAGGACATATGATAAGTTATATGGACAATATATGTGAAGTTAAACACAACTCAAGAAGGACCCTTGAGCCAAATCCAAGTGTAAGCCCTCCAAAAAGATGTTTTTAAGTTACGTTTTCGGGTGATCTGACTTCAGGAGACCATACACCCATCATTATTTGGGTATTTGGGAAAACCACAAATATGAAAGTTGTAGATAATTTAATTATCTTTCCAACCATAGGTCGTGGGCCTTCACACGACAGAGGGATAAAACGTTATAGACGTTTTAATGCAGCAAGGTCAAGCTGCGCATTGGGCTCGGCCCAACCCGACTCAAGGTCGGTGGGAACCTACCCAAGACCCATATATAAGGGATAAATGCACAAAAATTCATTCATTTACAAATCAAGCAGTCTACAAACTTTTAGAGAGAGATAGAGAGGAGAGTTAGAAAGAGAAAGTGGAGAATCGAGCAAGTTCGAGGCCCCGAATCCCCAAGCTCGTGAAGGATAAAGTGTAGAACGAGTTGTTGTCGTCGTTTGAAGCTAATTATTGAGCTTGGGGGATGATATTTCGTGATTTATCAGCTGCTAAGGTATGTATAAGGTTCCTCTTATGTTATTAAAGTGTTTATTTAGAGTTTTAACGGATTAGAACGGAGGAAATAATGTTAAAAGCCCGTTTGGCATTTTTGGGAGGTTTATGAAGGTGGGGCTGTTTCAGTGGAGTTAAATGGATGGAAATATCTGAGTTATGATGTATATTAATTGTCGATATTGTTGTTTGACGTTGTTGCTGATAATTTAGCTGAATTGCATTTTCGCGTTTGTCCAATTTATAAAGGAAATGTTGTCGAAATTCCGTTAGAAATAGAGATAAGTTTAAAGGATTGATTTTAGGGATATATATTGGATGGATTGTTGCAGTAAATTAAGTATATTCTTGTGTTTTTGAGATTTATTTGTTGTTGGGCTGTTGTGGTGATATACCGAATTGGGAGATACTAATGATATAGAGGAGATGCTGCCCGTTTCATTTTAGAATTAAGTTATCAATTAGTATATATGATATACGAAAGCCTTCTTAGGTCACGTGCATATTCTTACGATTATCGGTTTGGCATACTAATTGTGAAAAGTTCGTGATTAAGTTGAGTTCCTTGGACGACGTAAGGTATGTAAAGCTATCCCTTCTTTCTTTTGGCATGATCTATGTGAGACTGTCACGACCCAGCTAGGGGCCGTGACGGGTACCCGGAGCTGACCACCGAGCACCGCTCGTTCTACTACTCATCATACTCATTAAGCCTCTTTTTTCGTTCATAAACTCATAATCATAAGAAAATCATTTTCATTAAAGAACATAAATACTTTTATATACATAAGCCTTTTGGCTATCAAAATATAATGTACACATATCTACATATATAAAGTAGTGACCTTGTGACACCATATAACCCACACATACGTATCTACGAGCCTCTACTAGAGTACTAGACATATGGACGGAACAAGACCCCGTCATGCCCAAAATACTTATACATATATATATATATATATATACACAAAAGAATAAACCCGATTAGCACCTCCGGAATAATGGAGTGCTTCTGCAAATCTGCTGATAGCTCCTAAAGGTCTGCGCCGTCTCCCTGTCTACCTGTGGGCATGAACACAGCGTCCAAAGATAACAGACGTCAGTACGAATATTGTACTGAGTATGTAAGGCATGAATGAAACAAACATAATGGAGAAATCATAAGTCATGAGGTGAAGGCAAAACCTGCGCGACCTTTAAGGATGAATACATTTCATACATATATCACATATACATAATCGTTGTACATGAACCGTAGCTTCTCATACACATAAAACATTATCCGTATTCGGCCACATAGGGCTCGACAATATCCATATTCGGCCACGTGGTGGCTCGACAGTATCCGTATTCGGCCACGTAGTGGCTCAACAATACCACATACATATCTTCCGTATTTGGCCAGGTAGTGGCTCGACCATATCACATGCATCATACAAGGATCAATATATCTCATCATTATCATTGCCATCACTTACATCTCATAGGCTTATCGTAACCTTTCATTAATGCACACATTTAAATTTAAAGACAATCTATGAAAATCACATCATATTCATAGCACGAATTTCGTATAAATATCGTATGATAGTCTTTATAATCTTTGGGCTTATGCTCATCATTTCCATTATCATTTCTATAGCGTATCTCTTACCTTTATCTCACATGAAATCTTATTATGAACATAGACTCGTAGTTTCTCGAAACATTGGTCATAGGACATGCATTGAGGCTTATGAACAATCTATAACAATGTCGGGGTGACGCAAGGTTGAGAGCCCCCCCCCCCCGCTTACATTATGGAGAATTCATAGGTATTCCGCCTCACCTTCAAGGAATTTGTATATAAGGTGAGTGTATACATCAAGCATTACTAATAGATCGTAGTTAATGTCTTTAGCTTTGTTTAAACATTATACCATGAACTCTAGAATATTTAGTCTTACGCTTATCATCTCCGTAATCCTGCTCATAACATGTCTCTTATCCATATCTCACGTGGCTATCCATGAACATAGGCTCTTGATTCCGGAATATAAGGAAGCCATGGAAATGTAAGGAAATAATATCATATCATAGGATCCATGCCTTAGAAAGAAAGGACTAGCCTTACATACCTTTTCCTTTAGCTATTCTACTGCTTGATCGTTCCTCTTCAATATTCGCGTCTTTACCTTCAAGAGAATTCGCAACAACGTCAGTTAATCGACTATAAGAACGCGTGACTATTTCTAGGGAAAATTGGGCAGCATTTCCTTCGTTTATACAACTCCCCATATTCTATATCAGCTCTCAACTATTCATAACAACATTCTCAATATGATAGACAACACTCATCATTCGTTTACAATATCCATATTTCATAATTTATCTTCAATTTCTTCATAATCATGGCCATGGTCCATTGTTGCCTTTTTCTCACATAGGATACTTATTCCATGTTCTAAATGTCATTCATAGCATTTTTATAATCACAATTTATCAATGATCATGGCTCAATTTAACTATCATCCAACCATTACACTATTCACTCATTAATGACCCATTTCTTACATCCTTCTATAATCCAAGTGTTTCAACGTTTCTATACCCTTAGAGGTTGTAGGAACAAGCCTTCAGTGGTATTGTTCTTCTTGCACCCAAAACCCTAGTTTGCTTCTCTTGAAATTTCTTAACTTGGATGAGCTTTGATGAGTCTCATACACTTGATTCACTTATATTTTTGATATTGATCCTTGATTTCCTTTGTTTTCTTGTAAATGAAGAGTGGAGAGTATTCTAGAGAGAAATATCGTGGAGATGAAATGAATTTTATGAGCTTAGGTCTCCTTTTAATGACTTAAAATCAGATCCAAAATGAACAGTAGCTGAAGTGTACAGTGGTCGTAAACCCAGTTTACGAGCCGTATATCGTGGTCATATTTAAGCATATCAAAACCAAAAAGGTATGCTGAGGATCATGGTGATTTACAATCGCAGTTTACGGGCCGTATTTCAATTTACGGTCCGTATTCCAAGTCGTATTTAACCATTTGAACATTTAGCAGAAAGTTGAAGTTTTGTGAGTTGGAATACGACCTGGCAGTTTACGGGCCGTATACCACTTTACGGTCCGTATTTCATTTTACGACCGACTGGCCAAAATGCAAATCTGTAACTTTTTTTTCACATTTTCAAAACCTATGATTAGTCATTGTGGAGCATAACCTATCTCTTATTACAATTGCCTTTGAAATCTTACTTAAGGTCGTCAAACGTCGTTCCCTTCTCATTGAAACATCATATACCCGTATTCTTCGTTTGTCTATTCATTATACGTTCACGGGGAAATTTCCAAGGTGTAACAAAGACAAACAGATGACGAATGTATAAACTCCAAAGAAGCTCCTATTCTTAGAGACACCAGGATGACTAATGTTCTTGATTTCCAGAAGCTATTTCATTATATCTTGATACGTGTCTATGATTCTTGAAATTCTATTTGATATAATCCATAGTGACATTCGAGGGGTACTTGACATGACTGTTGTCTTTAATACTCAAGTGTTGGTTCATTCTACTTATTCTATTGAGTCTCAGATGATGATTTAGTTTGCATATTGTTGCTCACTACTCTGCTCGTGCATGCCATTAATATATCTTTCACCGACTCCCGGGCCGGGTATGTTTTCGTGCACAGTTTCATTGCATTATTCACCGAGCTCCTCACTAGAGGGCCGGGTACATATATATATATATATATGATGATATGATGATGTGATGATGGCACCGAGTCCCATGATGGGTCGGTATGGTATATGATGACTTTATTCACCCAGTCCCATAATGGGCCGGATATAGTATATGATATAGACATTCATGATTTTCATCTCGTAAGGCACAGGTGCATTGGTATCCTTGATTATCATACTTTCCTTCTGTTACCTTTTATTCAATCTTGATCTTCTTTATTGTATTTCATACTTTATATACTCAGTACATATCTCGTACTGACCCCCTTTCTTCGGGGGGCTGCGTTTCATGCCCGCAGGTACAGACTCTCGGTTTGATGATTCTCCAGCTTAGGACTTCTGCTCAGCTGTTTTGGAGAGCTCCATTGTTCCGGAGCCTAGATTATTTTGGTACAGATCTTTTGATGTCGACTTTTACATGTCCAGGGGTACGGCGGGGCCCTGTCCCGTTATATTTCACTTGTACACTCATAGAGGTCTTTAGACATATGTGGGTTATATCTGACTGTACCGATATAGTTTGTTTTGGATCTTCCCGTATATAGTGGCAGCCTTGTCGGCTTGCGTATTGTGTTATGCTTTGGTCAGCTGTGACTCCTCGGGAGACAGGTTTATGATATGTGGCGTTGTGATTCTTTCATTTGTTTTTACAAGTTTTCATACTGTCCTTAGTTTCAGTCTGACTATATCTAGCAGGTTCGTATACGAGTGTCCAGTTCGGGCACTAGTCATGGCCCATGGGGTTGGGTCGTGACAATACGGCCCGTACAAAATTTTACGATTCCTCTGATGCAATTTGACGGTGCCACTCGACAGTCCGTCGAAGTAAACCGTCAAATTGAGACGGTGCAAATTTTCCTTTTGATATAAATAAAAGGGTCCACGACTTGAAGCTTATTATTCACCAAAATCAGATCCCTAACACCTCTTCAAACTCTCTCAACCATCCCTAATCATCCCTAAACATCCCAAGCATATCAAGAGAAGATCAAACCTTGAAACCTTAATCTAGTTCATGGAAGACGAATGTTCTTGCTTTTAGTTGAAGTTGTGGTGTAGTTGGTTTTGAAGCAAGATTGTGTGGGTTGAATTTCTTCAAGTATAAGGTATGTTCCTCACTCTATTACTTATATTGAATAGAAATGATTAGTAAGTCATAAAGGTGAAAAGGTTCATGGTAGAAAAGGCCATAATTATTGTGTTTTAGTTGATGGTTATGGATGGAATTTGAAAGGAATATTTGGGATTTATTCGAGTCTAGTTTGCATATAATCTCTTGGCTATGATATTTTTGATATTGTTAGTGATGTTTGGGTGTTGTTTGAAGATTGATGGAAGTAAGCAATATAAAGGAAATGTTGCCCAAATTTCGTTAGCTCACCTATTAGTTTAGCTTAACCTTGTGAGCATTTCAACGACTTAATCCTAATATGAATCGTCTTGAATGAAGATTTGCAAGCTCAGAAGGATAGACATTGAGTGATTAGGTAAGCGACGAGGTATGTAATGGCTATCCTTTCTTTTCTTGGCATGATCAGTAGATAATAAGCGTCTATCGAATCTTAAAGAAAGAGAACTATTATTTAGAGCTGTCATGCAGGTGTAACGTTTCTAAATGTGGTATTGTATTTTCTGAGGGATTCCTATCCGCTCCTTAGTTCTTTGTTGATGGAAGAGTTAGTGAATGACATGTTGACATCATCATATTTCAGTCTACACATGATATACAGCATTCTATATACACATATTTTTCTTTACCTTAGCCACTTGGTCAGTGAGACATGTTATTTATCCTGGCCACTTGGTCAGTGAGACATTTTATTTTGCTTGGCGGACGAGTCAGTGAGATAGATTTGCCTGGCCAACTGGTTAGTGAGATTTTACAGTTGCCTGGCCACTTGGTCAGTGAGATATATGATACTACTGTATTGCATTTATATGAGACAGATCAGAGAGATACCCAGGGCCTTCTTTGGCCTCCAGATTGTATTGTTTTCACTTCAGTTTCAGTTATCTATTGCCTTACATACTCGGTATATTGTTTCGTACTGACGTCCCTTTTGTCGGAAGCGCTGCATTCATGCCTGCAGGTATAGATAAAAAGATTGATAGACCTCCCCAGTAGGCAGGATCTGATATCAGCTAATTGGTGAGCTCCTTTTTTGTTCAGAGTTGCCAGGTATTTTGGAGTCTTTCCTTTTTTACTACATATCGGATGGGTAGCCCGGGGCCCTGTCCAACCTATGATACAGTCATACTTTGCTTAGAGGCTTGTAGACGATTCTTGTATATAGTGTGTCTGTGTTATAGCCTTGCCAGCTTGTATTTGTCTGTTTGGGTACTATTGGCTTTGTAAGATCGTAGCAGCCTCGTCAGCTTGCTCAGTTGTGTGTACATGTTTTGGGTGTGTGTGCCCAGTTCAGACGAGATAGCCAGTATTTTTATATGTATCCATATTGTGGCCTCGCTAGTTTGTAGGTATTGTCTATGTGCAGGTAGGCCTTATCGGCCTAAGTTGAGTGTTAATCCTCCAGAGTTACAGATTCAGAGTGGTTCGCTCTGGCCTAGTTTGGCATCACGTGTCGGTCACACCTCTCTAGATTTGGGGCATGACAAACTTGGTATCAGAGCTGGTCTGTCCTAGGGAGTCTACAAGCCTTGTCTTGAAAGTCTTGTTTATAGATGTGTTGTGCACCACATCATATAAACAGGAAGCTACAGGACATTTAGGAGTTGGTTACCCTTCTTTCATATCTAAATCGTGTTGTACAGCCAAGTCATAGGAGGTTTGAGTTAAACTTACCCTTTCATGATTGTATACAACTATGTCGGTGACTAAGAAGACAACAGCTAGCCGAAAAGTTGATACGGCAGCTGGTGAGGGAAACAGTAGGGTACACCTAGCAGCTGGGGCCAAGTCTAAGGGCCAAGGTAAGACCCTATCCCATCCATCATCGACGACTCCACCGGTTGAGAAGTTTTCGAGGGAGACAGCACCTCCAGTACCCCCTCCCACACTAACAGACTAGGATATTAGGAGTGCGGTGCAATTATTGACTTAGCTGATGGTGACACGGAGACAACCGAGAGCACCTGCTGGTGCAATAACCACTGATGGGCCTAGTAGTTTGATGGTTCGAGAGTTCCTAGCACTTGATCCCCCGAAGCACTTAGGGGTTAGGCGGGACGAGGATCCGCAGAACTTCGTCGATAAGCTTCATCGTATTTTCAAGGTCATGCATGCTACCGTGATCGAGGCGGCAGAGTTAGCGGCTTTCAGGTTTCGTGATATATCCATCTTATGGTATGAGGGGTGGGAGCATGCCAGAGATCCTGAGGCACCTCCAGCGTGTTAGTCTGAGTTTCCAGAGGCCTTTCTTGATCATTATTTGCCTTTAGAGATACGAGAACCGAAGGCTGATCAGTTCTTGACTGTCCAGTAAGGTAGTTCTAGTGTTCGTGAGTATTGCCTCCGATTTGATTCCTTGGCTAGATATGCTCCATCCTTCTTTGATTCATCGAGGACCAGGATTTACAAGTTTATAGCGAGTTTGCACCCTGATTATGTTGAGGCTTGTACCACTGCTGTTACACCTCAAAAAATTCTTTGTTCATGCACAGTGAATAGACTATCGAAGGGCACAAAGTATACGATGTTTCTATAAGTAAGAAATAGCATTTGATGATCCTAATTGAGATTTCAAAAGACATTCGAAGTAAGAGAAGAAAGTTTGCTAAGAAAGGCAAGGTATACGTCACGTATTTAGGAAGATTTACGAGTGCCGAGTTAACGATGACTTAATGATGTTTTAGAGAAGAGTTATAAGGTCCCTTATATTGTTACTGAGGTGTTAAGCAAGTGTTAAGAAGGTTCCATAAGGATTGGAGATCAAACGAGTCGACGAGAACGAATTCCGGAAGGTTGGGCAACATACGGTACAATATACTGGCCGTATAAATCATACTGGCTGTATGTCTGGCCGTATGTTGTGCCCAGAATGGGGCCTTCACTGGACCAAATCTACGGCCAAACATATCGTTGGTATAATTTATACAGACCGTATGTTGGTCCGTAGAATCTTGTCGGGACAGCTCCTAAATTAAATATAAGGGACCAACCTTATTTCATTTATTTCATTTCCTCACTTTACACTTCAAGAACATTCTAGAAAGCTCTCCACTCTTCATCCACAAGAACTCAAGAGAGATTTATGATCAACTTCATCAAACCAACAAAATCAAGTGCAAGAAACTCATTGAAGTTCATCCAAGCCAAGGAATTCCAATGGAAGTGAACTAGGGTTTTGGTGTGATGAATTATTTCCACTCAAGGCTCATTCCTACACTATCTGAGGTAAGTTTTATGATCATTCCATGTTGTTTAAGATATTGAGAGGTTGAAAGACTTAGATTATGAAAGGAGATAGAAAATGGGTTACAAAGATGAGTATAATAAGATTGAGTAGTAGCTTGGGATGAGTCATGATCCTTTATATGTTATAATTATAAATATGTTATAAATGATGTTAGTATAATGGGATAAGCATTATATGTGAGTAAACATTGATGTTAGTATAATGGGATAAGCATTATATGTGAGTAAACATTGATGTAGTAGTGCACTATGACCATGATAATGGGTGAATTGAACTGAAATTGTGAAATGTGGATAATGTAGATGAATGGAGATTGTTGGTCGTAATATTGTGAATGTTATTATAGATGTTTGGGAGTTGATAGATGATATGGGGAAAGTTGTATAAACAAGGGAAATGCTGCCCAATTTTCTCTAGCTTTAGTAAGCACGTTTATATAATCAATTAGCTAATGTTAATATGAACTCTCTTGAAGGTAGAAATGTGAGCATTGAAGGAGAACGCTCAAGCAATAGAATAGCTAAATGAAAAGGTATGTAAGGCTAGTCCCTTCTTTCTAAGGCATGAATCTTATGGCATGATTTTCCCTCCTTCTCCATGAATTTCCTACATTCCGGAAACTAAGGGTCTATGTTTATGAATAGCCATATGAGATAAAGATAAGAGATACGTTATCAACATGTGGATGATGATGATAAGCTTAAGCCCAATTATTCTAGCTATGATCCATTGATGACGTTTATTGTATACGTTCACCTTATATGTTAATTCCTTCAAGGTGAGGCAGAATGCTTATGAATGCTCCATAATGGAATCGGGGGTTCACGACCTTATGTCACTCCGATAAAGTATAGTTGTCCTTGAGTTCCTATGCATGCATTATGATGAGATTATGACAAGATTATGATAATCCTATGAGATGTACATGATGATGACATTACATCGTGCCTATATGGCCGAGCAGACACCGCTAAGGCGGGCAGCGTATACACCATGTCTAGATGGCATGGGCCGACACCACTAGTGGGCGGCATGAGATGGTTACCCCGGACGCGGGAGGCCTGGGCGCGGGCTAATGATGATCACACTGTGCCTATATGGTCGGGCATCTTATACATATATATGCATAGATGATACGATGATAATTATGAAGTAAGTCAGCATGCATTATTTCTACCAGAAATGACATTCAGTTACAGATTGCTCCTTACTTAATGCCTCCTTATTTCATTGATGTATTATTATTGTTTATGCCTTACATACTCAGTACAATTCTCGTATTGACGTCCTCTTTCTTTGGACGCTGTGTTCATGCCCACAGGTAGATAGGGAGGTGATCCAGATTCTTAGGAGCTATCAGCAGACTTGAGAGCACTCCATTGTTCCGGAGGTGCCATTGCTTATGATTTTGTGTATATATATATTTTGGGCACGACGGGGTCCTGTCCCGTCCGTATGTCTAGTACTCTAGTAGAGGCTCGTAGATACACATGTGTGGGTAGTATGGTCTCATTATTTTCCCACGTGTATATATATATATATATATATATATATATATATATATATATATGTATTATTTTGATAGCCAAAGGGCTTATGTATATAAAGGCAGTTATGTTTCCAATGAATATGATTTTTCTATGATTATGAGCATAAAAATAAGGATGAGTAATAGAATGAGTGGTGCTCGGTGGTTAGCCCCAGGTACCCGTCATGGCCCCTAGCCAGGTCGTGACAAAATTGGTATCAGAGAAGTTCAGTCCTAGGAAGTGTCTACGAGTCGTTTCTAGTTGAGTCTTGTTTATGGTGTGTTGCGCGCTACACTAATAAACAGGAGGCTACGGGGCATTTAGGAAAAATGACCATTCTTCTCCTTATGAGATCATGTGATAGAGCCGTGTTATAAGGTTTTATCCTCTCTAAATGTGTGTAATGATTTCAGAGATGCCGGTGAAGAGAAAAGGTACAGCAGCCCAGAAGGGCAAGACTACGATTGAAAGACGGGTAGAAAGGGAGCCGCCAATGAATGTAGAAGAGGGTGAATCACATAATAAGGCTCCATCTAATACTTCTCCCACTCCGTCTATTATAGAAGAACAAGAAGGGGCTTCAGCTCCAGCCTCTATGCCTCCAGTTCCTCCACCGGCTACTTCAGGTCAACAAATGACCGAGGCTATCCATCTATTGACACAGTTAGTTGCCGCCCAAGCACAGCGGCAGAGTTCGGGTTCAAGTGACAGGGCGGTTAGTACTAGAGCCCGTGATTTCATGAGTTTGAATCCTCCGGAGTTTTTCGGGTCAAAGCCGGATGAAGACCCGCAAGGTTTTATTGATAAAATGTTGAGAACATTGAAGATTATTCATGCCTCCGAAACTGAATCTGTGGAATCAGCATCTTATAGACTCCGAGATGTGGCGGTCTTATGGTATAATAATTGGATATCATCAAGACAAAAGAATGTGCCTCCTCCGGTTTGGAAAGAATTTGTAGATGCCTTTATCTGCCACTATTTGCTACCCGAGGTCCGCTGAGCTAGAGCGGATAGGTTCTTAAATCTAAAGTAAGGAAATATGAGTGCCCGAGAGTATAGCCTTCAGTTTAATTCATTGGCTAGATATGCTCTGAATATGTTGGCTGACATGGGGGATAGAATGCACAGATTTGTGAGTGGCCTAGGGCCACATCTACTTAAAGATTGCTTGATGGCTTCATGGCAAGATGGGATGGATATTTCCCGCATTCAAGCCCATGCCCAGAACTTAGATGGGAAACAACATCCACAAAGGGGTGATCGTGATATTGATAGAAGGCAAAGCAAGAGGGCCAAATCTATGGGTGTCGGTAGCGACTATAGAGGGGGATCGAGGCAGTCATATCCTAGACATTCAGGCCAGTCGGCGACTAGTGCACCTCCACGATTTGTAAGTAGGAGATTTGATCGCTCCGTTCCTTCAGGGCAGGGCCAGAGTTCGAGAGCTTTAGGTTCTCAGTTTTGGGGTGATTATAGCCAGAGGAGACCACCAGTACCGAGGTGTAGTCTGTGTGGTAGGTTACATTCTTGTCAGTGTCACCGAGGTTCAGATGCTTGCTATGCCTGTGGCCAGGTTAGGCACATGATGCGAGATTGCCCGTCGATGAGTGGTAGAGTTGGGGTTCAGCCTACAGGATCAGCGGCTGGTTCTTCTTCTGTACGCCCGACAGGGTAGATTCCCATAGGTCGAGGTAGAGGCAGAGGGGGATCATCTACTCCAGGTGCCACTCAGCCCCGTATCTATGCTTTAGCCGGATGACAGGATCTTGAGTCCTCCCCGGATGTGGTTACAGGTATATTATCTGTATTTTCCCATGACACATATGCATTGATAGATCCGGGTTCTACACTATCTTATATTACTCCGTATATTTCCGGTCGCATTGAGGTGGAACCCGAGTTAATTAAACCTTTTGAGGTATCTACTCCGGTTGGTGATCCCGTGATAGCTAGACAAGTGTATAAAAATTGTATAATTGTGATATGTGATCGCCAGACAAAAGCTGATTTAGTTGAGCTGGAAATGCTAGATATCGATGTGATTATGGGTATGGATTGGTTGGCCTCATGTTATGCTAATGTTGACTGCCGAATGAAAGTAGTTAGATTTCAATTTCCGGGAGAGCCCGTGCTTGAATGGAAAGGTAATACAGCATCCCCAAGAGGTAGGTTTATTTCCTACCTTAATGCAAGAAAGATGATAGCTAAAGGCTATATTTATCACTTAGTCCGATTTCATGACACCGAAGCAAAGTCGCCAACTCTCCAATCCGTTCCGGTAGTGAATGAATTTTCGGATGTATTTCTAGATGAACTTCAAGGTCTTCCTCCGGAAAGAGAGATTGATTTCGCTATTGATGTGTGGTCGGACACCCAGCCTATTTCTATTCCTCCCTACCGAATGGCTCCGACAGAATTGAAAGAGCTAAAGGCACAATTGAAGGATTTGCTTGAAGGCCTAGTTCATCACCGTAGGGAGCACCCGTCCTATTCGTGAGGAAGAAAGATGGTTCTTTACGGATGTGTATTGATTACAGGCAATTGAATAAGGTGACGATAAAGAATAAATATCCTCTTCCGAGGATTGATAATTTTTTTGATCAATTACAAGGTGCCAAGTGGTTTTCTAAAATAGACCTAAGGTCAAGTTATCATCAAGTGAGAGTTAAAGAAGAAGATATTCCCAAAAAAGCTTTCAGAACGAGATATGGCCATTATGAATTCCGAGTGATGTCATTTGGGCTAACTAATGCTCCGGCAGTGTTCATGAATTTGATGAACAATGTATTTAGGCCACTCGTAGAGCTGTTCATGATAATGTTTATTGATGATATTCTGGTATATTCTCGGACAGAATCAGAACATGCAGACCATTTACGTATTGTTCATGGAATTCTTCGGACTCGAGAATTGTATGCAAAATTTTCAAAGTGCGAGTTTTAGCTGAATTCTGTAACATTTTTGGGTCACGTTATTACAGATGATGGTATTCGAGTTGATACTCAGAAAATTGAAGCTGTGAAAACGTGGCCAAGGGCTACAACGCCCATGGAAGTTCATAATTTTCTGGGATTGGCAGGTTACTATAGGAGATTCGTAGAAGGATTTTCCTCTATTTCAGCTCCATTGATGAACCTAACCCAGAAGTCAACTAAATTTCTGTGGAATGATGCTTGTGAATGTAGTTTTCAAGAATTGAAAGATAGGTTAACTTCAGCCCCAGTCTTGACACTCCCAGAAAGGCCAAATGGTTATATTGTATATTGTGATGCTTCCGGTGTTGGGTTAGGATGTGTATTAATGCAGCACGGTAAATTTATTGCTTATGCTTCGAGGCAGCTTCGGAAACATGAAAAGAACTACCCAACTCATGATCTTGAATTGGCTGCAGTTATTCATGCACTAAAGATGTGGAGACATTACTTGTATGGTGTGCATGTTGACATTTATACAAATCACAAGAGTCTTCAATATATTTTCAATCAGAAGGAATTAAATCTGAGGCAGAGGCGGTGGTTAGAGTTATTGAAAGATTATGATGTGAGTATTTTATACTACTCCGGAAAGGCAAATGTAGTAGCTGATGCGCTTAGCCGCAGATCAATGGGCAGCCTATGTGAAGCTCCTTCGGAGAAGAAGGAATAAATTCATGAGCTCCGGCAACTAGCTAATCTTGGAGTTCGTCTAATTGACTCAGGAAGTGCAGGAATTGATATTAATAATCCCACTGTTTCTTCCTTAGATATGGAAGTGAAATAGCATCAATATGAAGATCCTCAGTTGAGCCAATATAGAGATACATTCCATGAGAAAGAGAAGTCTCCATTTGAAACTTCTATGGATGGAATTCTTAAGTACCGAGGCAGGCTATGTGTTTCGAATGTTGCAGAATTACATCGTCAAATTCCAGAAGAATCTCATTATTCTCGGTATTCTATTCATCTAGGTGCAACAAAGATGTACCATGATCTTAAGTTAAGGTATTGGTGGGATGGAATGAAGAAAGACATAGCAAAATTTGTGGCTCAATGTCCAAACTGCCAACAAGTAAAATTCGAGCATCAAAAGCCAAGAGGATTATTGCAAGCAATGGATATCCCTACTTGGAAATGAGAAGTGATCAACATGGATTTTATTGTGGGGTTACCTCGTTCCCAAAGAAAATATGATTCTATATGGGTAATCGTGGACAGACTCACGAAAGCAGCTCATTTTCTTCCAGTTAGAACCACATACTCAGCAGAAGATTATGCAAGGTTTTACCCTAAAGAGATTGTGAGGCTTCATGTCGTTCTGATATCTATTATCACAGATAGAGGGACACAATTTACAGCTAAGTTCTGGAAGTCTTTTCAAGAAGGTTTAGGTATTCAAGTAAAGCTTAGTATGACATTTCATCCACAAACTGATGGGAAAGCCGAACGTACTATTCACACTTTGTAAGATATGCTACTGGCATGTGTACAGGATTTCGGTGGTAGTTGGGATGACCATTTACCCCTTATTGAGTTTGCATATAACAATAGCTACCATTCCAGTATTCAAATGGCTCTATATGAAGCTTTGTATGGAAGGAAGTGTAGATCACCAATTGGATGGTTTGAGGTAGGAGAAGTATAGCTAATAGGCCCTGAGCTAATTCAACAAGAAGTGGAAAAAGTTAAGGTGATCCGAGATCGATTGTTGACAACCCAAAGTCGTCAGAAATCTTATAAGGACAACCGTTGACTAGACTTAGAATTTCAAGTTGATGATTGGGTAATCTTAAAGGTGTCACCAATGAAAGGAGTGATGATATTTGGTAAGAAAGGGAAGTTGAGTCCTTGATATATAGGACCTTATAAGATTGTCCTCAAGGTGGGTCAAGTAGCTTATGAATTTGACTTACCCTCGGAGCATGAATCAGTCCATCCAGTTTTCCTTGTCTCAATGCTTCGTACGTGTATTGGAGATCCTACGAGGATTTTTTCGATAGATGATGTTCAAGTGAAGAATCCCCCTTGACATACTAGATAGGCAAGTACGGAGACTCAGAAATAAAGAACTAGCCTCAGTTAAGGTCTTATGGAGAAATAACACCCGAGAAGAAATGACCTGAGAAGCATAAGAAAATATGAAGTCCAAGTACCCGCACTTATTTCAGCCCTCGAAAGAGATCCAAGATGAAACATCAAGATTATGAGGTATGTACGTTCTCTTTTTATGCATATGAGTCGTGTATGGCCAAACTATATTGCTATTATGTTGTGGCCCTGTGAGGATTATTATTATGGGCTGTTGTGACAGGATAGTAGTGCCATATTACAGGGGAAACTCTGGCGAAATTTTCATAGAATTCCCGAGTGCTCAACATTCGAGGACGAATGTTCCAAAAGGAGGGGGGAGCGAATGTTAACACATCGGAAAATTCTCCGTTCATGCACAGTGAATAGACTAATGAAGGGCACAAACTATACGATGTTTCGATAAGTAAGAAATAGCATTTGATGATCCTAATTGAGATTTCAAAAGACATTCCAAGTAAGAGAAGAAAGCTTGCTTAGAAAGGCAAGGTATACGTTACTTATTGAGGAAGATTTATGAGTACCGAGTTAACGATGACTTAATGATGTTTTGGAGAAGAGTTATAAGGTCCCTTAGATTGTTACTGAGGTGTTAAGCAAATGTTAAGAAGGTTCCATAAGGATTGGAGATCAAACGAGTCGACGAGAACGAATTCCGGAAGGTTAGGCAACGTACGGTCAAACATATTTGCCGTATAAAACATACTGGTCGTATGTTGTGCCCAGAATGGGGCCTTCACTGGACCAAATCTACGGCCAGACATACAGTTGGTATAATTTATACAGACCATATGTTGGTCCGTAGAATCTGGTCGGGACAGCTCCTAAATTAAATATAAGGGACCAACCTTATTTCATTTCCTCACTTTACACTTCAAGAACATTCTAGAGAGCTCTCCACTTCATCCACAAGAACTCAAGAAAGATTTTTGATCAACTTCATCACACCAACAAAATCAAGTGCAAGAAACTCATTGAAGTTCATCCAAGCTAAGGAATTCCATTGGAAGTGAACTAGGGTTTTGGTGTGAGTGAAGTATTTCCACTCAAGGCTCATTCCTACACTATTTGAGGTAAGTTTTATGATCATTCCATGTTGTTTAAGGTATTGAGAGGTTGAAATACTTAGATTATGAAAGGATATAGAAAAAGGGTTACAAAGATGAGTATAATGAGATTTTGAGTAGTAGCTTCGGATGAGTCATGATCCTTGATATGTTATGATTGTAAATATGTTATAAATGATGTTAGGAGCATGGGATAAGCATTATATGTGAGTAAACATAGTAGTGTACTATGACCATGATAATGGGTTAACTGAAGTGAAATTGTGAAATATGGATAATGTAGATGAATGGAGATTGTTGGTTGTAATATTGTGAATGTCATTATAGATGTTTGGGAGTTGATAGATGATATGGGGAAAGTTTTATAAACAAAGGAAATGCTGCCAAATTTTCTCGAGCTTTAGTAAGCACGTTTATATAATCGATTAGCTAATGTTAATACGAACTCTCTTGAAGGTAGAAACATGAGCATTGAAAGGAGAACGCTCAACCTATAGAAAAGCTAAACGAAAAGGCATGTAAGGCTAGTCCCTTCTTTCTAAGGCATGAATCTTATGGCATGATTTTCCCTCCTTCTCCATGAATTTTCTACATTCCGGAAACTAAGGGTCTATGTTTATGAATAGCCATATGAGATAAAGATAAGAGATACGTTATGAGCATGGAGACGATGATGATAAGCTTAAGCCTAATGATTATAGCTATGATCCATTGATGACGTTTATTGTATACACTCACCTTATATGTTAATTCCTTCAAGGTGAGGCGGAATGCATATGAATGCTCCATAATGGAATCGGGGGTTCACGACCTTATGTCACCCCGATAAAGTATAGTTGTCCTTGAGTTCCTATGCATGCATTATGATGAGATTATGAAAAGATTATGATAAGCCTATGAGATGTACATGATGATGATATTACACCGCGCCTATATGGCCGGGCATACACCGCTAAGGCGGGCAACGTATACACCATGTCTAGATGGCATGGGCAGACACCACTAGTGGGCGACATGAGATGGTTACCCTGGTCGCGGGAGGCCTGGACGCGGGCTAATGATGATCACATCGTACCTATATGGTCGAGCAGCTTATACATATCTATGCATACATGATATAATGATGATTATGAAGTAAGTCAGCATGCATTATTTCTACCATAATTGACAGTCAGTTACAGATTGCTCCTTACTTGATGCCTCCTTATTTCATTGATGTATTATTATTGTTTATGCCTTACATACTCAGTACAATGCTCGTACTGACGTCCTCTTTCTTTGGACGCTGTGTTCATGCCTACTGGTAGACAAGGAGGTGATCCAGATTCTTAGGAGCTATCAGCAGACTTGAGAGCACTCCATTGTTCCGGAGGTGCCATTGCTTATGATTTTATGTATATATATATTTTTGGCACGACGGGGTCCTGTCCCGTCCGTGTGTTTAGTACTCTTGTAGAGGCTGGTTGTCACGACCCAAACAGATGGGCCATGACTAGTGCCCGAGCTGGGCACCCGTATACGACCCACTAGATATAATCACACTGAAACTGAAAACAATATGGCACTCTGTAAAAGCATGCTGTGAACTCATCATATTATACATCAGAAAGAACTTGTCTGTTGAGAAGTCACAGTTAACCAAAACATAACAAATATGCAAGCCGACAAGGCTGCCTCTATACACGGGGACGTCCAAGATGAACTACATCAATATAGCTGACCAAACTGTATATACACAACCCACATATGTTTATAGACCTCTAAGAGTGTAACAAAGTCTAGGTCAAAAGGGTCAGTACCAAAATAACTCAAGCTGCGAAACAATGGAGCACTCCAAGCAGCTGGGCAGAAGTCCTAAGCTAGAGCATCACCAAACTAAGTGTCTGTACCTGCGGGCATGAAACGCAGGCCCCAAAGAAAGGGGGTTAGTACGGAAAATGTACTGAGTATGTAAAGCATGAAGAACAATAATAAAGATCATGTCTGCGTAGAAGATGACACGAGACAAGTATGATAATCAAGGATACCAATGCATCTGTGCCTTATGAGATGAGAGTCATGCATATATATATATAATATACCGTACCCGGCCCTCTAGTGAAGGACTCGGTGAACTCATCATATAGATACCGTACCCGACCCTCTAGTGAGGGACTCGGTGAAATCATCATATATATACCGTACCTGGCCCTCTAGTGAGGGACTCGGTGAAATCATCATATATATACTGTACCCGGCCCTCTAGTGAGGAACTCGGTGAAATCATCATATATATACCGTACCCGTCCCTCTAGCGAGGGACTCGGTGAAATAATCATATATATACCGTACCCGGCCCTCTAATGAGGGACTCGATGAAATAATCATATATATACCGTACCCGGCCCTCTAGTAAGGGACTCGGTGAACAATGCAATGAAACTGTGCATGAATACGTACCCGGCCCGGGACTCGGTGAATGATATATTAACGGTATGCACGAGTATAATATCATGAGCAACCATATGAAAACTAAATCATCATCTGAGACTCAATAGAATAATTAGAGTAAACCAACACTTGAGAATCAAAGACAACTATCAAGTCAAGTACCACTGAGAATTAGAGTTCATTGGAGTCATGTATGTTCGTCGTTCGCTTACTTTATGTAGTTCATGCCATAAAGAAAGAAGGGATAGCTTTACATACACTTTGAAGCCTTTAGAAGTAGAGTCATAATCATAAAATCATTCCTATCCTTGACATCATCAGAAGTTTTAAGAACCATGGACTTTTAGCTTTTGAAGACAAGAAGGTTACGGAAGCATTTATGAAGTCATACCATAGGAATCATGCCTTTGAAAGAAAGAGGACGAGCCTTAACATACCTGTTCCACCTCCTATTGGCTACGCTTATTTGTCCAAGCTCGCAAGTCTACATTTAAGAGGATTTACACAATCGTTAGACTCATCGTTATACGCTTGTCTTAGTCCTTCAAATAAATCCACTTATAATCTGCCGAAATTCGGGCAGCACCTCCCCTGTTTATATGCCTAGCCCGAAATACCAATACCAACAACCAACAACAACAACAAAAATACCAACATCAAGAACATCATTTCCAACACCAATATGTACCATAAAACAGCCCACACGTTGTTTTCCAACTTCCATAACTAACAAACTTACTAAACGATTGTTTAGCGACTTTATCTCCGTAAATAAGCCTTAAATAATACCAAAAGAGAAAGATTCATACCTTATTTCTTGTTAAGACCGCAATATCCTCAGTATCCACGCTAAATTCCACCGCAAAACAACATTAGAATCAAAACCATGCGTTGCCCGGACCTAAACCACTACTCCGCTACTTGAAAATTGCTCACTTTTTGATTCCCTGTCTCTCTCTCTTTAAATTTCTGGAATTTTCTGGGGCAAATCTGATGAAAAAAGGGGATTCTTACCCTTTTTATAAGGGTCAAATCCGGGGGTCACTTTAGCATTTTACTGTAGCAGCACCGTAGCAGGGAGTGGTACTGTAGCAGTACTGTAGCACGCGTTTCTACTCTGTCAGCTGGACTTGTAACGTCCATAATTCTCTACTCCGAAGTCCAATCGATGAGTGGTTTATTGCGTTGGAAACTAGACTCGACGAACTTTATTGTAGGCTTTTGTTTCACCTTAAAACGCTTAATATGCTAAGAGATAATCGTCCACCAATTTGGACTAAACTTTTCACACAAAACATTACCCATCCTTTCTCCGAAGTCGCACTACTTCATTTCTTCCACTCATTTCCTTATAAAACCTTCCGGTATACCTTATATACATCGTTCACTCATTAAATATACTTAATAATGCTTGCTCCTCATATTCTAAAGTTGTTTTACTTAACCTAACTCAACGTACTTACGTTTCAAATTTGATAAGTGCTCTTCGAAGATACGGGGTGTAACATCCTTCCCCCCTTAAAAACATTCGCCCTCGAATGTTGTAGTGCGCCGATCCTCAATATCCTCATTGAATTTTTTTGTTCGATTACCATATACTTATACTATAATTTGGTCAGTTTTGTCCTACCCTTTCTTAGCTCCTTATCAAATTCATTTGTGAGTCGTACATCCTTCAATCCTCCTGTATACAAGTTAGCTAGTATTTCATTCTCATCCTGCCTTCCTTCCTGTGGTTTAACTGGCCACGCCACGGTTACTCGCCGTCCTGGAGCGTCCTTCCTTTTCGTTCCTCATTTCTTTATTAACGGATGACTCCCTTGTTCGAATTCCGCACTTTCTTCTTTCTTTTGTTAACCTCTCCGATGCTATCTTGGCTATCCCTTCTTGTACTTGTTGAGCTTAGATACGTGCTAGATTATCCCCTCGTAATTCATCAGCCAAGATTTTCGATTCATCATAGATTTTCTTATACTAATGTCCCGTTGCTTGTTCAACGTTACTCTGATACTGACAAATCCTTACTCTTAACGGTTACGTTTCTTCAACCATCCGTCTTAATTCCTTTCCATGATAGGTTATAACCATATCCTCAATACGATTTCTTAAATACGTACATTCCTAATGTTCCATCACCATCTCTATTATTCCTCGTAGCATGATTATATATTGCGATGAACCAATAATCATAGTTCGAACTGGTCTATAGCTCACAATATCTTCGAGTTCTTGTCAAAACTCTCCCTTTAATTCCTTTGCCTCAAATTTTGCAATATAACTTATAATTATAAAGTTAGGGCAATTCTCACTTTACCATAGCTTCTTTCCAACATCGGTATGGTATACTTACCCTTGACTTCCTTATTCCAGTGATCACTTAGTTAGCTGTCATTCCTTGTTGGCTTTCCGGTATGTCCTTTCCCATCTGTGGGGCATAACCTTACGCTGATGGTTCATATAATTCTATAATACATACCCTTATGCTCAGTATGGTTAGTGACCCGTGATGTACTTTCTAATTTCTATTGATACTGCTGCCTTTCTATCTGCACCCACATCGTTCTTCCTCTCTTTAGAGATCGCCACACCGCTTATCGTTACTCCTTTTGTTAAGATTCTTATATTTTTCCTTTAATATCAAGATTTTCTTCCGTTGTAACCCAAAGTGTCCTTTGTACTCATCATCCATTTCATCATTCTCTTTGTAGTTGGCTTGCAGAGCTTTCTTACTCTCTTTATTACTCTTTAGGATATGCCGCTGCCTATTTAGGTGCAGGACAAATTTCCCTGGTCTAGAAATATCATATCTCACGTCCGCGTGAAGTATTCTCTTGATCCATTTTAATTCCTTTTCATACCTGCTTTGTCGTATGCTTATCATTAATTCGTTCCTGCTCCCTCTTAATCCATTCTTGGTATGCCACTACGTCCTGAATTTTGGCTTCCTTAAGCTAACCTCTTTCTTGCCTTAGACTTTTGATAATTCCATACCTCGTTTCAGGACTAGATCTTCCCTTCCCCCCCTTTTAAGGGTGTTCTTATACACTAGTAACTCCCGAGTATCAGTAGTCATCGGCCTACCCTAACGATCCTTCGACTCTTTTGGTCTCTTATAATACCAGAATTCTCTCATCGTATAGCTTGACTTATTTTCCCTTCTGCTAATCGAGGGCTTTGCATTTGAATGAAGTGCTTATGCATTACAGATCCATTCTCGCTGCCTTTTTTAAGGCCTTTCTACTTCTACCTTTTATGACTGAGAATTTCCCGAATCAACGGGTTAATGGAAACATTGGAATCCATCAAAACATTTTACGAAACGTTTGGTCACACTTTGCTCTTTTTATCCCTCGTCTTCCTCCACAACTATTATCACTGAAATTCTTCTTACTCTGAGTTTCTGGTTTCACTCTACGTCTAAAATAAATCATTGAGGGTTAATATGCTACACTCTTCCCCTTCCACTATCAATCCTTTTATTCTCTTGGCTAACTTATCCGAAATTTTCCTTGACTACTTATTTGCGTCCCACCTATGCGTTGTAGTTCTTCCAGTGTTCTGCCACTTCTTGTTCATGTCATGAATTCCTTGCAAATATACCCTCTTCTTTCTTCTCCTTCCTGCCGTCAAGACTAGTCCATACTCATGAATATTTCCCATACATCCTTCTATTTCCTTTATAATTAAACCTCTGTATTCCTTATCCTCATCCCATGTCATTGATGTACTACCTCCCGGTTAGCTTTGTTAGTTCATTAACCTCTCGCTTGTCCTCGGTGACTGCTCAATTTTTTTTTCTTCCTTTCTTCTTCTTTTGACCAGCCCATTAGTGTACCTTTCCTGCTTTCATCCTCAAACCTTCCTTGAGTTCCTTCCTCCCGGAGCGCCCTTCTCCACTTGTTATTTTATAGTATTGACCCTAACATTCGTAAAATATTCCTTTAAACGAGCAAATCTGTTATATTCTTAAATCATCTTTTAGGAAAGCTTCTCCGTTTCCGAGGCAACCGTGTCAGTATGACTGCACATTTATCCCTTTAGACACCTCTCAAGAGCTGGAAATATCTTAGTATCGTTGCAAGGCCTGATCATTCTCTCTCTTACTTCACATCCCTATTTGTGATTACTATCCTTTAGTCCCACTTATTGAAGTCTGTTTTCTAACCCCACACATTCATCTTTTGTTTCACACTACCATACTTTATCCCTTTCACATGCCTACCTTCGAATTTTATCCAAATAGTCCCTTGCATTACCCATCGTCCCTCTTGGATGCTTCAATTACCCTCGTTTCTTACACTTTTTTTTCTCAAGGCATTCTAATATCTTTACTTTCTATATATTCACTTTCTTCCTTTCCCTAATGTTGTTGCATTAGGACTTTCCAACTCGAGCCTGTGGTGACAATATCATCAACTTACCTTGTAACATCTATCACTTGAATTTCACTACCCTGTTCGATTGATGCCTTCAGTATACCGCAACGTCAGTTGCTGGGACACATATACCGGTTGGAGCAGCCACATATGGGATGTCATACACATACATATATATATGTGTGTGTGTGTGTGTGTGTGTGCGCTTACTAGCGCCTCGCTTACAAAGTACTTCCTTATACTATTCGAACTCATCCTAATTCTAGAGCTGTGATGCACTTTTTTTTCTCTTTGCCGGTCTAGTTCGCCTCATCATTCGCGACCTTTTATGGTTTCTAACCCCTCCGCATACTCCAATTTCCCTTAGGCTATTCTAGCTTCTCATCTGTCTCTTATATCTGAATTGTAGGACTCTTAATATACTTCCCAGGGGGTCACCCATCCTAGTATTTCTCTCACCCCAACACGCTTAACCTTGGAGTGCTAATGGGATCCGGCGCGTTAGTGCTGGTATAATCGCATACACCTTACTGCGTGACCTTCCTCACATAACCTAAAGCAAGTTGAAGTTTTAACAGATTCTAAAACATTCTCGTAATGCATCTCCCTCCGAATTAGAAAGGATCTCTTACTCGTCCGACTAAGCAAATGCTATTTTGGCCTTTGAAATCCTCAATAATCACGTTTTCATCTGTGTATATGACTACCTTCCATCCTAGATATCAAGATTCCCAATGGTGGCGACAACACCTTAATCGCAGTTACCTCTAAATACTTAAGTCACTGATCCCCTTTAGGATTTCCGCTCATCACTAATCAGTATTACCCTGAAGTAATTACATGCGCACATAGGAAGTTCCAATAAGAACACGTATACCTGTAGCCGATCGGTCCTTAGCCTGATATGGTGGGCTATAGAGTGAAGTGTGTTCTTCATCCTTGTCTTCCCACCATCTACTAGTCTGGCCTAACATAATGCTGAAACGTAAGGAAAATCTAGATGTGCCAACTTTGTACTTCCTCAATTACGTCTTCATCCACAGGAATCTCGTGAACCCTTAAACGGGTCTTTGTCATATGATTTCTCAGTCGGGTCTCCTCCTATTGGAGCCACATCCTCCGATGGGTCCGCCTCAATGGAATAGCTGATGCTCTTGCTTATACCTCTTAACGTCCTCAATCCTGAGTCGACGGGCGATACGGGTCTCATGTCCCACTTTGGAGCCTCACTAACGCTCCAATTAACTGAACTTGTCCTCTCCTCCAATACAATCCTGCAATTTATCAAAAATCGTACCAAGAACGAGCTTTCCTATCATTGGTTGTACTGCACGATCTATGATCAGAGAGAAAGATGACATCCTAAATGTCCTGTAGCTTCCTGTTTATAGATGTGGTGCACAACACACCGATAAATAAGACTCTACTAGATACGGTCTGTAGACACTCTGAGGATGAACTGCTCTGATACCACTTTTGTCACAACCCAAACCGATGGACCATGACTAGTGCCCGAGCTGAGCACCCGTATACGACTCACTAGATATAATCAGACTGAAACTGATAACAATATGGCACTCTGTAAAAGCATGCTGTGAACTCATCATATCATACATCAGAAAGAACCTGTCTGCTAAGAAGTCACTGTCACGACCCAGCTAGGGGCCGCGACGGGTACCCGGGCTAGCCACCGAGCACCGCTCGTACTATCACTCATCTCGCTCATTTAATGCTCTCTTATTACATTTATGATCAAGCATGGGAAAAATCATATTTTATGGGAAAACATGAATACCTTTACATAAATGTGCCCTTAGGCTATCAAAATAGATATTATTTATATACATACGAATATACCACAATAGACTTGTGAGACCATCTAACCCACACTACGCATCTACGAGCCTCTACTGACATACTATGCATATAGACAGAACAAGACTCCGTCGTGCCCAAAATATACATATGTACCAAAAGAATAAACATAAGCACCTCCGAACAATGGAGTGCTCTCAATCAGCTGACCGCAGCTAAGAATCTGGATCGAGCTCACCTCCCTGTCTACCTGTGGGCATGAACACAGTGTCCAAAGAAAACGGACGTCAGTACGAATGTTGTACTGAGTATGAGAGGCATAAACAATAACAATACATCAAGAATTAAGGGAGATATCAGGTATGGATCAAACTATAACTGACTGTGAATCATATGAGAAGTAATGCATGCTGACTTACTTTCATACTTACTCATCATCTCATGTATGCATAACATGTATATATATATATATAAACTGCCCGACCATATATGAATGGTGTGATAATCAATAACATTAGCCCGCGTCCAGGCCTCGCGCGTCCGGGGTACCATCTCATGCCGCCCACTAGTGGTGTCTGCCCATGCCAACTGGCCATGGTGTATAACATAGCTGCCCGCCTTAGCGGTGACTGCCCGGCCAACTAGGCGCGATGTAATATCATCATAACATGCTCATCACAATATGCTTATCATAATATGCTTATCATAATGTATGCATAGGACTCAAGGATAACTATACTCTATCGGGGTGACGTAATGTCGTGACCCCCGATCTCGTTATGTTGCATTCATCGATAGTCTGCCTCACCTTGAAGGGATTAGCATATAAGGTGAGTGTGAGTAATAAATAACATTCTTATCATTATGGCATCATCATATCATATCTCATATAGACATTTAGGGATATAGGCTTTTAGCTTTCCGGAATGTATGAACTCATGAAGAGGGGAGGAATTTATACTATAGGATTCATGCCATTAGAAAGAAAGGAATAGCCTCACATACCTTTGTCGTTTAGCTAAGCTATCGTTCACTTGTTCTCCTTCGATATCACGTCATTACCTTCACGAGAGAATTTGGACTAACGTTAGTTAATCGACTACAAGAACGCATTGTTATTCCTAGAGAAAATTGGGCAGCACTTCCTTTGTTCCTACTACCTTTTCCATATCCTATATCGACTCCCAACATTCACATCAACATCCACAATATAGAGACCAACAATCATCATTTATATACATTGAGTAAAATCCACCATTTCTCTCCAATTACTCCACATTCATGGTTATACCTCGTTATCGCGTTTCCGCATACATAATACTTATTTCATGGCTTAAACTTCGTTTACAACGGATTCATAATCATAACGCATCAACATTCATGATTCCATTCCACTATCATTCAATTGTGACACTATTCACTCAGTAATGGCCCATTTTCTATATTCTCCTACATTTCAAGTATCTAAGCCTTCCAATGCCTTGAACAACATGGTATAGTCATGAAACATACCTTAGATGTTGGTTGAACAAGCCTTGCATGAGAATATTCCTCTAGCACTAAAACCCTTCTTAACATCTTTTGGGATTTCTTGAAGGAGATGACTTCCAATTAGGTTTCATACACTTTGTTTCATAGATTTGGTGTTGATGATCTTAGTTTTCCTTTGATTTATCTTGTAGTGGAAGAGTGGAGAGTTTTCTAGATAGTTCTTGAAGTGTGGAGAGTGAATGAAATGAAAAATGAAATGAAAGGGTCCCTTATATTAAAAATACACAGCTGGCCGACCATTATTATACGGACCAACATATGGTCCGTGCTATTTATACGGACCGTATGTGTGGCTGTATATTTGGTGCAGTGGCTGGTCCTCTCTTTGGCCATTTATATGGTCCCATATATGGCTAGTATAATTTATACGGTCCGTAGATTGGACCGTATAATGCCCAGTGGTTTCGTTTTCGTTCTCGTCGACTCGTTTGATCTCCGATCCTTATGGAACCCTCTTAACACTTGTTTAACACCTTAATACCAATATAAGGGACATTATTACTTATCTCTAAGACATCATTACGCCATCACAGAATCGTTGCTCGTTATTCTTATCCGATACACCACATATGGTTTGCTTTTCTTAACAACTATCTTTCCTTACCTCACATGCTTTTGAATTCTCGTTTAGGGTCGTCAAATACTATTTCTTACTCATCAAAACACCGTATACGCCATGACCTTCGCTTTCCTATTCACAGTACATGTACGGGGAATTTTCCGAGGTGTAACAGTCACAGTTAACCAAAACATAACAAATATACAAGCCGACAAGGCTGCCGCTATACACCGGGACGTCTAAGACGAACTACATCGATATAGCTGACCAAACCGTATATACACAACCCACATATGTCTACAGACCTCTAAGAGTGTAACAAAGTCTACGTCAAAAGGGTCTGTACCAAAATAACTCAAGCTCTGGAACAATGGAGCTCTCCAAGCAGCTGGGCAGAAGTCCTAAGCTAGAGCATCACCAAACTGAGTGTCTGTACCTGCGGGCATGAAAAGCAACCCCCGAAGAAAGGGGGCCGGTACGGAAAATGTATTGAGTATGTAAAGCATGAAGTACAATAATGAAGATCATGTCTGAGTAGAAGATGACAGGAGGTAAGTATGATAATCAAGGATACCAATGCATCTGTGCCTTATGAGATGAGAGTCATGCATAAATATATATATATAATATACCGTACCCGGCCCTCTAGTGAGGGACAAAGTGAAATCATCATATATATACCGTACTCGACCCTCTAGTGAGGGACTCGGTGAAATCATCATATATATACCGTACCCGGCCCTCTAGTGAGGGACTCGGTGAAATAATCATATATATACCGTACCCGGCCCTCTAGTGAGGGACTCGGTGAAATAATCATATATATACCGTACCCGACCCTCTTGTGAGGGACTCGGTGAACAATGCAATGAAACTGTGCACGAATACATACCCGGCCCGGGACTCGGTGAATGATATATTAACGGTATGCACGAGTAGAATATCATGAGCAACCATATGCAAACTAAATCATCATCTGAGACTCAATAGAATAATTAGAGTAAACCAACACTTGAGAATCAAAGACAACTATCATGTCAAGTACCACTGAGAATTAGAGTTCATTGGAGTCATGTATGTTCGTCGTTCGCTTACTTTATGTAGTTCATGCCATAAAGAAAGAAGGGATAGCTTTACATACACTTTGAAGCCTTTAGAAGTAGAGTCAGCATCATAAAATCATTCCTATCCTTGACATCATCAGAAGTTTTAAGAACTATGGACTTTTAGCTTTTGAAGACAAGATGGTTACAGAAGCATTTATGAAGTCATACCATAGGAATCATGCCTTTGAAAGAAAGGGGACGAGCCTTAACATACCTGTTGCACCTCCTATTGGCTACGCTTATTTTTCCAAGCTCGCAAGTCTACATTTAAGAGGATTTACACTGTTACACCTCGGAAATTTCTCCGTACTTGTGTGATGAGTGGAATGATGAAAATTGAGTGAATGATGTTTTATTAAGTCGGGAATGGATAATTAAGAATTTTCGGAAATAATGAAGTTGCGGAAAAGTTTTCAGCACAGTGGTCGTATATGGCACTATACAGCCCGTAAAGTGATTTACGGACCGTATAGTGCAGTCGTCCTCTAGCTTGTCAAAAATCTCAACTTTCTGTAAATGTTGAATATGGTTAAATACGACTCAGTTTACGGCCCGTAAACTGGTTTACGGACCCGTAAACCAGGTCGTAAACTACCATGTCCATCAGCCAAAACTTTTTGTCATTGAATGGTTAAATACAACTTGGAGGACGGCCCGTAAACTGGTTTACGGACCGTAAACCTCAGTCGTAAATTGCCATAATCCCCAGCCAACCTTTCTGTTTCTGGGATGCTTAAACACGACCACAGTGGACGGACCGTAAATCAAAACACGGTCCGTATATGGTGGCTTACGACCACTGCTCACCCCGACCAGAATTCATTAAAGATCAGATTTTGTGATTTTAAAAAGGGACTTAGGCTTCATATTACTTCATTATTCACCCAACAACTCAATAGACCTCTAGAACATTCCAAATAATTCCTCCACAAGAATTCAAGAGAATTAAGGAGAATATCAAGACCAACAACACTAATTTCATGGAATCAAGTGTAAGAACACATCAAAGGATCTTCTAAGTCAAGAAATTCCCAAGAAGGTGGAACTAGGGTTGTGGCTAATTGGGGTATCTCAACTTAAGGATTGTTCAACCATCATCCAAGGTAAGTTTCATGATTATTCCATGTTGTTTGAAGTATTGGAAAGATTAGACACTTGAAATGTAGAAGAACATAGAAATGGGTCATTATTGAGTGAATAGTGACATAAAGGAATGATAGTGGAATTGAACTATGAATATTGAAGTGTTGTGAATACAAATACTTTATAAATGATGTTCTTATCATGAAACAAGCATTAAATGCATGAAAACGCAAGGATGAGCTAGAAGTAGAAATAAAGGAAAATTGGAGGAAAATGGTGGATTTTGCCAAATGTACGTAAATGACGATTGTCGATCATGATATTGCGAATAATATTATGAATATTGGGAGTTGATATAGAACGCGAGAAAAGTAGTATGAGCGAAGGAAGCGTTGTCCGACTTCTCCTAGAATTAACGACGCGTTCTTATAGTTAGCTCACTAATGTTGATATGAATTCTCTTATGAAGGTAACGACGTGATATCGACGGAGAACAAGTGAGACATATCTTAGCTAAGCAACCAAGGTATGTGAGGCTAGTCCTTCTTTCTAATGGCATGAATCTTTTAGTTTGAATCCCTACCCCTTTCATGAGTTCTTACATTCAAAGAAGTTAAAAGCTTATGCCTATGAATGTCTATATGAGATAAGTTATGCGATATGATGACACTAGAATGATGATGATGTTATTCCTTGCCTACACTCACCTTATGTACTAGTCCTTTCAAGGTGGGGCGGAATGTCCATGATGGTTTCATAATGTAATCGGGGGATCACGACCTTACGTCACCCCGATAGAGTAAAGTTGATCATGAGTCTTATATACGTATTATGATAAGATTAGTATTTTATGATAAGCCTATTACTATGAGCATTTATATTGAGCATGTCATGAGCATTTCACACCGGGCCTAGTTGGCTGGGCAGACACCGCTTCGGCGGGCGGCGATACGGATACACCACGACCTACGGGCGTGGGCAGACACCACTAGTGGGCGGCATGAGATGGTACCCCGGACGTGGGAGGCCTGGACGCGGGCTAATATTATTGATTATCACACCGTTCTGACGTGGACGGGCAGCTTGCATATGATGCATACATGTCATGATGATGAGTATGAGTAAGATAGCATGCATTACTTCATTCATGATTATCAGTCAGATCCAGATATCTCATGTTGATGTTATCCCCATATTATTGATGTCTCCTTTCATTATGTATGCCTCTCATACTCGGTACAATATTTGTACTGACGTCCTTTCTTCGGACGCTGTGTTCATGCACACAGGTAGACAGGAAGGATAGCTTGGCCCAGGTCCTCAGTAGCTGTCAGCTGATAGATAGCGCTCCATCATTCGGAGGTGCTTATGACTATTCTTTGATGTACATTCATATATGGATATTTTGGGCATGGCGGAGTCTTGTTCCGTCTATGTATTCATCATGTTAGTATAGGCTCGTAGATACGCAGTGTGGGTTAGATGGTCTCACAAGATGTTTTCATATGTATGTATATTATTTTGATGGCCGAGAGGCAAATGTATATAAAGTATTTATGTTTTGATTAAATCTGATTTTCCTACAATTGGTATGTAAAATTGATAAAAGAGTATTAAATGAGCAAGATAAGCAGTAGAATGAGCGGTGCTCGGTAACTAGCTCCGGGTACCCGTCGTGGCCCCTAGCTGGGTCGTGACATACACAATCGTTAGATTCATCGTTATACGCTTGTCTTAGTCCTTCAAATAAATCCACTTATAATGTGCCGAAATTCGGGCAGCACCTCCCCTGTTTATATGCCTAACCCTAAATCACAATACCAACAACCAACAACAACAACAAAAATACCAACATCAATAACATTATTTCCAACACCAATATGTACCATAAAACAGCCCACACGCTATTTTCCAACTTCCATAACTAACAAACTTACTACACGATTGTTTAGCGACTTTATCTCCGTAAATAAGCCTTAAATAATACCAAAAGAGAAAGATTCATACCTTCTTTCTTGTTAAGACCGCAATATCCTCAGTATCCACGCTAAAATCCATCGCAAAACAACACTAGAATCACAACCATGCGTTGCCCGGACCTAAACCACTACTCCGCTACTTGAAAATTGCTGACTTTTTGATTCCCTCTCTCTCTTTAAATTTCTAGAATTTTTTAAGGAAAATCTGATGAAAAAAAGGAGGGTCTTACCCTTTTTATAAGGGTCAAATCCAGGTCTGGTCACTGTAGCATTTTACTGTAGCAGCACTGTAGCAGGGAGTGGTACTGTAGCACGCTTTTCTGCTCTGTCAGCTGAATTTGTAACGTCCATAATTCTCTACTCCGAAGTCCAATCGACACGAGGTTTGTTGCGTTGGAAACTAGACTCGACGAAAGTCATTTTAGGCTTTTGTTTCACCTTAAAACACTTCATATGATAAGAGATAATTATCCACCAAGTTGGACTAAAAGTTTCACACAAAACATTACCCATCCTTTCTCCGAAGTCGCACTACTTCATTTCTTCCACTCATTTCCTTATAAAAACTTCTGGTATACCTTATATACATCCTTCACTCATTAAATATACTTCATAATGATTGCTCCTCATAATCCAAAGTAGTTTTACTTAACCCTAACTCAACGTACATAGTTTCAAATTTGATAAGTGCTCTTCGAAGATACGGGGTGTAACACTTGTAGATACGCATGTGTGGGTAGTATGGTCTCACGATTTTCCCACGTGTATATATATATGTATTATTTTGATAGCCAAAGGGCTTATGTATATAAAGGCAGTTATGTTTCCAATGAAAATGATTTTCCTATGATTATAAGTATAAGAATAAGGATGACTAATAGAATGAGTGGTGCTGGGTGGTTAGCCCGGGTACCCATCATGGCCCCTAGAAGGGTCGTGACAACTGCGGCAGTGAATGATAATATGGACCTTACTGGTATTTAGGAAATCATGCAGAACTACGAGGATCATAGACATCAACGACAGGTGACTGAGAAGATAGAGAGAGAGCATCATAAGAGGGCTAGGTCTACTGGTCAACAGGGTGATAGTAGGAGGAGTTTTAGACGCTAGTACCAGGGTAAGCCAGTTAGGCCATCACCAGCTCAGTCTCAGGGATACAGATCAGGGTATTATATTCCACCTGGACCAGGTGAGAGTTCCGGTACATTCGGGTCACAGCGGCAGCGGGGTCTAGGACAGGCTAGATCACTACCACAGCAGTGTGGTAATGGTGGTAGAGCGCACTATAGGCTATGTCAGTATGGGTCGTGGGCTTGTTATACTTGTGGCAGCCCAGATCATTTCATGAGGGATTTCCCACAAGGGACACCTACTGGTATGGCACAGCCGACAGGTTCTGTAGCAAGGTTATCAGCATCCGTGCGTCCTTCTAGGCGCGGGTCTCAGTCTTCCGCAGGTAGAGGCAGAGGTAAAGGTGGAGCTTTTAGTGCAGCCGGTGCTCAAAACTACATCAATGCCTTGGCAGGTCGTCAGGACATGGAGTCCTCACTAGATATTGTGACAGGTACATTGACCGTTTGTTCATATAGGGTTTACGCATTGATAGATCCGGGATCCAATTTATCATATATCAACTCATTTAGTGCGGGAAAATTCGGTATAGTGCCAAAGTAATTGAGTGAGCCATTTTCTGTGTCTGCACCTGTTGGTGAACCTGTTATTGCTAGAAATATTTATCGTGGTTGTTCTATAGTTGTTTGTGGTCGTCAGACGATAGAAGATCTTATAGAGTTACAAAACGTCGTTTTCGACATCATTATGGGTATGGATTGGTTAGCTTTTGTTTATGCAAACGTTGGGTGTTGGACGATGATTGTCACGTTCCACTTCCCAGGGGAACAAGTTCTTGAATGGAAGGGTAATACAGCTTCACCGAGAGGTAGGTTTATTTCCTATCTCAAGGCAAAGAAGATGATTTCAAAAGGTTGTATCTATCATATAGTTCGAGTTCAGAAATCGAAAGCAGAACCGCTAACTCTTCCGTCTATTCTCGTAGTTAATGAGCTCCCAGATGTGTTCCCAGATGAGCTTCCAGGCCTTCCACCAGAGCGATAGATTGACTTCACTATAGATGTACCACCGGGTACTCAGCCGATATCCATCCCTCCGTATAGGATGGCCCCTGCTGAGTTGAAGGAGTTGAAGGAGTTGAAGGAACAGTTGAAGGATCTACTAGAGAAGGGCTTTATGAGACCTAGTACGTCACCATGGGGAACCCTAGTATTGTTCGTGGGAAAGAAGGATGGCTCGCTACGGAAGTGTATCAACTATAGGCAGTTGAAATAAGGTGACGATTAAAAACAAGTACTCAATTTTGAGGATAGATGATTTATTTGATCAGTTGCAAGGTGGTAGATATTTCTCATAGATATACTTAAGGTCAGGTTAACACCAGGTCAGGATCAGAGGGAAGGATATTTCGAAGACAGCATTTATGACCAAATATGGTCATTTTGAGTTTCTTGTTATGTCTTTTGGGTTGACTAATGCGCTAGCAGTGTTCATGGAGTTGATGAATAGCATATTCAGACCCTTCTTAGATCTATTCGTGATAGTCTTTGTTGATGATATTCTGCTTTATTCTCGATCAGAGACTAAGCAGGCAGATCATTTGCGTGCGGTACTTAGAGTTCATTAGGGTCAGAAGTTGCATGCGAAATTCTCCAAATGTGAGTTCTGGCTTGTCATGACCCAGCTAGGGGCCGTGACGGATACCCGGAGCTAGCCACCGAGCACCACTCATGCTACTACTCATCTTGCTCATTTAATGGTCTTTTGTAAGCTTTATACTCAAATTGTAGGAAAATCATATTTTATATGGAAACATAAATACTTTTTAAATACATTTGCCTCTCGGCCATCAAAATAATATATACATATAATAGCATTTCGTGAGACCATCTAACCCACACTGCGCATCAACGAGCCTATACTGGAGTGTTATGCATAAGGACGGGACAAGACCCCGTCATTCCGAAAAATACATATACATGAATATACACAAAAGAATCGTCATAAGCACCTCCGAACAAAGGAGTGCTTTCAATCAGCTGATAGCTACTGCTGGTCTGGGTCGAGCTCTCCTCCCTGTCTACCTGTGGGCATGATCACAGCGTCCAAATAAAACGGACGTCAGTACGAACATTGTACTGAGTATGAGATGCATAAACAAGGAAATAAGGCAACGATATACAAGAAGCATCAATATGGAATAACTGTATCTGACTGTCAAGTGTAAAAGAAATAATGCATGCTGGCTTACTCATAGTCATCATCAGGTCATGTGTGCATAAATATATAAGCTGCCCGCCCATATAGGTACGGTGTAATAATGTATAAGCTGCCCGTCCATATCGGATCGGTGTGATATTCATAACATTAGCCTGCGTCCAGGCCTCCCGCATCCGGGGTATCATCTCATGCCGCCCACTAGTGGTGTCTGCCCATGCCATTTGGCCATGGTGTATCATATAGCTGCCCACCTTGGCGGTGACAGCCCGGCCAACTAGGCGCGGTGTTATATCATCATAATATGCTTATCATAACATATTTATCATAATACATGCATAAGGCTTATGAACAACTTTACTTTATCGAGGTGACGTAGGGTCGTGATCCCCCGATTTCATTATGGAGCAATTATTGACATTCTGCCTCACCTTGAAGGAACTAACATATAAGGTGAGTGTGAGCAATAAATAACATCATGCCATTTTAGGATCATCACATCATATCTCTTATCTTATATTACCATTCATAGATATAGGCTTTTAGTTTTCCGGAATAGAGGAACTTATGAGGAGGAAAAATTATGCTACGAGATTCATGCCATTAGAAAGAAGGGACTAGCCTCTCATACCTTTGACGTTTAACTAAGCTATCGTTCGCTTGTTCTCCTTCGATATCACGTTTCTACCTTCAAAAGAGAATTCACATTTACGTTAGTTAATCGACTATAAGAACGCGCTACTATTTCTAGGGAAAATTGGGTGGCACTTCCTTTGGTTATACTACTTTTCCCATATCTTATATAAACTCCCACACGCTCATAACAACATTCACAATATCGCAATCAACAATCATCATTCATATACATTGGCCACAATCCACCATTTCTCTTCAATTTCTCCATATTTATGGTTATAGCTTACTATCGCGTTTCCTCATATCTACTAATTATTTCTTGGCCTAAATTTCATTTATAACGTATTCATAATCACAACACCCCAACATTTATGATTCAATCCAACTACCTTCCAAACATGACACTATTCACCCCTTAATGACCCATTTCCTATGTCTTTTTATAATTCAAGTATCTTAACCTTCCAATACCTTAAACAACATGTTTTAGTCATGAAACTTACCTTAGATGATGGTTGAACAAGCCTTGAATGGAATTACTCCTTTAGCACCAAAACCCTACTTCACTCCTTTAGGGGTTTCTTGAGAAAGATGGACTTTAGTGTGATTCTTACACTTGATTTCGTTGGTTTCATCTAGTGGATCACTAATTTCCTTTGGTTTTCTTGTGATGAAGAGTAGAGAGTATTCTAGAGGCTTCTTGAGAGAAATATCGTGGAATTGAAATGAATTGGATGAGGTTAGGTCTCCTTTTAATGACTTAAAATCTAATCCGGAATGAATAGTAGCTGAAGTGCACAGTGGTCGTAAACCCAGTTTACGGTCCGAATTCCAGTTTACGGGTCGTATACCGTGGTCGTATTTAAGCATATCAAAACCAGAAAGGTAAACTGAGGATCATGGCGATTTACGATCGCAGTTTACGGTCCGTATTTCGATTTACGGGGGCCGTATTCCAAGTCGTATTTAACCATTTGAACATTTGGCAGAAAGTTGAAGTTTTGTGAGTTGGAATACGACATGGTGGTTTACGGGCCGTATACTACTTTACGGTCCGTATTTCACTTTACGACTAACTGGGCCAAAGTGCAAATCTGCAACTTTCACATCTTCAGAACCTATAATTAGCCATTGTGGAGCATAACCTATCTCTTGTTCCCATTGCCTTTGGAATCTTACTTAAGGTCGTCAAAGGTCGTTCCCTTCTCACTAAAACATCGTATACTCGTATTCTTCATTAGTCTATTCGTTGTACGTTCACGGGGAAATTTCCGAGGTGTAACACTCTTCCCCCCTTTTTGGAACATTCGTCCTCAAATGATAAGCACTCGGGATTCTACAAAAATTTCGCCAGAGTTTCCCCTGTAATTTGGCGCTACCAACCTGTCACAACAACCCATAATATCATCGCCTCACAGGGCTACATCACAACATCGACATATCCATGGCCACACACGACCAAAAGCATGAAAAATAAGTATACATACCTCATATCATTGGCGTTTGATCTTGAATCTCCTCTGGGAGTCGAAATAAATGCGGATACTTAGACTTCATACTCTCTTCTGCTTCCCAAGTCATTTCTTCCCGATTGTTGTTTCGCCATAAGACTTTGACTGAAGCTACCTTTTTATTTCGAAGTCTTCGCACTTGCCTGTCTAGAATAGCAATAGGTACCTCTTCATAGGTTAGCCTTTCTGTCACTTGCACATCTCTATCGGGACAGTCTTAGTGGGGTCTCCAACTCACTTGCGGAGCATCGAAACGTGGAAGATTGGATGGACTAATTCAAGCTCCGAAGGCAAGTCCAATTCATAGGCGACATGACCCACCTTGCGGATAATTCTATAGGGTCCAATGTATCTAGGACTTAGCTTCCCTCTTTTACCAAATCTCATCACTCCTTTCATTGGCGACACTTTCAAAAATACCCAATCACCAACCTGGAATTCCAGGTCTCGTCGGCGATTTTCCGCATAAGACTTTTGGCGACTTTGGGCTGTCAGCAACCGATCTCGGATCACCTTAAACTTTTTCCACCGCTTGTTGAATCAATTCGGGGCCTACTAATTGTGCTTCTCCTATTTCGAACCATCCGATTGGGGATCTACATTTTCTTCCATACAAAGCTTCATATGGAGCCATTTGAATGTTGGAATGATAACTATTATTGTATGCAAATTCGATTAGCGTCAAATGATCGTCCCAACTTCCACCGAAATCTAGCACACATGCTCGTAGCATATCTTCCAAGGTTTGAATAGTGCGCTCGGCTTGTCCATCGGTCTGCGGATGAAATGCCATGCTGAGCTTCACTTGAGTGCCTAGACCTTCTTAGAAGGACTTCCAAAACTTGGTTGTAAACTGTGCTCCTATATCTGTGATAATGGATAATGGTATACCATGGAGGCGCACAATTTCCTTTAGATACAACCTCGCATAGTCTTCTGCTCAGTACGTGGTTCTAACTGGAAGAAAATGGGCTGTTTTTGTGAGTCTGTCCACAATCACCCATATGGAATCATACTTGCCGCGGGAACGAGGTAATACCACAAGAAACTCCATGTTGATCACTTCCCATTTCCAAGTAGGGATTTCCATTGCTTGTAATAAGCATCCTGGCTTTTGATGTTCAACTTTTACTTGTTGGCAATTTGGACACTGTGCTACAAATTCGGCTATGTCTCTCTTCATGCCATCCCACCAATACATCATCTTGAGATCAACATACATTTTAGTTGCACCTGGATCAATAGAATATCGAGAACAATGTGCTTCAAGAATTCGTCGGCATAATTCTGCTACATTCGGCACACATAATCTGCCTCGGTACCTAAGAATTCCGTCCGTAGAAACTTCAAATGGAGATTTTTCTTTTCCATGAGATGTGTCTCGGTAACGACACAATGGAGGATCTTCATATTTTCGTTCTTTCACTTCTACATCCAAAGAAGAAGTTGTGGGGTCATTGATGCCAATCCCTGCATTACCTGAATCAATCACACGCACTCCAAGATTAGCTAATTGGTGGAGCTCACGAACCATCTCTTTCTTTTCCGGAGGGACTTCCAATAAACTGCCCATTGATCGGCGGCTAAGCGCATCGGCTACTACATTCGCTTTTCCAGGGTGATACAAAATGTTCACATCATAATCCTTCAATAATTCTAATCACCGCCTCTGTCGCAGGTTCAACTCCTTTTTCTTGAAAATGTACTGAAGGATTTTGTTATCTGTATAGATATCAACATGCACACCATACAAATAATGCCTCCATATTTTTAAGGCATGAATAACTGCATCCAATTCGAGATCATGAGTCGGATAATTCCTTTCATGTTTCCGTAATTGTCTCGAAGCATATGCAATAACTTTCCCATGCTGCATCAATACGCATCCTAGTCAAACACCAGAAGCATCACAATATACCACGTAGCCATCTGACCCTTCTGGAAGTGTTAAGATCAGAGCTGAGGTCAACCTGTCTTTCAACTCTTGGAATCTGCGCTCACGAGCGTCTTTCCACTGAAATTAGGCTAACTTCTGGGTTAGCTTCGTCAATGGGGCTGAAATAGATGAAAATCCCTCTATGAATCTTCTATAGTATCCTGCCAAACCCAGAAAACTACGAACTTCTGTAGGCGTCGTAGGCCTCGGCCAAGTCTTCACAGCTTCAATTTTCTGAGTGTTGACTCGAATGCCATCATCTGAGATAACATGGCCCAAAAATGTTACAGAATTCAGCCAGAACTCGCACTTTGAAAATTTTGCATACAATTATCGGGCTTGAAGAATGCCAAGAACAATTCGCAAGTGATCTGCATGTTCTGATTCCGTGCGAGAATACACCAGGATATCATCAATAAATACTATCACAAATAAATCCAAGAGAGGCCTGAATATGTTATTCATCAAATTCATAAACACGGCCGGAGCATTTGTCAGCCCAAACGACATCACTCGAAATTCATAGTGACCATATCTCGTTCTAAAGGTCGTCTTGGGAATATCCGCTTCTCTAACTCTCACTTGATGATAACCCGATCTCAAATCTATTTTTGAAAACCATTTGGCACCCTGTAGCTGATCAAATAAATCATCAATCCTCGGAAGAGGATATCTATTCTTTATCGTCACCTTGTTCAGCTGCCTATAATCAATGCACATCCGTAAGGAACCGTCTTTCTTTCTCACGAACAAGACTGGTGCTCCCCACAGTGATGAACTGGGTCTAATAAACCCCTTTTCGAGCAAATCTTTCAACTACGCCTTTAGCTCTTTTAATTCCGCCGGAGCCATTCGATAAGGAGGAATAGAAATAGGCTTGGTTTCCGGCAACACGTCAATAGCAAAATCTATTTCTCTTTCTGGAGGAAGACCTGGAAGCTCATCAGGATATACATCTGGGAATTCATTCACGACCGGAACTGATTGGAAAGTTGGCGGCTTTGCCTCGGTGTCATGAACCCAAACTAAGTGATAAATATAACCCTTGGCTATCATCTTCCTTGGCTTAAGGTAGGAAATGAACTTGCCCTTTAGAGATGCTGTATTACCCTTCCATTCAAGCACAGGTTCTCCCAGAAATTGAAATCGCGCCACTTTCAATCGGCAACCAACATTAGCATAGCATGAGGCCAACCAATCCATACCCATAATTGCATCGAAATCTAACATCTCTAACTCAATCAAATCAGCTGTGGTCTGGCGATCACATATCACAACTACACAATTTTTATATACTTGCTTTGCTATCACGGGATCACCAACCGGAGTAGATACCTCGAAAGGTTTGATTGGCTCAGGTTTCACCCCAATACAACCAGCAACATATGGAGTAATATAAGAAAAAGTAGAACACGGATCTATCAGTGCATATACGTCACGGGAGAATATAGACAATGTACCTGTGACCACATCCGGGGAGGACTCAAGATCCTGTCGTCTGGCTAAAGCATATACACGGGGCTGAGTGGCACCTGAAGTAGATGCTGCCCCTCTACCTCTACCTCGGCCTGCTGACATCTGGGGAATCTGTCCTGTCGGGCGTGCTGAGGAGGAACCAGCTGCTAAACCTGTGGGCTGAACCCTAACTCTTCCATTCATCGACGGGCAATCCCTCATCATATCCCCAACTTGGCCACAAGTATAGCAAGCGTCCGAACCCTGGCGACACTGTCCGGAATGCAATCTACTGCACTGGCTGCATCGCGGTACTGGGGGTCTCCTCTGACTATAATCTTCCCTGAACTGGGAATCCGAGGCCCTCGAACTCTGGCCCTGTCCTGAATGGAAGAAGCGATCAAATCTCGTACCAGCGAATTGGGGAGGTGCACTCATCACCGACTGGCCCGAGTACCTAGATTATGTCTGCCTTTCTCCCCCTCTATAGTCACTGCCTGCTCCCATAGATCTAGCCCTTTTTCCTTGCATTCTTTCTATTACACCTCGGAAAATTTCCCGTTGGTACGCAAGTAAACGAACTAGTGATGTGTGTGAGGAGTGCGGGTGTATAATGTTTCATGAGCAATGTGCGTATATGGACGAGAATGATTAGAATGAAAAGTCGAGAAATGTGAAAAGTTGAAAGTTGGCAAAACTGCCCAGTGGTCGTAAAGTGCAAAATACGGACCGTAAAATGGAATACGGTCCATAAATTGGCAGTCGTAAATTGCCATACAACGTTTCAACTTTCTGCCCAGTTCAGAAGTGGTAAAATATGACTAGGAGGACGGACCGTAAAGTGATTTACGGGCCGTAAACCATGGTCGTAAATCAACATGCATGCAGCCAAAGTTTCTGGTTCTGCTTAAGGTTAAAGACGACCACGAGGGACGGTCCGTAAACTGGAATACGGACCGTAAACCTCCATGGACGACCACTGTAGACCTCAGCACAGATTTTCAATTCATTAAATATAAGGACCAAGACTTGTTTTATTTCATTTCTACATTACACCACTTCTCTCTAGAATCATCTCTCTACATTTATTTAATAAGTTTTCAAGGATTATAAGTCACCAACTACATAAACAAGTGAATCAAGTGTAAGCAAGCCATTAAATACCATTCAAGTCAAGAAATGCAAATGGAGAAAAACTAGGGTTTTTCTCAAAGTGAAGTATTATCAACCAAAGCTTGTCCCTACATCATCTAAGGTAAGTTTCATGATATTTATATGTTGGTTGACATATTGGGGAGTTGAAATACTTGGATGGTAGAAGTATATACTAAAATGGTCAATAGAGGGTAAACTGAGGAATGTGGGTAATATGAATGACTAATGGCTATTGTTATTATATTAATGAAGGTAGAAACTTGAGCATCGAAGGAGTACGCGCAAGTGTAGAATAGTTCGACCAGGAGGTATGTAAGGCTAACCCTTCTTTCATAAGGCATGGTTCCTTGGCCAAACTCTTAAATCCTCTATATGAGTATGTTGTATTCAAGTGATTGACACTCCGAGCTCATAAGCTCACGATCCTCGATACGTGCTACGGATGTACTACGCACCCCATTTGACGAGTAAGCATAAGATAGAGATGTAGCGAAAACGATGATGTTAGTGATGACGATGATAATAATAATGATGCTAAAGGTGCCTACGGGCTATTATATTCACATGTGCCTATGAAGGGCTATAATGACACCCCGAGCTTATAACGCCGGGTAGGATATATGTACATGAATATGTATAAAGTATGTAGACGATTACGAAACGCGCGCACACATCTGCAGATGGTACGGATAACCCTGAAGCCTTGGTAGGGCCAGATATGAGTAACATTGAGCCTTGGTTGGCCAAGTATGTACGAAACACCGATCCTATGAGGTCGGGTATGCTATGTAAATGTTATGTATATGAAAGGACTATGTATATAATATGAATATGAATGTGATAAGACTATGTATAAGAATACGAATAAGGGCATGTATACGAATATGAGCACAAGTATGGTACGAGTACTATTATGGAATACGGATGATGACGTAGGTGTACTAATACGTATGAAAAATGGAAAGTCCTACGAAAGGCAGGTAAGTACTATGCTATTTCATATGTGGTTCATTATGCTTGTATATCGATGTTGATCATTCTTTACATACTCAGTACATTCTTCGTACTGACGTTCTTTTGTTTGTGGACGCTGCGTCATGCCCGCAGGTGCTCAGGGAGACGGACTTGATCCATAGCTGCCTATTCAGAGATTTCATAGAGAGCTCCATTTCCTCTGGAGCCACATCTTTTGGGTACTTATTCTTTTGTGTATATAATTATGGGCATAGCGGGGTCCTGTCCCGCTCATGTGATATGTTATACTCTTCCTAGAGGCTCGTAGTCATGTGTATATGGTTAGACATGTCCGGCCTTGTTGGCCTATGTTTTGTATATCATTTTGTCGGCCACGTCGGTCCATGTACATTGATGTGGCATAGATGCCTATGGTGATATAAATGTACTGTTGTCCAATTGGGACTAGTTGACGCATGAATGGAAATGTAAGTATAATTATGTGGCTCACCTAGATGTAAGTATAAGAGTAAGCTAAGAGGGTGCTCGGGGGGGGGGGGGGGGAAGGGCTAGTACCGGGTGCCCGTCGCGGCCCCGAGTCGGATCGTGACAAAAGTGGTATCAGAGCAGTTCAGTCCTAGGGTGTGTCTACGAGCCGTGTCTAGTAGAGTCTTAGTTATGGGTGTGTTGCGCGCCACACTTATAAACAAGAAGCTGCAGACATTTTAGGAATAAATGACCTTCTTTCTTCATAAGAATCGTGCGATAGAGCTATGATGTAGGAAATTCTTACTCCTGAATCGTGTGTTGTGTATTTCAGAGATGCCTAAAAAGGGAAAGGCTACGGCAGCCCAAAAGGGCAAGACGGTGGCAGAGAAGCGGGCTAAGAAAGCACCGCCACCGGTAGTAGAGGAAAGTGAGTCCCAGAGTGCGGCTCAATCTCAGTCCTCCCAGACAGTGCCTATTACTGAGGAGCGTGAGGGAGCCTCAGCCCCAGCCCCAGCTCCAGCTCCTCCACCGAATGCTTCTGGCCAAGATGTGAAAGAGGCCATTAATTTGTTGACCCAGTTGGTTGCGGCCCAGGCTCAGAGGCAAGGTTCAGGGTATGGTGATAGGGCTGTTAGTGCAAGGGCCCGTGATTTCATTACTTTGAACCCCCCAGAATTCTTTGGGTCAAAGCCAGAGAACAATATGTAGGCGATTAGGAAAAGTAGGAATTTTCACCAACTACGCTAAAGCCAAACGATAGATAATATTTTGGTTTTGTTTGAGGGAAAATTATAACTAATGCAAAAATGTAAACTAACCTAGAAAGCAAGTAAAATGATCAATGGCCACAAGCATGGATACAAGGGAAACTACGCTCAAGTAACGATCCAATGTACTTCATGATTTACAAATAATTGTGAGTTTATATTACTTAGCCTCGGATAATGACTCTAATTTAGCTTCTTCCGAAGACTAACTAGACTACCTAATTGAATATCCCTAAAGCAATTAGGAGCATTAAGAACACCCGAATATGGCTACAAGTGGTGTCGCCTATTCCTAGGTCGATTTCCATTAGATGAGGGTTAACGCCGAAAATTCTTGTTAATTAATCTTTCCCAATCCCGAGTTTGCCTCTTCCAAGTTTAAACCGAAATAAATGGGCAAGTCTTAGGGTTAGCTACTCCCTTAAGAATCATTCAACATGAGATTAATTAAAGAAACAATAACTCACTTCATTAGGGATAAAATCATTCAACACATAAGCAAAACAAGAGATTCAATCCAACTTAAACAATGTATACTTCCATAAACAAGGTTCAAGTATTGAAATAAAATACTACACACATAAATATTCAATACAAAACAAGAGTAGAAGAAATGGGTAAAGAATTTCTCATTGGGTGCCTCCAAATCTTCTCTTCCAAGGTGTTGATGATGAACCCTAGCCTCCAAGAACTTGTGTGTTGTGCCAAAGATGAAAATATTTTGCCCCCTAGTCTTCCTTTTATGTTTCCCAATTTTTCCAAGTCCAAAAAATGACAAAATATGCCCCAGATTTTCGTTTTTGCAGTTCTGCCCGTTTTTTGCAAATCTGTCCCGTTTTTGCAAAACTGTCCACTTTTGACAGTTTTGCAAAACTGTGCAGTTTTGTCCAATTTGACCTCTTTTTGACTTTATTTTCACTTGGTTTCTTCCGATCACTTCTAAATCACATAAACCTGTAAAATAGATGTAAATGATATTAAATGCACTATTTTCTCAAGCAAACATAGCAAAAATATAAGATTAAAGAAGAGATAAGTTGGTAAAATACTAACTTATCAAACCCCCAAACTTAAATTATTGCTTGTCCTCAAGCAATTCAAAACATACACTCTCTTTCGAAGAAATTGACTCAATAGTACACCAACATCATACCAAGTTAAAAAGTCTACTTTAAGCACAAAAATGTGACTTTGATTGGTACCAACAATTAATTCAAAACATATGAATCACCAACTTCTTCTTAAAAACTTCATTTTCCTTTCAAGTGCTCAAACACCAAGTTAATCAAAGTAGCAATCAAGTCATGACACTAAAGCTTCAAAATTTGCCTCCTTATCACAAAACAACTTTCTTTTGTTCATTCCTCTCAATTGGAAAATGAAACAATTTCACAACTTAAATTCTCATGTGCCCTCACACTCAAGAGAGAATCCCACACTTAGAAAATGTAATTCAAAACACAAATGGGTTATTAAATAGAAAGAATTAACTCTCTTCTCTCACAAAGATGTTCAATTGCACAAGTAGTACCATAAGCTTGCCCTTCATGTATTTCTCCACTAATATAGACACACTTGATTCAAAATCAATTAGGACTTAAAGGGTTGTAATGTAAGCTTTTAGTTAAGGTAGGGACATAATTTGGAAATAGTGACTCAAAAACCTCCCTAAGCACTACAATTTTCAACAATCAAAGCACACTTCCTTTCAAGCTTTTCCACCATTTTTTTTCATTTTTCATTTCGCCAACTAGTCTTCCCTTTATTCACAACTCTTTATTATTCCTTCCTTTATTTTTATTTTTTTTTTCTTTTTCAAAATAACAAGGAAGTTTCCAATTTTTTTTTTTACTACTTCATTTTTTTCTTTCACCTTAAAGTAACTCCCACATCACAACTTTTTCCAACTATCACCCTCAAACTTAGGCTTTTAGCCTACGTTTGCACTTTCAACGCACTTAAGGAGGTAGGGTACCAAAAGATGGATCAATGAAGAACAAAAGGTTAAAGCTTGTAACATGGTTGCCAAAGAAAAGGTTAAAGGCTCAAAAGGGGTTGACTAGGGAAAATATGCAAGGGTAGGAAATTTAAGGCAAAACGATCCAAAGAAGGCCTAACATCATTTTTCAAACCAAGTGTAACCTAGAATTTCGCCTTGAAACACATTCCAGGCAAGTTCTAGACCACAAGTAATGTAAAAGAACTCACAAAAACCTCACCACACATGGCACATGATAATCCAAGTAGAATATGTATCCAAAACCCAATTGAAACAAATGAACTCAAAGAAAGTCACTTATAGCCTAAAGAGACTAATTAGTGAAAGTAAGAGCCAAAAATTGAGTCTAAAAGTCCCAACAAGAATCCTTCCTTCAATCATTTTTCTTTTTCAAAAGTCAAGAATTCATATGCCAAGGTTTAAATATGTTGGTACCAAGCAAGCCAAAAATTAGCCAAGGGGTAAAAAATCACATCCCAACACCATTTTTACTCCTAAACTACCTAACTAAGAACGGAAATAAAATAACCAAAGTGACTAATCCACAACATGCAAAAAGAACGAAATTTTCAAAAATTTGAGCAAGTTCCATTTATAACAACAACTATCCACAGCTAAACCAACAGTCACAAAATAAGCCCGGCAAGGGCACACAATCAAGCATAACCAAAATATAATGTGTTACCACATGCCACCCCCAACTAAAAATATTGCAGTGTCCTCATTGCACATAATCAAAACAAAACATAAAAATAGATTTTTTTTTTTTGTGTGTGCAACTGGACAGTTTTGCAAAAAACTGGATAGTTTTGCAGAAACTGGACAGTTCTGCAGAAACAGGACAGTTCTGCAGAAACTGGACAGTTTTTGCAACTGGACAGTTCTGCAGAAACTGTTCAAGTTTGCAAAAACTGGACAGTTTTGCAAAAACTGTGCAAAACAGTTCTGTTAACAGTGCTGCAATTTTCAGGAGCTACTGGTTTGGGGCTGTCCGGAAATCCGACCTGCTCAAAACAACTCCAAAAATTCTGAAACTTTGCAGATTAGTCAAAAATCATAAACTAAACTATTCTAAAAAATAAAATTTCAAAAACGATTTAAAATTTTTAAAACGATGGGTTGCCTCCCACCAAGCGCTTAAGTTAACGTCGCGGCACGACGGTTACCTTTACCGCTTTTCTCGCCATTTGGAGCTTATGAATTGGGCACCCAACTTGGACTCAAGTTTGTGACCACGAGCGGTGGGGTGTGGTAAGTAGATGAACAAGCCAAACGTTTTCTTCATTCTGCACTTCTTGGCTTTCAAATGAGGAATGTCATTTTGCGTTCTTACTCTTTCGAATTGCAAGATGTAAGGCACTTGTCTTTCTTCTTCACCATCCAACATGGATGTATGTGGCTCAATTCCCATATCACCATACAAATCCAATGTTGAAAAATGCTTCGAATGAGACTTCAACCTCCCGATTTGCAAATTTTTCCGGATTTTGACATTCTCATTTTCCCCCAAACTAGAGTCAACTTCCACCATTTTTCTCAAGACAACGGTTGACTCTAATTTCTTTTCTTCTTTGGCATCTCTAATGAAAATAGATTCGTTTGGAGGATTTTCAATTCTTGATTGCTCCTTTTCATGATTGGCCTCCAACATAGGCATTCTCTCCTCATATTGAGCATTTGAGAATTCTTCTTGATTTTGTTCAAATGCCCACGGAAGATTCTTGTATTCATTCATCAAGTCATTTTGGAGACTAGTTTCCAAGTACTCCTCCAAGGCTTTTTGCTTTTCATTTTCTCCTTCAAGTAGGCATTCCATCATGAGCTTGAACTCTCCATTTTGTCCATTCTCAACTTCTTCCACTTCCATTTCCCTATCATTGTCACAACAAAAAGTAGAATCGTCATAGTGGGGGTTCAGGGAAGGGAAGGACACATAAGCACAATTAGCCCAATGGCCATTTTGACCACCAGATCTATCACATATGCTCCACTCATGGGTTCGAGATTGTGCGCACAATCCTCCCTCAGGAGACTTTAAACAATTTTGCCAAGAGTGAGGTCCTCCACAATAGGGACAAGGGTCATCAAAGTATGAACAACTTCCATCCGACCCATTTTCATTACAAGATGCCATTTTTTATTTTTTTTTGCAGAAGCAAAAACGGGACAGTTTTTCAGAAACTGGACAGTTTTGCAGAAGCAAAATCTGGACAGTTTTGCAAAAACAGAACAGTTTTTTTTTTTTTTTATATAGAGTAAAGAAAGTTTGGACCAAAGCAAGTTAGCATAAATCCCAAACTAACCCAAATACGCCAAATTGTTCCCCGGCAACGGCGCCATTTTTGATAACGTCAAAATCCACCCTATTAATTAGAATGGGCACGGTCGTATGCAAATATATTTTACCCAACTATGAGTCGGGGTCGAATCCCACAAAGAACAATATGTAGGCGATTAGGAAAAGTAGGAATTTTCACCAACTACGCTAAAGCCAAACGATAGATAATATTTTGGTTTTGTTTGAGGGAAAATTATAACTAATGCAAAAATGTAAACTAACCTAGAAAGCAAGTAAAATGATCAATGGCCACAAGCATGGATACAAGGGAAACTACGCTCAAGTAACGATCCAATGTACTTCATGATTTACAAATAATTGTGAGTTTATATTACTTAGCCTCGGATAATGACTCTAATTTAGCTTCTTCCGAAGACTAACTAGACTACCTAATTGAATATCCCTAAAGCAATTAGGAGCATTAAGAACACCCGAATATGGCTACAAGTGGTGTCGCCTATTCCTAGGTCGATTTCCATTAGATGAGGGTTAACGCCGTAAATTCTTCTTAATTAATCTTTCCCAATACCGAGTTTGCCTCTTCCAAGTTTAAACCGAAATAAATGGGCAAGTCTTAGGGTTAGCTACTCCCTTAAGAATCATTCAACATGAGATTAATTAAAGAAACAATAACTCACTTCATTAGGGATAAAATCATTCAACACATAAGCAAAACAAGAGATTCAATCCAACTTAAACAATGTATACTTCCATAAACAAGGTTCAAGTATTGAAATGAAATACTACACACATAAATATTCAATACAAAACAAGAGTAGAAGAAATGGGTAAAGAATTTCTCATTGGGTGCCTCCAAATCTTCTCTTCCAAGGTGTTGATGATGAACCCTAGCCTCCAAGAACTTGTGTGTTGTGCCAAAGATGAAAATATTTTGCCCCCTAGTATTCCTTTTATGTTTCCAAATTTTTCCAAGTCCAAAAAATGACAAAATATGCCCCAGATTTTCGTTTTTGCAGTTCTGCCCATTTTTTGCAAATCTGTCCCATTTTTGCAAAACTGTCCACTTTTGACAGTTTTGCAAAACTGTGCAGTTTTGTCCAATTTGACCTCTTTTTGACTTTATTTTCACTTGGTTTCTTCCGATCACTTCTAAATCACATAAACCTGTAAAATAGATGTAAATGATATTAAATGCACTATTTTCTCAAGCAAACATAGCAAAAATATAAAATTAAAGAAGAGATAAGTTGGTAAAATACTAACTTATCACATGCTCAGAACATAGAAGAAAACCTACAGCAGCGGAGAAGTGAGCGCGAGCGGGATAGGGGTCATAGCAAGACGGCCAGATCTTCGGGCCTAATAAGTGAGTCCAGAGGCGGACACAAGCAACAGTTCCCTAGACATTCGGGCTATTCTATGACCAGTGCACCTCCACGGTTTTCAGGCTAGAGCCTTGATAGATCTACTCGTCCCGGGCTGAGTCAGAGTTATTCGGGGTCCCGGTTTAGAGGTGATTCAGGCCAGTCAAGGCCACCTATACCACGATGTTCCCAGTGTGGGAAGTCGCATTGGGGTCAATGCCGATTGGGTTCAGATGGTTGCTATTCATGTGGTCGACCAGGCCGTATTATGCGTGATTGCCCCTCAGTACATGGTAGAGGTAGGACCCAACCATCAGGGTCGGTAGCCGGATCTTCGGCATCTGTGCGCCCTACGGGGCCAGGTTCACATGCGCCAGTCGGCCATGGTAGAGGTAGAGGCAGAGCTCCCAGTAATAGCGGTCCTCAGCACCATATTTATGCTTTGGCTGGACGCCAAGATCTTGAGTCTTCTCCTGATGTGGTCACAGGTATATTATCGGTATTCTCTCATGATGTATATGCTTTGATTGATCCGGGCTCCACATTATCATATGTTACTCCATATATTGCGGGTCGATTTTAATTGAGCCGGAGTCTATCAAACCTTTTGAGGTGTCTACACCCGTGGGAGAATCGGTAATAGCTAGCTGAGTATATAGGAACTGTGTGATTGTGATTTGTGATCGTCGTACTATGATTGATTTGCATGAGCTATAAATGGTAGATTTTGATGTTATTATGGGCATGGATTGGTTGGCTTCATGTTATGCCAATGTGGATTGCCGAATGAAGATGGTTCGTTTCCAGTTTCCGGGAGAACCAGTCTTAGAATGGAAAGGGAATGCGGCATCACCAAAAGGTAGGTTTATTTCCTATCTAAAGGCAAGGAAAATGATCACAAAATGGTGCATTTATCATCTAGTACGAGTTCAAGATGTAGAAGCTGAGTCGCCGACCCTACAGTCAGTTCCAGTGGTGAACGAATTTCCGGATGTGTTCCCGGAAGAGCTTCCAGGCCTTCCTCCCAAACGGGAGATTGATTTTACCATTGATGTGTTGCCAGGCACCACACCTATATCTATTCCTCCATATAGAATGGCACCCGCAGAATTGAAAGAGTTGAAGGAGCAATTGAGGGACTTGCTTGATAAAGGCTTCATTAGGCCTAGTTCATCCCCGTGGGGAGCACCCGTATTGTTCGTCCGAAAGAAGGATGGCTCCTTAAGAATGTGCATTGATTATCGGCAATTGAATAAAGTGACGATTAAAAACAAGTATCACCTTCCGAGGATCGATGATTTATTTGATCAATTGCAAGGTGCCAAATGGTTTTCAAAGATTGATTTGAGGTCCGGGTACCACCAAGTAAGAGTTAGGGAGAAAGATATCTCTAAGACAGCTTTCAGAACAAGATATGGCCATTTCGAGTTCCGAGTAATGTCGTTTGGGTTAACTAATGCACCGGCAGCGTTTATGAGCTTAATGAATAATGTATTCAGACTTTTCTGGATCTATTCGTGATTGTATTCATCGACGATATCCTGGTGTATTCTAGATCCGAGACAGATCATGCAGAGCATCTGTGTATAGTCCTTGGAGTTCTGCGAGCTCGAGAGTTGTTTGCAAAATTCTCCAAGTGTGAGTTTTGGTTGAACTCAGTATCATTTCTGGGCCATATTGTTGCAGCTGATGGGATTCGGGTGGATAGCCAAAAGATTGAGGCCGTGAAGACTTGGCCAAGGCCCACGACTCCTACGGAGGTTCATAGCTTTTTGGGCTTAGCAGGTTATTACAAAAGATTTGTTGAAGGTTTCTCTTCTATTTTTGCACCGCTCACAAAGTTGACTCAGAAGTCAGCTAAGTTTCAATGGACATATGCCTGCGAGCGTAGCTTCAGAGTTGAAAGATAGATTGACTTCTGCCCCAGTCTTGACACTTCCAGAGGGATTGGAAGGGTATGTTGTTTATTGCGATGCTTCAGGAATCGGGCTAGGTTGTGTGCTGATGCAACACGGTAAGGTGATTGCGTACGCTTCTAGGCAATTGCGGAAACATGAACAGATTTACCCGACCCATGATTTAGAATTAGCCGCAGTGGTCCATGCATTAAATATATGGCGACATTATTTATATGGTGTCCATGTGGATGTTTATACCGATCATAAGAGCCTTCAGTATATCTTCAAGCAGAAAGAGTTGAATTTGCGGCAACGACGATGGTTGGAATTGCTAAAGGATTATGATGTTGATATCTTGTATCACCCCGGAAAGGCTAACGTTGTGGCTGACGCTCTTAGCCGCAGATCCATGGGAAGTCTAAGTGATGTACGACCAGAAAAGAAAGAGATGGCCCGTGAGCTTCAACAGTTAGCAGAGCTACTATTCAGAATTCAGCAGTTTCATCGCTAGTAGCGGAAGTGAAAGAGCGACAATATGAGGATCCCATGCTAATGCAGTACAAAGATACACTCCCTCAGAAAGAGGAGTCATCATTTGATATTTCGGGAGACGGAGTTCTCCGATGTCGAGGCAGGTTATGTGTTCCCGATGTGGTAGTCCTACGTCACCAAATATTGAGGGAAGCTCATTGTTCCCGTTACTCCGTACACCCCGGAGCGATGAAAATGTATCATGATCTTAAGTCTATATACTGGTGGAATGGAATGAAGAAAGATATAGCGTAATTCGTAGCTCAGTGTCCTAATTGCCAACAAGTGAAGATTGAACACCAAAAGTCGGGTGGATTATTACAAGCTATAGAAATCCCAACTTGGAAGTGGGAAGTGATTAATATGGATTTCATTACAGGGTTACCCCGTTCTCGACGTAAGTATGATTCCATATGGGTGATTGTGGATAGACTCACAAAGTCAGCTCATTTCTTACCGGTCAGGATGACCTATACGACAGAAGATTATGCGAAGCTTTATCTTAAAGAGATAGTGAAACTCCATGGCGTTCCAGCATCTATTATCTCCGATAGAGGGACCCAGTTTACAGCTAAGTTATGGAGATCGTTCCAAGAGGGTCTAGGGACCCAAGTGCGCCTAAGCACGACATTTCACCCACAGACCGATGGGCAAGTTGAACGCACTATTTAGACTCTCGAGGATATGTTATGAGCATGTATGATAGACCTTGGAGGAAATTGGGATGACCATTTGCCACTCATTGAGTTTGCTTACAATAACAGTTATCATTCTAGCATTCAAATGGCACCGTATGAGGCTTTATATGGGCGAAAGTGTAGATCCCCGATTGGGTGGTTTGAAACTGGAGAGGCCAAGTTGATAGGGCCAGATTTGGTCTAGCAAGCTATAGAGAAAGTCAAGCTCGTACAAGATCGGTTGTTAGCGGCTCAAAGTCGCCAGAAGTCCTATGCGGATAATCGTCAAAGGGACTTAGAGTTCCAAGTTAAGGATTGGGTATTCTTGAAAGTGTCGCCAATGAAAGGCGTTATGAGATTTGGCAAAAAGAGGAAGCTCAGTCCCCGGTATATTGGACCATATGAGATTGTGCGCAAAATAGGCAAAGTGGCCTATGAGTTAGATCTACCTCCGGAATTGGAGTCAGTCCATCCAGTATTTCATGTCTCGATGCTTCGAAAATGTGTTGGAGATCCCACTAGGATCGTCCCAGTAAATGATGTGCAAGTGATAGAGAAATTGACTTATGAAGAGGTACCCATTGCCATATTAGACAGGCAAGTACGGAGGCTTTGGAACAAGGAAGTGGCCTCAATTAAAGTTCTGTGGAGGAATAGCATTCGAGAGCAGATGACATGGGAAGCAGAAGAAAGTATGCGATCTAAATACCCACATTTATTTCAGCCCGTGGAAGAAGCCCAAGATGAGACGTCAAGATCATAAGGTATGTATATTTCCTTTTATGCTTTTGGGTCATGTGTGGCCAAAAATTTTATGTTGTTACGTTGTGGCCCTGTGTGGCATCGATATTATGGGTTGTTGTGGCAGGATGGTAGCGCCATATTAAAAGGGGAACTCTGGCGAATTTTTATTTTTTTTAGAATTCCCCGAGACTTTAACATTCGAGGACGAATGTTCCTAAGGGGGGAAGAATGTTACACCTCGGAAAATTTCCCGTTGGTACGCAAGTAACGAACTAGTGATGTGTGCGAGGAGTGCGAGTGTATAATGTTTCATGAGCAATGTGCGTATATGGACGAGAATGATTAGAATGAAAAGTCGAGAAATGTGAAAAGTTGAAAGTTGGCAAAACTGCCCAGTGGTCGTAAAGTGCAAAATACGGACCGTAAAATGGAATACGGTCCGTAAACTGGCAGTCGTAAATTGCCATGCAAGGTTTCAACATTCTACCCAGTTGAGAAGTGGTAAAATATGACTAGGAGGACGGACCGTAAAGTGATTTACGGCCCATAAACCATGGTCGTAAATCACCATGCATGCAGCCAAAGTTTCTGGTTCTGCTTAAGGTTAAAAACGACCACGAGGGACGGTCCGTAAACTGGAATACGGACCGTAAACCTCCATGGACGACCACTGTACACCTCAGCACAGATTTTCAATTCATTAAATATGAGGACCAAGACTTGTTTTATTTCATTTCTACATTACACCACTTCTCTCTAGAATCATCTCTCTACATTTATTTCATAAGTTTTTTAGGATTATAAGTCACCAACTACATAAACAAGTGAATCATGTGTAAGCAAGCCATTAAATACCATTCAAGTCAAGAAATGCAAATGGAGAAAAACTAGGGTTTTTCTCAAAGTGAAGTATTATCAACCAAAGCTTGTCCCTACATCATCTAAGGTAAGATTCATGATATTTATATGTTGGTTAACATATTGGGGAGTTGAAATACTTGGATGGTAGAAGTATATACTAAAATGGTCAATGGAGGGTAAAATGAGGAATGTGGGTAATGTGAATGACTAATGGCTATTGTTATTATATTAATGAAGGTAGAAACTTGAGCATCGAAGGAGTACGCGCAAGTGTAGAATAGTTCGACCAGGAGGTATGTAAGGCTAACCCTTCTTTCATAAGGCATGGTTCCTTGGCCAAACTCTTAAATCCTCTATATGAGTATGTTGTATTCAAGTGATTGACACTCCGAGCTCATAAGCTCATGATCCTCGATACGTGCTACGGATGTACTACGCACCCCATTTGACGAGTAAGCATAAGATAGAGATGTAGCGAAAACGATGATGTTAGTGATGACGATGATAATAATAATGATGCTAAAGGTGCCTACGGGATATTATATTCACATGTGCCTATGAAGGGCTATAATGACACCCCGAGCTTATAACGACGGGTAGGATATATGTATATGAATATGTATAAAGTATGTATACGATTATGAAATGCGCGCACACATCTGCAGATGGTACGGATAACCCTGAAGCCTTGGTAGGGCCAGGTATGAGTAACCTTGAGCCTTGGATGGCCAAGTGTACGAAACATCGATCCTATGAGGTCGGGTATGCTATGTAAATGCTATGTATATGAAAGGACTATGTATATAATATGAATATGAATGTGATAAGACTATGTATAAGAATACGAATAAGGGCATGTATACTAATATGAGCACAAGTACAGTACGAGTACTATTATGGAATACGGATGATGACGTAGGTGTACTAATACGTATGAAAAATGGAAAGTCCTACGAAAGGCAGGTAAGTACTATGACGATGATATTATTGTCTCCCCTCCTGTGCTATTTCATATGTGGTTCATTATGCTTGTATATCGATGTTGATCATGCTTTACATACTCAGTACATTCTTCGTATTGACGTCCTTTTGTTTGTGGACGCTGCGTCATGCCCGCAGGTGCTCAGGGAGACTGACTTGATCCATAGCTGCCTATTCAGAGATTTCATAGAGAGCTCCATTTCCTCCGGAGCCACATCTTTTGGGTACTTATTCTTTTGTGTATATAATTATGGGCATAGAGGGGTCCTGTCCCGCTCATGTGATATGTTATACTCTTCCTAGAGGCTCGTAGTCATGTGTATATGGTTAGACATGTCCGGCCTTGTCGGCCTATGTTTTGTATATCATTTTGTCGGCCACGTCGGCCCATGTACATTGATGTGGCATAGATGCCTATGGTGATATAAATGTACTGTTGTCCAATTGGGACTTGTTGACGCATGAATGGAAATGTATGTATAATTATATCGCTCACCTAGATGTAAGTATAAGAGTAAGATAAGAGGGTGGGGGGGGGGGGGGGGGGGGGCTAGCACCGGGTGCCCGTCGCGGCCCCGAGTCGGGTCGTGACACTTTCGTTATCGCGGTCACTCCTTGGTGGTTGTTGTCGCCCCTCTGAATTCTGAGCATGGGTCTGTATTCAGGAAATATCCATCCCGTCTTGCAAGGAAGCCTTCAAACAATCTCTGAATAGATGTGGCCCTAAGCCACTTACAAATCTATGTACCCGATCTCCTATGTCGGCCACAATAGCCGGGGCATATCTAGCCAAAGAATTAAATTGCATGCTATACTCCCGGGCGCTTATATTTTCTTTTCGCAGATTTAGAAACCTGTCCGCTCTAGCTCGGTGGACCTTGGGTGGCAAATAGTGACGAATAAATGCATCCACGAATTCTTGCCAAACCGGAGGAGGCACATTCTCTCCTCTTGATAATACCCAGTTGTTGTACCACAAAACAGCCACATCCCGGAGTCTATAAGATGCCAACTCCACGGATTCAGTTTCAGAGGCATGGACAATCTTCAATGTCCTCAGCAGCTCATCCATGAAACCTTGCGGGTCTTCATCCGGCTTTGACCCGAAGAACTCCGGAGGATTTAGACTCATGAAATCACGGGCTTTGGTACTTGCTGCCCGATCACTTGAACTTGCATTTTGTCATTGTGCTTGTGCGGCGACCAATTGCATCAAAAGTGAATGGCTTCAGTCATTTGTTGACCCGAAGCGACCGGTGGAGGAATTGGAGCGGGAGCTCCTCCTTGTTCTTCCACATTAGGCGGGGTAGAAGAAGTATTAGAGAAGGCTTCATTATGTTAGTCGCCTTCTTCTATATTCATCGGAGACTCTCTTTCTACCCGCCTCTTAGCCGTAGTTTTGCCCTTCTGGGCGGCTGTAGCCTTTCCCTTTGGCGGAATTCTGAAATCACAACACACTATTAGGAAGGATAAAGTCATATACATGGCTCAATCGCACGATTTCATACGAAGAAGGATGGTCATTTTTCCTAAATGCCCTGTAGCTTCTTGTTTATTGATGTGGCGCGCAACACACCATAAACAAGACTCTACTAGACACGGCTCGTGGACACTTCCTAGGACTGAACCGCTCGGATACCACTTTTGTCACGACCCAGCTAGGAGCCGTGACGGGTACCCAAGGTTAGCCACCGAACACCACTCGTGCTACTACTCATCTTGCTCATTTAGTGGTCTTTTATCAGCTTTATACTCAAATTGTAGGAAAATAATATTTTATATGGAAACATAAATACTTTTTAAATACATTTGCCTCTCGGCCATCAAAATAATATATACATATAATAGCATCTCGTGAGACCATCTAACCCACACTGCGCATCTACGAGCCTCTACTGGAGTGCTATACATAAGGACGGGACAAGACCCCGTCATTCCCAAAAATACATATACATGAATATACACAAAAGACTCGTCATAAGCACCTCCGAATAAAGGAGTGCTTTCAATCAGCTGACAGCTACTGCTGGTCTGGGTCGAGCTGTCCTCCCTGTCTACCTGTGGGCATGATCACAGCGTCCAAAGAAAACAGACGTCAGTACGAACATTATACTGAGTATGAGAGGCATAAACAAGGAAATAAGGCAACGAGATACAAGAAGCATCAATATGGAATAACTGTATCTGACTGTCAAGTGTAAAAGAAATAATGCATGCTGGCATACTCATAGTCATCATCAGGTCATGTGTGCATAAATATATAAGCTACCCGCCCATATAGGTACGGTGTAATAATGTATAAGCTTCCCGTCCATATCGGATCAGTGTGATAATCATAACATTAGCCTGCGTCCAGGCCTCCCGTGTCCGGGGTATCATCTCATGCCGCCCACTAGTGGTGTCTGCCCATGCCATTTGGCGGTGACTCCCCGGCCAACTAGGCACGGTGTTATATCATCATAATATGCTTATCGTAACATATTTATCATAATACATGCATAAGGCTTATGAACAACTTTACTTTATCGGGGTGACATAGGGTCATGATCCCCCGATTTCATTATGGAGCAATTATTGACATTCTGCCTCACCTTGAAGGAACTAACATATAAGGTGAGTGTGAGCAATAAATAACATCATGCCATTTTAGCATCATCATATCATATCTCTTATCTTATATTACCATTCATAGATATAGGCTTTTAGATTTCCGGAATAGAGGAACCCATGAGGTGGAAAAATTATGCTATGAGATTCATGCCATTAGAAAAAAGGGACTAGCCTCACATACCTTTGACGTTTAACTAAGCTATCGTTCTCTTGTTCTTCTTCGATATCACATTTCTACCTTCAAAAGAGAATTCGCATTTACGTTAGTTAATCGACTATAAGAACGTGCTACTATTTCTAGGGAAAATTGGGCAGCACTTCCTTTGGTTATACTACTTTTCCCATATCTTATATAAACTCCCACACGCTCACAACAACATTCACAATATCGTAATCAACAATCATCATTCATATACATTGACCACAATCCACCATTTCTCTTCAATTTCTCCACATTTATGGTTATAGCTTACTATCGCGTTTCCTCATATCTACTACTTATTTCATATCCTAAATGTCATTTATAACGTATTCATAATCGCAACACCCCAACATTTATGATTCAATCCAACTACCTTCCAAACATGACACTATTCACCCCTTAATGACCCATTTCCTATGTCTTTTTACAATTCAAGCATCTTAACCTTCCAATACCTTAAACAACATGTTTTAGTCATGAAACTTACCTTAGATGATGGTTGAACAAGCCTTGAATGGAATTACTCCTTTAGCACCAAAACCCTACTTCACTCTCTTTGGGTTTTCTTGAGAAAGATGGACTTTAGTGTTATTCTTACACTTGATTTCGTTGGTTTCATCTAGTGGATCACTAATTTCCTTTGGTTTTCTTGTGATGAAGAGTAGAGAGTATTCTAGAGGCTTCTTGAGAAAAATATCGTGGAATTGAGATGAATTGGATGAGGTTAGGTCTCCTTTTAATGACTTAAAATATAATTCGGAATGAACAGTTGCTGAAGTGCAGAGTGGACGTAAACCCAGTTTACGGTCCGTATTCCAGTTTACGGGTCATATACCATGGTCGTATTTAAGCATATCAAAACCAGAAAGGTAAGCTGAGGATCATGGCGATTTACGATCACAGTTTACGGTCCGTATTTCGATTTACGGGCCGTATTCCAAGTCGTATTTAACCATTTGAACATTTGGCAGAAAGTTGAAGTTTTGTGAGTTGGAATACGACATGGTGGTTTACGGGCCGTATACTTCTTTACGGTCCGTATTTCACTTTACGACTAACTAGGCCAAAGTGCAAATCTGCAACTTTCACGTCTTCAGAACCTATAATTAGCCATTGTGGAGCATAACCTATCTCTTGTTCCCACTGCCTTTGGAATCTTACTTAAGGTGGTCAAACGTCGTTCCCTTCTCACTAAAACATCGTATACTCGTATTCGTCGTTAGTCTATTCGTTGTACGTTCACGGGGAAATTTCTGAGGTGTAACATGGCTAAACTCTGTGGCTTTCCTAGGGCATATTATTTCAGATAAGGGCATCAAAGTAGATACTTAGATGATAGAGGCTGTGAAGACTTGGCCTCGACCCACAACGCTGACAGAGGTTCGTAGTGTTATGGTTTTAGCAGGTTATTACTAAATATTTGTAGAGGGCTTCTCTTCTCTTTCCGCCCCATTGACAAAGTTGACTCAGAAGGCAGCCAAGTTCCAATCGACATAAGCTTACGAGCGGAGTTTTCAAGAATTGAAGGATAGGTTGACTTCAGCGCCAGTTCTGACACTTCCAGAGGGGACCGAGGGTTATGATGTCTATTGTGATGCTTCATGGATTGGATTGGATTGGATTGCATATTGATACAGCATGGCAAGGTGATTGCTTACGCTTCTAGACAGCTTAGAAAGCACGAGAAGAACTACCCGACTCACGACCTTGAATTAGCAGTCGTGATTCATGCACTTAAAATCTGGAGACATTACTTATATGGCATTCATGTTGACATTTATACAGATCATAAGAGTCTTCAGTACATCATCAAGTAGAGGGAGTTGAACTTGCGGCAGAGGCGGTGATTAGAGTTGCTGAAAGATTATGATGTTAATATTCTGTACCACCCAGGGAAGGCGAATGTAGTAGCAGATGCTCTCAGCCTTAAATCTATGGGTAGTTTGGCATACCTGCGGGCTGGAAAAAGGGAATTGGCTTATGAGCTTCTTCAGTTAGCCAATTTGGGGGTCTGAGTGATAGACTCAGGGGATGTAGGGGTTACTATTCAAAATACAGCGACTTCATCCTTAGTAGCTGAGGTGAAAAGGCGTCTGTATGAAGACCCTTCATGGACCCATTACAGGGATACAACTCTACAAAAGAAGAAATCACCATTCGAGATTACTGGAGACGGAGTCCTCAGGTATCGAGAAAGGTTGTGTGTTCCCGACATTGCAGGGTTACGTCAGCAGATTATGGCAGAGGCTCATTGCTCTCGTTATTCTATCCATCCAGGGTCAACAAAGATGTACCACCACATCAAAGAGGTTTATTGGTGGGATGGAACGAAGAAGGATATAGAAGAGTTCGTACCCCAGTGTCCTAACTGTCAACAGGTGAAGATTGAACATCAAAAGCCCGATGCATTATTGCAGGCCGTAGGGATTCTGACTTGGAAATGGGAAGAAATTATTATGGATTTCATTATAGGCTTACCCCGTTCTCAGCGTAAGTTTGATTCCATATGGGTAATTGTTGATAGACTGACAAAAGCAGCTCATTTTCTGCATGTTAAGACTACTTACTCATCCGAGGATTATGCGAAGCTTTCTATTAAGGAGATAGTCTGACATCATGGTGTTCCTGTAACCATTATCTCTGACAAGGGTGCGCAGTTTACAGCAACTTCTGGAGGTCTTTTCAGAAAAAGGTGAATCTTAGCACGGCATTTCACCCCCAGACAGACAGACAAGCTGAGCGTACCATTCAGACCCTCGAGGATATGCTAAGAGAATGTGTGATTGACTTCAAAGGTAGCTGGGATGATCATTTGTCGTTTATTGAGTTCACGTATAATAATAGTTATCATTCCAGTATTCAGATGGCCTCGTATGAGGCTTTATATGGACGGAAATACATATCACCAATTGAATGGTTCGAGGTTAAAGAATCTAAGATGATACGGCCAGAACTAATCCAGTAGGCGGTTGATAAGGTTAAACTTCTTCAAGAAAGGCTGTTGGCAGCCCAGAGTGGCCAGAAGTCTCATATAGATAATCGACGACGAGATTTGGAGTTTCAGGAAGATGACTTGGTATTCTTAAAGGTATCACCTATGAAAGGTGTAATGAGATTCGGCAAGAAGGGCAAGCTTAGCCCTAGGTACATTGGGCCTTACAGGATTGTACGTAGGGTAGGCCAGGTGGCTTATGAATTGGATGTACCATCAGATTTAGAGTCAGTCCATCCAGTCTTCCATGTATCGATGCCTCGTAAGTGTATTGGAGACCCTTCGAGAGTGGTGCCCATTAATGATGTTCAGGTAATCGAGCAACTATCATATGAAAAGGTTCCTATTGCCATTCTAGATAGACAGATTCAGAGATTGAGGACTAAGGATGTAGCTTCAGTTAAAGTCCTTTGGAAGAACAAGAATATCGAGGAAATGACTTGGGAAGCTAAGGAAGATATGAGATCCAGATATCCACATTTATTTCCACTCCCAGAGGAGGTCCAGACAGAGACACCATTAATTTTAGGTGCGTAGTGTTTCATTCCTTATGATTATTGGTCATGTGAGGCCATTGTTGTTATTGCTCCTTGTGGCCCTGTGTGGCGTTGTATATTTTGGGTTGTTGTTGTGACAGGTTGGTAGTGGTATAGTTACAGGAGAAACTCTGCCAAAATTTTTATATAATTCCTGAGAGTTTAACATTCGAGGACGAATATTTCTAAGGGGGGAAGGATGTTACACCTCGTAGTTTTGTACGTTGAGATTTGTTAGACGTTAGGTGTCCTAATCGTAGACACCGGAGTTATATTCAAGGTTGTATGAGATTATATATGCCTATCTCATGGTAATGAGAGTTTGAAATCATGTTTAGTAAGTATCGGGAAGGTTGGACGTTAAGCGAATCGTAGGAATTAAGTTTGTTGAAACTTTGGAAAAACTTGGCAGAATTCTGGATAGGATTTTTTATCCAACTTGAGGGAGGTGTATCTCCTAGAATGTAAGGAGTTATGGAACGCATAACCTATGTACATTCAAGTTCAGAGAGTCTTCTTCACAATGCAACAGACAGATCGCAAATTTGAAACGTATGGTGGAAGATACGGCCCATACATTGTACGATTCCTCTGATGAAATTCGACAGTGCCACTTGACTGTCCATCGAAGCAAGCCGTCGAATTGAGGCAGTGCAAATTCTCCTATTGATATAAATAAAAGGGGCCACGACTTGGAGCTCATTATTCACCAAAATCAAATCCCTAACACCTCTCCAAACTCTCTCAACCATCCCTAATCATCCATAAGCATCCCAAGCATATCAAGGGAAGACAAACCTTGAAACCTTAAGCTAGTTCATGAAGATGAATGTTCTTGCTTTTAGTTGAAGTTGTGGTGTAGTTGGTTTTGAAGCAAGATTTTGTGGGTTGAATTTCTTTAAGTGTAAGGTATGTTCCTCACTCTATTACTTATATTGAATAGAAATGATTAGTAAGTCATACAGGTGAAGAGGATCATGGTAGAAAAGGCCATAAGTATTGGCGTTTTAGTTGATGGTTATGGATGGAATTTGAAAAGAAGATTTGGGATTTATTGGAGTCTAGATTGCATATAATCTCTTGGCTATGATATTGTTGATATTGTTAGTGATGTTTGGGTGTTGTTTGAAGATTGATGGAAGTAAGCAATATGAAGGAAATGCTGCCCAATTTTCGTTAGCTCACCTATTAGTTTAGCTTAACCTTGTGAGCATTTCAACGACCTAACCCTAGCATGAATCGTCTTGAATGTAGATTTGCAAGCTCGGGAGGATAGACGTTGGGCGGTTAAGTAAGCGATGAGGTATGCAATGTGTTGTAGGTTGTGCGTCCACTTAACAGTATATGAGGGACCTAGTTGTGTACCAGTTCCCTTATACAAAGCAGTAAGTAAAGAAGGCAAGATTTTACCGTGAAAAACTCCTTGCTCGGGAGATTAAAAACTGCGACCTACCCCAGTAGGATTTCCACTCCACTATCCGACTAACTTCAGATTACAACATATTGTAAACTATGAATTAACGCCCATAATCTCTCACCCTTGCAATAGCTGCAACCTAGGAACTAACCCCCGTAGTCCCTCCACCCTTGCAATACTCCGATTGTAAGCACCTCTACTTGATTAACTCTAGCCAAGGACCACTAAAGCTAACTACTTTATCCAATCCAACTAATACACCTTAGACTACATACTAGCCAAGGGTAGTACTTAATATATTGAAAGGTAAACTGCCTAACAACTACTAAGAATTTGAAATATCTACAGCACGTTCTTATAAGAGAACAGTAGGTTTACAAGTTAAAGCACATAAACCAAGTTAAACAAAGTTTAATGCAAACTAAGAGAATAAAGCATCTTCAGTGTTGAAGCAGATCCTTCAGCTTGTGATTAGCTTTGTTGAACACTTAGAGTGTCTTGTGACGGCTGCACTTTTTGAGTGATTTTTAGGTATTTCAAGTGATGCACAATATGTTGCAACATGTTGTATATATAGTGGGAAGCATGTGGAATGGATAGAGACCACTCATTTAATATTAGACCTAAAGCATAGCCAAGCTCAACTACTGTACTTGTGCAGTGAGTAGCTTGGCTTTACAACTGTCTCTGTTTACCGTGCAAGGTGCACAGAGAACAGATCACAGACCAGGTCTCTATCTAGTTCTGAATCAGTTTGACAATCATCAAAACACGAATACACTTGAGCTTATCTATTTCACCCTTTTTGATGATCATAAACTTAGAGACGATATCCCCCCTAAGAACCAGCTTCCGAATGTTCTCCCTGCAAAGCAGACCATCATTGTCAAGGAACCTACAACATGTTATCAACATAATACCAATTTCAACTGGAAGACAAAATAAAATGCCACATATCATTACATATTCGTCTTCCAGTTCTTCCCCCTTACTCAGTACATCTTCCCATGTTTTTTGCACAATTTTCCCTTAATCACTACATCATCGCACATACATTACTTTCTCATTTCAGCTCAGCACGATCTTATTAACACATCAACCAATCTTCCTCATTATGGCATCATCAAAAATAACTAAGGCACAGCGAGTAAGAAGGTCAGATGCATCAACATATAGCCACATGATCAGAGCAATTTAGAGCAAGCTAGCAAGAAAAAAAAAGTGATCTCATGATGGATAGTAGTTCAAGCAGTACAGACATATGTTAAATCAACTACTATTGTACCAACAGGATGAGATAGGGAAAAAGACCATCACATAGTAGCACACAGTTAGACAACAAATGAAAGGAAGGACGGAGACTGGGAAGAGTTTGCGTAGGGCGGGTTACTGGGAATGATTTAGATCGTGAAGAATCCATCAAATTTCACCCTGATCCTAAAGCATTTGATGCCGGAGTTCTTCCACTCTTGCTTTCAACTGATCCTTCAAGAGAGCATTCTCAGCCTTTAGCTGTTCAATTTCGTAATTTACTGCCTTTAGGGCTTCGGTCAGGACAGAGATGGTGGAACCTGTTAGCCATAGAGAGAGTGTTCTCTGCTGTTCCTAAGGTTTCATTTCTAGTTCTTACGTTGAACTGCCCCAGTACTTTTGTCAGGAAGAAGCCATAGGGAAAACCAGGTTCATCTTCCCTAATGCGCATGGCTTTGATCATTTGTCCGATCATGATGGCTGGTAGATTGATCGGTTCAAAAGCTGACAGAGCCTTTATAAGTACCATATGTTCTAAAGTGATACTGCCATCCCTTTTATTTCGTGGTATGCGCACCTTGTCCACAAACTCAAGGACTAGTTGATAGACATGCTGGATCTCTCTTTTGAAGATTTTTTCGTTCCAAGTGGACGATTCGTGTTTAACAATCACATTTTTTAAGGAGGTAGAAGATCTTCCAGTCACATCCCTTACCCCTACAGGTGGTACTCCCAAAACATTTTCCAACGTTGATTAATTCAAAATAAAATTTGTCATATTTAATATTAGAGCCAATGTTCTATTATCAAGGTCACGTAGGTTTGCATACAGTTCATCCACTTCAATTTTGTATACGCAAGGAGCTGGTGGAGTAAAAAGATGAGTCCAATTTGGAAATTCCAACATTTCCATGAATTCTTTTATCCTAGTCTCCTCCCCAGGCTTGTATCGACCATCATTCCAAAGAGAACTTTTTGTTTCCAAGGGGATGAGTTTGAAGTTGATAGGTATGAATTTTCAGCACTATCAATGGAGTAGTGTTGTTGACTTGAGTAGAACAACTCGAATAGAGATGTGGACTTCCCCCAGGGTCTGAGGTTACCGCCTCCAAGAGAAATAGAGTCACTGGTATTTTGGTCTGTGGAGGTTGGATCATATGAGAATGATGACACTGGAACCATTTTGCTTTGATTAGATATCAATATGTCACACTAGGGAGTATTTAGCAGTGGGAAAGAGATATAAAGCGATGTGAACCAGAGAAGGCGTTATGTAAGAGAGAGATTGACGGTGAACAAACGAGAGAGACTGTATTTGCTGTTAAGGTGTCAGAGATGACTGTTCAGAGTGGATATAAGAGAAAGGGTATTGGTTTAGAGTTGAGGCGTCAATCCAGGGGATTCGTATTTTTTTTCCTTTTAAGGTGGGAGACACTTGACCGACTTGGTACTATAAGTAGTTAAGAGAATTATGAGAGTGCTGAGAGAACTACTAACCTGAGTCACAGAAAGACCGGGTCTCTGGACAATCTTGACAGTACTGAGCAGCAATTCTGAAACTTAGACCTAGTCATGCGATGTACTGTACTTCTCATGTGTGCATACCTCCTTTTCTGTCACATCCACCTTTTGACCCAGCATTTTCACACTCTGCTTTTTGATTTTGCTTATCTTCCTTCTTGCTTCCCTTGGAGTGATTTAATTTTGAACTGCGGCTTCTGATATTGAGATGTGTCCTTTCCATTAGATGAAACAGACACATCCTGTCGTGAAGGATTTGAGAAGAGACTTATTAAGTTAACTCAGAAGATTAATTAACTATTTCATTTCTTCTCTCTCTCCTCAGCCTGCACAAGATGTCAGTGTTTGGATTTGTGGACCCAAACATTCTTGATTCCCTTATAATTATAGAAGGGATGGATCAGGTTCCTTTTCTCCTAAACAGGCTGTCACACCCTAATCTCCCTAGGGTGTGATGGGCACCGAACCCTTACTTAGGGCCGAGCGAACCCTCAGACCCTTAATGCACACATAATTTTCTTAGACTTTTAAATCGAATAAAGGTGAAATACATAGTACAACTTTCAGAAATATTCTTTTTCATCGTTATTCTCAAATCAAACAAAACCTGTAAACATAATGGATATGTAACATAATACAATAAAACACGTCGGCTGATGGAGCCGCTTACAAAACTGACACTCTATACCCACGACTCTGTCTGCAAAGTCTCTAACTTCGTACAAAACATCACAGCACATATACTCTGACTCGGCAACACTCCAGGAGAAAATGGAGTTGCCACTCCAGCTGAAGCATCTCCTAGCAATGTCCTTTACTTATCTGGGTGTACCTGTGTGGCATGAAACGCAACCCCCGAAGAAAAGGGGGTCAGTACGGAATATGTATTGAGTATGTAAAGCATGGAATATAGAAAACAGAACCATAATCGAAACAAGCAGTACAAAAGTAAGTACATTTTCAGAATACCAAAATACTATTTTCTTTTAGAACGCAAATCGTGTATACCGATGTCATGAGTCAGAAGAAGTACAGAAAATAAGTAGATCATTCAGAGTGCCAAAATGCGTACTTTCCAAACACAGACCGTGCGTGCCAACATCGTATGTCATCATATACATATACACATAACTAATTCATATGTAACATAATAGTGTCGAGGAACGTACGGCCCGATCCATATACACATAACATATTAGTGCCGAGGTACATTCAGCCCGATCCACAAATGTATTTGTTGCGGAACGTGCAGCCCGATCCATATACATATATTATATTGTTGTGGCACGTGCACAAGGTTAGTGCAGACAATAAGCACGATGTGCAGAATAACAAAACAACTTACTGGAGACACGAATCATGCATGCCAAGAACGGTATCCGGCCCCTTGTGGGACCCGAGGAACGTGGCGCTACCCTGCCTTTGGCGTCACACACATCATACTCCAGAAGGTTTGCTCCGTAATCTCCGTCACACATCATAATATCACATCATAAGATCAGAACATACATATACACATATATGGTTCGGCGAACCATGAACACATCATAACACCGTAACACATCATACTCCGGAATACATATATGGCACCCCGCCCTCAAGCAAGGGACCCGGCGAACCATGCGCACGATATATACCGGCGCGGGACTCGGCGAACGATATAAGAGTAATATGCACGATCAGAGTAATTAGAAACCATATGCACATAAATCAAGACTCGATGGATAAGTATACTTACCGACCCCTGAAGGCTCAGAAACAAGTTTCGGGTTAATCTGAATTAGTATAAGAAAGTTATGAACGTTTGAAGTACAGAACGTTCTACAAGCGTTTCAGAAGCCATTTTTGGAAAATCAAGGCCATAATCATGTCAAGTACCTTTCAGATATCGTTATGGATCAATTCAATTAGAGTTTTTTGGGACCATATGCACATATCAAAGACTCGATGGAATGATCGAACGTGCTAGCATTTGAAAATCAAAACTTTATTCATATCAATTATTTTTCGAATGCCATTTGGAAACATATCAACAAACTTCGGACATCATAGATATACATCAAAACCATATGAGACAACTTATGGAAGTCAAAAATATTAGCCATCCTAGTGGCTCTAAGAATAGGAAATTTCTTTGAAATCATACATATACGTCATTTGCTCGTTTCATAAAGATCATGCCAAAGGAAAGAAAAGGTAAGTCTTACATACCTGTTCGACCGCTTATAAGCTACGCTTATTCGTCCAAGCTTGTAAGTCTACATTTAAAAGGAATTTATGCTAATATTAGCCTTTTCGTCGCACATTTGTACCACATTTCAAATCATACTATTTTATATTCTGCCGAAAATCGGGCAGCATCTCCCCTGTTTATATGCCTAGCCCGAATTCTCAATTCAGCAACCAACAACAACAACAACAATACCAACATTACTCATAATATTTCCAATACCAACGTATGCCATAAAACAGCCTACACATTATTTTCTAAATTCCTCATCCAACCAAATTTGCGATATAACTATTTAATAATTTTATTTCCGTAAGGGAGTCGAAATTAATACTAACAACATCAATAATGACATCCTCCACATTCTACAAGTTGAATACATTTATTTTCATTCAAAATTCTCTTCAAATCTCATTCCATAATTCACAACGCCAACAAACGAATTTATCACACTATTTTCTCCGTTCTAGTTCGGTAGAACTCTAAATAAACTTATTAGCAATGAAAAGGAACCTTAATCTTACCTCAAGTGTGCAGCCACCACGTCCACCCCCTTATTTTTAGTTGATTTTTAGCTCAAATTGGAGGCAACGCAACGTAGAAGACTTTTCTCTTCACGGGCTTCGGGATTCGGGGCTAAGATTTTGGTCAAAATTGATCTTTTCAGTCTAAGCTCTCTTCTCTCTTTTTCTCCATAATTTTCTGGGTGCTTTGTTCTGAAAAATGAGGAGAAAGGTTGATATATCACTTAAATAAACATGGGTCATGAGCCTAACCCGGTTGGGCCCGGATTGGGCCTAGCCCACTGACCTTTCTGCCTTAAAACGTCCATATCTCCTTATCCCGACGTCTCTTGTGGACCCACGACCTATGGTTGGAAATCTAATTCAATTATCTACAACTTATATATCTTGGTATTTTTCCAAGTTCCAAACCTATAATACTGTTTTTTCCCCTCGAAGTCAGATCACCCGAAAACGTTATTTAAAAATATTTGTTTGGAGGACTTCCACTTTGATTTGGCTCAAGGGTCCTTCTTGAGTTGTGTTTAACTTCACATGTGTGATTCATATAACTTGTCACGTGTTCCTAAAAAATCTCGATGTGTGGGCCCCACCTCCGCTTACGAATAATCCGACGTACAAAAAAATACGAAATATAATACTATCAACGTGAGTTTAAATTATGTAGTAACAACATGATTGTCAATGTCTAAGGAAGCACGTGTCACGCTCAGGCTCCGAAATGCGGGGTATAACACAGGCAACACATTCCCTTTCTCCTTTTGAGGTCCTTTCTTTTGAGAACTGATTTCTTTTGTTCCCAAACTTACTCTCCTTGCAATAAACTCTCTGTTCTTCTCAACTGATTTGATTCTTGCTTTATGAGACTCCTTGTACTGACCTGCTCGTCCACAATGGGTGCACAAGCAATTTTCAGTGGTGGAGACATTCTTGATATGGGGATTGTAGGGGACCTTCTCTTTCACAAAACCGCTTCCTTCTTTATCACTTCCCTAACTTTTGCACATGGAAGTGATAACATTAGAAGACCATGTCCACTTGGGAGCTCTGTCAAGATCAAACTTGATTTTAGTCAAGTCTTCCTTTAACTGTGTTACACCTCTCTTTTTCGTTACGTTAAAATTTGTGGTGTACTAGTCACATTAGTCTCGAGCACTAAGGGTTTTCTACAAGCTTACGATGATTTTGAGTAGGATATTTTATGTATACAAAGATTTAAGCTCATGACTTATAAGTTACAAAAATATTAGAGGTTAAACGAATCGAATCGAATCAAGTTTGAGGGCTATGCAACTCGATCGGTAGAAGGACGGACCATCGAGTAGAACGATGGACTTTCGAGTCACCACCGTCGAGTCACTTTGGCCTCTGAACCAAGGCTGCATAACGATGGTGCAACAGGATGAACCGTCGAGTGGAACGATGGTCCGTCGAGTTGACCGTTGAAGTGCAAGGCGGTGGAAATTTTCTCTTTGTTATAAATCAAAGGGGCAACGACCTTGGGTTATTATTCCAGCCAAAAATCAGATTTTTCTAGACTCTTCAAGCTCTCTCTACCATCTTTACTCATTCATAAACCTTCTAAGCTAATTCAAGTGAAAATCAAGCTTTAAAACCCCTAAGTAGTTCATGGAACATGATGGTTCTTGCTTTTAGTTGAAGTTGTGGTGGGTTTGGTTTAAAAATAAGATTGGGTGAGTTGAAGTTCTTCAAGAAAAAGGTATGCTCTTCCTTTTATTACTTATATTGAGTTGATTTGGACGTTAGTAAGTCACAAAGGTGAAGGAAATTATGGTAAGGGAAGTCATTAAGTATTGTGTTGTAGGTGTTGACTATGAATAGAATTTGAAAGGAAGTTTTGGATTCATTTAAGTGTAAATTGTACATAATCTCTTAACTATGAAATTGTTAACACTATTATTGATATTTAGGTATTGTTTGGAGGATTGGTGGAAGTATAAGATATAAAGGAAATGTTGTCCGACTTTCGTTAGTTCAATTATTAGTTTAGTTGACCTTATGAGAGTTTCAATGGCTTGACCTTAGTATGAATCCTCTTGAATGTAGATTTACAAACTTGGAAGGATAGGTGTTGAGTAGTAAGGAGATGACGAGGTATGTAAGGCTACTCCTTTCTTTCTTTTGGCATGATCCTTTTGAACCGAACGTACCGGTAACGTTAATCCATAATGCTCTACTCTTAGAAATCGGAAGGACCCATTTGATCCATGCTCCATATGGTTATCTTCAAAATGTATTGCTTAGATCTTTTTTGGTCTTTAGAGTCACTTGTACTTCTATCATGTTTATGTATTGCATTGCATTTACATATGTATATACAGACCCGAGACCCCTAAGGCGCTATATGTGCGTATATTATATATTATGTGTATATATATGTATGGGGTATGAGAAAGGTGACGGCGTTATATATGCACTACCACCTGATTAGCTGGTCATAAGATGATAAGATGATGATGATAGTGATGATGATGACGGCCAATACGATACGATACAATACGATGGGATGCCCATAGTGGCTTGACAGGCGTTATATACATATATATTTATATGTATGACCTCATGCATACATGCACAGCATTCATACGTGTCATCAGCCCTCAGAGACAGTTCAGATGCATAGTAATTATATACATGAATCACTCACAGGAACAGTTCAGACATACATGTTGCACTCATTTACCTTACAATTTATTAAATCGCATTTATGTTACTTCTATGCCTTACATACTCAATACTTTATTCGTACTGACGTCCTTTTGTTTGTGGACGCTGCGTTCATACCCGCAGATAGACACCAAGAAGCTACAGATCCTAAGGCTTCCACTTCAGCATTGGTACAGAAGCGCTCCACTTGTTCCAGAGTTGCAGTTCAGAGTGGTATGGTTCTTTTGTGTATGTATGGGCATGGCAGGGTCCTATCCCGTCCTTACTATGTTATACACTCTATATAGAGGCTCGTAGATAGATGTGTATAACTAGATGTTTTATGACCTCCTCAATCTATATTTTTGATATATCCCTAGGCAGCCACGTTGGCTCGTATATATGGGCACAGTTTGATGATGTATATATATATATATATATATATATATATATATATATATATATATATATATATATCTTTTGGGCAAGTGCCCCTTCCAGTTATGATATTTATGAGTTAGCTTCATGGCCCACTCAAATACGACTATGAGATGTACATTTTGAGGTGCTTGGTAGGCTAGCTCCGGGTACCCATCATGGCCCTCTGGTTGGGTTGTGACAAAAGTCGTATCAGAGCAGTTCGTCCTAGGATTTGCTTACAACCGTGTCTAGTAGAGTCTAATTTATGGGTGTGAAGCGCGCGACACTTATAAACAAGAGGCTGCAGGGTATTTAGGAATGATTGACCTTTATTTCTCAGCTTAGATCATACGATAGAGCCATGTTACAAGGATTCCCCTTTTTTAATATATGTTATGATTTCAACGATGCCTGTGATGAGGAAAGCATCAGCCGCCCAGAAGTGCAAGTCAGTGGCAGGTAGGAGGACTGGACGAGTACCACCTATAGATGTTGAGGAGGGCGAGCCCCAAAATTAGGTTACATCTCGGACCTCCCATACTCCCCCCGCTCCACAGGAGCATAGAGGAGCTCCAACCCTAGCTCCAGCTCCAGTACCCCCAGTTCATCCACCAGATGCCTCAGGATGGGAGATAAGAGAGGCGATTCAGTTATTGCCCCAGTTAGTAGCCGCTCAGGCCCAATAACAGGGTACGTGTCTTGGTGATAGGGCTGTTAGTGCCAGGGTTCATGATTTTATTAATTAAGACCCTCCAGAATTCTTTGGGTCAAAGCCAGATGAGGACCCGCAGAACTTTATAGATGGGATACTGAGGACGTTGCGGCTGATGCATGCTTCAGATACTGAATCGGTAGAGTCGGCTTCTTACAGATTACGGGATATGGCTGTTCATTGGTATGATACCTGGATATATTCTAGAGGGGATAATACACCTCTACCTGTATGGCAGGAGTTTGCAGATGCCTTTCTTCGACATTATTTGTCGCTAGAAATTCAATGGGCCAGAGCTGATAGGTTTTTGAACCTTAGATAGGGGAACATGATTGCTCGGGAGTATAGCCTTTATTTTAATTCATTAGCTAGGTATGCTCCAGCTATGGTAGCTGACATGGAAGATCGTGTTTATCGATTTGTGAGTGGGTTGGGACCATATTTGATTGATGATTGCCTGACGACCTCACTTCAGTCAGGTATGGATATTTCCCGTATTTAGGCGCACGCTCAAAATCATAAGGAGCACTAGGAGCAATGGAGGGTTAAGCATGAGCATGATAGGGGCCAGAGTAAGAGAGCCAGATCTTCGGATTTGATAGTGAGTTCAGAGGTGGTTCGAGGCAGTAGTTCTCCCGGCGCTCAGCTCATTCAGCAGCTAGTGCACCTCCATAGTTTCTAGGACCCAGGTTTGATAGACCTGCTTGTTTTGAGCCATCTCAGAGTTCCAGGGCCTCTAGTTCCCAGATCAGGATTGGTTCCAGTCAGATAAGGCCATCTTTATCGTGATGTACCCGGTGCAGTAAGTTACATACGGGGCAGTGTTGTTTGGCTCTAAATGTTTGTTATACCTGTGGTCGACCAGGCCACGTTATGCGAGATTGTCCATTGAGAGTTGGTGGAGGTGTGGTTCAGCTGACAGGGTCTGCAGCTAGTTCTTCATCATCAGTACGCCCTCCTAGGCAAACTTCTTAGACTCCAACCGGTCGTGGTAGAGGTAGAGGTGGAGCACCCAGCTCGAGTTATCCTCAGAACTGCGTCTATGGATTAGTGGGTCGATAGGATCTTGAGTCTTTACCCGACGTTGTGACAGGTATACTATCAGTGTCTTCTCACGATGTATATGCATTGATTGATCCAGTATCTATGTTGTCATATATTACTCCTTTTATTGCTAGTCGGTTTGGGGTGAAACCCTAGTAAATTAAACCTTTTGAGGTCTCCACACCCGTTAGCGACCGGGTGATAACTAGATGGGTACATAGAAATTGTGTGGTTATAGTCTGTGATCGTCATACTATGGTAGATTTATTGAGTTAGATATAATCGACTTTGATGTAATTATAGGTATGGATTGGCTGGATTCTTGTTATGCTAATGTTGATTGTAGGACGAAGATGGTTCGATTTCAGTCTCCAGGAGAGCCAATTCTAGAGTAGAAGGGTAATATAGCATCTCCAAGAGGTAGGTTTATATCCTATCTCAAGGCCAGGAAGATGATTTCCAATGGTTGTATTTATCATTTAGTCCGGGTTTAGGATACAGAAGAAAAGCCACCAACCCTTCAGTCGATTCTAGTAGTCAATGAGTTTTTAGATGTATTTTCAGATGAGCTTCCCGGTCTTCCACCAGAGTGAGAGATTGACTTTGCCATCGATGTATTACCAGATACTAAGACAATATATATTCCTCTTTATAGAATGGTACCAGCGGAATTGAGGGAGTTGAATGAGCAACTGAAGGATTTGCTTGAAAAGGGCTTTACCAGGCCTAGTTTATCACTGTGGGGAGCACCTGTGTTGTTTGTAAGAAAGAAAGATGGCTCGTTACGGATGTGTATCGATTACAGACAACTGAATAAGGTGACAATAAAGAACACTTTCGAGAATTGATGATTTATTTGATCAATTACAGTGTGCTAAATGGTTTTCGAAGATAGATTTAAGATCAGGGTATCACCAGGTGAGGGTCAGAAAGAAAGATATCCCAAAGACAGCTTTTAGAAACAGATATGGTCATTTTGAGTTTCGGGTGATGTTGTTCGGGTTGACTAATGCACCAGCGGTATTCATGGACTTAATGAACAATGTATCCAGGCCTTTCCTAAATATGTTCGTGATTGTGTTTATTGATGACATCCTGGTATATTCTCGATCGGAGGCAGAGCATACAGATTATTTGCGCGTTGTCCTTAAAGTTCTTCAAGTCCAAAAGTTGTATGCAAAGTTTTCTAAATATGAGTTTTGATTGAATTCTGTGACTTTTCTGGGGCATAATAATTCAGCTGATGGTATTCAAGTGGATACACAGAACATTAAAGCTGTGAAGACTTGGCCGAGACCCACAACACCTACAGAGGTTCGTAGTTTTCTGGGTTTGGCAGGATATTACAGGAGATTCGTAGAAGGTTTTTCTTCTATTTCTGCACCAATAACTAAGCTGGCTAAAAAATCAGCTAAGTTCCAGTGGACAGATACTTGTGAGCATAGTTTTCAGGAGTTGAAGAACAGATTGACTTCGGCCTCGATTCTGACACTTCCAGAAGGATCGGAGGGCTATGTTATCTATTTTGATGCCTCAGGCATTGGGCTAGGTTGTGTGTTGATGCAACATGGTAACATTATCGCTTACGCTTCAAGGCATTTGCGGAAGCATGAGAAGAACTATCCACCACATGATCTAGAGTTAGCCGCGGTGATTCATGCATTGAAAATGTGGAGGCATTACTTGTATGGTGTTCACGTGGATATTTATACAAATCATAAGAGTCTATAGTATATCTTAAATCAGAAGGAGTTGAATTTACGATAGAGGCGATGGTTAGAATTATTAAAGGATTATAATGTTAGCATTTTGTATCATCCTGGAAAGGCGAACGTAGTAGCCAATGCTCTCAGCTGCAAATTCATGGGTATTTTATGTGATGTGCAACTAGAGAAAAGGGAGATTGTTCATGGGCTTCAACAGTTTGGTAGTCTAGGGTTTCGATTACTGGACTCGGGCAATACGGGAATTACTATTCATGATGCAGTAGTTTCATCTTTGGCAGCTGAGGTGAAGGAACACCAATACGAGAATCCCATGTTAGTTCATTATAGAGACACAACTCTTCAGACGAAAAAGTCACCATTCGAGATTTCTGGAGATGGAGTTCTTAGATATCCAGGTAGATTATGTGTTCCTAATTTTGTGGGACTTCATCAGCAGGTTATGGGGGAGACTCACTATTCCCGTTATTCTATTCACCCTGGTGCGACGAAGATGTATCACGACATTAGAGAGTTGTATTAGTGGGATGGAATGAAGAAAAACGTAGCAGAGTTCGGGGCCCAGTGTCCTAATTGCCAACAACTGAAGATTGAACATCAGAAACCCGATGGTTTATTGCAAGCTATGGAAATTCCAATGTGGAAATGGGAGGCAATTAATAAAGATTTCATTACAGATTCTCAACGTAAGTTTGATTCCTTATGGGTAATTGTGGATAGGCTTACTAAAATTGTTACACCTTGGAAAATTCCCCATTAACGTACAGTGAATAGGCTAGCGAAGGGCACGACATATACGATGTTGTGCTAAGAAAGAAATAGCATTTGATGATCGTAATTGAGATTCAAAGACATTTGACGTAAGGGAAGAAGGTTGTTAAGGAAAGTAAGGGATATGTTGCGTGTCGGGTAAGAATTATAAGCGACGAGTTAACGATGCCGTAATGATGTCTTAGAGAAGAGTGATAATGTCTGTTAGATTGGTATTGAGGTGTTAAAAAAGTGTCAAGAAGGTTCCATAAGGATTGGAGATCAAACGAGTCAACGAGAAAGAGTTCGGATCAACTAGGCATTATACGACCCAACATACTGGCCGTATAAATTATACTGGCCGTGTGCCTGGCCATATAATTAGCCTAGGATACCATACCTCACTGGACCAAACATACGGCCAAATATACGGCCCGTATGTTGGTCCGTATATCTCGGTCGGGAACAATTTTAAGTGTTAAATATAAGTACCCTCTCTCATTAATATATTTCATCTTCACTTCTCTACACACCAAGAAACCTCTAGAAATTTCTCCATTATTCATCCACAAGAAACCAAGGGAAAACCATGATCAACTATACCAAATCCACGAAATCAAGTGTATGAAACCTAATAAAAGTTCATCTACACCAAGAAATCTCAAAGGAAGTGGACTAGGGTTGTTGTGCAAGAAGAGGATTCCCACTCAAGGCTTATTGTTACACCTCGGAAAAATCTTCCGTTGGTACGCAAGTGAATGAACTAGCGAAATACGAGTATCGGGTTAATGATGACTTAAGGGCATTTGGGGAAAGAGTTATAACGTCCCTTAGATTAGTATTGAAGTGTTAAACAAGTGTTAAGAAGGTTCCATGAGGATCGGAGATCAAACGAAGTGGCGAAACTAAGTTCAGTGACTGATGAGTTCTACGGCTCATTATACGGACCGTATAATGTTATACGGACCGTATAGTGGACCGTAAAACCATCACAGTGAAGGTTGGTTGCTGGTGGAATTTTACGGTCAGTTATACGGACCGTATAAAATTTATACGGACCGTATAACGAACCGTCGAATGGTCACAGTGAAAGGTTGCTCACTAGTAACGTTGACCGTAAAACTGTTTTACGGACCGTATAACGGACCGTCAAGTAGTCACAGTGAAGGGGTGCTGGGCAGACCCATTTCACGGTCTATTATACGGACCGTATAATGGACCGTATAATGGAACCCGACAGTTCGGTGATGATTTAATAAATAAAGACCAAGTTCATGAAAATCATTTCCACATTTCCTCTCTCTCTCTAAAACATCTCTCTACAACTTTTGTACAAGTTTTCAAGGGTATTAATCCATCAACCACATTAAACAAGTAAATCCAAGGTAGAAACCCATCAAGGATCATCTAAAGTCAAGAAACCCAATGGAGAAAGACTAGGGTTTTACTCAAAGTGGAGTATTATCAACAAAAGCTTGTCCCTACAACTTCTAAGGTAAGATTCATGATTTTTATATGATGTTTACGGTATTGGAGAATTAAAATGCATGGATTGTAGAAAACATGGTCCACTAGGACATGAATGATGAATAGTGACGTTTTTGAGACACAGTTTGAATTGAATCATGATTGTTGTTGTATTGTGATATGAGTGTGTTATAAATGACGTTAAGATCATGAAATAAACATTGTATATGGATGAACGAAGTTGGGTGTTGTGACCCTAAATAGGGACAAATGGAAGTGAATTGAGAATGTGGATAATGTAGATGATTAATGGCCATGGAAATGATATTATAAATGTGTTGTTGACGTTTGGGGTTGAATTATGATATGGACAAATGTTGTATAGATAAAGGAGATGCTGTCCAATTTTCTCTAGTTCTAGCCATGTGCACTAGTTATCGATACTAATGATAGTATGGCCTTAATGAAGGTAAAAACTTGAGCATCGAAGGAGTACGTGCAAGTGTAGAATAATTCGACAAAGAGGTATGTAAGGATAACCCTTCTTTCATAAGGCATGGTTCTTTGGCCAAACTCCTAATCCCTCTATATGAGCATGTTGACTACAAATGTTTCACATTCCGAGCTCATAAGCTCACTATCCTTGATTGGTACTACGAATGCGCTACGCACCTCAGGTGACGAGTAGGACTACGATATAGAAGTAACAATAACGATAATGATAGTAATGATGATGGTGATAATAATGATGCTAAGAGTGCCTACGGGCTGTTATGCTCATACGTGCCCCTGAAGGGCTATAATGAAACCCCGAGCTTATAACGCCGAGTAGAATATATGGGTATGAATATGTATAGAATATGTATACGATTTCGAAACGCGCGCACACATCTGCAGATGGTACGGATAACCCTGAAGCCTTGGTAGGGCCAGGTATGAGCAACATTGAGCCTTGGTTGGCCAAGTATGTATATGAAATACTGATCCAATGAGGTCAGGTACGTTATGTAAATGCCATGTATACGAAATGATTATGTATGTATATATTATGTAAAAGAATGTGATGAGACTATGTATAAGAATACGAATGAGGACATGTACACTAATACGAGCACAAGCATGGTACGAGTTTTATTATGGGGCACGAATGACGATGTGAGTATGTAAGCGACATGATGATGATGATATTATTGTCTCCCCTCCTATGCTATTCCATATATTGTTCATTATGTTGTATATCAATGTTAATCATGCTTTACATACTCAGTACATTCTTCGTACTGACGTCCTTTTGTTTGTGGACGCTGCGTCATGCCCGCAGGTGCACAGGGAGACAGACTTGACCCATAGCTGCCTATTTGAAGATTTCATAGAGAGCTCCATTTCCTTCGGAGCCATATCTTTTGGGTACTCATTCTTTTGTGTATATAACTTTGGGCATAGCGGGGTCCTGTCCCGCTCATGATATGTCATACTCTTAGAGGCTCGTAGTCATGTGTATGTGGGTAGAGATGTTTGGGCATGTCGGCCTATGTTTTGTATATCTTTTGTTGGCCTCGTCGGCCTTGTATATTTGACATGGCATAGATGCCCATGATATGTTAATTGATGATGATCGTCCAATGGGACTAGCTTGATTAATGATTTAAAATGCATGAAATGAATTATGGTTCACCTAGATGTTATGATATGCATGATAACGGGGTGCCCGGGTGGGGTAGCACCGGGTGCTCGTCGTGGCCCCCTAGTCGGGTCGTGACAAAAGTGGTATCAGAGCAGTTGAGTCCTAGGATGTGTCTACGAGCCGTGTCTAGTAGAGTCTTGGTTATGGGTGTGTTGCGCGCCACACTTATAAACGAGAAGCTGCGGACATCTTAGGAATATATGACCTTCTTTCTTCATAAGAATCGTGCGATAAAGCTATGATGTAAGAAATTCTTGTTCTTAAATCGTGTGTTGTGTATTTCAGAGATGCCTAAAAAGAAAAAGGCTACAGCAGCCCAAAGGGGCAAGACGGTGGCAGAAAAGCGGGCTGAAAGAGCACCGCCACCAGTAGTAGAGGAAGATGAGTCCCAGAGTGCGGCTCAATCTCAGTCCTCCCAAACAGTACCTATTACTGAGGAGCACGTGGGAGCCTCAGCCCCAGCTCCAGCTCCTCCGCCGAATGCTTCAGGCCAAGACGTAAGAGAGGCCATTAATTTGTTGACTCAGTTGGTTGCGGCCCAGACTCAGAGGCCAAGCGCGGGGCAAGGTGACAGGACTGTTAGCGCAAGGGCCCGTGACTTCATTGCTTTGAAACCCCCGGAATTCTTTGGGTCGAAACTGGAGGAGGATCCCCAGGACTTTGTTGATGGTATGCTAAGGACGCTCCGATTGATACATGCTTCAGACACCGAATCGGTGGAGCTAGCGTCATACAGATTGAGGGATGTCTCAATCCAGTGGTACACGGTTTGGATGGCTTCGCGGGGAGCCAATGCACCTCCGCCGGTATGGCAAGAGTTTGTCGATGCTTTTCTCCGTCACTACATGCCTCCAGAAGTTCGGCGAGCTAGGGCCGATAAATTCTTGAATCTGAGGCAAGGTAGCATGAGTGCTACAGAGTATAGTCTCCGCTTCAATTCCTTGGCTAGGTATGCTTCGGACATGGTAGCGGATATGGGCGATCGGGTGCACCGGTTTGTGAAGGGCCTAGGGCCACATTTGATGGATAAATGCTTGACTGCATCTCTTCAGGATGGCATGGATATTGCACGTATTCAGGCGCATGCTCAGGAATTGGAGGAACACCTACAGCAGCGGAGGAATGAACGTGAACAGGATAGGGGACATAGCAAGAGGGCTAGATCTTTGGGGCCGATGAGTGAGTCCAGAGATGGGCACCGGCAGCAGCCCCCTAGGCATGCAGGCTACTCTATGACCAGTGCGCTCCCACGGTTTTCAGGCCAGAGATTGGATAGATCTGCTCATTCAGGGCCGAGCCCGAGTTATTCAGGGCCTCAGTATAGAGATGATTCAGGCCAGTCTAGACCACCCGTGCCACGATGTTCCCAGTGTGGGAAGTTGCATTGGGGTCAGTGCCGATCAGGTTCAGATGCTTGCTATTCTTGTGGTCGACCAGGCCACATTATGCGTGATTGCCCCTCAGTACAGGGTAGAGGTAGGGCCCAGCCATCAGGGTCGATAGCCGGGTCTTCCGCATCTGCACGCCCTATGGGGCCAGGTTCACATGCGCCGGTTGGCCATGGTAGAGGTAGAGGCAGAGCTCCCAGTTCCAGCGGTCCTCAGCACCGTATTTATGCTTTGGCTGGACGCCAAGATCTTGAGTCTTCTCCCGATGTGGTCACAGGTATATTATCGGTATTCTCTCATGATGTATATGCTTTGATTGATCCGGGCTCCACATTGTCTTATGTTACTCCATATATTGCGGGTCGATTTATAATTGAGCCGGAGTCTATTAAGCCTTTTGAGGTGTCTACGCCCGTTGGCGAATCGGTGATAGCTAGCCGAGTGTATAGAGATTGCGTAGTGGTGATATGTGACCGCCGTACAGTAGCTGATTTGCATGAACTAAAAATGGTAGATTTTGATGTTATTATAGGCATGGATTGGTTGGCTTCTTGCTACGCCAATGTTGATTGTAGAACGAAGATGGTTCGTTTCCAGTTCCCGGGCGAACCAGTCTTAGAATGGAAAGGGAATACGGCGTCACCAAAGGGTAGGTTTATTTCCTATCTAAAAGCGAGGAAGATGATCACTAAAGGGTGTATTTATCACCTAGTGCGAGTTCGAGATGTAGAAGTTAAGTCGCCGACTCTTCAATCAGTTCCGGTAGTGAACGAATTTCTGGATGTGTTCCCGGAAGAGCTTCCAGGCCTTCCTCCCGAGCGAGAGATAGATTTTGCGATTGATGTGTTGCCAGACACAAATCCCATATCTATTCCTCCCTATAGGATGGCACCCGCAGAGTTGAAAGAGTTGAAGGAGCAATTGAAAGACTTGCTTGAAAAAGGCTTCATTCGGCCTAGTTCATCCCCGTGGGGAGCACCCGTATTGTTCGTCCGGAAGAAGGACGGCTCCTTGAGAATGTGCATTGATTATCGGCAATTGAATAAAGTGACAATTAAGAACAAGTATCCCCTCCCGAGGATTGATGATTTATTTGATCAATTGCATGGTGCCAAATGGTTTTCAAAGATTGATTTGAGGTCGGGGTATCACCAAGTAAGAGTTAGGGAGAAAGATATCCCTACGACAGCTTTCAGAACAAGATATGGCCATTTCGAGTTCCGAGTAATGTCATTTGGGCTAACTAATGCACCGGCAGTGTTTATGGACTTAATGAACAATGTATTCAGGCCTTTTCTGGACCTATTCGTGATTGTATTCATCGACGATATCCTAGTGTACTCTAGATCCGAGGCTGAGCATGCGGAGCATTTGCGAACCGTCCTTGGAGTTCTTCGAGCTCGAGAGTTGTTTGCAAAATTCTCCAAATGTGAGTTTTGGTTGAACTCGGTATCATTCCTGGGCCATATTGTTGCAGCTGATGGTATTCGAGTGGATAGTCAAAAGATCGAGGCAGTGAAAACTTGGCCAAGGCCCACAACCCCTACAGAGGTTCGTAGCTTTTTGGGCTTAGCCGGGTATTACAGAAGATTTGTTGAGGGTTTCTCTTCTATTTCTGCACCGCTCACAAAGTTGACTCAGAAGTCAGCTAAGTTTCAATGGACAGATGCTTGTGAACGTAGTTTCCAAAAGTTGAAAGACAGATTGACTTCTGCCCCAGTCTTGACACTTCCAGAGGGAGTGGAAGGATATGTTGTTTATTGTGATGCTTCAGGCGTCGGGCTAGGCTGTGTATTGATGCAAAATGGTAAGGTGATCGCGTATGCTTCTAGACAATTACGGAAACATGAACAGAATTATCCTACCCATGACTTAGAATTGGCCACGGTGGTCCATGCTTTAAAGATATGGAGACATTACTTATATGGTGTCCACGTGGATATTTATACAGATCATAAGAGTCTCCAGTACATCTTCAAGCAGAAAGAGTTAAATTTGCGGCAACGACGATGGCTAGAGTTGCTAAAAGACTATGACGTCGAAATCCTGTACCACCCCGGAAAGGCAAATGTTGTGGCCGATGCTCTTAGCCGCAGGTCTATGGGAAGCTTATGCGATGTGCGACAAGAAAAGAGAGAAATGACCCGTGAGCTTCAGCAGCTAGCCAGCCTAGGGGTCCGAGTAGTGGACTCAGGTAGCAGCAGAGCTACCATTCAGAATTCGGCAGTTACGTCGCTAGTAGCGGAAGTAAAAGAGCGGCAAGGTGAGGATTCCAGGCTAATGCAGTACAGAGATACGCTCGCTCAGAAAGAGGGGTCACCATTTGATATTTCGGGAGACGGAGCCCTCCGATGCCGAGGCAAGCTATGTGTCCCCGATGTGGCAGACTTACGCCACCAGATTTTGAGAGAGGCTCATTGTTCCCGTTACTCCGTTCACCCTGGAACGACGAAGATGTATCATGATCTTAAGTCTATATATTGGTGGAATGGGATGAAGAAAGATGTAGCGGAGTTTGTAGCCCAATGTTCCAATTGCCAACAAGTAAAAATAGAACACCAAAAGCCGGGTGGCTTATTGCAAGCTATAGAAATCCCAACTTGGAAGTGGGAAGTGATTAATATGGATTTCATTACAGGGCTACCTCGTTCTCGATGCAAGTATGATTCCATATGGGTGATTGTGGATAGAGTCACTAAATCAGCTCATTTCTTACCGGTCAGGACGACCTATGTGGCAGAAGATTATACAAGGCTTTATGTTAAGGAAATAGTGAGACTCCATGGTTTCCCAGTGTCTATTATCTCCGATAGAGGAACTCAGTTTACGGCCAAATTTTGGGAGTCCTTTCAAGGGGGTCTAGGGACCCAAGTGCGCCTTAGGACGGCATTTCACCCACAGACCGATGGGCAAGCTGAACGCACCATCCAGACTCTTGAAGATATGTTACGGGCATGCATGATAGATTTTGGGGGAAATTGGGATGACCATTTGCCACTCATTGAGTTTGCTTACAATAATAGTTATCACTCCAGCATCCTAATGGCACCATATGAAGCTTTATATGGGCGAAAGTGTAGATCCCCGATTGGGTGGTTTGAAACGGGAGAGGCCAAGTTAATGGGGCCCGATTTGGTCCAACAAGCCATAGAGAAAGTCAAGCTCATACGAGATCGGTTGTTGGCGGCTCAAAGTCGCCAAAAGTCTTATGCAGATAATCGTCGAAGGGACTTAGAGTTTCAAGTTAAGGATTGGGTGTTTTTGAAAGTGTCGCCGATGAAGGGCGTTATGAGATTTGACAAAAAGGGGAAGCTTAGTCCCCGGTATATAGGGCCTTATGAAATTGTGCGAAAGATAGGCAAAGTGGCCTATGAATTAGACTTACCTCCAGACTTGGAGTCAGTTCACCCGGTTTTCCATGTCTCGATGCTTCGGAAGTGTGTTGGAGATCCTACGAGGGTCGTCCCAGTGAATGATATTCAAGTGACAGAAAAGTTAACTTATGATGAAATACCCATTGCCATATTAGATAGGCAAGTACGGAGGCTTAGAAACAAAAAAGTGGCCTCAGTTAAAGTTTTGTGGAAAAATAATAATCGAGAGGAAATGACATGGGAAGCGGAAGAAAATATGCAATCCAAGTACCCGCATTTATTTCAGCCCTTGGGAGAAGTCCAAGATGAGACGTCAAAATCATAAGGTATGGATGTTTTCCTTTTATGCTTATGGGTCGTGTGTGGCCAAAACTTTTCATGTTGTTATGATGTGGCCCTGTGTGGCATCGATATTATGGGTTGTTGTGACAGGTTGTTAGTGCCATGTTATAGGGGAAACTCTGGCGAAATTTTTATAAAATCCCGGGTGTTCTCGACATTCGAGGACGAATGTTCTTAAGGGGGGGAGAATGTTACACCTCGGAAAAATCTTCCGTTGGTACGCAAGTGAATGAACTAGCGAAATACGAGTATCGGGTTAATGATGACTTAAGGGCATTTTGGGAAAGAGTTATAACGTCCCTTAGATTAGTATTGAAGTGTTAAACAAGTGTTAAGAAGGTTCCATGAGGATCGGAGATCAAACGAAGTGGCGAAACTAAGTTCAGTGACTGATGAGTTCTACGGCTCATTATACGGACCGTATAATGTTATACGGACCGTATAGTGGACCGTAAAACCATCACAGTGAAGGTTGGTTGCTGGTGGAATTTTACGGTCAGTTATACGGACCGTATAAAATTTATACGGACCGTATAACGAACCGTCGAATGGTCACAGTGAAAGGTTGCTCACTAGTAACGTTTTACGGTCAGTTATACGGACCGTAAAACTGTTTTACGGACCGTATAACGGACCGTCAAGTAGTCACAGTGAAGGGGTGCTGGGCAGACCCATTTCACGGTCTATTATACGGACCGTATAACCATTATACGGACCGTATAATGGACCGTATAATGGAACCCGACAGTTCGGTGATGATTTAATAAATAAAGACCAAGTTCATGAAAATCATTTCCACATTTCCTCTCTCTCTCTAAAACATCTCTCTACAACTTTTGTACAAGTTTTCAAGGGTATTAATCCATCAACCACATTAAACAAGTAAATCCAAGGTAGAAACCCATCAAGGATCATCTAAAGTCAAGAAACCCAATGGAGAAAGACTAGGGTTTTACTCAAAGTGGAGTATTATCAACAAAATCTTGTCCCTACAACTTCTAAGGTAAGATTCATGATTTTTATATGATGTTTACGGTATTGGAGAATTAAAATGCATGGATTGTAGAAAACATGGTCCACTAGGACATGAATGATGAATAGTGACGTTTTTGAGACACAGTTTGAATTGAATCATGATTGTTGTTGTATTGTGATATGAGTGTGTTATAAATGACGTTAAGATCATGAAATAAACATTGTATATGGATGAACGAAGTTGGGTGTTGTGACCCTAAATAGGGACAAATGGAAGTGAATTGAGAATGTGGATAATGTAGATGATTAATGGCCATGGAAATGATATTATAAATGTGTTGTTGACGTTTGGGGTTGAATTATGATATGGACAAATGTTGTATAGATAAAGGAGATGCTGTCCAATTTTCTCTAGTTCTAGCCATGTGCACTAGTTATCGATACTAATGATAGTATGGCCTTAATGAAGGTAAAAACTTGAGCATCGAAGGAGTACGTGCAAGTGTAGAATAATTCGACAAAGAGGTATGTAAGGATAACCCTTCTTTCATAAGGCATGGTTCTTTGGCCAAACTCCTAATCTCTCTATATGAGCATGTTGACTACAAATGTTTCACATTCCGAGCTCATAAGCTCACTATCCTTGATTGGTACTACGAATGCGCTACGCACCTCAGGTGACGAGTAGGACTACGATATAGAAGTAACAATAACGATAATGATAGTAATGATGATGGTGATAATAATGATGCTAAGAGTGCCTACGGGCTGTTATGCTCATACGTGCCCCTGAAGGGCTATAATGAAACCCCGAGCTTATAACGCCGGGTAGAATATATGGGTATGAATATGTATAGAATATGTATACGATTTCGAAACGCGCGCACACATCTGCAGATGGTACGGATAACCCTGAAGCCTTGGTAGGGCCAGGTATGAGTAACATTGAGCCTTGGTTGGCCAAGTATGTATATGAAATACTGATCCAATGAGGTCGGGTACGTTATGTAAATGCCATGTATACGAAATGATTATGTATGTATATATTATGTAAAAGAATGTGATGAGACTATGTATAAGAATACGAATGAGGACATGTACACTAATACGAGCACAAGCATGGTACGAGTTTTATTATGGGGCACGAATGACGATGTGAGTAAGTAAGCGACATGATGATGATGATATTATTGTCTCCCCTCCTATGCTATTCCATATATTGTTCATTATGTTGTATATCAATGTTAATCATTCTTTACATACTCAGTACATTCTTCGTACTGACGTCCTTTTGTTTGTGGACGCTGCGTCATGCCCGCAGGTGCACAGGGAGACAGACTTGACCCATAGCTGCCTATTTGAAGATTTCATAGAGAGCTCCATTTCCTTCGGAGCCATATCTTTTGGGTACTCATTATTTTGTGTATATAACTATGGGCATAGCGGGGTCCTGTCCCGCTCATGATATGTCATACTCTTAGAGGCTCGTAGTCATGTGTATGTGGGTAGAGATGTTTGGCCATGTCGGCCTATGTTTTGTATATCTTTTGTTGGCCTCGTCGGCCTTGTATATTTGACATGGCATAGATGCCCATGATATGTTAATTAATGATGATCGTCCAATGGGACTAGCTTGATTAATGATTTAAAATGCATGAAATGAATTATGGTTCACCTAGATGTTATGATATGCATGATAACGGGGTGCCCGGGTGGGGTAGCACCGGGTGCTCGTCGTGGCCCCCTAGTCGGGTCGTGACACTTATTCTTCCATTATCTAAAGTGATTTTTATGATAATTCCTTGTTGTTTAAGGTGTTGAAAGTTAAAAACTCTTGGATTGTAGAAAGATATAGGAAATGGGTCATGAATGTGGGAATAGTGACATTGTTGGGTAAAGGTTTGGATTGAGTCATGATTATTGATATATTGTGATTGTAAATATGTTATGAATGACATTTAGAACATGAAATAAGTATTATATGTGAGAAAATGCGATAATGAATTATGACCATGATTATGGAGAAATTGGAGTGAAATGGCTAAATGAGGATAATGTAGATGAATGATGATTGTTGCCCATGATATTGTAAATGTTGTTATGGTTGTTGGGAGTTGAAATATGATATGGAGAAAGTAGTAGAAACAAAGGAAATGCTGCCCAATTTTCTTTAGCCTTAGTAAGCACGTTTAAGTAATCGATTAGCTAATGTTCATGCGACTTCTCTTGAAGGTAGAAACGTGGGCATTGAAGGAGAATAAGCAAGCGATAGATTAGTTAAACGTAAAAGGTATGTGAGGCTAGTCCTTTCTTTCTATGGCACGAATCCGATGGTATGATTTGTCCTTCTCCTCCATGAATCCTCTATATATCGGAATACTAATAGCCATATGAGATGAGAGATATATATTATGAGTTCAATAATGATGATGATGAGTTAAGTATAAAGATTCTAGAGTTCATGATATGATGTTCCTATAACGCCAATGATGTCATTTATCGTATACACTCACCTTATATATTATTTCCTTCAAGGTGAAGCAGAATACCATTAAGTTAATGATGTCATTTATTGTATACACTCACCTTATATACTATTTCCTTTAAGGTGAGGCAGAATACTTATAAATGTTCCCTAATGGAATCGGGGGTTCACAACCTTATGTCACCTCGATAAAGTATAGCTATCTTTGAGTTATTATACATGCATTATGATGAGTATATGTTTGATAATATTACACCGTGCCTATATGGCACGGGCAGACACACTACTGCAGTGGGCAGCTTATAGCCCGGACGCAAGAGGCCTGGACGCAGGTTAATTATTATCGCATCGTACCTATATGGACGGGCAGCTTATACATTTATGCATACATGACATGATGACGATTATGAAGTAAGCCAGCATGCATTATTTCTTTATGATGGACAGTCAGTTACAGTTGCTCTTCATTTGATACTTCCTTTATCTCATTGACATGTTATTATTACTTATGCCTCTCATACTTAGTACAATGTTCGTACTGACATCCGTTTTCTTTGGACGCTGTGATCATGCCCACAGGTAGACAGGGACGTGATCTTGATCCAGACTCGTAGGAGCTAGTAGCTGATTTGAGAGCACTCCATTGTTTCAGAGGTGCCTTTGACTATTCTTTTGTGTACATATGTATATTTCGGGCACGACGGGGTCCTGTCCCGTCCCTATGTCTAGCACTCTAGTAGAGGCTCGTAGATATGCAGGTGTGGGTTATATGGTCTCACGAAGTTGCTATTGTACATATATATATATATATATATATATATATATATATATTATCATTTTGATATCGCTTATGTATATAAAAGTATTTATGTTTCCAAATGAAAAATGATTTTTCTTATGATTTGAGTATGAATTTGATAAAGGAATGTTTAATGAGTATGATGAGTAGTAGAACGAGTGGTGCTCGGTGGTTAGCCCCGGGTACCCGTCACGGCCCCTGGTCAGGTCGTGACAAAAGTGGTTAGCCCCGGGTACCCGTCATCAGAGTAGTTCAGTCCTAGGAAGTGTCTACGAGCCGTGTCTAGTAGAGTCTTGTTTATGGTGTGTTGCGCGCCACTCTAATAAACAAGAGGCTACAGGGCATTTAGGAAAAACAACCATCTTTCATCTTAATAGATCGTACGATAGAGCTGTGTTATAAGATTTTCTCCTCACTAATAGTGTGCTATGATTTCAGAAATGCCGCCAAAGGGAAATGCTACAGACACCCAGAAGGGCAAGACTATGACAAAAAAGAGGGTGGGAAGAGAGCCACCAATGAATGTAGAAGAGGGCGAGTCATATAACGAGGCCCCATCTAAAAATTCCTCCACCCCACCCAATGTAGAAGGACAGGGAGGTGCTTCTGCTCCAATTCCTCCACCGGTTGCTTCAGGTCAACAAGTGATTGAAGCCATTCATCTATTGACACAGTTAGTTGCCGCCCAGGCACAGCGGCAGAATGTGAGTTCAAGTGATCTGGTGGCCAGTACCAGAGCCCGTGATTTTATGAGTTTGAATCCTCCGGAGTTTTTCGGGTCAAAGCCGGATGAAGACCCGCAAGGTTTCATTGATGAGATGCTGAGAACATTGAGGATTATTCATGCCTCCGAGACGGAATCTGTGGAGTTTGCATCTTATAGACTCTGAGATGTGGCGGTATTGTGGTACAACAATTGGCTAGCATCAAGAAAAGAAAATGTGCCTTCTCCCGTGTGGCAAGAATTTATAGATGCTTTCATCCGCCACTATTTGCCACTCGAGGTCTGCTGAGCTAGATCGGATAGGTTCTTAAATCTAAGGTAAGGAAACATGAGTGCCCGGGAATATAGCCTTCAATTTAATTCCTTGGCTAGATATTCCCCGACTATGGTAGCCGAGATCGGAGATAGGGTACACAGGTTTGTGAGTGGCTTAGGGCCACATCTATTCAAGGATTCCTTGACGGCTTCGTTGCAAGATGGGATGGATATTTCCCGAATACAAGCCTATGCCCAGAACTTAGAGGGACGACTGCAACCACAAAGAGGTGATTGTGATATTGATAGAAGGCAAAGCAAGAGGGCCAGCTCTATGGGGGCAGGCAGTGATTATAGAGTGGGATCAAGGCAGACACATTCTAGACACTCAGGCCAGTCGGTGACTAGTGCACCTCATCGATTTACGGGTAGGAAATTTGATCGCTCCTCTCGTTCAGGACAGGGTCAGAGTTCGAGGGCCTCAGATTCTCAGTTCAGGGAAGATTATAGCGAGAGGAGACCCCTAGTACCGCAATGCAGCCAGTACGATAGGTTACATTCCGGACGGTGTCGCCAGGGTTTGGATGCTTGCTATGCCTATGGCCGGATTGGGCATATGATGCGAGATTGCCCGTCGATGAGTGGTAGAGTTGGGGTTCAGCCTACAAGATCAGTGGCTGGTTCATCTTCAGTGCGCCCGGTAGGGCAGACTCCCCAGATGTCAGCAAGTCGAGGTAGAGGCAGAGGGGGAACATCTACTTCAGGTGCCACTTAGCCCTGAGGGTATGTTTTAGCCGGACGACAGGATCTTGAGTCCTCCCCGGATGTGGTTACAGGTACATTATCCATATTTTCCCATGATGTGTATGCATTGATAGATCCGGGTTCTACCTTGTCTTATATTACCCCCTATGTTGCTAGTTGTATTGGGGTGGAACCTGAGCCAATTAAACCTTTTGAGGTATCTACTCCGGTTGGTGATCCCGTGATAGCTAGACAAGTGTATAAAAATTGTGTACTTGTGATATGCAATCGCCAGACCAAAGCAGATTTAATTGAGCTAGAAATGTTAGATTTCGATATGATTACGGTTATGGATTGGTTGGCCTCATGTTACACTAGTGTTGATTGCTGAATGAAAATAGTTCGATTTCAATTTCTGGGAGAGCCCATGCTTGAATGGAAGGGTAATACGGCATCTCCAAAAGGTAGGTTTATTTCCTACCTTAAGGCAAGGAAGATGATAGCTAAGGGCTATATTTATCACTTAGTCCGAGTGCATGACACCGAAGCAAAGTCGCCAACTTTCCAGTCCATTCCAGTTGTGAACGAATTTCCGAATGTATTTCCACTTGAACTTCCAGGTCTTCCTCCAGAAAGAGAGATTGATTTCGCCATTGATGTGTTGCTGGACACCAAGCCTATTTCTATTCCTCCGTATCGAATGGCTCCGGCAGAATTGAAAGAGCTAAAGTCACAGTTAAAAGATTTGCTTGAGAAGGGGTTTATTAGACCCAGTTCATCACCGTAGGGAGCACCAGTCTTGTTCGTGAGAAAGAAAGATGGTTCCCTACGAATGTGCATCGATTATAGGAAGTTGAACAAGGTGACGATAAAGAACAAATGTCCTCTCCCAAGGATTGATGATTTTTTTGATCAACTACTGGGTGCCAAGTGGTTTTCTAAAATAGACTTGAGGTAGGGTTATCATCAAGTGAGAGTTAGAGAAGAAGATATTCCCAAAACAGCTTTTAGAACGAGATATGGCCACTATGAGTTCCAAGTGATGTCGTTTGGGTTGACTAAGGCTCCGGCGGTGTTCATGAATTTGATGAATAATGTATTCAGGCCTGTCACGACCCGACTAGGGGCCGTGACGAGTACCCGATACTTGTACTGAGCACCCCTTATCTATCATATTACCTTTACCTCATGGCAAGCCGTGTAAACAGAGCCATATTTTTTTTTCCTTTCTGAACATTAACATTAGTAGCGTCACCATAAACATAAGTAGTAAGCTTTCCGCTATCGCGTTATACCGGGACGCAAACAATTCAAAATACAACACATCTAACTGTACATAGCTGACTGTGCATATCTGTCTACGAGCCTCTAGACATAGTACACTTATACATGGAAAGGGCCGAGTACTGTCGTGCCCGAATGTACATACACAAAATAGTACCGCTGGAGTGAGGCTCCGAAACAACTGGAGCGCTGTCAAGTGTGGCTGGTAGAGCTTCTAAGGATCACGTCCACCTGTCTGCTGACCTGCGCGTCATGAAACGCAGCGTCCACAAGAAGGGACGTCAGTACGAATAGTGTACCGAGTATGTAAGGCATAAAAGATAATATAAACAGTAACATAGAGTACGATTAACAATATCATGGAGTCATAGGACATATAACGGGGCAGCAAAATAACCTGTACGTGGGAAGGCCTCTGTTTCAGGCCGGCTATCATGTAGGCTTGTCCTTTTCTCTTTGAGACATTTCTTTCTCGTAGACACAGGAAATAGGATTTATATCGTGTCATATTTTATCATATTATGTGCTGCTCTATCATAGCGTGTCGTATCACGTCATGTCGTAGCATCTCATATCATAGTATATCTTGGCATAGCGTATCATGTCATAGCATTGCCCCTTTTTCAGAACACGGTGTCCCTTATTCTCGTATACAGAAAACAGTACAATTCAGTAAACGGTATCTTTTACTCACATTTACAGACGCCGAATACATCGGCTCTCCCAACCCCCCTCCCCAACGGTGTCCCAACACATCATATCATATATATCATACATCATATATATACAGACGCCGCGTACGGCTCTCCCATATCCCGCGTCCGGGCATCCCGCGTCCAGGATGAAATCCAGCTGAATCAGGTGGTGATATAACAGTGGCCCTTCCCCTTTCCCCATATACATATACGTGTACATTTACTTCTCTATTATACATATACATGTCTTATATACAAATACTTGTCCTATATACATATACATGTCCATACACATATCCCTGTATCATATAACCAGCATGCACGGGAGTCCAAAGAAAGTTACGTCTATCGGAGTGACATAAAGTCGGTAACCTCCGATTACATTATAGAATACTCGTGATCTCTTTGTCTCACCTTGAAGGAACGAGTATTTTAAGGTGAGACTATCAACGGAGAATAATATTAAAGTAAACGTAGAATGAAATCGTGGGCATCATAGATGACAGTTCATAGACTTTGAAATCTTTAGAAAATAAAGTCATAGCTAGGAAATATAAATAGGATTCAAAAATTAGTTTATCATTTTCATGTTTACATAAAATACTTAGCTTAGTCATCTTAGTCATAGAGTCGTTCCGGTAGTACGTATCATAGGCATATCCTCTTATCTAACATCATTGTTATCATTATCGTCATAGAAGTGCCCTCGTTAGAGGAGTCATAGTACTTATCATTTGGTAACGAAATCGGGATCAAAGGTTCCCTTTGGATTCACTTCAAGTAAGTCAAGCAAGACTGTAGGGAAAATCTGAGAGTAACGGGCCCACCTCGGGCCGGATGGGGTGGCGTATATGATTTACATATGTTACGTGTCATGTCATTACTTGTGAGGGTTCTAGGGTAATCGGGTCCCACTTATGCAAGTTCTAAGGGTTTAAGAGGTCTTTCCATCATTTGCACACTTTCTAGTTCAATTCTATTGAACAAAAAGTAGAAAACTTTAGGTGCGGATTCCGGGGACTAGGGTTGTCCCCGAGGCTCGTACCCGACTTATTACATCTAAGACATGCCATAGAAAGAAGGGTGAAGCCTTACATACCTCTTTCCGCTCCTTTTGCTACTCCAAATTCACGTTGCAATCTCGTCAAAATCTGCAATTTGGTCATGTTTACCAAAACTCTTATTAGGATACTTAGAGTTAGAATCTTAAGGAAACACTTGGCTACCGAAATTTCGGCAGCATTTCCTCTGTAAATACACCATCCTCGACATTTAACATAGCCAAATCCTCATCAACCACAATCCGGGAATTCAAACCCGGCCAAACTATTAACATAATTCAACAACTACACTAGCGATTCACATATTTCATTCAATACACATGATCTCAATTTACCACTTTCTTCAAAACCTTCCGACTTCAATAAAACAACAACAACCTTATAATACATATTCCAACAACATCATACTAATATCATTACATACCATCCATACAAGAACATTATTTTCAATGTGCATAAACTTCTAAAATAAGTCTCCAACTTCTACAACTCCACTAGGGTTATTAAGCATTCATTAACAACAAAGCATCCACAACACAACAACAACCAAAATACTAAATAAACTTAACTCATTTTCTTCCACACTACACCATAACCTCACGGCCATATACCATGCACACACACACGGCCCCATCATGCATTCACAACTATAACCTCTCCAAAACCATTCAACTTCCCTTTTCCACATAACATTTACAACAACAACAACCAAATACTAGATGAAATAATTAAAACATAGTTCCTACATACACATACATGCACGGCCACACACAATATTCCTTTCCTTCATGAATTTCATCCATTTTAGCATACTACAACACATATAAGCCATTCATTACACATAAACAAGATTAAAACTCACCTTTCTTCTTCAACTCCTCACTTGACTACAACTTGGAACCTTGTATGATTATGAATTCTTCTTGCTCCAACAACAACTCCACTTTGTTAAGGACCCTCTACTTGGTAGGAAATGATTTTTTGAAGGAAGTTTTGTCAATTTTTCTTGTTGATTTGCACTTGGCCGAAATGGCCTTCAACTTTACTCTCTCTTTCTCTTGTTCTTACTTTCTTGAAAGCTCTAGAGACTTGTGAGATAAAGATGACTTAGTCATCTATTTAATCTCATGAATTAATTCAACATGGGCCTAGCCCATGCCCATGGCCGGTTGGGCCTTTTATTTTCTTGCAAATTTTCAAGCCCAATTATATTGGCTAGTTCTTGTAATTCATGAAAGGTATTTTTCCAACTTCCAAATTTGCCCTTCGTCTTTCTTCTATATTCCCACGAGTCATATTGCGAATTTTCCTTTATGCCCTTGACCTTCCTCATTAATTCCACTTCTAAATTTTTCATAAGCAACTCACATGTCAAACAAAATAAAATATGGCCTTGCTTGTTGTCTTCCCGCGATTGTCTCGAATTATACGATTATTCGAAATGCGGGATATAACAAGGCCACTCTTGGATTTATTCGTGATAGTATTCATTGATGATATTCTGGTATACTCTCGCACAGAATCAGAGCATGCAAATCATTTACGTATTGTTCTTGGGATTCTTTGAACCCGAGAATTGTATGCGAAATTTTCAAAGTGCGAGTTTTGGCTGAATTTTGTAACATTTCTGGGCCATGTTATTTCAGATGATGGCGTTCGAGTTAACACTCAGAAAATTGAAGCTGTGAAGACTTGGCCAAGGCCTACAACGCCTACAGAAGTTTGTAGTTTTCTGGGATTGGCAGGATACTATAGAAGGTTCGTAGAAGGATTTTCGTCTAGTTCAGCCCCATTGACGAAGCTAACCCAGAAGTCAGTTAAATTTCAGTGGAATGATGCTTGTGAACGCAGCTTCCAAGGGTTGAAGGACAGATTAACGATAGCTCCGGTCTTAACACTTCCAAAAGGGTCAGATGGTTATGTGGTGTACTGTGATGCTTCCGGTGTTGGGTTAGGATGTGGGTTAATGCAGCACGGTAGAGTCATTGCTTATGCTTCGAGACAGCTGCGGAAACATGAAAAGAACTATCCAACTCATGACCTAGAATTAGCTGCAGTTATTCATGCATTAAAGATGTGGAGACATTACTTGTATGGTGTGCATGTTGATATCTATACAGATCACAAGAGTCTTCAGTACATTTTCAAATAGAAGGAGTTAAATCTGCGGCAGAGGCGGTGGTTAGAGTTATTGAAAGATTATGATGTGAGCATTTTGTACCACCCCGGAAAAGCAAATCTAGTAGCCAATGCGCTTAGCCATCGATCAATGGGTAGTCTATGCGAAGTTCCTCCGGAAAAGAAAGAATTAATTCATGAGCTCCATCAACTAGCTAATCTTGGAATACGTGTAATTGATTCGGGTAATACAGGAATTGATATAACTGATCCCACAGTTTCATCCCTGAATATGGAAGTGAAGGAGCTTCAGTATGAAGATCCTCATTTGTGCCATTACAGGGACACATCTCATGAAAAAGAGAAGTCCCCATTTGAAATTTCTGTGGATGAATTCTTAGATACCGAGGCAGGCTATGTGTGCCGAATGCTGCGGAGTTGCGCCGTCGAATTCTAGAAGAAGCCCATTATTCTCGGTATTCTATTAACCCAGGTGCAACAAAGATGTATCATGATCTCAAATTGATATATTGGTGGGATGGCATGAAGAGAGACATAGCAGAATTTGCAGCCCAATGTCCAAATTGCCAACAAGTAAAGATAGAACATCAAAAGCTAGGAGGATTATTGCAAGCAATGGAAATCCCTACTTGGAAATGGGAAGTTATCAACATGGATTTTATTGTGGGGTTACCTCGTTCTCGAGGCAAGTATGATCCCATATGGGTGATCATGGACAGACTCACGAAAGCAGCTCATTTTCTTCCAGTCCGAACCACATACTCAGCAGAAGATTATGCGAGGTTGTATCTCAAGGAAATTGTGCGACTCCATGGAATTCCAATATCTATTATCACAGATAGAGGAGCGCAATTTATAGCCAAGTTCTGGAAGTCTTTGCAAGAAAGTCTAGGTACTCAAGTGAAGCTTAGCACGGCATTTCATCCGCAGACCGATGGACAAGCCGAACGTACTATTCACACCTTGGAAGATATGCTACGAGCATGTGTACTAGATTTTGGTGGTAGCTGGGATGACCACTTACCTCTGATTGAGTTCGCATACAACAATAGCTACCATTCCAACATTCAAATGGCTCCGTATGAAGCTTTATATGGTAGGAAATGTAGATCCTCAATTGGATGGTTTGAAATAGGAGAAGTACAGTTGATAGGCCCTGAATTGATTCAGCAAGCAGTAGAAAAAAGTCAAGGTGATCCGGGATCGATTGTTGACAACCCAAAGTCGCCAAAAATCATATGCGGACAACCGCCGGTGAGACTTGGAATTTCAAATTGATGACTGGGTATTTTTTAAAGTGTCTCCAATGAAAGGGGTGATGAGATTTGCCAAAAAAGGAAAATTAAGTCCTCGATACATTAGACCTTATAAAATTATCTGCAAGGTGGGTCATGTAGCCTACGAATTGGACTTTCCTTCAGAGCTTGAATCAGTCCATCCAGTTTTTAATGTCTCAATGCTCCGCAAGTATGTTGGAGATCCCGCAAAAATTGTTCCAATAGATGATATGCAAGTGACAGAAAAGCTAGCATATGAAGAAGTGCCCATTGCCATCTTAGACAGGCAAGTACGAAGGCTTCGAAATAAAGAAGTAGCTTCAGTCAAAGTCTTGTGGCGAAACAACAACCGAGAGGAAATGACTTGGGAAGTGGAAGAGAGTATGAAATCCAAGTACCCGCACTTATTCCAACCCCCGGGAGAGATTCAAGATGAAACTCTTACACTCTGAGGTTTGTATGCTTTCTTTTCATGCTTTTCGTCGTGTGTGGCCAATTTATAAGTTCTATTGTGTTGTGGCCCTGTGAGGCAATATTATTATGGGTTGTTGTGACAGGATGGTAGAGCCATATTACAGGGAAACTCTAGCGAAATTTTTGTAGAATTCCCGAGTGTTTAACATTCGAGGACGAATGTTCCAAAAGAAAGGAAGAATGTTACACCTTGAAAAATTCCCCATTAACGTACAGTGAATAGGCTAGCGAAGGGCACGACGTATACGATGTTGTGATAAGAAATAAATAGCATTTGATGATCCTAATCGAGATTCAAAGACATTTGACATAAGGGAATAAGGTTGTTAAGGAAAGTAAAGGATATGTTGCGTGTCGGGTAAGAATTATAAGCGACAAGTTAACGATGGCATAATGATGTCTTAGAGAAGAGTGATAATGTCCCTTAGATTGGTACTGAGGTGTTAAACAAGTGTCAAGAAGGTTCCATAAGGATTGGAGATCAAACGAGTCAACGAGGAAGAGTTCGGATGAACTAGGCATTATACGGCCCAAAATACTGGCCGTATAAATTATACTGGCTGTATGCCTGGCCGTATAATTAGCCCAGGATACCATACCTCACTGGACCAAACATACGGCCAAACATACGGCCCGTATAAAATGTATGGACCGTATGTTGGTCCGTATATCTCGGTCGCGACAGATTTTAAGTGTTAAATATAAGGACACTCTCTTATTAATTTATTTCATCTTCACTTCTCCACACACCAAGAAACCTCTATAACTTTCTCCATTATTCATCCATAAGAAACCAAAGGAAAACCATGATCAACTATACCAAATACACGAAATCAAGTGTGTGAAACCTAATAAAAGTTCATCTACACCGATAGATTAGTTAAACGTAAAAGGTATGTGAGGCTAATCCTTTCTTTCTATGACATGAATCCGATGGTATGATTTTTCCTTCTCTTCCATGAATCCTCTATATATCGGAAAACTAATGGACACATGTTAATTATTATCACACCGTAACTATATGGACGGGCAGCTTATACATTTATGCATACATGACATGATGACGATTATGAAGTAAGCCAGCATGCATTATTTCTTTATGATGGACAGTCAGTTACAGTTGCTCTTCTTTTGATGCTTCCTTTATCTCATTGACATGTTATTATTACTTATGCCTTTCATACTAAGTTCAATGTTCGTACTGACGTCCGTTTTCTTTGGACGTTGGGATCATGCCCACAGGTAGACAGGGAGGTGATCTTGATCCAGACTCGTAGGAGCTAGTAGCTGATTTGAGAGCACTTCATTGTTCCGGAGGTGCCTTTGACTATTCTTTTGTGTACATATGTATATTTCAGGCACGAAGGGGTCCTGTCCCGTCCCTATGTCTAGCACTCTAGTAGAGGCTCGTAGATACGCAGGTGTGGGTTATACGGTCTCACGAAGTTGCTATTGTACATATATATATATATATATATTATCATTTTGATAGCCGAAAGGCTTATGTATATAAATGTTTTTATGTTTCCAAATGAAAAATGATTTTTCTTATGATTTGAGTATGAATTTGATAAAAGAACGTTTAATGAGTATGATGAGTAGTAGAACGAGTGGTGCTCGGTGGTTAGCCCCGGGTACCCATCACGACCCCTAGTCGGGTCGTGACAAAAATAACCCATTTTCTGCCAGTCAGGACTACTTACTCAGCTGAAGATTATGTGAAACTTTATATTAAGGAGATAGTCCGACTCCATGGTGTTCCGATATTTATTATCTCCGACAGAGGTGCGTAGTTTAGAGCTAATTTCTGGAGGTCTTTCCAGAAGGGTTTGGGGACTCAGGTGAGTCTTAGCATAACATTTCACCTCCAGACAGACGGACAAGCAGAGCATACTATTCAGACTCTCCAAGATATGTTAAAGGCATATGTGTTGGACTTCGGAGGTAGCTAGAATGATCATTTACCACTTATTGAGTTTGCATATAATAATAATTATCATTCCAGTATCCAGATAGCCCCGTATGAGGCTCTATCTGGCCAGAAATATAGATCACCAATCGGATGGTTTGAAGTGGGGGAGACTAAGTTAGTAGGACCAGACTTGATCCAACAAGAGGTAGAGAAGGTCAAACTTATTCAGGATCGATTATTGGCAGCCCAGAGTCGTCACAAGTCTTATTTAGATAACTGCCGACAAGACCTAGAATTTTAGATTGATGATTGGTTATTCCTGAAGGTGTCACCCAGAAAGGCGTCATAAGATTTGGTGTTACGCCTCTCGTTCTCGTCATAGTAGAACCTATAGTTTCATAGTCGGGCATGCTTTGGAATTGGGACTCCTGTCCGAGTTTTGGAGATGGAAAGTGTCTTACCCCGTGTACAAAGGTACCAGCAGGTATCCCTGGTAATTTGCAGGATTAGAAGTTGAACGAATCGAATCGACGTGATCTGAGTTAAATCTAAGAAATCTACAGACACCAGTCATCGTCGACGGGCCGTCGACATGGTCGACAGACTGTCGTTGTGCGGTGTCGATAGGGTTCCGCAGCCTTGAAATCTGCAGGCATCGGTCGACGGGCAAGTCAACGGACCGTCGACACGTCTTCGGGTCGTCGACCCGCTCGTCAAACCCTACCGCTGGGACTTTTTAATTCCAATTATGAATATGTGGTCCATGACTTTAATTCTCATTTTCTCTCTTCCAAGTCAGAGAAAACCCTAGTATATTTACTCCCAACATTTTCTATCATGATATCGGGGATTTGGTAAGATTCGGGCCCCGTGAACCCAAGCTTGTGAAGAAGAAGGTTGTTTCTAGGGTCTCTTCATGTTGTGAAGCTTAGGGAGTTGGATTTGAAGTTTATATTTGGAATCTTAGACCCCCAAGGTATATAAATGGTTTCTACCCTTATATTTAAGTTGATTATCAAGAGTTTTAGTGGTTTTAAGTGAAGAGAAGATACTTATGGAAGTGGTAAGTTGATGAAGGGTAAGATAGTGATTTGGGGTTATTTTTAAGAGATGATTGGGAATGGATTTAAGTATATTTTGAGATATAAGTGTTTTCATTGTTGTTGTGGGTATTGTGGTCGATGTTGGATCGAATAGGAAGTCGAAGGGTTGTAAGCTGATAAGGAAATTATTGTCTACAATTCGTTAATGTCACGACCCAACCCCGTAGGCCGTGACTAGTACCCGATCTGGGCACCCAAACACATCTATCCAATGTTATCTCAAATGTTATCAAACGCATTCAAGTATAAAGCAGAAGCCGTCAAGGCTATATTCCAGAAAAAATTTTGGCAGAGTTTCCTTTGTTTTACAGACTATCCAAAATAACCCTGCGCACAGAAAATACCAACAAAGGCCACACCGGCCAACAAAACAACATATAAACATATACGGACCGGCCGCGGCGGCGAATGGGATCGCCCCAAACACAACATATACACACATCCGTACCGAAAGACCCTAACCCACAAACATGTCCACAGACCTCTAAACAAACATACAGAATCAGATGACGGGACAGGGCCCCGCCGTACCCAGAATTTCCATACATACAAAATATACGGAAAACAGAAGATATATACCAAAATTGTACGCTCTGGATCAAAGGAGCTCTTCAGAACAGCAGAATCAGAACCCTACGCTGGCGGTGTATCACCTGGTGCGTCTGTACCTGCGGGCATGTAGCGCAGCCCCCGAAGAACCGGGGGTCAGTACGAAAAATGTACCGAGTATGTAAAGCGGAAATATAACAAACACAATCATAGTCTGAATCAAAAGCACAGAAGTATAGCAAACGAAATCGAAATCCAACGAACAAACAGGGATATACCGGACAGAGTCGTAGTTCAGACAGACAGACGGAAGGATATCGGATAGGATCATAGTCCGAACGAACAGACCGAATCATAATCCAATCAGACAGACAGAATCATAATAGGGCACAAGAACGTGGTTGCCACCCCTGCCTTTGGCGCCACAACATGTCATATTTCAGAAGAATCTTCAAACATCTCCGTCACATAACACATCATATCATAACCACGGTAATCCCGGGGACAGATCACACGCCGGGAAACCGGACACATCATACTTCGTAACATATACACGGTAACCGGGAACGACATGTACCACAGTACCCCGGAACCGAACGCATCATACTTCGGAATTCATACATGGGACCCGGCCCCCGACAAGGGACTCGGCGGCCCATCCGCACGATATAAACCGGCCCGGGATCCGGTGAAAGGAATCATAGCACATGCACGAACTGATTAATGAGAGACCACATATATACAGATCATTATACAGACCCAATCAAATTGAGGAAGGCCATATGGCGAGTCAAATCAGAGTTTTCGGATAGTGTTCATAATACGCGCCTCTATCCTACTTGGGAAGGCACGACAGATTATTATCAGGATCAGATTCTCAGATGTCCAGAAATCATTTTGTAAGATTTGCATAAAAATAGTCATTTCATAGTCACAATAATAGTCCAGATGCTTTCTGAGAAAATCGGACAGAACCAAAGTAATTAAGGTTATACAGAAGGCATCGGGCCTTGTGGGCCCGCCTCGGACAAACTCGAGGCGACATATGTAAATTACTGATAATAGACCTTATGAGGTCATCCATAATCATTTGGAAGTGTTCCGACTCCGTTTGGGAAAGTTTCGTGCAAAAGTTCACTTTGAAGGCATTTTATAAGAAAATGGTTTCAATTGTGCTGAAGGAATTGGAGCGGATTTCCATCTCGAATTCCGAGGAACGGAGTCGTACTTAAGGCTCGCGGCCGAGCCTATCACTTCTGGAACATGCCTAAGAATAAAGGGGAAGGCTTTACATACCTCGATAGCGCCTTACGCTCGCTTGGCGTCGACTCCAATTTCGTCCAAAATCTAGAAATGGTCAAGTTTACCATTTGTTAGTTTCAGACTCTTCAATAGTCCAACTTAACACATACTTGCCTACCGAAATTTCGGCAGCATTTCCTCTGTATATAAGACATCCCCGAGACTTAGCTCGGCTCGATTCATTAACACAACAACCCAGAAACAACATCAAAACAACAACAGACATTAAAACACACACTATGGCGTCACTAGCCATCGTTTCGGCATAGCGAAACATCTTTCGTTTCAATCTTACGTTTCCAACCCAAACTTGTTATTTTGATATTCATCACCCATCAAAGTCGTTACAACATACGTCGGAGGCATATCATACCATTTTCACAAGATATATATAAGATATGCAAAACATACAAACTTTCCATCAAAGCCACTACTTATCCAATTCTCTTAACCTTCAACATACAAGTTCATTACACATTTCCATCTTCCAAATTCATCAACATTAATCATAATTTGCCTCTTGATACTTTCATTTCCATTTTTACACAAACCATAACAAAGTTGCATATTTTCCTACAACAACTTAATAACCACTTTTCCATGACAATAAAGATTGTTATCTTTCCATTCACTTCACCATAACACGCTTAACACACTAACAAGAGTAAATTCATATTCCACCACCAATACAATACCACACGGCCACATACAATATTTTCCAACTTCCATTAATTCATTCCACTTTCATTTCTAATACAATTTCCACCATACTACAACTAAATTACAACCTGAATTCAAATAATCAAAGACATGTAATATAAGCATACTCACGGCCCAAACACAAGCACTTCCAACACACAAAATTTTCATACTTTTCATTCATTTCCACACACCACAACATATATACATATATTTCATGGCATGAAAATGGTAAAATCCTTACCTTTTCTTCAAGTTGTCCACTTGCTACAAAGTTGTCCTCTTGCCAAACTAATTGTACCAAGTTGTAGAGGACTTTGCACTTAGTAATATTCCCACAAGAATTTGATTTTTAAACCAAGGATTAGGCTCCAAAAATTTTCTTTCTTTTCTTTCTTTTCTCCTCTCTTACCCGAACTCCCCTCTTTCTTTTTCTTTGTTCTTGCTTTGTGTTTTTCTTGAAAGTTCTTTGGATATGGATCATTATATAATATTACTTAATTAACTTATGGACTTGGGCCATTTTTCATGACATGGCCGGTTGGGCTCCCTTATTGGGCCTCATTTTATCATCATTTTTTTTAGTCCAAATTGATGGCTTAATCTTGTAATTCATGAAGCAAGTTTCTAAAATTCCAATTTTGCCCTTGGCCTCCTTTCGTAATTTCACACCAATGCATTCCTAGCTGACACATCCATACCAAGCAAGGTCCAATTATAGCCTTATTCATTACAAATCAAGTTATCTCAAATTTTTCGAATAGGCAAAAATGCCGGATGTAACAGTTAAGCTCTATATGTATCTAAAGATGGTTAGTAAGCGAGGTAAATAGTCTAATTAAGGCCTATGTTATCTTAATTGTAGACTTACAAGATCGAGAGGTAGAAGGTGGACGATTGGATATACTTTAAGGTATGTTGAAGCTATTCCTTCTTTCTTTTGGCATGACCTTATGATATGAACCAAATGAGCAAGCGAGCTTCCATATTAATCTATTCTTAGAAGCATTAGGAGTACTTCAGTCTTTGATGTTCATGTACCCCGTTTACGATTGTTCCTTCGGTTCATGGGTCCAGTTTATGTATCCAGTTTACCCACGCATTACATTCATTCATATATGCATATTGAACTGTGACCAGAAGGCGTTATATACGCAAGTATTATATGTATATGGGGTACGGGTAAATGAACAGGTGTTATAGACGCATTACCACCTGATCAGTTAGTCCACCATGATAATGATATAAGGATCGGGTTGCACGTACCGCAGAAATTTATATGATAATGGCCTCAGAGAGGCCGATATGAGATTATGGGATGACATAAAGGTTTAACAGGGGTTATATACGCATATACATATGTATGACCTACATTGATAGGCATGGGCATGCAGATTATGCGCCCACAGAGGCATTGTCAGTTATACAGATTTATAAAGATACTAGTTCATACAAGTACATGCAGATAGTCATTTCAGCTTATGAGTTCAGATCTTATTCATGATTCATATATATATACATGTTTTTCTTATGCCTTTCATGCTCAGTACCTTATCGGTACTGACTCCCCGTTGCTCGGGGGCTGCATTTATGCCTGCAGGTTCAGGTAGACCGACAGGTGGTCCAGCTTAGTAGGAGTTCTATCCTTCAGTGGTCAGTGTGCTCCATTGATCCGGAGTTGCAGTCTATTTTGGTATGCTAGCCTTTTGAGACGTACATGCATATGGGTATGACGGGGCCCTGTCCCATCCTTTCTATAGCTTTCATTCTAGTAGAGGTCTGTAGACAGTTGTATGTATTAGTCAGATGATGTAGCCTTATCGGCTTCTATTCTTTTGAGTACAGTATATGTAGCAGCCTAGCTGGCTTGCACTGTTCTTTCAGCATGTTTATGTGTATATAGGTTGTATAGAGTTCATGATGTTACCTATTTATGAGATCCGTTTAAGCTACTTGTGGGCCTTGGACTTTCAGTAAGGTTCAGATATGAGTATAGGGGTGTTTGGTCGCTAAAGGTCAGACACTCGTCATGACTCATCAGTTGGGTCGTGACATTTGGCAAGAAGGGTAAGCTTAGTCCTCGGTATATTGCAACTTACAGGATTGTACATAGAGTGGGCCAGGTGGCCTATGAGTTAGATTTACCGCCAGATTTGGAATCAGTCCATCCAGTTTTCCATGTATCAATGCTTCATAAGTGCATTAGAGATCCTTCTAGAGTCGTACCCGTAGATGATGTTCAGGTTACCGAGCAACTATCATACAAAGAGATTCCTATTGCCATTCTAGACAGACAAGTTCAAAGATTGACAAATAAAGATGTTGCATCAGTTAAGGTCCTTTGGAGGAAAGGGAATGTTGAGGAAATGACTTGGGGGAAGCAGAAGAATATATGAGATCCAAGTATCCGCATTTGTTTCCACCCCCAGAGGAGGTTCAGGCAGAGACACCATTGTCTCTTTCTTTTGTGATTTCTGGTCGTGTGAGAACATTACTGATTGTTTGTTATGGCCCTGTAAGGCGTTGTATATTTTGGGTTGTTGTGACGGGATGGTAGTGGTATAGTTATAGGGAAGACTCTGCCGAAATTTCTGTAAAACCCCTAAGAGTCTAACATTCGAGGATGAATGTGTCTAAAGGGGGAAAAATGTTACACCTCTCATTTTCGTTACATTAAAATTCATGGTGTACTAGTCGCATTGATCTCTAGTACTAAGAGTTGTCTCTGAGCTTAAGATGATGTTGAGTAGCATATTTTATGTATACAAAGATTTAGCTCATGACTTATAAGTTACGAAAGGATTAGAGGTTAAACGAATCGAATCAAATCAAGTTTGCGAGTTGTACAACTCGACGGGTAGAAGGGCGGACCGTCGAGTCACCACGGCCTCTAAACCAAGTCTCCACAATGACGGTGAAACAGGACGAAACGTCGAGTGGAACGACGGTCCGTCGAGTTGACCATCGAAGTGCAAGGCAGTGGAAATTTTCTGTTTATTATAAATTAAAGGGGCCACGACCTTGGGTTATTATTCCACCCAAAAATCAGATTTTTCTAGACTCTTCAAGCTCTCTCTACTATCTCTACTCATTCATAAACCTCCGAAGCTAATTCAAGTGAAAATCAAGCTTTAAAACCCTAAGCTAGTTCATGGAAGATGATGGTTCTTTTGCTTTTGGTTAAAGTTGTGGTGGGTTTGGTTTAAAAACAAGATTGGGTGAGTTGAAGTTCTTCAAGAAAAAGGTATGCTCTTCCTTTTATTACTTATATTGAGTTGATTTGGAGGTTAATAAGTCACAAAGGTGAAGGAAATTATGGTAAGGAAAGTCATTAAGTATTGTGTTGTAGTTGTTAACTATGAATGGAATTTGAAAGGATTGATTTAAGTGCAAATTGTATAAAATCTGGCAACTATGAAATTGTTGACACTGTTATTGATATTGGGGTGTTGTTTGGAGGATTAGTGGAAGTAGAAGATATAAAAGAAATGTTGTCCGACTTTTGTTAGTTCAATTATTAGTTTGGTTGACCTTATAAGAGTTTCAATGGCTTGACCTTAGTATAAATCCTCTTGAATGTAGATTTGCGAACTCGAGAGGATAGGCGTTGAGTAGTAAGGAGACGACGAGGTATGTAAGGCTATTCATTTCTTTCTTTTGGCATGATCCTTTTGAACCAATTATACCTGTAACATTAATCCATAATTCTCTACTCTTAGAAATAGGGAGGACCCATTTGATCCATGCTCCAAATGGTTATCTTCAAAATATTTTACTTATATCTAGTTTGGTCTTTAGAGTCGCTTGTACTTCTATCATTTTTATGTATTGCATTGCATTTACATATGTATATATGCATTGTCGACACCTAATTTTCACCTCATAGAACGCGTAATCTAATTTTCAAATTTTCCGAATCCAAGACGCAGTAAGCATGCCCTTAAAAAATTTAAAAACCCCAAGAAATTTGCAAAAAATTGATGTTTAGCTATTATTCTGTAAAAACTGATAATTATATGAAATTACGAGTTATTTACTTTCATAAATATAATTCAAAAAAAAAAATACGCATCCCGCTCCGGCTAACTCGGGAAAATTGTTAATTAGGATGACGTATGAATTACGGCTCATTTTGACCGCATTTTTCACATTTTTAAATATTCTCCGGAACTATATAAATATTAAGCTCGTTTTGAAGCAAATTTTCTAAATTCACAAGTTTTAAATTTTAAATTAGCCTAAAATAACTATTTCATTTAGTTATACATTTTTTATACTATTTAGTTATTAGTTTATTTAAATTAAGAGGAGGGGGTTTTAAATTAACTTTTAAAAGCTTAAGGGGTGGATTTGTTTTTAAAAAAAAAAGGGGATGAAAGTTTGTAAAATACAAACTTTCACCCCCACTTTCATTTTTCACGAGCCCGACTTTACCTTTTCTTCTTCAAGCAATCTTAAGGGGACCTCTAGGGTTCAGCCTCCATGGCTGATTTCATGGCCATTCTAGCCGGATTTTTGAGGTGTTTTGACCTAAATCATGAGTACTCGTGATTTACAGGTTTATTTTTCTTCAAATTTTACTTTTATATACTCGATTGACTCTTTTTTCGTAGATGTTACCCGAGTTTAGCTATGATAGAGTTGCCATGGGCGGGACCTCGAGTCCTTTGCCATCTTGTGCACTCTATCACATGGAAGCAAACACCCATGGGGGAATTTCCCGATTTGAGTACGGTGTAAGGGTTTCTATCCTATCCTTGTGCGATTTTACTGTTAAAATTTGTTGATATTTGTTTTATTTGATAACTAGGCATACTATGCTGTTGATTCTGAGTTTTACGGGATTTTTACTTGAATTTTTGGTACAATAGGCTGCATTTTTGTTGTAGTGTATGATGTGTACCATTTTGAACCATTTATGATTGGTCAGGGTACTAATTGTGGTAATTTTGTTGAAAAATTCTTTTGTTCTTTGCTAAATTTCGAATTTGTTTGAATTTAAGGTTTAAGATTTTAGGGGGAATCTGTTGGACTGATTTTTTACCCCTTTTGCCCCTAAACCCTACTCTTAATACTATTTATAGAAAGTCTCATGACCAGAAGAGGGGTCTTTTTTTCTAAAAAAAAAAAACTAATGGCACAAAAGAAATCCTACTAAGTCTTTACCTTCCTACAAAAATACTGCATCATCTAAATACTACTATTACACTATATATATAACACCATTACACTATTATTACACTGTACTACAAAGGTTACACTACTCTAAAATACCTATATTACTAAATACTACAAGAAACTTGGCTATTTGGAGTGCTTTTGGTTGATTGGCTTGAGGTTTTGATCCAATCTCTACCCTTTGATCTTTAGGTTGCCCCAACAAAAGGTAACATTTCTGTTTTTACCTTATTCACTCTATTTTTTTTTAAGTTGCTTTTTTTATTTTAATGAAAGTTACTTATTGAATATTGAATGAACTCATATATATGGATGTTGCTGTATTGTTGTTGTTAGTTGATGATAAGATTTATTTTTAAGAAAAAATATCTAAAAAGAGAAGAAATGCAGTTACAATTGGTGTTTACTGTTCCATTGGTATTCTTAATTTTTTGGAACTTATTTGAAATTGGTTCTGTATTTGGAAGTGGTCATGGCCATGTTTAATACTGCTTTGATAATAAAAGGTTTTAAAATAAGGAAAATAAGTAGTATAGTTCAATGTTGTTGTGTTCAATATCTATAAGGTTGTTTTGGTGAATACATTAGTGTAGAAAAGGTTTAAAGATTCTTTGGAAGATTCATTATACGATAACAAAGCTAAAACAAGTAAATGGATCAAGTATTGAGTTTGTATCTTGCTTGCAATCTGCTATTTGGTCAAAAGATGAAGGTTGAAGTGACACTCCTCTATTTAGCTATTATTTGTTTGAAGAGTTGCTATTTCTGAGTACTTTTAGTCCTGTCACATGTGATTAGCTTGCACTTGGTATATTGGATGGTTCTTGGTGAAATTCAGCCTACTTGTTTCCCTCTTTGGGTTTGTTTGCTATTGTCTGCTACATATGTAATCTTCCCAGGGCAAGTATGTGTCCATATGTTTACTGTAGATAGTTGAAAACTTGGCACGATGGGATTCTGTGTTAACCTGAAGATTTTTGCTACTATTTTGAGTACTCCATCACCATTCTGTGAACTATGTGCTTTCTAATCTTTATGGTGATTTGCCTGGGCTTATTCCAAGTGGTTAATCCTAAATACGTTAAGTCTAGTTTGATTGAGGTTTGTAAAATAGTTAAGTTTCTTCATATAACAAAGGGATAGTATGAAAAATGAAGTTGAACTTGTCTTTTCTCTATAAACAACCTGATGGTGTATCTCACTGAGGTTTGTTGAGGTTTGCTTTTGTGTATTGGTCCTATATGGCTGTTGAGGTTTGGTTAAGTCTGGAAAATGGTTTTAAGAACATAAGATGTGTTGGACACCTCTGCACTTTCTAGAGCCTTGAATTTAGGGTGTTCTGGGACTTTGACTCCCAGTTTTGAGTTGTTTGAACTTTTGTTCATCCTTTAGGCTAGTTTTCCTTTATTCCCTCTTATTTACACTAAGTTTAATAAATGATATGGTAAGGAAATGCCTTTGGTGTGCCTTTATGACTATCTAGTCTCATTTGAATATTTCTCTGAGTCCCGTTAAAGTATTTAAAAAAGAATAAATGGAACAGCTTGACCTGCTTGTGAAATTTAAACTATCAAACATACTTGGAAATTCTCTAAAAGCATGGAAATTTGCTAAGGGAAACTTGGCTGACCTTATAACTTGGTTGTTTTACTTGTTTTAAGATGACCTGCATTCCTATCTTGTTTTTGTACCTGAAACTTGACTGTATTCATTCTTATTGCTCCTATCCTACTGGACAAAATGTTTGATCCATGTTTGTTTCATTTTCAGTTTGACAAAACCTTTGTTTGTGTTTTGTATGCCATCATCTTGGCTCTTGTCCATTATGTTTATCATCTATATTGAAGATCATTCCATTCTAAGCTTAATCAAAGACTAAAACTTATCATTTCTCACTATGATTGCATCAAAACTCACTTATTTGGGTAGTATGAAGTTCAATCTTTTTCTTTTATTCGATTTGAACTCTTCTTGTCTGTGCCAATGCTTGTCACAACTAATCACCTAAACAAAGATACATTACCCTTTTGAGTAATTAATTCAACTTGTAAATCTGGTTCCTTGCACGCTGTTTGCCCACATTGCTCATGAATCTATCATTAGGTGACCTAGGAGAGGTAACATGAATCTTTCCTGATCATTTTTGTGGATACTGAGTCATCCCTTCTTTGTGCATTTGTCTCTAGTTGAACGATTGACATGAACAGCCATGTGTTCATAACTTGCATTGTTAGACCACACTAATTTTTTTAGAACAGTTTGTAACCAGGTTATCCTTTGAGGTTCTAGTTTAAACTTACAGGACTGGTAGCACCTAATATAAAGCTAAAACTGAGCATCATGCTTAGGTGGTCCTGTTCATACCTAAATTGCTTGTAATCTTACCACCTAACCTTATTGGTTTGTTTGAAATTAGGTCTTGTCTAGTGAATTATCCTCTGCACCTAGGACAGTGCCATTAACCTTTTTTTCTTTGTGTCTCAATCCTTGGAATTCTTTAAAATCTGCCATTCCCACCCCCACCCCCCACCCTCACTTGAAGTTCTTTTCTACTTCTGATTTGCTTATAACTTACAGACTGCTTGTCTTGTCTCATATTGGTCATTTGTTTATTCATGTTGTTTTGCTGCTAGTGACTGGCATCTTTACATTTGGAGCTGCTCAAAGACTAGTTGGTCCTCCCTACTCAATATGATCATATAAATAAACTAGGCGTGGGAATTCTAAATCAAGACTGAAGTTATTGCTTGCTTCTTTTGAGACTCGCCTCTTTTGTCATTTGCTTCTGAAATCTAAGATTGCTTATCATATGTGCACCCACTCTCCTCTTCCTTTTAAATTACTAATAACACATTGATCTTTGTGACTTCTAAGTGAATATACTTGCAAACTTGGGTGTAACTTGAGTGTATCTTTTTCGTTTTGTAATCTTAAGTTTTAACTAATGACAGATTCATCTGCATGAAACTTAGTTCAAAACTGCCATCTTTAAACCCTATAGAGATTGTTGTTAAAGACTGCTTATATTGATTGGTTCTGCTGATCACCTTGACTCATTATTGAACTTAAATTTGATATCTTAAAATTTGGAAGATCATTAGTAGGCCTGGAGCTTTGAATATGTTGGGTCTTAGGCTGTTTTGAGATTGAAGTTGGGAACAAAAATGGTTTTGTGGAATTTACACTTGTATTCTGTGCCATAACTTGCCATGCTTAATGTTTTGGACTTATTAAATGCTAATTTGTGACTAGATTTCTTGTCTGAAATTGCTCATGTCAAATCTGAACATAAAAATGAGCTTAGAATAGTGTCATTTATAACATAAAATACCCCTTTTAGTGTTTGCATCCATCTTGAGGTCTTCTCTGGTGAATCTTGAAGTTTTTTTTTTTTTTTGAGTATTTTCCCGTTGTCACTTGGTATGCGCTTAAGTGTTTCCTTATTTTGCTCATCATGTGTGTCATGAACACTTAGAACTTGCATTATAACCCTTCTACTGTATCGTGACGTTGCTATAACTTGCCCTCATATAGGCTAATTGACATGTATTATGCATTAGATCATTTATTTTACCCATTGTGTCCATTGAACTTTGGTCTTGCTGAGTATTTTCTCATTAATCTGATTCCAAGTTGTGCTTATTTGTCTATGTTTTATTAAGTTGGCGGGTACAAATCTGAGTATAAATGCATAATATAATGTGAATTTTAGGTGGATATAAGAGGGTATGCTCCTCTTGGTGGTTTTTCCCTCTATATCCAAGGTATAGGAGAGGTATATTAGGTATATTAAGTTACCTATTCTTAGTAAATTTCAGAGAAAAGCGTTGTATTTAAATGGTATATTGATGCATATCACAATCTCTATACTTAGAAATTTTGGGGGAAATAAGGGAGTATATCAGTGGTATGTCTCTGTATACTATGCTTCTACACTTAGAAAAAATAAAAAGCTGAAATTGCTATTGGGCCAATAAAGGGGCTTGGTCGTGTGAAACTATTTTCAGTTGATTTGTACTTACTTTTGGGCTACTAAATCGTTCAGATTTGGTCCTTTAGTTGTTGGGCTTAGCTCAAGAGTTGTAATTTATTTTTTCTCTTGTAATAATTGATTATAGTTTAAATTTTGTGCTTAGTTTAAATTATTGAATGCATACTAATGTACTTGTATACCCTTTTGAATTTCACACCAAAAACCGTCAGTGGGCTTCTACGAGGCCCACTACGTATCTAGATCGAGTCAACCCAACTTGGAGCAAAAAATGGAGCATACGTTTGGACCCGAAGATTTCCCCAAATGCATTGACATATTATTGTTGGGCTTGGTCGGCCCAATATCCCTATCTCTTTATTTATTTATGCATTTAAATTCTATATTTGTGTATTTATTTATAAATTGGAACCCTTAAGGTTACCCCATATTTAAAGTTGCCTAAACCCGATTTCTAAATCTATGTAAAAATCAATTTTGCAAACCTTAATAAGTCTTATGACTTCAAACGGATTGGCTTAATATGATTTGGACTAAAACGACTGATTTCATAAAATTATGGGACTGATTTGGACGTTCACAAAACATATGGACTTGAAGGTATGGACTGATTTGGACTAAACTTGTGGGACTAATTGTGACTGTTTAGACAAAAAATAAAAAAATAAATTTGACTAAAACTTGACCAAAACATAAGAATAAAAATGGACTGTAGAGTATACTATTAATATATGAATTATAATAGTATGCCTAAAATTTATTTTTGTTAAAAACTATTTTTGTACTAAAAATATATATATTCAAAACTATTTTAGGTGGACTTACGTAGGTTCCTACTTAAGCTAAGAGCCTTCGGGTATTAGCCTAAGTGTTCTAGTCTAACACCCCAAACGCCTAATTTGGGTAAAATTTTACCACTTTTGATTCTTGAAATGTGCTATTTTGGCATAAATGACTAATATTTATTTGCAAAAATATTAAACAAAAACTATTTTTTATCACAAACCAATTTATATCTATATAAACATATTATTAGAACCCGTAGGTAAACCACAATTGAGTGGATCCTTAATACCGGGGTGCCTAACACCTTCCCCGGGGGATCACCAAAACCCTTACCCATACTTTGGTTAGATTATGATTCTTTTAAAATTTAACTGCTTTGAATGAACCCTTTTCGAACTGATTTTCCTAATTTCCTAAAAATTAGGTGGCGACTCTAAAATAAGTCCATTTAGAGTACCATCCACGTAGAAGTATATTTTTTCCCTTTTCCCGGTACAATTGACAACCATACTTCCCTGGGACTCTTCTCTTTTTAAATGAGGCAAGTGCAAATGCGAATCGGAAAAATAAGAAACGCTACAGATGGCGATTCTGTTGGGGACTTCTTAGGTTCTAACCATAAGGGTTCCAATTATTTGTGTTTGTATGATATAAATTGTTTAAGTGATATAAATTGTTTATGTGTTTAAATTTTCGCAAAATATAATTATCATTCACGCATGCATACTCCGCCACTCCGGGCATTTATTTTGATTTTTTTAAAAGGATGACGACGCGAGATGAACTGCTATCATACCTTCACCAAAAAAACCCTTAATATATCCTTTGGAGGTCTCTAAGGTCGAGTGGGTATGCGGTCATCCCACAGCCTTAGAGAGCCCACCCCCAGCTTGTCCGCTTGGGTAACCTATGTCATTCGTTGGAAAACCACTCTAGAATAATTAGCGTAGAGCGAAGCCAAATCCTTACTGATATAGCGCATATTGACCATAGACCGGTTTGGGTATCTCAGACCTACCTGAATCGGGCAGGAAAGTACTAACAGATCCAAAAAGAAATTGGCCCAAAATATCCTTTTGCCTCACAAACCTACCCCAAAAGAAATCAAAGACATATTTGCTGTCAACAAAGCCGATTGGGCGCAGAGACCCACAATACCCTTTAGAGAGTTATATGGGAGGTATTCATCCAAACAGGGGTATGAGAACCACATCCTTGATCACTTGCCTATTGGCAACCATGGTATTTCCACAAAATGCCTCCCTAGCTATTGATACCCGAGTTATTTTTGTTGCCCATGCTGTTCTTAGGGAAGTCACAACAAACGGGCTCACCAAATATTTTGACATCATCCCCATTAAACTATCAGACATATACCGAGCTTTGGGTTCAGATTAGAAGAATGAAACCCAAGTCATGATGCTCAGAAAGATTGGAAAATGTGATAAGGGAAAATGAGTTAGATTAGGATCCAGACAACCCAAGTCATGATGAAAATTACTACGAGTGACTTAGAGCTGAGTTAGCTGATACTGCCACTCCAGGACCATATCTGTACAAATTTCCCAAGGATACCGAAGCCATGAATGCAATCCAAGTTAGAAGAATGAAACGGCGAATGGAAGGAAGAAAAATGGATCATCAAGCAAAGATAGAAGATGACCAAAAGATAATTGAGAGTTTGACAAACGAGGAAGATGCTTCACTGAAGAGTTTGGAATGGCTTGACACTTTGTCAAAGGAGCCATAGACATAGGGACATCATTGACTGACGATCAGAGAGGTCAATGGATCGGGACAGCATTGATACCAGCCCATGTAGCCATTCAGACTGCCCTTCGAAGGACCAAGAAGGCGCGAGATGATAGAGAGCAGATTTCTGTCCGTGGAGTGAATTTTTCTGATTATTGCATTTACTTTTAAAAGCCTTGTAATCCCACTTTGGAGAATATGATTAATGAAAAGCACTGGGATTTTATCTTTGGGAACAATACATTTGTCTCACATATGGCACAATTTTGCTTCGTACGTTAGTATCCTTGGAGCAATGAGGTGTAGGGAAGCGGATTATATATTGCCTAAAATGCTGACTTGATATAACTGCTTTGTGTGAAAATCATATGTTGTCGAAACTATTGATTGGTCCACATTCCGGTCACTACCCAAAAAGAAAAACCAAAGAAAATAACCATCAAAACCAATTTAGCTCCACTTTTTAAAGGTTCATTTGCTAATAGAAAATGGAGACTCTAGACAGCCTGAGTGCAACTTCACCTTACGTCAACCTAGTCAGTGATGACAAGAACATGGAAGCAACAAGTGAGAAAAATCGACAATGGGATGATAGAATGGCCCTAGCCACTGCTAGAATAAAAGAGGTTGTACAAACCACTAAGGCGGCCAATGAGAAAATGAAAGAAGCAGAAACTCTCCTAACTTATGTCGAGGAACTGACGAAGCAAGACCCTGCCAATCGGGTAAAAAGGGGAAAGGCACCGGAAGCTCCCCTAGGGAGTTATGTCCCGCTCAGTCAACAAGAAGGGTTTGACCCCATACCATATGGAAATGACGAACTACGTAACCCCAATATGAAAGCCTGTGAAGACCCGCACGAATCTCAGTTCGAGGAACCTCCAGTTTCATGCACAATTGTTCTTAAGGGCATAAGATCACACAATTGGAGTACACCAGTAGAGCTATCAAAACAAGATCTCTTGGAGACTTTGGGAAGCATTGGAGTGTATGCACAAATCCCAAATTTGTTGCCACTATGCGTTCTTTTTTTTTTATTTACAAAAAATGCCTCTACCAACGAAGTCAGTCAGGACATACCGTCAATGAGTGTGGAGAATTGGAAAGAAAGCTTATCCAATGGATTGACCAAGGGAGAATTAGCCAGCTGTGGGGACCCCACTCTCTCCTGACTCATGAGCAAGGAAGAAATCACCCAGAAAAGATACCAAAGGTTAGGTTCTAGAGAAACGAATTTTCCAAATTTAAGGATTCATATGCCAGGATTCACTCCCTACTATGTAGCATGAAGAAGATAAGGGCAGTTCCCCAATCCTACCAAGGTCACCCAGGGTCCCCAAAAGAAAGGGTTTGTGTGTATCACCATGGCCGCCCCAGCCATGACATTAAAGAATGTGTGAATTTCAACCTTGAGCTGGAACGCCTTGTGAATGAAGGGCATGTTTGGATTTTCACAGGAGGACGAAGATAGAAGATGAAGATAAAGAAGACAATGAAGATCGGCTTAGTATGGTTGGGTAGAAAATATAAGTATCCCTTTACTGCTTTCAATAAGATAGAATACCCCTTTCCCTTTTTTTATGTAAATGGAACCATGCCGACCTGATGTCCCGTTGAGGATACGTGGGAAGCCTGTTTAAGGCCTGGTCAGGGTAAAAAAATTAAGTTTCAGGTAGCATAGGAGAGACCTTTTCTGTGTATGCTTGAACTACGGATGGACCTGATTTCCCTTTGGTGGGATACGTAGGCAGTCTATTTAAGACTCGGTCCTTTTATAATAAAAACCTAATCCCCTTTAGTATAGGATGAGTAGAAGAAAATCAACCATGCAAACTATTTACCGCAAATCAGTATTCCCAAAAGATACAAAAAGACCAAAGAATACCCTCGGAATGTGAATCGATCAAGAAGTTAAAACAAAATATATGATTCTACGTGCTATAAACTGCAAACAACGTGATATTTTGTCTTTCATGCCAAAACCTAATGCTAACTTGGGAGCTTTTGAGTTGTTTTCTCTTATAGACAGGGGTCGATTCGCTGACACCAGTTACTCGATCTAAAGCTGCCGAAGTGTCCTTAAACCCTCAAGAAGAAAACATGCTTGAGACTCTACCACCGAACATTAATGCTTTAGTAGAAGGTACCCCAACAGCGAGCATAGCCAGAATGCCTTTGGAAGAGGCTGCCGGTCTACTGATGAGACAATTGGTCGAAGCCAGAGAAGAAGCAGACCGCCTGAGGTCCGAGAAAGAGAATACTACTAATGTTGAGGCTAGGAGACCTCCACCCGCTTTCCCAAATTTGAATTTACAAATTCCTGACCATTTCCCTCAAACCCGGACTAAGGCTAGCTTGCAAACCCCACTGCGTCAAAATACCACCCATGTGGGGAGTTCCTCCAACCAAACCCCAGTTTTTCAAATACCACCTCACGCTACGAACACCCATGCTTATCAAGTCCCTCGGGCAACAAGAGTTCCTGTGACCCATCCCGTACTGCCAAATGTCACTTTTCAAAACCATGTCACCCATATTGACTCTTCGCCAGAATTGGAGAATATGGAAATGTTCTTTGAAGAAAGAATAGACAAAATAGAGATGGAGATGGGAAAGAAAATCGCTGAGCTGGAGCATGGCTCTAAGAAGAAAGAGGGGTTGAGATACTCTGACTTGTACATCCATCTAGACCTGGGTCTATTAGAAGGCTTCAAAATTCCCAAATTTGATTACTTCAATGGGTCGGGCAATCCCAGAGCCCACTTGAGGGCTTACTGCGACCAATTGGTGGGAAGTGGCGGAAATGAAGCCCTGCTCATGAGGTTGTTTAGTTGAAGCTTGTCAGGAATGGCTATGGAATTGGTCATCTCTCAAGATATTAGCCAGTGGAAAACATGGGAAGAAATGGCAAGCTCATTCATGGAAAGATTCTGCTTCAACGTGGAAAATGTGCCTGATCGCTTCTCATTGGAGAAAATTCATCAGAAATCGACTGAAACCTACCGAGAATATGCTATTCGCTGGACAGATGAAGCGGCACATGTACAACCTCCTATGACCGAAGCTGAGTTGGTAGCCACATTCATACGGTACCAAGAAACTGATTGCTTTGACAAAATAATAACCATGAAAGGGAGTTCCTTTGCGAATTTAGTCGCTATTGGGGAAGATATTGCAGATGGCCTCAAGACTGGCAAGATCGTCAGTGTACTAAATAGAGCTGGTGTGTCTAGCACCGCAGGTGGTAAAAATAAAAGGGAAGATGTAGCCTATGTTTCTAGAACTACTAGTTTGAAAAGCCGAGGAAAAGAGATGACCCAAAAAAACCTAGATAATTACCAATCACCTCCACCAGCCAGCTATATAACCACCTCACCCCAATATAGCCCAATGTCTGTGTGCTACGCATAACCCGGCTACCAAACTCCATAACCAAACTATCAAATATCAGCACCAAGCAACCGAACCCCACGACCAAATTACCGAATGCCAGCACCTAATAACCAAGCTCTACAAAACCAAACTTTCCAGAACCAGCCTCTACCAGCAAACTATGAGGCACCCCAAAGGAAACCTATGAGAGCATTCACTCCTTTGCCAGAACCAAGGATGGGTTTATTTGCCAAGTTAAGGGATGCCGGGCGAATAAGCACTGTTCCCCCAAAACCAGCTAATCCCACGGATCGATGGTACAGGCCAGATCTCACTTGCGCCTATCATTCTAACCAAGTTGTCCATGCCACCGAATATTGCATAAACCTAAGGCACAAATTGCAGGATATGATTGATAATCGTGAGCTCATTTTAGAGCCAACACCTCCAAATGTGGACACAAATCCGCTCCCAAAGCATAGAGAAAACCAAATTCACATGATAGAAAGAGGTGATTAATGGGAAGAGAGCCCGGCGATAATTCATCCAGATATTGAAGGGTTAGAGAGCACCATCACCTCATTGTCTTTACAAAAGCGAGAAGAAATATTGAGCCCTTTGACAAAAGAGTCTGACATATCAGCCATAGCCAAAAGAGAGCCTTTCGTGCTCAAATACCCCTCAACAGTCGCTCGAATTCATAATGAGCCATTCATACTCAAAGTATCGGGATCAATTGAGAATGTACCCTTTGTGGTCAAACCACCGCACAAAATGATGATCAATAAAGAAAAGGAAATAGCTATTGTGGTTCAAGGTATGACTAGGTTAGGAAGGTGTTATGCACCAGAAGAACCTGTGCCCGAAGCGCCACGCCGCGAAAACCCCCAGAAAAGACCAATCACCGAAGGTGAAGCTAAAAATTTCTGGAGGCAAATGCCGGTCAAGGATTGTTCGATTGTTGAACACCTGCATAAGACTCTTGCTAGGATATCGGTAATCTCACTTCCACTCAGTTCATCCCAACATTGCTTGGCCTTGATGAAAGCCTTGGATGAAGTCCAAGTACACGCCGGCACTACAAGTGAAACATTGGCCGAAATTGTGGGGTATGTTGTGTGAGCACATAGGCTATCATTTCTGACGATGCATTACCAAGGGAGGGAGAGTCCCATAATAAAGCCCTGCACATAACATTCAAATGCCGTGACAAAATTATTTCCCAAGTACTGACTGATGGAGGAGTTGGGTTACATGTATGCCCTGTGACGACTCTGAAATAGCTCGGGTATGATATTGGCAAGATCTGCCAGCGTCGGACCAACGTAAAAGCCTATGATTGTGCAACTAGTGACCCGATTGGAGAAATATATCTACACATACAAATGGGCCCCGCGGAGTTCGTAGTGGAGTTTATCATCACAGACATCAAAATAAGCTATAATCTGTTGTTGGGCCGACCATGGTTGCACGCCGTCAGACTTGTAGCATCCTCGTTACATCAACATCTAAAATTCACATGGGATGATCAAGAAGTCGTGATTCACGGCAAAGAAAGTGTCCACAATTATCCAGATAATTCTGTACCGGTCATAGAGAAATCATTAGAGGGTGCTGATTTTCACACTGCTGAGCTAGCCATGGTAGATTGTAGGGGACATGATGAAGATATCCCTATGCCACTGGTCTACAAGATAGTTGCTACAACTATGAGGAGGAATGGGTTTGAACCCAGGAAAGGTCTGGGAAAAAACTTGCAAGAAATAAGAGAACTAGTGAGTATCAATAATGGGAAATACCGGTTTGGGGTTGGATACGAGTCATGTCAGGCAGAAGAAGAAGAAGAAGAAGCAGAATATGGGCCGAGAGGTCCCGTTGAAATGAGAAAGCCATTCCCTCATCTCTACCAATCCTTCACAACATGCCCATTTGGTCAAAACGGCGAAGATCCAGAAGAGGGTTTAAGGATGTTGTTTTGGGAAGGAGAATGCGCAGCCATCATTGAAGAATGCGTTGAAGCATTAAAGATTCACCCTGCTGAACCAGGAGAGGCGACAAGTGGATGGACTTCTACCCTGTTGCTCACTCTGCGGTAAAAAAATGCTCATTTTCAGGAAAAACGGCGAAAGTTGGCTTTGAGGCCCGGCTTATCGCTTTTTCATGTTTTCTTAATTACGTGTTGTTTAATAACTGAAACGGGTCGATGTTCCATTCTGAGTCAGGACCGTCGTTTGTACTGCTTTTTAATATTTCAATGAAAATGCCTCAAAGTTTGCAATAAAATAAAATCATTTTACTTCACCTATGTAAGTATATATAATTATAATATAACTATATACAAATACATAATTAAGATTGCTTTTACATGATTAATAACCATTTTATTTTGTTTTACAATAATAATACAGAGGCCACAAATAATGTCATGACATGTCACAAAACAAGTGAAAATGACGATCAAGAGGAAGAGATAACTGAACCGGAAGGGTTGATAGATGTCAAAGACGAATATGAGAACAGACCAACGCCAAACCTAGAGTAGACAGAGGCAGTTAATCTAGGAAGCGAAGAGTTGGTTCAAAAAACTAGAATAAGTGTGCGCTTGACAGAGGCTGAGAAGGAAGGGTATCAGAGCCTGCTAAAGATTATGAAGATGTCTTTGCTTGGTCGTACGCCGATATGCTGGGTTTGAGTATGAATATTGTTGCCCATAGGTTGTCGATCCTCGAAGGATTTGCTTCAGTAAAATAGAAAATTTGGCAGCCTAAGCATGATGTCAGCATCCGAATTAAAGAAGAAGTAGAAAAACAGATTCAGTCGGGGTTGTTGAGGTGACACCGTACACGACATGGTTGGAAAAGATATTTTCGGTACCAAAGAAAGATGGAAAAATAAGGATTTGTGTGGACTACTATTATCTCAACCGTGCTAGACCAAAGGATAATTTCCCACTCCCAACTATTCACATACTTATTGATAATTGCGCCAAGCATGAGGTGCAATCTTTTGTGGATTGTTACGCTGGCTATCATCAAATATTGATGGATGAAGAAGATGCTCAAAAGACAGCGTTCATCACACCATGGGGAGTATATCATTACCGAGTAATGCCTTTCGGACTCAAGAATGCCAGCGCTACTTACATGAGGGCTATGACCGTCGTTTTTCATAATATGATGCACAAAGAGATTGAGGTGTATGTGGATGACGTCATCATCAAATCCTGGGTAGGTGAGGACCACCTTGAACATTTAAGAAGATTCTTTGACAGACTCCGCAAGTACGATTTAAAGTTGAATCCTGCAAAATGTGCATTTGGAGTGCCTATCGGAAAATTTCTAGGGTTCATAGTCAGTAATCGTGGTATTAAGCTAGATCCCTCCAAGATCTAAGAAATCCAAGAGCAACCACCGCTAAGAACAAAGAAAGAGGTTATGAGTTTCTTAGGAAGGTTGAATTACATTGGACGCTTCATCGCCCAGTCCACAGTAATCATAGAACCAATCCTCAAGCTCCTCAAGAAAGATACTCCAACCAAATGGACAGAGGACTGCTAGAAAACCTTTGAGACAATCAAAAGATACCTGTCAAATACACCTGTTTTAATCCCACCAAGGCCGGGAAGCCCTTTGTTGCTATACATATCGGTATCAGAAAACGCTTTTGGATGCATAATAGCACAAAATGACGAAACAGGCAAGAAAGAGAGAGCCATCTATTACATCCGTAAGAAGTTCACACCTTGCAAATCCAGATATTCCTTGGTGGAAAAGACGTGCTGCACTTTAAACTGAGTGTCTCAGAATCTGAGACATTATATGGCTGCATACACGACTCATTTGATCTCAAGAATGGATCCACTAAGGTACATCTTTCGCCAACCTATGCCCATAGGGAAACTGCCCAATCGGCAAATGCTTTTAAGTGAGTTCGACATCCAGTACGTCGCACAGAAGGCAGTGAAAGGGTAGGCATTGGTAGATCTACAGGCAGGAAGCCCGGTAGATGACAATCCCGTACCCTTATGGACTTACTTCCCAGATAAAGAAATAATGACAATTGAAGGCAAGGAAAGTGAAGACGAGTTAGGATGGAAAGTATACTTTGATGGAGCAGTCAATTTTAAAGGATCAGGGATCGGATCCATCTTGATTTCAGATTCAGGCCAATATTATCCAGTGGCGGCCAAGTTAAGTTTCAATTGCACCAACAATATGGATGAATATGAAGCCTGTATCTTGGGTCTACGTTTAGCCCTCAACATGGATGTGAAAGAACTTCAGGTAACTGGCGACTCGAATTTGCTAATCCATTAAGTTCGAGGAGACTGGGCCACAAAAAATGAAAAGATCATACCATATGTCGGACTTCTGCGAAGATTGGCAGATCATTTCCGAGAGGTAAAGTTCAAACATATACCAAGAACCCAAAATGAATTTGCCGATGCATTGGCAACAATAGCATCCATGATTCAGCATCTCGTCAGGAGATACATTGATCCTATCAAAATTGAAATCAGAGATTAGTCAGCCCACTGTGCTTTTGTAGAAGCTGAGACTGATGGAAAACCTTGGTACGTTGACATTAAAATATTCTTGGAGAAAGGAGAATATCTCGAAGGAATCACTTTAACTCAGAAAAGGACTATCAAGAAGTTAGTAAATGGTTTCTTCCTCAACAAAAATGTCCTGTACAAAAGAACTCCAGATCTGGGATTGCTTAGATGTGTTGATTCTTTTGAAGCTACAAAATTAATTGAAGAAGTGCATGTTGGAACCTGCGGAACCCACATGAATGGGTTCGTGCTAGCAAAGAAAATCTTGAGAATAGGTTATTACTGGATGACCATGGAAAATGACTGTAGCAAATTTGTCCAGAAATGCCACAAGTGTCAGATTCATGGAGACTTGATAAAGGTCCCTCCAACAAAACTAAATGCTATGACATCACCTTGCTTATTCGCCACTTAGGGAATGGATGTCATAGGTCCAATTGAACTATTTGCATCAAAGAAACATCGTTTTATTTTGGTCGCCATTGACTACTTCACCAATTGGGTTGGAAGCAACATCTTATTCATCGGTGACAAAGAAAGTAGTCACAGACTTTGTGCGCAACAACATCATATGCCGATTTGGCATCCCAGAATCAATCATAACAGATAACGGGGCTAACCTGAATAGCCATTTGATGAAAGACATGTGTACGCAATTCTGGAGCACTCACCGAAATTCAACTGCATATCGACCACCAATGAATGGAGCTGTAGAAGCAGCCAACAATAACATAAAGAAAATCCTCCAAAAAAATGATTGATAACTACAAAGACTGGCATGAACAGTTGCCTTATGCATTGCTGGGATACCGCACTACGGCCAAGACTTCGACTGGAGCCACCCTATACTTGTTGGTGTATGGCACTGAAGCAGTGATACCAGTCGAAATAAAAATCCCTTCATTTCGAATAATACAAGAAGCTGAGTTGGACGATGTAGAATGGATCCGCAAAAGATATGAGCAATTGGCTCTGATAGATGAAAAAAGAATGATTGTTGTTTGCCATGGTCAACTGTACCAGCAAAGGATGGCGCGTGCTTTCAACAAACGTGTGTGAACTATGGTATTTCAAATCGGGCAATTGGTACTCAAACGAATATTCCCTAACCAAGAAGAATACAAAGGGAAATTCGCATCAAACTGGAAAGGGCCCTATATGCTGCGGAAAGTACTATTAGGAGGAGCCGTTGTACTTGCTGAAAGGGATGGTTAAGAGTGGCCAAAATCAATAAATTCAGATGCCATAAAAAGATACTACGTGTGAAGGAGAAGGCAATTGCGAAGATTTAAAGTTTCCATAGTTTAGGTTTTTCTTTTAGTTGCATTTCCATTGCTTGTAATTTTACATTTTTCTTAGAAAAAACAAACCCAAAATTATGTACGAACTACGCAACGACCTGATTCCCTGTACTTATAAGGGGATACGTAGCCGCTTTTCCAAGCTCGGTCACTTTAACCCAAAAATCCAAAATTATGTATGTCGAACTATGTCATGACCTAATTCCCATTTTGGGATACGTAGGTGCTCCTTTGAGTTTGGTATCACCCAAAAATTCCAATACGTTTACCCCGAACCACGTTTCGACCTGATTCCCAAAACGGGATATGTAGGCGCTCTCCCGAGCTCGGTCATTCCAAAAACAAATCCCAATAAACCTTAGGAAACTTCAGAAATGATTTGGCAAAAAGAGAGATAAAGGTAACCCCACAAGGAAACTGGGGCAGAATTTTTGAGAAAGATCTCAAAAATTCCTCAAACGCGGGGAAATCATGAAATGACAAGTACACATTTACACTGGGGCAAATATTTTTGAGAGGGTCTCAAAAATTCCTTCGGCGTAACAAAACTCGAGTTGGTAGAAAGACGTATACAAACTGGGGAAATGTTTTTGAAAAGGATTCGAAAATTTTCACAAGTCGAGATTAAGAAGAAGAAGAAGAAGAAGAAGAAGAAGAAGAAGAAGAAACGGGAGACCTTGCTTGAGTAACTAATGTCATGACATTAAAAGAGCGTATATAAAATATTATTTTTCAAAAACATATACACATATATTTTCAAATCATCGCACAAAAAACTTTCTTATCTCTGCTAGAAAATGAAAGATTTTAAGGAAAATGAGCATCCTTTCATGACCAAGATATGAACGGAGGAAGTCCATACGCAAGAAAAGCGGTCGACCATATAAGAAACTAACAAATTTTTCTGTGGATGCAAGAACAAACAAACATGGATGTTTTACACTAACTCGTTTGCTAGAATTTTTTTAAATAGGATAGCGACAACAAGCCAAGCGAAGAAAAAGCTTCAAGGATGGTGGCACAAAGAGTGCACGAAAGGGTAACGAAGTCCTTCCCAAGTGAAGTTTCCTTTACACTGACTAGTTTGTCCATTTTGCAGAGCATAATGATTTTTACAAAAGAAAAACTCTGACGACTACTGGAAGATATAATCATGGTACCAAAAGCCGGGTTTCCACTAAAAATAGCTTTTGTATCAAGGTATTGAGACCCCGACCTAGACGTCGCATGGCTTGCCTTGATACATTGGCTGAGTGGACGTCCAAAAATCTAAAAATTTAAAATGACGCATTGATAGCGGGATTGAATGTCGTTACTCACAATCGAGTCTAGTCCTTTTAGAAGATGTGAATCCTGTCGACGGGCGGGTATTCTTCCCCGGAGTCAAAAAAGGAAGGTGTAAGTCTTGCCACCGAGGTAAGCTTCATTCCTCAAGATGATGATATAGATTGAACGACTACGTGCCGAAGGGGCTCAGTCGTCATCCATATATATAGCCAAAAATAGGTAGCATAATTCCGAGCTTGATGTCCGCATTCGTTGAAATACTAATGTGATTCCTACATCAAGATTTACGGTCGCTATTGCAGTCTATTTCAAGTTAACGTAATCATGGTTCAGGGATAGCGGTAGTCATGAGAAAAGGCTTTGCACTTGAATATACAGTAGTTAACTTGAAAATTCTGACTAAATGTTGTAATTCTGAACACAGGGGTTAGCGGTCATCATGAGAGGAATATGATACTGCACTCTGATGTGCAGTCTACATTTGGGTATTTTTTACTATAGGTGATGTTAGACCAACTGGTATACGGCGGTCACTGTATGCGGATAACGGGATGTGCGACACCAGATTTGGACAGTCATCACGATATGAAAACATGATGTGATGCCAAACTTTCGAGGGTAGTGGACGTCATAAGAAACAAAAATGGCCCCACATGAGAAAACATGGGTTTCATGATTGACATATCGACTTAAAAAAATGACAATCGGACTGGGGTGTGTAGGTTCGCAGAAATGCGATATAACCCGACCCAGATCCCAATAGAAGATATCATTGAACGAGGGAAACATCTGAAAACGACGGAAAAAGAGCCGGTCGAAGTATCGTGATTATTATCCAAAGTAGATTATTTTTCAAAAAATACACAAAAAACACACACTTGCAGGAGAAAAGAACGAAGACAGACAAGTATTTGCGAAAAGATGAATGACTCCAATATCAAAAAAATTGCAAGGTACCACACAGGTATGGCAACATTAAAAATCAAAACTTTTAAGACTAACACGTAGGACTCAGCATTTGGAAACGAGCTGGAAGCTATCAAAGACGGAAGCAAAAGCCGGATTCAAAACATGCGAAGCATACGTGGAACTTTTCTTGGGAAACTGGTCAAATATCGTGTACGAGAGTCAAGATTTCTACACTAGGGGTTGGAGATCACTTCAATTATAAACACTAATAAGGCCTTTCCCAAAACCACCCAGCTTGGATTTTTAACCGGAAATAGTCAAAGGGGTTCCCGCAATAAAGGGATATTCCTCTTCAGGCTATCAAGTCGAACTACAATTGGCCTGATTCCCAAAGCCATAGATATGTAGGCTACTCAAGTTTCGAGGTTCGCCCATATTCCTATAATTATCTCGGGACATCCCGGAATAGTTTAAAGAAAACTCTTTGTTTCATAGTCCTCATAGAGTCAGAACTATAAATGGCCTGAATTCTCATTTAGCCTGAGATATGTAGGAAGCCCAGAAATCATGGTCCGGCCATACTTCCGAAATATTGCACAAAAAAGGACTGTAATTTCTATTATTCGGTAAAAATTAGGTTTGTTCGTAGCTCAAGGATGGCCTTGCCATCCTTGAACTTCGAAGAGGCAATTGTTGAAACCTAATTTTCACCTCATAAAACGCGTATTCTAATTTTGAAATTTATCGAATCCAAGATGGAGTAAGGATGCCCTTAAAAAATTAAAAATTTAAAAACCCCGAGAAATTTGCAAAAAATTGACGTTTAACTATTATTCTGTAAAAACTGACAATTACAAGAAATTACAAGTTATTTACTTTCATAAATATAATTCAAAAATAAAATACACATCCCGCTCCGTCTAACGCGGAAAATTATTAATTAAGATGACGTATGAATTACGGCTCATTTTGACCGCATTTTTCACATTTTTCACATTTTTAAATATTCTCCAGAACTATATCAATGTTGGGCTCGTTTTGTAGCTAATTTTCTAGATTTGCTAGTTTAAAATTTTAAATTAGCCTAAAATATTTCATTTAGTTATACGTTGTTTATATTATTTAATTATTAGTTGATTTAAATTAAGAGGTGGGGTTTTAAATTAACTTTTAAAAGCTTAAGGGAGGGGGGGGGGGGGGGGGGGATTTGTTTCAAAAAAAAAGGGGATGAAAGTTTGTAAAATACAAACTTCCACCCCCACTTTCATTTTTCACGGGCCCGAACTTACCCTTTCTTCTTCAGGCGATCTTAAGGGGACCTCTAGGGTTCCTCCTCAATGGCTGATTTCACAGCCATTCTCGTCGGATTTTTTAGGGGTGTTGTCCTAAATCATAAGTACTCGTGATTTACAGGTTTATTTTCCTTCGAATTTTACTTTTATATACTCGATTGACTCATTTTTCGTGGATATTACCCGGGTTTTGCTGTGATAGAGTTGCCATGGGCGGGACTTCGAGTCCTTATCCATCTTGTGCACTCTATCACATTAAAGCAAACACCCATGGGAGAATTTCCCATTTTGGGTACGGTGTAAGGGTTTCTATCCTATCCTTGTGCGGTTTTACCGTAAATATTTGTTGACATTTGTCTTATTTGATGACTAAGCGTATTATTCTATTGATTCTGAGTTTTACAGGATTTTTTCTTGAATTTTTTGTTACAACAGTCTGTATTTTTGTTGCATTGTATGATGTGTACCATTTCTGATTGGTCATGGTACTAATTGTGGTAATTTTGTTGAAAATTTCTTTTGTCCTTTGCTAAATTTCGAATTTGTTTGAATTTAAGGTTTAAGATTTGAGGGGGAATCTGTTGGAGTGATTTTTTACCCCCTTTGCCCCTAAACCCTACTCTTAATACTATATATAGAATGTCTCATGACCAGAAGAGGAGATCTTTTTTTTTTCTGAAAAAAAACTAATGGCACGAAAGAAATCCTACAAAGTCTTTACCTTCCTACAAAAATACTACATCATCTAAATACTACTATTATACTATATATATTATACCAGTATACTATTATTACACTATACTACAAAGGTTACACTACTCTAAAATACCTACATTACTAAATACTACAAGAAACTAGGTTGTTTGGAGTGCTTTTGGTTGTTTGGATTGAGGTGTTGATCCAATCTCTTCCCTTTGATCATTTGGTTGCCCCAACAAAAGGTAACATTTCTGTTTTTACCTTATTCACTCTATTTTTTGAAGTTGTTTTTTTATTTTAATGAAAGTTACTTATTGAATGTTGAATGAACTCATATATATATATATATATATATATATATATATATATATATATATATATATATATGGATGTTGCTGTATTGTTGTTGTTAGTTGATGATAAGATTTATTAAAAACAAAAACTAAAAAGAGAAGAAATGGAGTTACAATTAGTGTTTACTGTTCCACTGATATTCTTAGTTTTTTGGAACTTATTTGAAATTGGTTATGTATTTGGAAGTGGTTTAAATGGCCATGTTTAATACTACTTTGATAATAAAAGGTTTTAAAATAAGGAAAATAAGTAGTATAGTTCAATGTTGTTGTGTTCAGTATCTATAAGGTTGTTTTGCTAAATACATTAGTGTAGAAAAGGTTTAAAGATTCTTTGGAAGATTCATTATAAGATAACAAAGCTAAAACAAGAAAATGGATCAAGTATTGAGTTTGTATCTTGTTTGCAATCTCCTATTTGGTCAAAAGATGAAGGTTGAAGTGAAACTCCTCTATTTAGCTATTATTTGTTTGAAGAGTTGCTATTTCTAAATGCTTTTAGTCCTGTCACATATGATTAGCTTGCACTTGGTATATTGGATGGTTCTTGGTGAAATTCAGCCTACTTGTTTCCCTCTTTGGGTTTGTTTGCTATTGTCTGCTACATATCTAATCTTCCCAGGGCAAGTATGTGTCCATATGTTTGTTGTAGATAGTTGACAACCTGGCATGATGGGATTCTGTGTTAACCTGAAGATTTCTGCTACTATTTTGAGTACTCCATCACCATTCTGTGAACAATGTGTTTTCTAATCTTTGTGGTGATTTGCCTAGGCTTATTCCAAGTGGTTACTCCTAAATAAGTTAAGTCTAGTTTGATTGAGGTTTGTAAAATAGTTAAGTTTCTTCATATAACAAAAAGATAGTATGAAAAGTGAAGTTGAACTTGTCTTTTCTCTATAAACAACCTGATGGTGTATCTCACAGATGTTTGTTGAGGTTTGCTTTTGTGTATTGGTCCTATATGGCTGTTGAGGTTTGATTAAGTCTAGAAAATGGTTTTAAGAACATAAGATGTGTTGAACAGCTCTGCACTTTCTATAGCCTTCAATTTAGGGTGTTCTGGGACTTTGACTCTCAGTTTTGAGTTGTTTGAACTTTTTGTTCATCCTTTAGGGTAGTTTCCCTTTATTCCCTCTTATTTACACTAAGTTTAATAAATGATATGGTAAGGAAATCCCTTTGGTGTGCCTTTATGACTATCTAGTCTCATTTGAATATTTCTCTGAGTCCTGTTAAAGTATTTAAAAAAGAATAAATGGAACAGCTTTACCTGTTTGTGAATTTTAAACTATCAAACGTACATGGAAATTCTCTAAAAGTTATGAAGTTTGCTAAAGGAAGCTTGGCTGACCTTATAACTTGGTTGCTTAACTTGTTTTAAGATGACCTTCATTCCTATCTTGTTTTTTTACCTGAAACTTGACTGTATTCATTCGTATTGCTCCTATCCTGCTGGACAAAATGTTTGATCCATGTTTGTTTCATTTTCAGTTTGACAAAACCTTTGTTTGTGTTTAGTATGCCATCCTCTTGGCTCTTGTCCATTATGTTTATCATCTATATTGAAGATCATTCCATTCTAAGCTTAACCAAAGGCTAAAACTTATCATTTCTCACTATGATTGCAACAGAACTCACTTATTTGGGTCGTATGAAGTTCAATCTTTTTCTTTTATTCGATTTGAACTCTCCTTGTGTCACACCCTAATATCCCTAGGGTGTGATGGGCACCCGACCCCATATCCGGAGCCGAGCGAACCCACAGATTCTTATTACACACATAGTTTCTTCAGATTCTGAAAATCGGATAAAAGTAAAATGCATATTAAGCTTTCGAAATCTTTCTTTTTATCGTTCTCAAAATTGAACAAAATCTGAAATTATATAAAATTTATTACATAACATGGAATGACATATCGGCTGATGGAGCCGCTTCGGACTGACGACCAATACCCACGACGCTGTCTGCAAAGTCTCTAACATACATCCAGAAATCATAACATACAAACTCTGACTCGGCAACACTCCGGGAGCAAGTGGAGCTTGCCATCTCCGCTGAAACATCTTCTATAAAACTGCACATCATCTGGGTGTACCTGCGTGGCAGGAAACGCAGCCCCCGAAGAAGAGGGGTCAGTACGGAATATGTACTGAGTATGTAAATCATAGAATACAGAAAACTGAACTATAATCGAAACAGACGGTACAAACAATAAATCCACTACCCAGAGTACCAATGCTTATTTTCCGGACGCAGATCATACATACCTATGCCACATATCAGAAGGAGTATAGAAAGTAAGCGAATCATACAGAATGCCAAAATACTTATCTCCCAAACGCAGACCATACGCCAGAGAAAGGGTACAGATCGAGGGTACCAGAAGGTTCATTTTCCAAACGCAGGGCATGTATGCCGAAGTCATGAGTCAGAAGAAGTACAAATCCAGAATGTCAGAATGCTGATTTTTCCAGACACAGATCATATATATCAATATCATAGGTCAGAAGAAGTATAGAGGGTATCGAATGCCAGAGAGCTTACTTTCCAAATACAGACCGTGCATATCAGAATCGTATATCATATATGTGCGTATAACAGATCCCGGCCCTTCCGTGAGGGACGCGGTGGACAGAATCATATAGCAGATCCCGGCCCATAGTAAGGGATGCGGTGAACAGAATTATCAATGCATGTCAGAATCATATGTCATGTATGCAGATAACAGATCCCGGCCCTTTACTGAGAGACGCGGTAAATCATATGCCATGTATGCATGTAACAGAACCCGGCCCTCTGCTGCGGGACGCGGTGAATCACATACCATATGACATCCTGGCCACCGCCCCGTATCATCATAGACATACATATAACAGAACCCGGCCCGCAAGGGAGAGGGACGCGGTGAACAATGCAAAGAGGTGCACGATAACATAACAGAACCTGGCCCGGGCGCAGTGAATATCATATTGAGGCTTGCACGAACAGAGCAATGAGAAACATACACACACATATCCAGACTCGACAGATATGGACACTTACCGATATTTAAAGATCATAAACATATTCCAAATCGATCGAAGTTAATATACGAAAGTTACGGGCTTTTGAAGTACAGAACGCCCAATAAGCATTTCAGAAGCCGTTATTATATCAAAATCCTTTGGATATCATTATGAATCAAATCAAACAAAACTCGGAATCTTAAACGCGTATCAAACATATCAAAGGCTCGATGGGACAACCGGATGTATTATCATATCAAATACCTTTCGGATGTTCCGACGGATTATGTCAAAGCAAAACTTTTTGAGATCATTTGTACATATCAAAATATATCATAAGACGCAATGGAATAGTTAAAGTAATTATCGTTTAGTAGTTAAGGTAGTAGCTAAAGGTTTCCTTTAAGTAATACTCGATAACAAGTCAATAATGCAATAGGGGCAGATTCGGAAATAGTGGGCCCACCTCGGGTCAACCGAGGTGGCAGACACAAGTTACGTACATTAAGCTTTATGGAGTCACTTATGAAATTCTTAGGGTAATTTGGTCCCATTTGTGGAAGTTACAGATAGTTATGTTATTTTCCAACAAGACATAGAGTTTCTAATTCAATTCCATTGAATGGAAAAGGGCCAAATCTAAGCCCGGATTTCTAGGAATAAAATCATCCCCGACGCTCGTATCCAAACCTATTATGTCTAAGACATGCCAAAAGAAGGAAGGGTAAAGCCTTACATACCTTTTCCGCTTCTTACGCTACTCCAAATTCAAGTTCCAAACTCTCCAAAATCTACAAATGGTCACATTTACCAAACATTAATCATAAGCTCTTAAGAATTCAATCTAGAATTAACATTTGTCTACAGAAATTTCGGCAGCATTTCCCCTGTAAATGCGCCATCCCCTAGAATCTAACTCGGCCAATTCAACAACAACAAACCCGAGAATGGAACTCGGCCACATTATCAACAACAACACTAACAATTTTTCCAACAACATCAACAATCAATTCAAGAATATTTCAAGCAATTCACATATTCAAATGCTAACCCGAAACCTTTCAACAATATCCAAGAACGCTCCAACAACCCGCACAACATGTCAACGACACTTCATTCATATTCAATCAACTCGCATGACATTCAAAATGACTCAATCGACATACTACTCCACCCGACACATTAGCAATATCATTTCTACAATTATAAGAAACCATACTAATGTCATTCTAACTTTTTCCATAATCCACAAACAACCACAACTTCATTTCTAACCATTTAATCCTCATTTTTCATCATAGAATTCACAATACAACAACTAGAATATTGAATAGAATCAATTTACCATAACTTGACAAACCATCCCCCATATTCGGCTACAACAACTACATATCCATTTTCATGAATTCTCATCCTTTTTCCATGCATTACAACAACAACCAACCTACTACATAAAATTAGTTCATCATCCTTACATACACAACACATACACGGCCACACACACAGACACCATGCACAGCTACAACATACACCCATATTAATATGAATTTCATTCTTTCCCACTTACCACAACATACAAAAACCATTCATAACATATAAAAGGAATGAATTCTTACCTTTCCTCTTCAACCTCTTCACTTGACCAAGGTGCGGAAACGATGAAACGGATGACCTATCTTCCGAAACAACTATACCACGTTGAAGAGGGCCTTCAAATTAGTAGGAATACATGAAGAAACAAATTTTTGGAACAAGATTTCCATGACTTGATTTTCTAGGGGGTTGGCCGAATGGCCCCCTTGTTCTTGCTCTCAATCGTTTTTTGTGTTTTCTTGAAAAATCTAGAATGAACAAATGGTCCCTTGTCTTATTTATTCATGAATTTAATTGCCACATGGGCTTGGGTCATTTACACCATGGCCGGCCACACCCCTATGTTTGGGCCTCACTTTCTCTTTTTTTTTTAGCCCAATTAGTTGGCTAACATTTGTAATTTCATTAAACAAATTTTCAAAATTCCAATTTTTCCCTTAGCCTCCCTCGATATTTTTCGCATCAATATTTCTCATGAACAATTTACATGTTAATTAAAAATCAAAATATGGCCTTATCTCTTACAAGTCACAATTATTTCAAATTTTCCGAATGTGCAAAATACGGGACATAACATCCTCCCCCCCCCCCCCCTTTAGAACATTCGTCCTCGAATGTTCAACTGACCTCATGGGGTGTTATAATACTCCGGGAGGGTCCCTCTTTAATCTTTCATTCCAAATACTTACCCAAAAACGTATGTAGACAATGTGTCTTTATCGCTTATTATCCTTCACGATCCAGTTACCCTTATGGGAACTCGTGATTCAAGTTTACTCAACTTGTTAATTCGCAACATCTTTGAATTCTCACTACGGCTTTTCTTTATTTCCTTCTCTCATATTTCCCGACAAAGTATACTTGTCTTTGATTTCTTGTGTTGACGCTCGTTTCGTTCATCGTTATTCCTTGTTGACTCTCCGGTGTAGATTCGTTACAGATATGATCGAGCGTCGCTTCACATCGATGATTCATATAATTTTATAACATATATTCTCATATTCCATACAATTAATGGTCCATGAGCTATTTTTCTAATATCCGGTGGCCTCTCTTATTTCATCCACAGGCGCTGCGTTCTTTCTTTCTTTCAAAAATTCCCAGACTCCCAATTGTCGTAATTCCCTTTTAGGTCTGACATAATATGCTCTCCCCGCCCCCCCCCCCCCCCCCCCCCCCCCGCCCCTTTTTAAGGGGTTCCCTATACGTCACAGCCTTCAAATACCCTCGTCTTGATTCTATTCCACTCCTCATCTTTCTTTCTCACTCTACGCATAATATGTCAAAAACTTCTTCCCATAAGTCTATCTTTCATTTTGTCTATATCGTCACAAGGCTTAATCATTTTCAGCCCTTACCATAATCAATATTCCTCTTTTGTTTCCTACTACCACACTGTGCCTGTCTTTGAATTTTCTATTCAAATAGTCTCATGCTTTGTCCGTCGTTTCTTTTGGAGGCTTCGCTCAATTATGTTTCTTACTTTTTCTTCCGACATCTTAATCTCACCTTCCATTTACTTACTCTCTTCCCCTTTCAAATTATCGCAGTGTTAGAATTTCCAATCTTAACCTGGGGTGGAAGTGGCATCAATTTGCCTAGTGACGCTTGTACCATACATTTTTGCTGTCACTCAAACTTCGGTGCCCTTGCTTGATTAATGCCTTCTTTACCGTAACGCCGGTTACTAGGGGTGACATGTCCACTGATACAATCACATGTGAGATGTCATACACATTCATATATATACATGATTATTATCAACTAGCCCACAAAATACTTCCAGACGTCATTCAAGCCTATCCTAATTCCAAAGCCGTGATGCGCTTTCCGTCTCTTCTCTAGTCTAGCCTGTCGCGTGCTATGTGGCTCTTTTATGGTCTCCAACCATCCCATATACTCTAATTTTACTCAGGCTATTCTAGTTTTTCATTTGCCTTTTATGTCAAGATATATAGAATTCTTGCATACTTCCCAGGGGAGTCACCCATCCTCCCACCTTAGCACGCTTAACCTCGAAACTTCGATGGAATTCAATGCTTTAATGCTGATATAATCGCATTCGCTTCCTCATATGGCCTTTATTACGTAATTTGAGGCCAGTCAAGATCGTACAGGTTCCGAGGCATTTTCGTATTACGTCCCCCTTTGTACAATTACTATTTTACCCCTTTTTACTTATATAAATAATTATTGCCTGTCCTGGGCTTCCAGATTACTAATGGTGGCGGACATACCTTCGTCGCCCTTACCTATAAGTATTCAGGTGTCCGTATATCCAGATTTCCTCTTACCATCCGTACATACTAATCTTCAGCAAAACTGATTGTTAACTTTCCCTGAATCATCCAACAAACCTTGTTCTTACTAATCTCGAATATTATCCCTTTTTAACCCTTCGGACTGTTAATTATCTTTCTTACAATCATTCTTCCTGTTAGGTGTTCCAGACCAAATAACCTGATTTTTGAAAAAACATTCTGACCGGGTCTCCTTTACAAATTCTTACTATTCAGATCTGTACGCAGCAATTAGCAACAATGCCTTACAGAGCATACAGCTATATATCACGTTCCAGCCATCCAGAACTTCCAATTTCCAGATAACAGAGCAAATATGACTTTCCATATCACTTCCCATCTTATTCAGTCGTATGTAAGGCTTACATAAGGGATCTCATTTCCTATGACTTGGCTCTATCGCACGATCTGAGAATGAAAGAAGGTCAACAATCCCTAGATGCCCCGTAGCCTCCTGTTTATAAATGTGGCGCGCTTCACACCATAAACAAGACTCTACCGGACACGACTTTGCAGACAACCCCTAGGACAGACCTGCTCTGATACCACTTTGTCACACCCTAATATCCCTAGGGTGTGATGGGCACCCGACCCCATATCCGGAGTCGAGCGAACCCACAGATTCTTATTACACACATAGTTTCTTCAGATTCTGAAAATCGGATAAAAGTAAAATGCATATTAAGCTTTCGAAATCTTTCTTTTTATCGTTCTCAAAATTGAACAAAATCTGAAATTATATAAAATTTATTACATAACATAGAATGACATATCGGCTGATGGAGCCGCTTCGGACTGACGACCAATACCCATGACGCTGTCTGCAAAGTCTCTAACATACATCCAGAAATCATAACATACAAACTCTGACTCGGCAACACTCCGGGAGCAAGTGGAGCTTGCCATCTCCGCTGAAACATCTTCTATAAAACTGCACATCATCTGGGTGTACCTGCGTGGCATGAAACGCAGCCCCCGAAGAAGAGGGGTCAGTAAGGAATATGTACTGAGTATGTAAAGCATAGAATATAGAAAACTGAACCATAATCGAAACAGACGGTACAAACAGTAAATACACTACCCAGAGTACCAATGCTTATTTTCCGGACGCAGATCATACATACCTATGCCACATATCAGAAGGAGTACAGAAAGTAAGCGAATCATACAGAATGCCAAAATACTTATCTCCCAAACGCAGACCATACGCCAGAGAAAGGGTACAGATCGAGGGTACCAGAAGGTTCATTTTCCAAACGCAGGGCATGTATGCCGAAGTCATGAGTCAGAAGAAGTACAAATCCAGAATGTCAGAATGCTGATCTTTCCAGACACAGATCATATATATCAATAACATAGGTCAGAAGAAGTATGGAGGGTATCGAATGCCAGAGAGCTTACTTTCCAAATACAGACCGTGCATATCAGAATCGTATATCATATATGTGCGTATAACAGATCCCAGCCCTTCCGTGAGGGACGCGGTGGACAGAATCATATAGCAGATCCCGACCCTTAGTAAGGGACGCGGTGAACAGAATTATCAATGCATGTCAGAATCATATGTCATGTATGCAGATAACAGATCCCAGCCCTTTACAGAGGGACGCGGTAAATCATATGCCATGTATGCATGTAACAGAACCCGGCCCTCTGCTGCGGGACGCGGTGAATCACATATCATATGTCATCCTGGCCACCGCCCCGTATTATCATAGACATACATATAACAGAACTTGGCCCGCAGGGGAGAGGGACGCGGTGAACAATGCAAAGAGGTGCACGATAACATAACAGAACCTGGCCCGAGCGCAGTGAATATCATATTGAGGCTTGCACGAACAGAGCAATGAGAAACATACACACACATATCCAGACTCGACAGATATGGACACTTACCGATATTTAAAGATCATAAACATATTCCAAATCGATCGGAGTTAATATACGAAAGTTACGGGCTTTTGAAGTACAGAACGCCCAATAAGCATTTCAGAAGCCGTTATTATATAAAAATCCTTTGGATATCATTATGAATCAAATCAAATAAAACTCGGAATCTTATACGCGTATCAAACATATCAAAGGCTCGATGGGACAACCGGATGTATTATCATATCAAATACCTTTCGGATGTTCCGACGGATTATGTCAAAGCAAAACTTTTTGAGATCATTTGTACATATCAAAATATATCATAAGACGCAATGGAATAGTTAAAGCAATTATCGTTTAGTAGTTAAGGTAGTAGCTAAAGGTTTCCTTTAAGTAATACTCGATAACAAGTCAATAATGCAATAGGGGCAGATTCGGAAATAGTGGGCCCACCTCGGGTCAACCGAGGTGGCGGACACAAGTTACGTACATTAAGCTTTATGGAGTCACTTATGAAAGTTTTAGGGTAATTCGGTCCCATTTGTGGAAGTTACAGATAGTTATGTTATTTTCCAACAAGACATAGAGTTTCTAATTCAATTCCATTGAATGGAAAAGGGCCAAATCTAAGCCTGGATTTCTAGGAATAGAATCATCCTCGAGGCTCGTATCCAAACCTATTATGTCTAAGACATGCCAAAAGAAGGAAGGGTAAAGCCTTACATACCTTTTCCGCTTCTTACGCTACTCCAAATTCAAGTTCCAAACTCTCCAAAATATACAAATGGTCACATTTACCAAACATTAATCATAAGCTCTTAAGAATTCAATCTAGAATTAACATTTGTCTACAGAAATTTCGGCAGCATTTCCCCTGTAAATGCGCCATCCCCGAGAGTCTAACTCGGCCAATTCAACAACAACAAACCCGAGAATGGAACTCGGTCACATTATCAACAACAATACTAACAATTTTTCCAACAACATCAACAATCAATTCAAGAATATTTCAAGCAATTCACATATTCAAATGATAACCCGAAACCTTTCAACAATATCCAAGAACGCTCCAACAACCCGCACAACATGTCAACGACACTTCATTCATATTCAATCAACTCGCATGACATTCAAAATGACTCAATCGACATACTACTCCACCCGACACATTAGCAATATCATTACTACAATTATAAGAAACCATACTAATGTCATTCTAACTTTTTCCATAATCCACAAACAACCACAACTTCATTTCTAACCATTTAATCCTCATTTTTCATCATAGAATTCACAATACAACAACTAGAATATTGAATAGAATCAATTTACCATAACTTGCCAAACCATCCCCCATATTCGGCTACAACAACTACATATCCATTTTCATGAATTCTCATCCTTTTTCCATGCATTACAACAACAACCAAACTACTACATAAAATTAGTTCATCACCCTTACATACACAACACATACACGGCCACACACATACACATTATGCACGGCTACAACATACACCCATATTAATATGAATTTCATTCTTTCCCACTTACCACAACATACCAAAACCATTCATAACATATGAAAGGAATGAATTCTTACCTTTCCTCTTCAACCTCTTCACTTGACCAAGGTGCGGAAACGATGAAACGGATGACCTATCTTCCGAAACAACTATACCACGTTGAAGAGGACCTTCAAATTAGTAGGAATACATGAAGAAACAAATTTTTGGAACAAGATTTCCATAACTTAATTTTCTATGGGGTTGGCCGAATGGCCCCCTTGTTCTTGCTCTCAATCTTTTTTTGTGTTTTCTTGAAAAATCTAGAATGAACAAATGGTCCCTTGTCTTATTTATTCATGAATTTAATTGCCACATGGGCTTGGGCCATTTACACCATGGCCGGCCACACCCCTATGTTTGGGCCTCACTTTCTCTTTTTTTTAGCCCAATTAGTTGGCTAACATTTGTAATTTCATGAAACAAATTTTCAAAATTCCAATTTTGCCCTTAGCCTCCCTCGATATTTTTCGCATCAATATTTCTCATGAACAATTTACATGCTAATTAAAAATCAAAATATGGCCTTATCTCTTACAAGTCACAATTATTTCAAATTTTCCGAATGTGCAAAATACGGGAAATAACAGCTTGTCTGTGCCAATGCTTGTCACAACTAATCACCTAAACAAAGATACATTACCCTTTTTAGTAATTAATTCAACTTGTAAATCTGGTTCCTTGCACACGGTTTGCCCACATTGCTCATGAATCTATCATTAGGTGACCTAGGAGAGGTAACATGAATCTTTCCTGATCATTTTTGTGGAAACTGATTCATCCCTTCTTTGTGCATTTGTCTTTAGTTGAATGATTGACATAAACAGCAATGTGTTCATTACTTGCATTGTTAGACCACCACTAGTTTTCTGAGAGTAGTTTGTAACCAAGTTATCCTTTAAGGTTCTAATTTACCCTTACAGGACTGGTAGCACTTAATATAAAGCTAAAACTGAGCATCATGCTTAGGTGGTCCTGTTCATAACTAACTTGCTTATAATATTAGCACCTAACCTTATTGGTTTGTTTGAAATTAGGTCTTGTCTAGTGAATTATCCCCTACACCTAGGACAGTGCCATGAACTTTCTTTTCTTTGTGTCTCAATCCTTGGAATTCTTTGAAATTTGTCATCCCCCCCCCCCCCCCCCCCTTCACTTGAAGTTTCTTTCTACTTCTGATTTGCTTATAACTTACAGATTGCTTGTCTTGTCTCATATTGGTCATTTGTTTATTCATGTTGCTTTACTGCCTATGACTGGCATCCTTACATTTGGAGCTGCTCAAAGACTAGTTGGTCCTCTCTACTCAATATGATCATTTAAATAAACTAGGTATGGGAATTCTAAATCAAGGCTGAAGTTGTTGCTTGCTTCTTTTGAGACTTACCTCTTTTTGTCATTTTCTTGTGAAATCTAAGATTGCTTATCATATGTGGAACCACTCTCCTCTTCCTTTTAAATTGCAAATAATACATTGGTGTTTGTGACTTCTAAGTGAATATACTTGCAAACTTGGGTGTAAGTTAAGTGTATCTTTGTCATTTTCAAATCCTAAGTTAACTGCTTAACTAATGAGAGATTCATATGCATGAAACTTAGTTCAAAACTGCCATCTTTAAACCCTATAGAGATTGCTCTTAAAGACTGCTTACATTGATTGGTTCTGCTGATCATCTTGACTCATTATTGAACTTAAATTTGATATCTTAAAATTTGGAAGATCATTAGTAGGCCTGGAGCTTTGAATATGTTGGGTCTTAGGTTGTTTTGAGATTGAAGTTGGGAACAAAAAATGGTTTTGTGGAACTTGTACTTGTATGCTGTGTCATAACTTGCCATGCTTAATGTTCTGGACTTATTAAATGCTAAATTTTGACTAGATTTCTTGTCTGAAATTGCTTATGTCAAATCTAAACCTAAAAATGAGCTTAGAATAGTGTCATTTATAAAATAAAATACCCTTTTTAGTGTTTGCATCCATCTTGAGGTCTTCTCTGGTGAATCTTGAAGTTTTTTTTTTTAGTATGTTCCCACTGTCACTTGTTATGTGCTTAAGTGTTTCCTTATTTTGCTCATCATGTGTGTCATGAACACTTAGAACTTGCATTATAACCCTTCTATTGTATTGTGACATTGCTATAACTTGCCCTCATATAGGCTAAGTGACATGTATTATGTATTAGATCATTTATTTTACCCATTGTGTCCAGTGAACTTTGGTCTTGCTGAGTATTTTTTCATTAATCTGATTCCAAGTTGTGTTTATTTGTCTATGTTTTATTAAGTTGGCGGGTACAAATCTGAGTATAAATGCATAATATAATGTGAGTTTTAGGTCGATATAAGAGGGTATGCTCCTCTTGGTGGTTTTTCCCTCTATATCCTAGGTATAGGAGAGGTATATTAGGTATATTAAGTTGTCTATACTTAGTAAATTTCAAAGAAAAGCATTGTATTTAAGTGGTATATTGATGTATATCACACTCTCTATACTTAGAAATTTTGGGGAAATAAGGGAGTATATCAGTGGTATATCTGTGTATACCATGCTTCTACATTTAGAAAAAATAAAAAGCTGAAATTGCTATTGGGCCAATAAAGGGGCTTGGTCGTGTGAAACTATTTTCAGTTGATTTGTACCTCCTTTTGGGCTACTAAATCGTTCAGATTTGGTCCTTTAATTATTGGGCTTAGCTCAAGAGATGTAATTTATTTTTTGTCTTATAACAATTGATTATAGTCTAAATTCCGTGCTTAGTTTAAATTATTGAATGCATACTAATGTACTTGTATTGTCACACCCCGACAAGGAATATGACGGGCTCCGATCCGTAGGCCAGGAACCACTTGACTTAACAGTTACTTTGAACATTTTATGCCGTAACTCAGAGAATAACTGCATGCCGAAAAGGCCCAACATAGAAATACCTGATAGTCTAACACATATATACATATGCGAACTGACAAGGTCGCTACAACATCCCGAGTATCCTAAAGCCGACAAGGCTAACAGGAAAGTATCACAAACCAAAACAAGGACAACATGACCATACAAAGAATTTACATACCCCACTATGTCTTTGAGCCTCTAAGAATGTACATTTAAGCATATATTACATTAATTTGAAAGTACCAAAAGATAGCAAGTCCGGAGTAGTGGCACTTGCTAACACCGTTGAAGCTGGAAGTCCTACTATGGTTGCTCTCTAATAACTCTGTCAGAGCCTGCAGCACGAAATGCAGCGTCCCGTCCAATAGGACGTCAGTACGGGTAAAAGTACTGAGTATGTAAGGCTGGAAGCAATAACATAGGTAGGATAGAAATATAAAGAGAGTAGAGGTAACCTATCAGCTGAGAACATACAATATGCAATGCATAACTCTTAAAAATCATATGCAAGCAAGCACACACACACACACACACACACACACACACACATATATATATCATATAAGTGTTAGTGCTGCGGAACGTGCAGCCCAATCCATATATGTTAGTGCCGAGGAACGTACGGCCCGATCCATAAATATTGTATGTTAGTGTCGATGAACGTACGGCCCGATCCTTAAATATCGTATGTTAGTGCCGAGGAACGTACGGCCCGATCCATAAATATCATATGTTACATATACATAATGTCACCAGTATGCATGAAAGCTCATATGAAAGCTACAACTTTATCGGAGTGACGTAAGGTCAGTAACCTCCGATTTATATTATGGAATTCGTGTCAAATCTAAAGAAATAACTTAACGATGGTAAACATGATAATATACCAAGAAACAATCAAATAACCAAGACATTAAGATTTGAGCTACATGACATAGGAATGCAGTGATTTTATTATGGAGCGTTCATATTCATGCTCAAGTTGGATTCATGCCAAGGAAAGAGAGAGAAATGAACACCTTCCATACCTTATTCGCCAAGCTACCACTCAAGGAATCCTTTACCCCGATGCTCGCCCTTTACTCGAACCTATATAGCGAGAAATACAGCTTTTAATCATACTTCCCCATCAACTTACTCGTACTAGTTATCAAAGACTAATTTGGGTTACGAAAATTTGGGCAGCATTTCCCCTATATTCTTTACTTCCTCCAAATACCAAAACAGCTCCCAACAATACCAACAACATCAACAACAATATCATCAAGATCCTACATGACAAATATGTACAATTCCATCCAACACTTTCTTCAACTTCAATCCATAAGCCAACAATACCAATACAACAAACTAAACTCTTATTCTCGTAAATATTCTTAAATCAATGTTAATAAATAGAGATTCATGCCTTATCTTTGCTAGAATAGGAAGATCTTCAATATTTACTTTGAAACCAAGCAAACTCCAACGCAAGACAAAACTATAATCACAGCTATACGTTACCCGGACCTCGATCAATATTCTATCACTTGAAATTACTCAAAATTCTCACTTTGTGTTATATATAAGCTCTCATATGTTTTCTAAGCTTTCTAGACTATTTTAGGAAATTATTATGGAGAAAAATGGGGGTTTTAACCCTTATATAGGGGATTAGAGTCAGTTGGCACCGATTCTAAAATCCTTCTGCGCGCGCGTTCACGCAGAGTTGGCCAGTGCTACTCTGCGCGTTTGCGCCACCTGTTGGCACGTTCGAGCAGGGTTTATTCCTGTACTAGCAGTCCATCTTTAAATGCTCATAATTCTCTATTCCGATGTCGGATCAATACACGGTTTGTTGCGTTGGAAGCTAGACTTCCCGAACTTCAATTTAGGCTTTTGTTTCACTCCAAAACTCCTCATATACTAAAATATATCCTTTCCTCAAGTAGGGCCAAAATTTCCCCTCAAACTTTCTCTAAAATCCAATAGACTTAATTTCCTTAATTCACTTGCTCTCCGATCCTTCTGTAACTTATAATATGAACTTAAACTCTCATAACATAAGATAAGCGTATCTAATCTCATGTATCCTTAAAGATATGTCCAATGTCCACACTTAAAACAACCAACACCTACGAATTTCAACGTACAAAACTACGGGGGGTAACATTCCCCCCCCCCCCCACTTTAGAAACATTTGTCCTCGAATGTTGGAGTACTAAAGGTATAATCATACTTTTCAAATTCTACGGAACTTTAGCAAAGCATCTTTTGCAATTGGAGCATTGTTAATTTCCTGCCTACCACAACTTCCAATTTATATGTCTACCATACTCAACGACACATAAACATGCAGTAATTAGAATAATATTTGCCATCACATTGACTCTCAATGGGTTAAATATGACTTTTGCCTTGTAAGTGAATTGCGGGTAAAGCAGAATCCTTCAAGGATTTCTCCGGAATAGTATCCTCTGTGGCAGGGAATTATTGGGGATACCTGGGCTTCATTTCTGCTTCAGCTTCCCACGTCATCTCTTCCCTATCTTTACTCCTCCTTATAACCTTTTCTGAAGCCACCTCTTTGTTTCTGAGTCTACAGATTTGTCTGTCGAGAATAGCAATTGGTTCTTCCTCGTATGTCAAAATTTTTGTAACATGTATATCGTCAACAAGTACGATTCTGGAGGGATCTCCAATACATTTTCTCAGCATGGATACATGAAAACCTGGATGAACTGTTTGCAGTTCTAATGGTAACTCCAGTTCATAAATGTTATATCCCGTGTTTTCGCATATTTGGAAAAATGGGAAATAATCTTGACTTGCAAGAAATAAGGTTATAATTGATTACATCTAGCACATGAGTTGTTATGAAAGAATATTAATGTGGAAGTGCCGAGGAAGGCCAAGGGCAAAATTGAAATTTCGGAAATTAATTTCGGGAATTACAAAATGTGGTCTATAAGTCATTAGGCCAAAATAATTGAATGGAAATTAAGGCCCAATGCTAAGGGGTGGCCGGCCAACATAGTGGCCCAAGCCCATGTTTTTATTAATTTTCCATGTGTTAAATTAATATAAGGGACCATATTATATAACCATCTCTATCCCTTAGAAGATTCAAGAAAGCAAAACAAGAGCAAACACAAAGGACCATTCGGCCCTAGCACCGAAATTTCACCTTCAAAAATCTTGTTCCAAAAATTGGTATCTTGTGATTTTCCTACTAAATTAAGTGTCCTCTACAACTTGGTGTAGTTGTTTTGGAAGAAGGAACACTTGGTTCATCAAGTTGACCTTATATTCAAGTGAAGAAGATTGGAGAAAAAGGTAAGAATTCATCCCCTTTTATTATGTTATGAAGGTTTGTTTGTGTTGTAGTATGTAGAAATGAGTTGAAAGTATGGAAATATGGAAGTTTGCAAAGTGGGTATGTAATATGGTATGTGGCCGTGTGTGCATATATGATGTATACCTATGGTGAGTTGAAATTATGTTGTATTCTAGTCGTGAGTATGATGGAATTCATATTGAGAATGAAAGTGGAATAAATTTGGTTGAAGTAGTAAAAAAAGAGCATTTGGCCGTGTGGTACCTCTTAAAGAATGGGAATGAATCAATTTTGTTTAACATGTTAGTTGTGTTGTTGCGATGCTTGCTATGTAAATAAAGGGAAAATGATGTAAGTTTGTATTGAAATGGAATGTAGAAGCTTATGCCGTTTTAGTACGATTTTATGACATTATGGAAATGAAGTTGTTAAGGTGCAAATTATGATGGTTGTTGATGAACTTAGATTATGGGAACATGTTATGAATATGTATGCCAAGGATTAGAAGCTTTGGATGAATTATGACTTTGGTGGAAAGTTTGTATATTTTGTATATCTTGTGAATATTTTGTAGATATGATATGAAATGCTTTTAAATTGCATTGTGATGATCTTGATTAATGATGAATATGAAAATATTGAGATTGGGTTGGAAGTGTGAAGTCGGAATGAACGTTATTGCATTATGTCGGAAAGAAGAACTAGTTGCATTATATTGTGCTATATTGTGATTGTTGTTGTTGTTGGTGTTGTTATTGGGTTGTTGTTGATTGTTTTGGCCGAGTTGAATTCTCGGGGATGCTATATGTATAGGGGAAATGTTGCCCAAATTTCTGTAGAAAAGTGTTGATTTGAGATTTAAGTCCTAAGGTCCTATGGTTAACATTTGGTAAATGTGACCATTTGCAGATTTTGGACGAAACGGGAAGTGAACTTGGAAAGGTGTAAAGAGCATAAAAGGTATGTAAAGCTATCCCGATTCTTCTTTTAGCATGTCCTAGGTGTGCTAGGATCGGATTTGAGACTCGGAATATATTCTGTCCATCGGAATCCGCGTTTGAAATTGTCACTTTTTCATTCAATAGAATTGAACCCTATAGGTGTGCTTTGATGGAAGAATTAGGCAAACTTTCACAAATTGGTTAGAATGTTATGAAATGTCCCTAGGACCTCTATAGGTGACACCATAAGCTTAAAACACGTAATTTGAGCCCACCGCTTCGTGTGTCCCGAGGTGGGCCCACTATTTCCGATTTTACCCTTTTGTGTTTATGTCTTGTCTTTGAGCGGCTTTAAAGGAAATGTTTTAACTACTAAACAAATCATTTTAAATACTCCATTAAGTCTTATAAACCGTTTTGGATCTTGGAAACGATCTCAGAAAAGATTATGCCTCCGTAACCCATTATGACATCCGAAATTCACTTACTATGATTCCGTCCGATTTCATGGATTTGGTTTGTCATTCGATATGCCTCATTGAGTCTCTGGAAATATATATGGTATTTTATTGCATTTAGTTTCTCACTACTCCGTTCGTGGATGCCTCAATGTTTCCCACACTGAGCCCGGGCCAGGATATGTTCTCAAGCGACTTCCACTGCATTGTTCGCCGTGCCTCGATGTGAGGGGGCAGGTATACATGTACATGAGTTGTGGAGTATGCTGTGCCATGTACACTATTCTGATATGATATGATATGATATGATCTGATATGGCCATCTGATATGATATGCTATGTTACGGGGTTATCCCCTATTCTGATCCTTATTTGTTGTGGCACCAGTGTCGGGAGGGTGACCACGTTCTGTCTACCGAGTCCCTTGGCGGGGGCCGGATATGATATGGCATATGTTTCTATACACACTTCTTATGTTTTGAAAATATGCATTTGATATTCTGGATTTTGCATTCCTTTTCTGTTCGTTCTGTTTCCGGTTATGATTTTGTTTATGTACTTCAGGCTTTACATATTCAGTACATATTTCGTACTGACCCCCTTTCTTCGGGGGCTGCATTTTCATGTCGCGCAGGTACAGACGACAGGTTTGCTGATCCACCCGGATAGGACCTTATTCTGCTATTTTGGAGCGCTCTTTTATTCAGAGCCTATATTTTGGTACAGTCTTCTGCTATTGTATATATGTACGCCATTCATGGGTACGATGGGGCCCTGTCCCGTCTTATGATTCTGTTATGTCTGTAGAGGTTTGTAGACATGCATGTGGGTTCTGTATTATTTTTGGGTTGTTATGATCTGTGATGGCCCTATCGGCTTCCACGTCCTATACCTGTGCATATGCGATATCTAGTAACGCCAATTGACTTTTATATTGATATATTCTGCTAATATTCTAGTTTGGGCTATTGGGTACGTTTGGGTGTCCAGCACGGACACTAGTCATGGCCTACGGGGTTGGGTCGTGACAAAAAACTACCTGGCCTACCTTCCGGACGATCCTATAAGGGCCGATATATCGGGGATTGAGCTTCTCTTTCTTACCGAATCGCATCACGCCCTTCATAGGTGATATTTTCAAAAACACCCAATCACCTACCTAAAACTCCAATTCTCGCCATCGTACATCTATATAAGATTTCTGGCGACTCTGAGCTGTGCGTAACCGTTCTTGAATAAGCTTTACCTTTTCAATGGCCTGATGAACAAGGTTTGGCCGAAATATGTTTGCTTCTCCGGCTTCAAACCATCCGGCAAGAGACCTACACTTCCTACCATATAAAGCCTCATACGGAGCCATTTTAATATTGGCATGATAGCTATTGTTATAAGCAAACTCTATTAGAGGCAAATGATCATCCCAACTTCCTTGAAATCCAGTACACAGGCTCGTAACATATCTTTCAAAGTCTGAATGGTCCACTCAGCTTGCCCGTCTGACTGCGGATGGAAAGCCGTACTAAGGTTTACTCGAGTACCAAGACTTTCCGAAAAAGATTTCCAAAACCTTGTCGTGAACTGAGCGCCTCTGTCTGAAATAAGAGACATAGGAATGCCGTGAAGACGCACAATCTCCTTAAGATACACCTTAGCATAGTCTTCAGCAGCATAGGTGGTCCTTACAGGCAAGAAACGGGCTGATTTGGTTAACCTATCAACGATCACCCAAATATAATCAAATTTGCGACAAGAACGGGGCAATCCTGTGATGAAATCCATATTAATCAATTCCCATTTCCACGCTGGGATATCCATTTCTTGTAATAAGCCATTGGGTTTCTGATGTTCGATCTTTACATGCTGGTAGGTGGGGCATTGAGCTACAAAGTTAGCAATATCTTTCTTCATACTATTCCACCAATAAAAGCCCCTGAGGTCATGATACATCTTGGTGGATCCGGGATGAATTGAATACCAGGAATAATGAAATTCTGACATGATCCTGTCTCGAAGCCCGGTTACATTTGGAACGCACAAATGACCTCGATATTTGAGAATCCTATTTGAATCCAGTTCAAAGGATAAGATCCGATTATGTTGCACTCCTTCCTTAATGCTAGCTAAAAGTGGATCTTCATTCTGTTGAGTCTTTACATCCGAGGCAAGAGTCGATTGGGATATATTTTGTAAAGTAATCCAGTGTCTTCTGAATCCAGTAGGAGAACTCCCAAATTTGCCAAGCGATAAAGCTCTCTAGTCATTTCCAACTTTTCCGCTGGCACATACAATAGGCTACCCAATGACTTGTGACTTAGAGCATCAGCAACAACATTAGCTTTGCCAGGGTGATACAAAATCTCAGCATCGTAATCCTCTAGCAATTCGAGCCACCTTCGTTGTCTCAAATTCAGTTCCTTTTGCTTGAATATATATTGAATGCTTTTATGGTCTATATAGATATCAACATGGACTCCATATAAGTAATTCCGCCCCATATCTTCAGAGCGTGAATCACCACGGCCAATTCCAGATCGTGGTTTAGATAATTTTGCTCATGTTTCCGTAACTGTTGAGAGGCTAAATTGATCACCTTACCATTTTGCATCAGTATACACCCCAGGCCTGTGCGTGACGCATCACAGTATACAGTGTAACCCTCAGTGCCTTCTGGAAGGGTAAGAACAGGAGTGGATGTTAACTTATCATTCAATTTCTGGAAACTTCGATCGCACGCTTCTGACCATTGAAACTTGGCCCCCTTTGGAGTTAATTTTGAAAGGGGAGCTGCTTTAGAAGAAAATCCCTCCACAAATCTCCGATAATATCCAGCAAGACCCAAGAAACTTCGGACTTCCGAAGCAGTTGTGGGTCGGGGCCGGTTCTTAACGGCTTCGATCTTCCGGTCATCAACTTTAATACCTTTATCGGACACAATATGGCCTAGAAAAGCCACTGAAGTTAGCCAAAATTCACATTTGGAAAATTTGGCATACAGTCTTTGATCTCGCAATGTTTACAACACCTTTCGGAGGTGATCAGCATATTCCCCCTCCGAACGAGAATATACCAAGATATCATCAATGAATAATATAACAAAAACATCCAAGAAGGGCCGGAATACTATGTTCATTAATACCATAAATGCCGCAGGAGCATTTGTCAATCTGAAAGACATAACTAAGAATTCAAAATGCCCGTATCTCGTTCGGAAAGCTGTTTTTGGAATGTCTTCCCCTTTCACTCGTAGTTGATGATACCCTGACCTTAAGTCAACCTTCGAGAATTATTTGGCACCCTGTAGCTGGTCGAAAAAATCATCAATTCTAGGCAACAGATAATTGTTCTTGATACTCACTTTATTCAATTGCCGATAGTCAATACACATTCTTAGTGAGCCATCTTTCTTGTGCACAAATAATACCGGTGCTCCTCACGGAGACGTGTTGGGCCTAATGAAGCCCTTATCTAGTAAGTCCTGCAATTGCACCTTTAATTCGTGCAATTCAGCAGAGGACATACGATAGGGTGGAATGAAGATGGGATGAGTGTCCGGATACATGTCAATAGCAAATTCAATTTCCCTTTCAGGAGGGAGACCTGATAATTCATCGGGGAATACATCCTGAAATTCATTAACTACAGGAACGGATTGCAAAGTTGGCACTTCTTCTTCAGAGCTCCTAACTCGAACCAAATGATAAATATAGCCTTTGAAAATCATTTTCCGTGCCTTAAGGTAGGAAATAAACCTACCCTTTGGAGCCGGAGTATTTCCCTTCCATTTGAGAACCGGCTCACCCGGAAACTGAAATTTCACAGTTTTGGACCAACATTCAACATTGGCATAACAAAAGGATAGCCAGTCCATACCCATAATAGCATCGAAATCCACTATTTATAATCTCACTAAATCAGCAAAAGTCTCACGGCCACATATCGTAACCACACACTTACGAAAAATTTGTCTCGCAACAACAGGTTCCCAACGAGAGTAGAAACTAAGAAAGGCTTGGGCAAAGATTCGGGCTTAATACCAAACTTATCAGCAATATAAGGAGTGATATAAGATAGTGTGGAACCTGGGTAAATCAATGCATAGACATCATAAGAACAGATGGATAGAATACCTATCACAACATCCGGGGACGACTCGAGATCCTGCCGCCCTGTAAGTGCATAAATACGATTCGGGCTGCTACCTGACCCAGATGTCTGGCCTCTTCCGCTACTTCTGCCTGCTGGCACTGAAGTAGAACCTTGCCTAGGAGGGTGAATAGAAGATGAGGAACCTGCGATCGAACCTGTCGGCTGTGCCGGACCACCTCCGCCATGAGTCGGACAGTCCCGTATAACATGACCAGGCTACCCACAAGAGTAACATACCCCCATACCCTGGCGGCACTGGCCAAAATGGACCTTACCGCACTGATCAAAACGGGGTAGTGGGGGCCTTGCCTGGCTCGATTCTCCCCTATAAGAAGGAAATGGCGCCCTCGAACTCTGACTCGGTCCAGAATAAATGGGTCGATCGTCATGCTGCCTCGGAAATTGAGAAGGTGCACTAACCACTAAAGGAGCTGATCTTCGATAAGAATAGGACCTATAACCTTCCTGATAAGCACCTGAATAACCTGAGGATCTGGCCCACTTATAGCGGCCCCTATTTGGGTCTTGCTCAGTCCGCTATTGACGTTCAAGGTCCTCCAAATTCTGAGCATATGCCTGAATATGAGCAATATCTATGCCACCCTGCAGTGAAGCCGTCAAACAATCTTTAATAAGGTGAGGTCCAAGTCTAGTCACGAAATGATGTACCCTATCTTCCATTTCAGCTACCATCGCCGGACTACATATAGCCAAGGAGTTACACTTCAAACTATATTCCCTGACGCTCATATTGTTCTGGCGAAGTAATAGAAACTCATCGGCCCTAGCCCGGCGAACCTCAGCAGGCAGATAATGATCTAAAAAGGCCCTAGTGAATTCGGACCATACTATTAGAGGTGCATTCTGCCCTCTCAACAGTTTTCAGGACTCATACCATACTGCGACGACATCGCACAGTCTATAAGAAGCTAGCTCCACGGACTCTGTATCGGAAGCATGCATTACCCTCAAGGCACAGCCCGTTCGATCCACAAAGTTCTGAGGGTCATCCTTCGGGTTTGTCCCCGTGAACACCGGAGGGTCCAAAGTAAGAAAATCATGCACACGGGAACTAACAGCCATGTCCGAAAGACTAATCTTCCGCTGGGTCTGAGTAGCCACCAATCTAGTTAATAACTAGACTGCATCTCGCAAGTCCTGATCGGGAACAATAGGGGGAGGAGCTGGAGGCTGAGGAGCCTGAGGGTCTGGAGCTCTATCATGCTCTTCAGCAACTAATGGAGTAGAGGTAGCATGCGAGGAGGTAGCTCTCTGGGCCTCAATATGCCCTAACTCGGCTGGGGATACTCGGCTCGGGCCTTTCCCCGCAGTGCCCCCCATTTTGCTGGCCTTCTTCTTTCTCTGAGGCATCGCTGAAATTTAAACAAGAAAAGTTTAGATAATGTCATCCTTACTTGGCTCTATCGCACAATCTAGATCATGAAGATGAGTGTCTTCCTAAATGCCCTGTAGCCTCCTTGCGATAGAAATGGTGCATACCGATAACCAGGACTCTACTGGACACGGCTCATAGACATCCCTAGGACTGAACTACTCTAATACCAATTTGTCACACCCCGACAAGGAGTATGACGGGCTCAGATCCGTAGGCCGGGAACCACTTGACGTAAAAATTACTTTGAACATTTTACACCGTAACTCACAGAATACCGACACGAAGAAAAGGCCCAACATAGAAATACTCGATAGTCCAACACATATATACATATGCTAACCGACAAGGTCACTACAACATCCCGAGTATCCTAAAGCTGACAAGGCTAACAGGAAAGTATCACAGACCAAAACAAGGCCAACATGACCATACACAGAATTTACATACCCCATTATGTCTATGAGCCTATAAGAATGTACATTTAAGCATACATTACATTAATTTGAAAGTACCAAAAGATAGCAAGTCTGGAGTAGTGGCACTTGTTGATACTGCTGAAGCTGGAAGTCCTACTGCGATTGCTCTCCAATAACTCTGTCAGAGCCTGCACCACGAAATACAGCGTCCCATGTAATGGGACGTCAGTACGGGTAAAAGTACTGAGTATGTAAGGATGGAAGCAATAACATAGGTAGAACGGAAATATAAAGAGAGTAGAGGTAACCTGTCAGCTGAGAACATACAATATGCAATGCATGAATCTTAAAAATCATATGCAAGCAACCGCGCGCGCACACACACACACACACACACACACACACATATATGCTGCGTAACGTGCAGCCCGATCCATATATGTTAGTGCCGAGGAACGTACGGCCTGATCCATAAATACCGTATGTTAGTACCGAGGAACGTACGGCCCGATCCTTAAATATTATATGTTAGTGTCGAGGAACGTATAGCCCAATCCATAAATATCATATGTTACATATACATAATGTAAATAATATGCATGAAAGCTACAACTTTAGCAGAGTGACGCAAGGTCGGTAACCTCTGATTTATATTATGGAATTCGTGTCAAATCCAAAGAAATAACTTAACAATGGTAAACATGATAATATACCAAGAATCAATCAAATAACCAAGACTAATTTGGGTTACAAAAACTTGGGCAACATTTCCCCTATATTCTTTACTTCCTCCAAATACTAAAACAACTCCCAACAATACCAACAACATCAACAACAATATCATCAAGATCCTACATGACAAATATGTACAATTCCATCCAACACTTTCTTCAACCTTAATCCATAAGACAACAATACCAACACAACAAACTAAACTCTTATTCTCTTAAATATTCTCAAAATCAATGTTAATAAAGAGAGCTTCTGTCATGACCCGGCTAGAGACCATGACGGGTACCCGGGGCTAACCACCGAGCACCACTCATTCTATTACTTATCATGCTCATTAAGCGTACATTCATTAACATGATACTCAAATCATAGGAAAAACCATTTTTCATTTGGAAACATAATTACTTGCATATACATAAGCCCTTCGGCTATCAAAATAGTAATATATACATATACCATAGTAACATCGTGAGACCATGCTACCCACACATACGTATCTATGAGCCTCTACTAGAGTACTAGACATATGGATAGGACAAGGCCCCGTCGTGCCCAAAATACATATACATATATATATATATATATACACAAAAGGGATAGACCCAATTAGCACCTCCGGAATAATGGAGTGCTTCTGTAAATCTGCTGATAGCTCCTATAGGCCTGCACCGTCTCCCTGTCTACCAGTGGGCATGAACACAGTGTCCAAAGAAAACGGACGTCAGTACGAATATTGTACTGAGTATGTAAGGCATGAATGAAATAAACGTGATAGAGAAATCATAAGTCATAAGGTGAAGGTAAGACCTGCGTGACCTTTAAGGATGAATATATTTCATACACATATCATATATACATAATCGTAGTACATGAACCATCATAGCGCATGCATCATTGTGTCATATAATTCATCATCGTAGTACCGTATCTGCTCATACACATAAAGTATTATCCGTATTCGGCCACGTAGGGGCTCAACAATATCCGTATTCGGCCACGTAGTGGTTTGACAATATCCATAATCGGCCATGTAGTAGCTCGACAATTTCCGTATTCAGCCACGTTGTGGCTCGACAATATCACATACATGCCTTCCGTACCCGGCCATAACAAGGCTCGGTATATCTCATCATCACCATTGCCATCACATACATCTTATAAGCTTATCGTAACCTTTCATTAAAGCATACATTTGAATTTAAAGACAATCTATAACAATATCGGGGTGACATAAGGTCGAGAAACCCCGATTACATTATGTAGCATTCATAAGTATTCTGCCTCTCCTTGAAGTAATTAGCATATAAGGTGAGTGTATACGTCAAACATCATTAATAGTTCATAGTTAACATCGTTAGCTTTGTAGAAACATTATACCATGAACTCTAGAATCTTTAGACTTAAGCTCATCATCTTCATTATTGTGCTCATAATATGTCTCTTATCTTTATTTCACGTGGCTATTTATGAACATAGACCCTTAGTTCCGGAATATAAGAAAGTCATGGAGAGGTAGGGAACATAATATCATAGAAGTTACATGAGAATCATTAGCTTCGTAAGAATGTCATATCCTGAGCTTTAGGACTTCTAGACTTATATTCATCATCGGTATCGTCATGCTCGTGACATATCTCTTTTCTTTATCTTGTATGAAGCTCTTTATAATTATAGACTCATAGTTTTCGATACGTAGGAAAATCATGAAGAATGAGGAAATATCATATCATAGGATTCATGCCTTAGAAAGAAGGGACTAGCCTTACATACCTTTTTCTTTAGCTATTCTACTGCTTGATCGTTCTCCTTCAATGCTCACATCCTTACCTTCAAGGGAGTTCGTATTAACATTAGTTATCGATTATAAGAACGTGTTACTATTTCTAGGAAAAATTGGGCAGCATTTCCTTTGTTTCTACTACTTTCTCCATATCATATATCAACTCCCAAACATAGATAACAACATTCACAATATCACAAGTAACAATCATCATTCATCTACATTACCCACATTTCGAAATTTCGAAATTTCACTCCAATTTCCCCATAATCGTGGTTATAGTTCACTACCGCGTTTTCTCACATATAATACTTATTCCATGTTCTAAATGTCATTTATAGCGGACTTATAATCACAACATACCAATATTCATAATTCACCCCAAACTACTACTCAACAATGACACTAGTCACACATTCATGACCCATTTTCTATATCTTTCTACAATCCAAGTGTTTTAACTTTTCAACACCTTAAACAACATAGAATGATCATAAAACTCACCTTAGATAATGGAAGAATAAGCCTTGAGTGGAAATTCACTTCTTGCACAAAAACCCTAACTCACTTCCCTTGGGATTTCTTGGCTTAGATGAACTTTGGTATGTTTTCTACACTTGATTTTGCGGATTTGATAAAGTTGATCATGAATCTTTCTTGTGTTCTTGTGGATGAAAAGTAGATAGGGTTTTCTAGAGTGTTCTTGAAGTGGGAGGTGAAAATGAAATGAAATAAATGAACTTGGGTCCTCTTATATAAATCATACAATCTGTCTCGACACGAACATACAGACCAACATACGGTTCGTACATTTTATACGGGCCGTATGTCTGGTCCAGTGAAGGTTGCCCTTCTGGGCTAAATATACGGCCTAACATACGGCCAGTATAATTTATACGGCCAGTATGTTGGGCCGTATAATGCCCAGCTATTTCGATTTCGTTCTCGTCGACTCATTTGATCTCCAATCTTTATGGAACCTTCTTGACACTTGTTTAACACCTCAATACCAATCTAAGGGACGTTATCACTCTTCTCTAAGACATCATTACGCCATCCTTAACTTGTCACTTGTAATTCTTACTCGACACACAACATACCCCTTGCTTTCCTTGACAACCTTATTCCCTCACCTCAAATGTCTTTAAAATTTCAATTAGGATCATCAAATGCTATTTCTTACTTATCAAAACATTGTATACGTCGTGCCTTTCGTTAGTCTATTCACTGTACGTTAACGAAAAATTTCCAAGGTGTAACAGATTCATGCCTTACCTTTGCTAGAATAGGAAGATCTTTAATATTTACTTTGAAACCAAAGCCAACTCCAACGTAAGACAAAACTATAATCACGACTATACGTTACCCAGACCTCGATCAATATTCCGTCACTCGATATTACTCAAAATCCTCACTTTGTGTTATATATATGCTCTCATAAGTTTGCTTAGCTTTCTAGACTATTTTAGGAAATTATTATAGAGGAAAATGGGGGTTTTAACCTATATATAGGGGATTAGAGTCGGTTGGCACCGACTCTAAAATCCTTCTGCGAGTTGGCGCTGCCTTTGGCTGCCTTCGCACTGAGTTAGCCAGTGCTACTCTGCATGTTCGCGCCACCTGTTGGTGTGTTCGCCCAGGGTTAAGCCCTGTACGGTAGTCCGTCTTAAAATGCTCATAATTCTCTATTCCGATGTCGGATCGACACACGATTTATTGCGTTGAAAACTATACTTCCCGATCTTCAATTTAGGATTTTCTTTCACTCCAAACCTCCTCATGTACTAAAATATATCCTTTCCTCAAGTAGAGCCAAAATTGCCCCTTAAACTTTCTCTAAAATACAACAGACTTAATTTCCTTGATTCACTTACTCTCCGATCCTTCCGTAACTTATTATATGAACTTAAACCCTCATAACATAAGATAAGCGCATCTTATCTCATGTATCCTTGGAGATATATCCAATGTCTATACTTAAAACAGCCAACGCCTATGAATTTCAACGTACAAAACTACGGGGTGTAACATGTATGCCCTTTTGAATTTGACCCCAAAAACCGTGGATGGGCTTCTATGAGGCCCACTACGTATCTATATCGAGTCAACCCAACTTGGAGCATACGTTTGGACCCGAAGATTTCCCCAAATGCATTGACATAATCTTGTTGGGCTTGGTCGGCCCAATATCCCTATCTCTTTATTTATTTATGCATTTAAATTCTATATTTGTGTATTTATCTATAAATTGGAACCCTTAAGGTTATCCCATATTTAAAGTTTCTTAAACCCGATTTCTAAAACTATGTAATAATCTATTTTGCAAACCTTAATAAGACTTATGACTTCAAACGGATTGGCTTAATATGATTTGGACTAAAACGACTGATTCTATAAAATTATGGGACTGATTTTATAAAATTATGGGACTGATTTGGACGTTCACGAAATATATGGACTTGAACGTATGGACTAATTTGGACTAAACTTCTGGGACTAATTGTGACTATTTAGACTAAAAATTAAAAACAAATGGCTAAAACTTGACCAAAACATAAGAATAAAAATGGACTATATAGTACACTATTAATATATGAATTATAATAGTATGCCTAAAAGTTATTTTTGTTAAAAACTATTTTTATACTAAAAATATATATATTCAAAACTATTTTGGGTGGACTTACGTAGGGTCCTACTTAGGCTAAGAGCCTTCGGGTATTAGCCTAAGTGTTCTAGTCCGACACCCCAAACGCCCAATTTTGGGTAAAATTTTATCACTTTTGATTCTTGAAATGCGCTATTTTTAAACATGACTAATATTCATTTGCGGAAATATTAAATAGAAACTAATTTTTATCACAAACCAATTTATATCTATATAAACATATTATTAGAACCCGTAGGTAAACCGCAATTGAGCGAATCCTTAATACCGGTGTGCCTAACACCTTCCCCGGGGGATCACCAGAACCCTTACCCATACTTTGGTTAGATTAGGATTCTTTTAAAATTTAATTGTTTTGAATAAACCCTTTTCGAACTGATTTTCCTAATTTCCTAAAAATTAGGTGGCGACTCTAAAACAAGTCCATTTAGAGCACCATCCACATAGAAGTATATTTTTTCTTTTTCCCGGTACGATTGACAACCGTACTTCCCCGGGACACTTCCCTTTTTAAATGAGGCAAGTGCAAATGCGAATCGGAAAAAATAAGAAACGCTACATGCATATATAGACCCGAGACCCCTCAGGCGCTATATGCGCGTATATTATGTATTTTATATATATGTATATATATATATATATATATATATATATATATATATATATATATATATATATATATATATGTATGTATGGGTATGGGGAAGGTGACAACATTATATACGCACTACCACCTGATCAGCTGGTCATAAGATGATACGATGATGATGATAGTGATGATGACGACGACCGATACGATAGGATGCCCATAGTGGCTTGACAGGCGTTATATACGCATATATTTATATATATGACCTCATGCATGCATGCACAATATTCATACGTATCATCAACCCTCAGAGGAAGTTCAGACGCATAGTAATTATATACATGATTCACTCACAGGAACAGTTCAGACATACAGGTTGCATTCATTTACCTTACAGTTTCTTAAATCTCATTTATGTTACTTATATGCCTTACATACTCAGTACTTTTTCCGTACTGATGTACTTTTGTTTGTGGAAGCTGCTTTCATGCCCGCAGGTAGACAGCGAGATGCTACAGATCCTTAGGCTGCCACTTCAGGGTTGGTACAAGAGCACTTCACTTGTTCCGGAGTTGCAGTTCAGAATGGTATGGTTCTTTTGTATATGTATGGGCATGGCGGGGTCCTGTCCTGTCCTTAGTATGTTATGCATTCTATATAGAGGCTTGAAGACAGATGTGTACATCTAGATGTTTTATGACCTCCTCGTTCTATACTTTTGATATATCCGATGGCAGCCACGTCGGCTCGTATATATGGGCATAGTTTGATGATATACATATATATACACACATACATATATATATATATATATATATATATATATGTGTGTGTGTGTGTGTGTGTGTGTGTATGTGTGTGTATCTTGGGCAAGTGGTCCTTCAAGTTGTGATATTTACGAGTTAGCTTTATGGCCAACTCAGATCCGACTATGAGATGTACGTTTTGAGGTTCTCAGTAGGCTAGTTCCGGATGCCCGTCATGACCCTCTGGTTGGGTCATGAAAAACTGCTTGCTTCTCTCAATCTCAATAATGAGACTCAGTTTTGCCTTTTTGAGTTCATCTTCGAGTTCCAAGCGAGCTCTAATGGCTTTGCCCTTTCCTTTAAGATGCGCCTTTGTATCCCTTTTCAATTCCTTTTCCAGCATAATATTCAGCTAATTAGTCTCATAAACTTGTTGCCTCATCTCTCCAATTGACACCAACATCTTGTCTCTTTCGAGTTCAGAATCACTGATTTTATGAACGAGTGCACCTTTCTCAGCGATAAGGGCATGATATGCATCAATTAGCATGCCTGACAATGACTTGAGTTTATTCTGAGAGTAGGCTTTTAGGTTCTTCTTTACCTCAAGAAGATTTACCTCTGCCTATTCATTACTCTCATCACTTTCATCTGAGTCTGATTTTTCCATGAGTGCAAAAATTGACTCATACTTAGAGGCTTCATTTTCTGAGACTACCATTGATATGTTCCTTTTTTCATCATCTTCTTCAGACTCACTGGAAGAGTCCCTCAACGCAACAAGTGCTTGTTTTATCATAGCATTGGCAACTTCCTTTCTTCTGAACCTTTTATCGGGAAACTAGTTCCTTCTTGCAGTTCTTTCATAGCTGTCCTGCTTGTTTAGAGGGGCACACTTTAGCAAAATGACCGGGTCTTCCTCACCTATGGCAAGAATATTCATTTCCTTTGAGATTCTTGCTGAAGCTTCCCATCCTCTGGATTCCACCATTTTTTCGAATCAATTTATTGAATCTCTGTGTGCCAAATTTGATTCGTCATCACTTGAGTCTTCCCTAGCTGCTTTGAGGGCTACGCTCCTTTCCCTTTGACTTCATTCTTTTCTTCTTTCTTCATAGACATCTTCATCTCATATGTCTTAAGGTTTTCGACAAGCTCATTGACAGTCAATGTGCTGAGATCTTTGGCTTCGGAGATGGTTTTTACCTTGCTATCCCAGGATTCAGGTAACACACCCAGCAACTTTCTTACCAGTTTGGTGGTTGTGATGACTTCTCCCAGAGAATGAAGCTCATTTATAATAGAGGTGAGTCTAGTGTGCATATCATAAATAGATTCTCCCTCTTTCATCTTGAACATTTCAAACTGAGCATGTTGATCTTAGAGTTCTTCACCTGTGTTTTTCCTTCATGGGAAGTTTGAAGAGCTTCCTAGATCTCTTTAGCAGTTGAGCACGCTGAGACTCGATTGTATTCATCAGGTCCTATTCCACACACAAGGATCTTCTTGGCTTTATAACTTTTGTCCACTGTCTTCCTGTCAGCATCATTGTATTCTTTCCTTCTTTTGGCAGTGGTTTTTATACCATCTTCACCTATGTGTACTGGAATATAGGTCCACCATCATAGATGATATCCTACAATTATCTTCATCCATGATGAAGTCATGCATTTTAGTCTTCCACCACCCAGAGTATTTTTCGTTAAATCTGGGTGGCCTAGTGAAAGATTGACCTTCTTCTGTATTGGGTGGAGCAGCCATTTTACAGATTCTTTCTAGGTGTTAACCTTTTAGAAAGCACCTGCTCTGATACCACTTGTTGTAGGTTGTGTGTCCATCAAACAGTAGATGAAGGACCTGGTTGTGTACCAGTTCCCTTATGCAAAGCAGTAAGTAAAGAAGGCAAGATTTTACCGTGGAAAACTCCTTGCTCAAGGGATTAAAAACCACGACCTACCCCAGTAGGATTTGAACTCCACTATCCAAGCAACTTCAGATCACAACCTATTGCAAACTAGGAATTAACTCCCATAATCCCTCACCCTTACAATAGTTGCAACCTAGGAACTAACCTTCGTAGTCCCTCCACCCTTGCAATACTCCGATTGCAAGCACCTCCACTTGACTAACTCTAGCTAAGAACCACTAAGGTTAACTACTTCTAGCCAACCCAACTAATACACCTTAAAGTACACATTAGCCAAGGGTACCACTTAATAGATTGAAAGGTAAACTGCCTAACAACTACTAAGAATTTGAAATACCTACTACAGCTTCTTATAAGAGAAAAGTAGGTTTACAAGTTAAAGCACATAAACAAAGCTTAATGCAAACTTAGAGAATAAAACATCTTCAATGTTGGAGCATATCCTTCAGTTTGTGATTAGCTTTGTTGAACACTTGGAGTGTCTTGTGACGGCTGCACCTTTTGAGTGATTTTTTAGTTTTCCAAGTGATGCACAATGTTACACCTCGGAAATTTTCACGTCGTTTGCAAATTAACGTAAGCTCAGAGAGGTTATTGAATTCTTATAAGGTTAAGGAATACTCTTAACAAGTGCTAAGCAAGTGTCTAAAGGTTCTGGGATAAAGCAAATCGAAGAAAATAAGTTTGTCGAAAATTTGGCAGAATTTTGGACAGAAATTTTGGGTCAACTTTAGAGAAGTATATCTTTTAGTATATGAAGAGTTTTGACGTAAAGTAAAAGCCTAAATTGAAGTTCATTGAGTCTAGTGTCCAACGCAACAAACCGCTCGTCGATATGACATCGGAGTAGAGAGTTATAGACGTTACAAGTTAGGCTGGCAGAGCAGAAACGCGCAGCTACAGTGTGCGACACGCGCGCTACAGTACCCAAAAATTCTAAGTCGGTCCCAACCGACTCTAGAACACTATAAAAGGGGTTTTACCCCTTATTTAATCCAAACCCCTGTAAACATATCCCAAATCCTCTAGAATATTCCCCCAACTTCCACAACATGCACATATATTCCTACAAGTCTATATGACAATTTTGGTCATTTTTATTTCATTTTTAGCATAACCGCAACTCCTAGAAAGCCCTAGAAACCTCTTTAAATATATTCCAACATATTTCCAAGCCTAAACCAAGGATCAAAGTGAATATTAAAGTGGTCAAGGTTTCCAAGTGAGGTCTACACTTGTCTCCTCTTCTTGAACATGTTTGGGTGAGTATTTTTAAGGTGGAGTAACCATGGAATTGAAGTGTTCTTGAAATTTGATGTAATATTTCATCTTAATTTCATGTTTATGAGCTTGTTTGGTAATTATATTAAGATTTAAGGAGAAGAAAATTGGAGGAAAAGTTCAAATATGCAGTTGATGATATTTTGAGTTGTGAATTAACTTGAGTTATAATTATTAGAATGTTTTGAGAATAATCTTGTTATGAGGTATAATAATGATGTTATGGAATTGTCGTATATGAGTGTATAAGGGTTTGTGTGAAGTTGTTGCTATGGACTGATTATGAAAAGAAGTTTTGGGATTGAATTGAGTATAGTTTGAATGTAATCTTTTGATTATGGAATTGTTGATGTTTTATTGTGCTTTGGGAGTTGTTTTGAAGATCGGAGGGAGTAGAAGATATAGGGGAGATGCTGCCCGAATTTCGACAGATTCTAAAGGGGTTTAATTTGAAGGCTTAAGATAAGCATATGACGATAAGCCTAACAATAATATGAATTCTCATGAATGTATATTTACGAGCTTGGGAGGATAAGCGTTAAGTACTTAAGGAGACCCAAAAGGTATGTTAAGGCTAAATCCCCTTCTTTCTAAAGGCATGATTCTTTATTACAAACCTATATGTGTTTTCCATAACATTCTTATTCTCAAAAACTAGAAGTTCATGATTCTTAGAGTTTCTTATGATACTTAAGATTAGTATGTTCCATGGTGATAATGATGATGATGATGATGATGATGATGATGATTCCATTTGGATATTCCAAAGCTTATGGTTTTGATGCTATTATGAGATTATTGAGCTTATTCCATGATTTTCTTAATTTCGTTCATTATTGTTGATCTCACCTTATGATAATTGTTCCTTCAAGGTGAGATGTAGCGATGATGATTGTTCCATAGTATAATCGAAAGTTACTGACCTTACGTCACTCCGATAAAGTGGTAGCTTTTATTTGGGCTCTCATGCATGCTACTTATATGTATATATGTATATATGGGATATGGGGAAAGGTGAGGCGTTATATACGCATAACCACCTGATCAGCTAGTATACTATGATATCGTCCCGGACACGGGATATATGCTTAAATAGATCGGGCCGTTCGTTCCGCGACAACATATGTAATGATGATATGATATATAGATCAGGTTGCACATTCCGCAGCACTATTATGTTATATATGTATGAAAAATGTTTTTTTAAAAAGAAAGCTAAGCATGTATGATGTTCGCCTCCAGAGGCAATCAGATGTACAGGTTATCCTTATCTTATATTATGTTCCCTATCTCTTGTTATGTTGTTATTCATGTCTTACATACTCGGTACATTGCTCATACTGACGTCCTTTCTTGTGGACGCGGCGTTCATGCCCGCAGGAAAACAGGGAGACGGACCAGACCTTTAGGAGCTTCACCAGCCGAGTCTCAAGAGTGCTCCATTTATTTCGGAGCTGTAGTCTATTGGTGTTACTCATCTGTGTATATACTTGGGCATGGCAGAGTCCTGCCCGTCCCGTCCTTATAATTTCCAGTACTCTATATAGAGGCTCGTAGACATGTGTGGATAGTTACAAGTTTCATAACCTTATCGGTTTATATTGTTGTATTATATTTTGGCAGCCCTGTTAGCTTACGTTTACGGGCATAGTTATTGACGATTATATAGCGATGTGTTATTATCTTGTGATATATGCCCTTACATATTATGACGCCCATGAACTAGCTTTGTGGCCCACCTAGAAATAAGTATGAGATGTATGTTCAGTGGTGCTCGGTAGGTTAGCTCCAGGTGCCCATCATGGCCCTTTGGTTGGGTCGTGACACACAATATGTTGCAACATGTTGTATATATAGTGGGAAGCATGTGGAATCGATAGAGACCACTCATTCAATATTTGACCTAAAACATGGGCTAGCTCAACTGTTGTACTTGTGCAGTGGGTAGCTTGGCTTTACAGCTGTCTCCGCTTACCGTGCAAGGTGCACAAAGAACAGATCACAGACCAGGTCTCTATCTGGTTCTGAATCAGTTTGACAATCATCAAAACACGAATACACTTGAGCTCATCATAATGACTATCCTTTCTTTTCTTGGCATGATCCGTAGATAAAACGTTAACTCTAAGAATTATCATATTTACTTTTTTATTCCTAGATATATATATATATAACTATTATTAAGAACAAAGGTTAAGAGAAAGAGATGAACAATATAACAAGATTCGTGACTGGACAGAGTCCAGATTAAAACAAAATGAAAATTTTGGGAGATAGACAGAAAATTAATTAGAAATATAACTACATGATAAGAAGAAATATAGGAGTGAGGAAGTACCGAGTAGGATTGTTAAAAATTTATTTGAAAACAACATTAATTTCCTGCTTTGTCCTTTGAACTTTTCTTATTGAAAAATTTACTACCCCCCTCTAAGTTTGGTATCAGAGCCAAAAGATTTTTGGAACCTAAGACTCATCTAAGACTATATGAGAAGACCTTTTTCTGCTAGAAGAAAAAAGCAAGCACCTGTACCTACTGTTAGACAAGAGTTAATGAGACAACACCGTTTTGCTAAACATATAAGTTTTCACTATCGCATGATCTACATTACTCGAAAAAGACTAGTAAACCTTAGAAGTTCAAGAAAGATCCTTACCGAACACATTAACTATTTAGACACAACTTATAGAGAAGAACTGAATAATAATACAACAGTATTAAGTTTTCGAAATAATCCCCTTTGGGAAATTCATTTTACCAACGACGAGATATTTAGAACTGAAGATTATATTAGACAGCTAGAACAAAAAGTAAAGTGTATGCCTTTAGGTTAATAGATGCAAGATCATTATTTAGAAGTCAAACAAGAATTAAATAACCTATACCCAGAATATATTAAATTAAGTAGTACTAAAGAAAACCAGTTAAGACTACAAGAATTAATAGATATAATATCAGGATTAGAATATAAGTTACTAGGATATATAAAATCTAGAAAGACCTCGAAGAATCAAAAGCGATTTAGACCGTATTAATTATATGAGAACACTACCCTTTGTTAGACAAATAACTATCAATCATTGGTATTTATATAGAGATATAGAGAAAAGACGAGAATATAGACAAGTAGAAAAAGCCTTAAGTGCGTATTTGGAGATAATAAATTCAGAAACATTATCATCACTAATAAACAATAGACTCTTACAAAGTCAGATTAACGAAGAGACAATCTCTGCTATAACGTGGGAATTACAAGGTATAAGAGAAGATATAGAAAGACTTACAACTAGTATAGAGTACCAGAAGAAAGTTTGTAAAATAAAAATTCCGTTAGGGCAATAAATAAGGCTAGAAAAATAGATACATTAAAAAATCTAGAATACTTAGACTTAAGAATATACCCAGAAAAGAAATATACAACATTAAAAGATCATAGTATTATAAAGTGTAATTTCAGTAACGGAGACCATATATTACATAGTGAAGACAAACAGTTGATCACATTAATAGATTTAGTCATAAATTTTAGTGAAAAAATACAAGAAAATAATAAAGACATTACTAGAATATTAGAGGTGGTAGAAGCATCCCAGACTAAGCAAAAGAAAACTTTCGAAAAATTAGAACAAAATCTCGATTACTTAAAAACACAAGAGTTAAAATTAGAAAAGAAAGTCCAGACTCTAGTTAACAAATTTAATCTAGAAAAATTACCTACAAAGACGGAAATAGAAAAGTTAGTTAAAGTTATTACAGAAAGACTAAAAGAGATAGAACTAAAGACAACCCAAATAGTCTCTAAAATAACGCAACAGGTAGAAGTTTTAACTAGTGATATTAAAGAATTAAAAAAGACAGTAGAAGAACTAAAAGAAGTCACTCTTTCATGAGTAGACCAACCTTAGCTCAAGAAGAAGCCTCAAAATTAATAGAAAAGTCTATACCTTAACCAACAGACTATAAAGATTATATACCTAACGCTAAATCGGATCAAATAACACTACAAAAAAATATTACTATAATTTCATTAATATTAGAAATAATAAAGAAAATAGAAATAATAGTACCAAGGTTAGAATTAATAAGTGAGCGCGTTCGATTGTTAAGTGAACAACAAAAAGAGAAAAATAAAGAGACCACTAAAAATAAAGAAGTTGAAGAATTAATAGACCAATTAAAAAAGGCAGAAATAACACCTCAAAAAAGAAAAAGTCAAAATAACTAGACGCACTGGATTCCATTAATTCTTTTTGACTTATTATCGAGTCTATTTCTATTTCGTCATCACTATATTGCATATCTTCTAATATTTTATCGAATTCGTCTGATTTCTTTTGGTATATATGTTCTACTCTATATCCCCAATTATCAGTTCAAGCTTCACATAATTTAAAGTGACTTATGGTTTCTTCTATTGTTAATTCTCCTAACTTACATCCTTTACATCTAAAAAGTATATTTTTGTTATCTTTATGGAGTTTTTTTGCTTCTTCTATAGCTATGTCTACTTCAAATTCTTCTTGTATTAATTCTATGTCCATAAGGGTTGACTCAGTAGTTTCATTTTCATCTAGAGTACTTTCTTCTTCTATGTCTCTTTGTGATGTATAATTATAATTGGTAAATCTTATAGATGTCTCTCCTCTAGAATTAGTGTACATTATGTGTGACTCTGGCTGTAGAATCTTCTTTCTACTAAAGTCTTCTAATTTCTATTCTAACCCTGCGTATTCTTCAGGATTTATTTTTATAGGTTTAATTAAATTTATTCCTCTAGTTTCCATTAATTCTATGACATCTTCTACTTTAGTTTTAAACTTAGTATTACTATTATTCGTCAGTTTTCCTAAAAATCCTATGCACATTAATAAATTATTACCATTACACATTTCTTCGTATCCTTTAGTCTGTATTCCTATTTTTATATGTTTTCCAAATTCTGCTAAATTCATTATAAAGTCTGGACTAATATAAAAAATTCCTCCATTATTTGTCATATCTACATCTGTTATTCCGATTATTGACTTCTTCATGTCTGACCATCTATCATCGTAAATTACTATTAAGACTTTAGTTCCTAAATTTTTTCTAATTAATTCTTTTAATCCCATTACTATTAATCCCATATGCATTAGCGCCCTTCTAGTATTTTTTATTTGTCTTAAAGCTTCTGGATTTATTAGATTTATAGTAGTAACTTTAGTTCCTATGGCTAACAACTGTTCTTCTCTATAATGTCTATATAATTGTGTTGTTCTTGAAAACTGTCCTATGTTGTATAAAGTCTTTGGATTTAATAGTTTTAATTGATTTTGTTGGAAAATCTGTATGTCTCGGTCTACATCTATTACCTCACTTAACTGTTGGTTGTTTTCCTCTGGTGTTTTCTACTTAAAATTCTTGATAAGAAATTATTACCTATTCTATTATCTGAAAAACTTACTCTTGGTCTTTCTTACCTTTCTGATCCTCCTTCGTTTCTTGATCTAATTGGAAGAAGGTCCATTTTTGTGCTTTTCTAGTTATTTTGACTTTTTCTTTTTGAGGTGTTATTTCTATCTTTTTTAATTGGTCTATTAATTCTTCAACTTCTTTATTTTTAGAGGTCTCTTTATTTTTATCTTTTTGTTGTTCACTTAACAATCGAACACGCTCACTTATTAATTCTAGCCTTGGTACTATTATTTCTATTTTCTTTATTATTTCTAATATTAATGAAATTATAGTAAATGTTGTTTGTTTAAACTTGTCCTACCTAGTACAAGGTAACTTATCCTACCTAGTACATTATATGTCTTATATCGATTAAAAGATCATTACTAAATGTTGTTTGTTTAAACTTGTGCAGGATCCCCCATCAAATATTGTATTCGAAACGTTCAAACCGTATATAGTAAAACTATAAGAAACAGAAAGGGATTTCTCGGGCGTAGACGCGCTTTTGAGATGGTCTTTGGAAATTGGCATACTTCTTTTCAATCGCTACCAAGGTATATGGCAGCTCTACAACATTTTAATAATGGTACTGTTGTAGAGTGGCGGCTTATAGAGGGTAAAATCTTCAACTTCGTATTTTGGACATTCAAACCATGCATTGATGGTTTTGCTCACTGCCGACCACTGATCTCCATAGATGGTACGCATGTATATGGTGCCTACGACATCAAGCTCCTAATTGCAATAGGAATGGATGCCAATGGGTCAATATTTCCTCTTGCTTTTGCAATTGCCGCTAACGAGAGCAACGACACATGGGGGATCTTTTTGACCCATTTGAAAACTCATGTTATTAAGGATCGTACCGACATATGCGTGTTGTCTGATCGTCATAAAGGCATATTGCACAATATGGCTAATTTACCGGGGTGGCAGCCTCCCTTTGTTTACCATCGCTATTGTTTAAGGCACTTGAAGGCAAATTTGCAATCAACGTTTCACAATGGCACTCTGAACAAATTGATGTGGGGGGCTGCGATGGAGCATCTAAATTCATTATAAATTCTGGACTAATATAAAAAATTCCTCCATTATTTGTCATATCTACCTCTGTTATTCCGATTATTGACTTCTTCATGTCTGACCATCTATCATCGTAAATTACTATTAAGACTTTAGTTCCTAAATTTTTTCTAATTAATTCTTTTAATCCCATATGCATTAGCGCCCTTCTAGTATTTTTTATTTGTCTTAAAGCTTCTGGATTTATTAGATTTATAGTAGTAACTTTAGTTCCTATGGCTAACAACTGTTCTTCTCTATAATGTCTATATAATTGTGTTGTTCTTGAAAACTGTCCTATGTTGTATAAAGTCTTTGGATTTAATAGTTTTAATTGATTTTGTTGGAAAATCTGTATGTCTCGGTCTACATCTATTACCTCACTTAACTGTTGGTTGTTTTCCTCTGGTGTTTTCTACTTAAAATTCTTGATAAGAAATTATTACCTATTCTATTATCTGAAAAACTTACTCTTGGTCTTTCTTACCTTTCTGATCCTCCTTCGTTTCTTGATCTAATTGGAAGAAGGTCCATTTTTGTGCTTTTCTAGTTATTTTGACTTTTTCTTTTTGAGGTGTTATTTCTATCTTTTTTAATTGGTCTATTAATTCTTCAACTTCTTTATTTTTAGAGGTCTCTTTATTTTTATCTTTTTGTTGTTCACTTAACAATCGAACACGCTCACTTATTAATTCTAGCCTTGGTACTATTATTTCTATTTTCTTTATTATTTCTAATATTAATGAAATTATAGTAAATGTTGTTTGTTTAAACTTGTCCTACCTAGTACAAGGTAACTTATCCTACCTAGTACATTATATGTCTTATATCGATTAAAAGATCATTACTAAATGTTGTTTGTTTAAACTTGTGCAGGATCCCCCATCAAATATGTATTCGAAACGTTCAAACCGTATATAGTAAAACTATAAGAAACAGAAAGGGATTTCTCGGGCGTAGACGCGCTTTTGAGATGGTCTTTGGAAATTGGCATACTTCTTTTCAATCGCTACCAAGGTATATGGCAGCTCTACAACATTTTAATAATGGTACTGTTGTAGAGTGGCGGCTTATAAAGGGTAAAATCTTCAACTTCGTATTTTGGACATTCAAACCATGCATTGATGGTTTTGCTCACTGCCGACCACTGATCTCCATAGATGGTACGCATGTATATGGTGCCTACGACATCAAGCTCCTAATTGCAATAGGAATGGATGCCAATGGGTCAATATTTCCTCTTGCTTTTGCAATTGCCGCTAACGAGAGCAACGACACATGGGGGATCTTTTTGACCCATTTGAAAACTCATGTTATTAAGGATCGTACCGACATATGCATGTTGTCTGATCGTCATAAAGGCATATTGCACAATATGACTAATTTACCGGGGTGGCAGCCTCCCTTTGTTTACCATCGCTATTGTTTAAGGCACTTGAAGGCAAATTTGCAATCAACGTTTCACAATGGCACTCTAAACAAATTGATGTGGGGGGCTGCGATGGAGCATCAACAACGACAATGGGCTGCAAAAATGGATCTGATCAGGGCAGTGAGTGAACCTGCATATGTTTGGTTGATGAAGCTCGAAGTTGAAAAATGGACGCTTCATGCTGATGGAGGCAAAAGATGGGGCATGCTCACAACAAACAACTCAGAATCTTTCAATGGCTTGCTGAAATCTGCTCGAGGACTACCTGTCACCGCAATGGTGAGAATGACTTTCAAGCAGGTTGTGGAGCGATTTGTTGTTAGGACAAGGCAGGCTAGAGCGATATTAGTCGACGGCGGGGACATGGATGCCAAAGCCTTTCAAAAAGATGGAGCATTATAGAAAAAAAAGTGAGCATCACCAAATGACCGAGTATGACCCAATTCAACATGTGTATGAAGTTAGGACGGGTTATCACAACGGTAAGGGTGGAAACGTGCATACCGTTTATGAGGCAACAAGAACATGCACTTGCGGTAAGTGGCAAACGTATCACATGCCGTGTTCTCATGCTGTCAAGTGCTTGGAGAGAATGAGAAAAACGGTAACAAGTTATGTGGCGGGGGAATACAAGGTCCACAGTTACCTTAGAGCATATTCCGGCCAATTCCACCCACTTGGTAATGAAGCTTATTGGCCAAACGAGCCGTTTTCGATGGTTGCTAACAAGGATTACATCAGGAAATTGGACATTAACTCACGGAGTCGTAGACCCAATCAAATGGATGTTAGTGAAAGAACTTATTCTCGCAAGTGCTCTACCTGTAAGCAATATGGCCATGACAAGCATTCGTGTGGGCAACAAGGCCGTGGTAGTACAAACACGTCTCGAAGTAATAGAGCCTCTAGAACTTGAAGATTGTATTATTATTGTAATTTATTATTGTATTAATTTGAATTAGTATTGTAATTAGATGGAATGAATTATTTTTAATTAGTATAAACCTCTCGTATTGGATAAATTATTATTAAATCAAATATTTATATTTGTACATTCAAATATAATAAAACACTTAAATCAAAACCCTATAAATATGACAAGTTTTAAAACTTACTTCGGGGCACTTTAGAACCCCTAAAACGGCGATCCAAACGTTTAGGTGGACTTGATGTAATGAGCCGGCATTATTGTACGTAAAAAAAGATATTAAGTTTTATATAAAATATTGATATTTTGGGGTTTTGAAATATGACTAATCGTTACCCAAAGTATGGAAAAAAATGTGATTTGAAAGGTAACACCAAAAAAAAAAAAAAAAAAAAACTCTGCTGCTTCACGCACGAATTTCGTGTGTGAAAGGCTCAAAGTGCATTTTTGCAGTTTGGTCCTTTCATGCACGAATTTCGTGCGTAAATCCTATTAATGTGTTTTTTTTTGTATTAGTTTGATTCAACTTTTTTTTTTGTGCTACTTAAGTCGTGGATTCATTAAAATATCAACTGAGGGAGTGATTTACGACGGAGAAAACAGGTCTTGTTTAATAGTTTTGTACTTTAGCTATCACTATCGACGGTCTCCTTCAACTAATTTACCAACTATCGGATCAAAGAATTGTCATCATATCCAACGGCTGTAATTACCACAAGCATCTTACCAATAAACCACATAAATTCTCAATCTTTTCCTTGTTCCTTTTTTTCTTCTTTTTCTCCCCACCAAAAGTCAGTCTCCAACAATGGCCGAGCCTGACACCCCCTCAGTAGTCCTTCATCAACCGGGTATGATCCTGATTACTTAGTCAAATATAATTGATATTTCTTCCGTATCAATTTAATTTTACTGGACACAAAATTTAATGAATAAAATGTGAGTTTTAAATCTTGTGTTTTTAAATTAAAAATATGCGTAATATATAAAATAACATTTGAATCTTGTGCTACTAAATTAAAAATATGTGTAATGTATTAAAATATCATTTGAATTTTAGGATTTTAAACTTGTTCTGTAGCCTGTTTGAATTTTTAACTTACTAAATATAGAAAAATACACTATTTTTTAGACAGACAAAAAGAAAAGTATGGAACTTAAATTGGGACGGAAGGGAGTACAATTAACTAATTTTCTTAATATGTGTGCAATAACTTTTAAAAGACAAAATATTGAAATTTTGTTGTACAGAAAGAAGAATTAAATTATTAACTGAGGCAGTAACTTGATTTTCCAAGGGAAAATACATTAAAACCCCCCAACGTATAGTCGGATTAATTATGACTCACCCAACTTTTACGGGCGACCTATTACCCCAGTCTTAATTTTTCTGTATTTTAGTAGTATTTTTGGCTGACGTGGCAAAAATAAAATAAAATCTGACGAGTGAAATGAGATATTTTAATAAAAATTTATTTATATTAAAATATCTCACCCACCCCCACCCTCCCTCTCTTTCTTCTTCTTTCTCCTTTTTCTCTTTCTTCTTCTTTCTCCTCAACCACCGCTGTCGTCGCTGTCACACCGCCGTCGCTGCCAAACTGCCGCCGCCGCTGCGGCCAGCAGCAGCAGCAACAACAACGGGCAGTGACGTGGGGGTGGGGGTGGGTGAGATATTATTAATGTGTTATTTTAATTATTAATGTGTTAATTTAATTATTAATGTGTTATTTTAATTATTAATGTGTTAATTTAATTATTAATGTGTTAATTTAATTATTAATGTGTTAATTTAATTATTAATGTGTTATTTTAATTTGAATTATTAAATGAAAAAAAAGTGGCGGTGACGTGGCGGAGAGTGTGCAACACTCTCCACTGTGCAACTGGGCTTCAATTTTTTTTGCCACGTCAGCCAAAAAATGCTACTAAAAAACTGAAAAATTAAGACTGGGGTAATAGGTCGTCCGGAAAGGTTGGGTGCGTCATAATTAATCCGGCTATACGTTGGGGGTTTTAATGTATTTTCCCATTTTCCAACGAAGAAAAGATTATTGTTTAATAAAATAGTCACCAATTTATTAACCATCTGATCAAAGAATTGTCATCATATCTAACGGCTGTAAATAACATAAGAATCTTACCATTAAACCACATAAATTCTCAACATTTTCGTAGTTCCTTTTCTTTCTTCTTTTCTCCCCACCAAAAAGTCAGTCTCCCAACGATGGCCGAGCCCGAGACCCCTTCAGTAGTCCCTGCATCAACCGGGTCGGATCCTGAATCTTACTGGTGCTACCAGTGTGAGACACGCGTCTCCGTCGAAACCCTACCCGATCTTCCCAATGATGTCATTTGCAACAACTGCAAGTGTGGCTTCGTTGAGTACGTACCCTCACGCACCGATGATCAGATCGATGATGACCCCACTCTCGGCAATCAGTTCATCCAAGTTCTAAGACTCATCGCTGAAGCCGCGCGTGACAACGACGCGCCACCTCCCCCTCCTTCCGAGCACGATGACGATTACCTCCGTGTCGAACTCGACGGTTGGGGCAACGACGACAACGACGATGAAGACGATGACGAGGATAGCAATAACGAAGTCGAGGTTAGAGATGATGATGAAGATAACGATGATGATGACGAAGAAGATGACGGAGGAAACAACAACGATGATGTTGACGTTGCTGAGGCTGAGGCTGAGGATGACGATGACGATGACGATGAAGTTCGGCGAAGACGGAGGGATGTGCTCCGTCTCCGTCTCCGTGACTTTGCTGCCAGAGCTTCCAATCGGAGAAATCGGATACTCGATTGGGCAGAGATTTTAATGGGACTGGAAGACCACTCTATCGAGCTCCGATTACAAGTTCCTGATGTGGATGGCTATATCGGCAACCCTGGCGACTACGTGGACGCAGCGGGTTACGAAGCGTTACTCCAAACCCTAGCGGAGAGCGATGGTAACGGAAGACGAGGAGCTCCACCAGCTTCCAAGAGTGCAATTGAAGGTCTTGATACAATGGTGGTGAAGGAAGAGAAGGATGTAATGGGATGTGCTATTTGTAAAGATGTAGTGAATGTGGGCGAGATGGCGAAGAATTTGCCCTGTGGACATGGTTATCATGATGATTGTATAGTTCAGTGGTTGGGTTCGAGGAATTCTTGTCCCGTATGTAGGTTTGAATTGCCTACAGATGATCCTGAATACGAAGAAGAGAGAAAGAAGCGAGGAGCATGCCTTGTTACTACTAGCAGTGGTTCTTCGAGCTCGGGTACTGTTGCTGCTGATAGTGATGATAGTAGTGCTAGTTGCCTTTGATCGATGCTTTGTGATAAAATCAGCCGTTGGCATTCTTTTTAGCTTTGTTTTCCCTTTTTCGGGTCTTTGGTGAATGGTTTTCAGTGTAATTCCAACCCTCCCACTTTCTTGAATGTAATAATATGTTTATCATAATGCTGGTATGAATATGCTGTTCCACCATATCGTTTTTACTCTATAGATAATTTTGTGAAAGCTGGTAATTGAAATGGGAACACATTTGCAATCCTTATCCCAAATATAGAGTAAAAAGGAAAAGTTGGCATCACGTTTGCATTGTCTTGCTGGAATCTTCACCAAACTGTAGAGTTGCTTAAAGCTTTAGTTTTGCTTCTTGGAACTTGAATTGAGAAAGATCAGAGTTAAAAAGCTACACAAACTAGGATTTCCTTGGAAAGATGTGTAAGGTATATAGACTATGGTTGGAAGTTGGTATTAATCCTTCAGGGGTGAAGTTTGCGGATTGATGATGGTTTTTATGTTTAGTCTTGCTTTAGAATCGAACTTAGAAGCATCCTATCATGAGGAAAAGTATTGCCAGTGGAGTGGAGAATGGGCATGGAGCTGGTCTGGACTGGACTGAAGATGGGAAGTTGAAACAGAAAGAGGGGTGGGAGCTACTTCCGCAGGTTCGTTTCTTCTAAGTTGGGGAAGGAAGTTGAATAGAAGCTCTGAGTTTTCTCTCATCAACACCTTGTATTCAGTTTAATCATTTCTGGGCTATCTAATCTTAGTGGTGTTTGTAAGTTTTGTTAATGGCTGTTGGCTTAATATTACAAGAGCAGCAAGAGTTGGGAGTTGGGGGACCATTTATCTTCTATTTGCAGTTCATCATTGACTCAATAGTGCAGAAAGCTTCTGGATGGTTGCTTCTATGTGAGATCTATTGAAATATGTCCCTCACTTCCCCATTGAAACTTTGAAACTTATCCTTGCAATTGTGGTCTTCAACAAGTCCAGATTTTCTTGAGGGAACTCCCTTGCAAGTAGTGTGATATGGAACGGAAGATTCCTTGCTAATATGAGTAATGCCCAAAAACTGTTTTACATGTGCTGTGGAAATTTGGTTAGCAGAGTAAGTAGGTTTTTTCTTATGTAATTAGTACAAATAGCTTTTGGGTGTTCTTTCTGGCTAGGAGGTACAGGCGGAAACCTGGGAAGCACAGCGGGAATCGAAGAATGCGGATAATTTTTTTGTGTGCTGTACGGAGGAATCACTTGCTATATATTCCTGCAACTGTCATTTTGTTTAAGATATCCTTTTAACAAAAATAATATAATAACAGGTCATGGTAAGTTTTATTAATTTCAACAGCACCAAGTTGGTGCTATGGGGGTTATAAACGAAAAGGCAAACAAAGGTTTCTGGCTAAGCATGCAGCGAACCCATAAAAATCTACTATAATTTCAGCGTCATTTACAAGTTCCAGATTAGTCCAAGAAGCCATAGAATTAAACTTTCAAATTTTATCTTCTCTGTTGCAAGTTCTCTTTAGGCCTTTGTTCCTTCCTCAACTCTTCCTACACTGTAGCATTTCAAAAGTTTGATCTTGGAATGACTCATGGCGGTCCTACAAACATGTAACACCTACTACTCAGCTGGTAACCTCTTCTTTGCAAGTTTCCATTTTAGTTAAGATATGTTTTCACTGCATTGCTCTTATCTTGAGCTAAATGCAACCTGGGTTGGGCACTTAGCCTCCTACATTAATTTTGTTTTGGGGTCTTATACTTCAGAGTTATATTCTTTTTCAGTACTTTTTCTCCTGGTTTTATACATGGGGAAAAAAACTCGGAAAACTAACCCAAATACCCCTAAAATACAAAATAATTACCCGCCCCATGCCCCTCCTAAATTAATTACCTGCCGTACCCCCCGCCCAAAACTATTTACCCGACGTACCCCTCGCCCAAAACCCTTCCTCCATGATATCATAGCCGTATATTTATATGTCATGATGGTATCATGGAAGACTAAGAAGTCCTTCTCTTAGTCCTCAAGATACCATCTCAGTATATTTATATACCACGATGGTGCCCATGGTTTTGAGGAGTGTCTTATTGAAGGATTGAAGCAGTCTTCCATGATACAATCACAATATATGTATGATATCACAGAGGTTTTTTTCGAGAAAGGTGTGTCTTTTTGAATAAATGAACATGATCATCCATAATTGATAATACCATCTCAGCATATTTATATATCATGATGATATCATGGAGGACTAAGAGAAGGACTGAAGCAGTCTTCCATGATACCATCTCAATATATTTATATACCATGTTGGTATCATAATTTGGAGGCATCTTGGGTAAATAGTTTTGATTTTTTCTGGGGATACGAAAGTAATGGGGGTATGGGCAGGTAATTATTTGGTTTGAATGGGGGGGGGGGGGGGGGGGGGGGGGGCGTTGTTTCCCCAAAAACTCATATATACGGCCCACACTTTGCAGCCGATGTAGCCTACTGTATCGTCGGTGTATGAATAATGTATTTGTTCTGTATAGCTATAAATAAATAAATACACAACTTACACATCTATTTTGCAGCCGATGAATCCCACAGTATCATCGGTGCCTAGATAATGTTTTTGTTTTGTATGGCTATATATAAACATTGCATATACTATGTATATATGATGTATATGCTTTGTATAATCATGTATAAACACACGAAAGCAATCAAATTGAAGTGTATAGATAATGTATTTTTTCTGTAAAGCTATTAACGAAGACAGAAAAAAAGAAATAGAGTATTAGTTTTCTATTAACGTGAACAATTGGTGAATCGTTCCCTCGATTCTTAATAGAATATCTTTTACCAGTTTTGTATTTCAAACCGAAATAAAAATAGAAGAAAAAATAGATGGTCAGTGGAATTGCTACTATTAGAATCTGCCCGAATAAAAAAATATTAGATTATGTTTCATCTCTCATTACTAGTCATGTGAGGCCCGGGCTTAAGATATAAAAGTAGATATTTTAATTAAAAAAATATAATTTGTGTTAGTACAAACAGAGGCGGACCCAGGATTTTGAGTTCGGGGGTGCTGGACCCAGGAATTTTGAGTTCGGGAGTGCTCTATTAACTATTTATATCTGTTTCCTTTATATTTTCTATACAATTATACACTCCGTGATTAAGTTTAATGGGTGCCGGAGCACCCAAACTTTACACATGGGTCCGCCCCTGAGTACAAATGTACAACAACAATAACCGTATACCCATTGTAGTCCCACAAGTGGGTAATTACGTTAGTAATAATTAAATTTCATATAAGTATATTTTCAATATATGAAAGCAAAACTTTCATTCCACTCTTTTAATATTTTAACTTTCATTTTGATGAAATTATTTACTTCAAATCAAATGCGGAGCTAGAATTTGACATTTATAAGTTATGTATCCTAATTTTCTGAAGTTATTTAGTTCAAAATAAATAATCTATACATAGTTAATGAACTTTTAAGACAAATACATAATTTAACTTGTGCAGCGGATGGAGCTGCTCCTTCCTTAATTAGGGGTTAGGGGTTCGAACATGGATATGGAAAAAATCTTTGGAGGGAGCGCTTCCCCCGAATGGGCGCGATATAATGCGAATTATCTGGATTAATTGTGCTCAAATGCGGATATCGAGCACCAAACAGAAAACCAAAGAATATGAAAAATGAGGTAGGGGGTTCCATAACTTTTGAAAAGCAGATCTTGAAAACAAAAAAAATAAATTTGACTTAAATAAATAAGATTAGGATCTAAAAGTAATTAATTAAAAAATTTAAAAAAAATTGGAAATTCTTGTGAGGACTACAAAAGCCCCTAAATTTGCCTTTATATATATATATAGTAATAGAATACATATTTTGCTTTTGTCCAACAAAAGTACAAAAGTAATAAGAGTAGGAATGTGGTTGTTTGTTTAGAAGAAAAACACAGGTATGGCATAACTCTAGAGATATGCTTGATAACATAAAGAGAAAATGGTAACATAAAAGATTGGCCAATGTAAAGATTAACGAAGAGCTAATATAAATTGTCTAGTAATTCCTACAGAAATATGGGTTATTGATCCTACTTTAGTCTATGATTTTAGAGTTGATTAGTCTCAAATGAAATGTGAAAGTTGTAGATTATGAGCCCGTTTGGATTGACTTATAAGTTGCTTATAAGCTGTTTTCAGTTTTTTTTGAGTGTTTGGCTGGCCAGCTTAAAGTCATTTTGTGCTTAAAATAAGCTCAAAAAAATAATTGGGCCCATTCGACTTAGCTTATCTAAAGCAGCTTATAGGCATAAGCCAATCCAAACAGGCTCTATATCTTCTTCTGAGTTGATCTCTTGTAGGAAAAATAATAGCGGAAGCAACGAATAGGTTGATAATGGCTTACACGGTAATAAATAAAGAGTTAGGCCATAATTGATAAGTCAGATTGCCGAATGTATGATGCCGTAATTATCCCTTTATATTTATTATATGCTTTTTTTGTACTTTCTCCTGGATCAGCGGGTTGTGATGGGTTCTGCTGGTAGGATCACACAACCACAAGGACGTACACAATTGTTTTGATAAGCAATGCCACATTTAGTGAAATAAACTAATGAATTATCAGTATAATAATATCAAAAACATATCAAGTTAATAAAGTACATCACTACAACTCTCCTTGATGGATTTTTATATAATTTATTGAATGTATTCTTAATATCTCAATTAGAAATGTGCCAATTTTTTTTTTTATATTAAAAAAAACGTAATCACCCAAAAACTCATCATTCATTCTATTTTGCAAATCAATCTTAATCAATTTCATCCCCAAAATTACAAATTGCTGAGAATGAATAACTTTATGAAAAACTTCGCAACATAAAAAGCAACACGTTTCAGGGATAAAGGACAGTGTCTTACATTACTCCTATTTTTCGTAAAGAAAAGTAAGTGAGAGAGGACCTTCTCTCTACTTCCAAGTGTCCGTTACCTAGCAAATATTACCATTAATTTCAACATTACTCCGATCCAGAACTTCTCCGACAACAATGCCGACGGTGGACCTTCGGGTTCCGCCAGACCCATCGGAAAATCTCACAAATGGAATTGACACTACTAACTTTCCCCTTCTCTCTCACCCCACCCAACTCACTCGTGCTCCCCAAATCAACACTCGGCAGAAAATTCGTAAAACCCAAAACCCTCAAATTCACTCAACTACTTCCTCTGCAAGGGGTCACCAGAATGCTGGTAACAACTCAAACGAAGGTATCTCTCAAATGGAAGAATGTGATGGACCACAAGAATCTAGTCTAAGGGGCCTCACTAATTTGGGAATCGGTACATCAAAACATATCGACAATGTCGTTGATAAGGGAAGCTCTCAAATTTCATATGCTAATGCCCTAGATAGCAGAGAGAATCAGCGACAAAGAATCCAAATTCTCCCACGTGCGTTTGAAAAGCTGAATGGAAAGCCCGTGGTCATATTCATAGAAGAAGAGAATGAACTCTCAGCTCAGACCTGTAAATGGACGATAATTGGTAACTTCTCTCACATTCGACCTTTGATTGATATCATTAGGAAGGAGTTTGCTAGAGTGATTATGGCAAAAGGAAACATCAAAATTGAGGCGTACGATATGCATCATGTTTTCATTGATTTTGACAACCTTGAGGATCATCTTAATGTATCCCCAAGAAACTACATATCCTTGGGAGGTAATAACAGTATGAAAATTGATAATTGATCTACTAATTTCAAACCGGTGGCTAATGGGAATTTGGCTCCTGTCTGGATTAATCTTCTAGATCTACCGTAGCACTATTATGTGTGGGATGCCCTTTGTCGAATTGTGGAACCTATTGGCATACCTCTGACTATGAACAAAGCAACTAGTACTAAAAATAGACCAACGATGACTAAGGTCAAGGTTGAAATTGACTTGACAAAGCCACTAATCAGTGAAATTTTACTGGAAATTAGAAATGGTGAAGGCTATATGGAAGTGATTTCTCAAGCTGTAGATTATGAAACCATTCTTGACTATTGCACCTACTGCAGTATGCAGGGTCACAATGATGAGAAATGTAGAATTCTTCACCCGCAACTGAGATATGAAGGAGGAAATGACAACAACAATAGAAATGGTTTTTTTAGAGGAAATGACAACAACAATAGAAATGGTTTTTTCAAAGGAAACAACACAAGGGAACAAGTAAATCTCAAGGGCAAACTCATATTGAAACTAGTAATCCTTCAAACACAAAACAGGACAACACCACTATTCCAGTTCCAAATGCAATGGAGAAGAATGGTGCTCTTGAATCAAATGATAATGAGGGTTGGCAAATTATAGAAAGGAGGAAAGGGAAAGGGACCAGGAAAGACAACCCTAACACTACCATGACAACTCAAAGAGGACACAAAGAAGGGATCAACATCAAGGAACCAGAAGTAGGCATCACACATATGCAAATCCCTGAAGAAAATATGGAAACTGATACAACAAATCATAGTCCAAATGATAATATGGAGATTGTAGGTATAGAGGAACAAATCCTTAAAAAAGGTAACCAAAAAGAGTACTAACCCCCCGGAGATCCAAAGAGAAAGGAAAAAAAGAGTCCAAAGAAAGAAAACTGCTTATCTTGAACTGGAAGATCAAAAGGCCATCAGTGACAACAAAAATGTGATCCAAATACAAAATGGAGCAACAAGAAATAAAGACATGAAGGGAAAGAAATTTTCTTCTAGAGTTTCTATTACTCCAGAAGTGAAGTTTGTTGAATTTCCATTGTGTAGCAAAGGCCTGTTATTTGGGCTGAATCCTGCTCTTTTCACTGGTAGGAAGGAAAAGGAAATGGAATTGCAAGATATAATATGGCTACTGATTCTAGAGCCAGGTGTCAGGATACTGCATACAAGGATAATGAGATTGATATGGTGATGGAGAAATTATCAAAATATTTTGGCTCTTCTAAATCCGATGATGAGAACAACAAGAATCAGTTGTGTCCCTCAATTGAAGTGCATGATAGAACCAACTCTGTGAAAATACAACAACATGTCACATTCTACAACAACTTGTCTCCAAAAAGTGATTACTCCCCTAATCCAGGAGGAATCTTCACCACTATTTTTGATGAGGCAGAAATCAACAACAATGACAAACTATTCCCCTTTCCAATTATATCGATGATTAATACAATATCATGGAATATTGGGGGGATGGGATCTCAAGGAGCTGCAGAAAAACTCAACCTTCTTAAACAACAATATAAACTTCCCTATATGTTCCTCCAAGAATCTATGGTTAGTTCAAGGAAAATTGAAAAGTTCAAAAGGAAGCTCAGATACAAACATTGCTTCTTCAACTCCAATAATAAAATCTGGATTTTCTTGTTTTCTGATTATGATATTCAAATTCTAGATGATAAAGAACAACAGGTGCTAGTGCTGATCAAGGAAGTTGGTGGCCTTATATCATTTCACCTCTCAGTGGTATATGCTAAGTGTGATGTACAATCAAGAAATAGTCAGTGGGATGATCTGAGAAATATTGCCGACAACATCAATGGACCTTGGGGTGTGGTTGGTGACTTCAATGTCATTACATCTGTAGAAGAAATAGTAGGAGGAAGACCATACAGTTTTAATGAAAGCATGGACTTTCTATAGTGTCTCTCAGATTGTGACCTTCAATATGGGGGATATATAGGTTAAATGTTTACATGGTGTGATAATAGAGATCCCCCTAACACAATTTGGAAAAGACTAGATAGGCTGGTTTACAATAGCCAATGGTTTGACCAATTTGGGGGCACTACTATCACTCATCTCTCAAGATCATGCTCTGACCATGCCCTTCTGTTGATTACTTGCAAAAAGGAGAATACTGATTATATTAGTTACTTCAAATTCCTGAATATTTGGGTTGAACATGATGACTTTCTTAGATTGGTTCAACAAAACCGCTCAGGTTTGGTCATAGGTGATCCTTTGTTTATACTATATCAGAAACTCAAGAGAGTATGTAAATCCCTCAGTACTTGGTCTAGGAGAGCCTTTGGAGATATTAATGAAGAACCAAAGAGGTTGGAAACTACCATTAGAAAGCTTGAGGAAAACTCTTTTAATAACAACAACCCTTCTAATAGAATGAACCTATCTCGAGCCAAAGCTGATTATACCAAATTCCTTAAGCTTCAAGACAGTGTGCTTAGACAAAAAGCAAGGGTGAAATGGTTGCAAGAAGGTGATGCTAATATTGCTTTTTTCCATGGAACCCTGAAGAACAAAAGGAAGAGACTTACTATCCAGAAAATTAAAGATATAAATGGAGATTGGGTAGAAGGCAATAAAGATGTAGGTGATGTTGTAGTTAAATTCTATGAACACCTATTCAGTCCCAAGAATACTACTGAAGACCACAACGTTCTTGAAGTAGTAAGAAGATCCATCACTGATGAGGACAATGTTGGGCTCAATGCAGATCCTACCCTTCTAGAGATTAAAGACAATGTGTTCTCACTTGATTCTGACAGTGCTCCAGGTCCAGATGGACTTAATGGAAAATTCTACCAAGCTGCTTGGAACATAATTGCGGATGACCTATATAGAGAAGTGGTCTGCTTTTTTCAAGGTGCTACTACCAAAATTCTTCACTCACACTTGCATTGTTCTGCTACCCAAAGTAGAATCCCCTCAAGAATTCAAACATTTCAGACCTATAAAATTGTGCAATGTTTCTTCTAAAATTATTGCCAGGCTAATCAAGGTTCTTCCAAATATTATTAGCCCCAACCAGAGTGGTTTTGTAAAGGGCAGGGCCATTTCTGATAACATTTTTCTTGCCCAAGAGATCATTACTGATATTGCTAAACCAAAAAAGGGTAAGAATGTAGTGATCAAGCTTGATACGGCCAAGGCATATGATAGAGTCTTGGCCATTCCTATGCTTCATGTTGAGACAAATTGTTTTTTCTGAAAAATGGATTGAGCTTATCTACAGGTATATCTCCAACAACTGGTATTCATTAGTTGTAAATGGGAGCAGACAAGCTTTCTTCAAGTCTGGAAGGGGATTAAGGCAAGGGGATCCCCTATCCCCTTCCTTATTTGTCCTTACAGCTGAACTTCTCTCACAAATGCTAAATGATCTTCAGAACAACCCAAGATTCCAAGGCTTCTTTATCTGTAATCAAGGCCCTACTATAAATCACATTTCATTTGCAAATGATACCATTATCTTCTGTAGTAGCCATAAACCTTCCCTTCAACTTATTCTGAGAACCTTGGCCACATATGAAAGTGTCTCTGGTCAACTCATCAATAGAGATAAGAGTTGTTACTCGATGTTTTCCAACACTACCCAAAGATCCATCAGAAGTGTTGGAACTATATTAGAGATGACATATGACAACCTTCCAATGAAATACCTTAGTTGTCCCCTATATCCTGGCAAGAAACTGATTTCTTACTATTCAGACATGATCAATAAAATGGTCAATAAGATCAAGGGTTGCAACCTCAAGTTCTTACCTATTGGTGGAAGGACAATTCTTATAAGGCATGTTCTAAAGGCCCTTACTGTGCTTACTCTTGCCACTGCCATCCACCAAAAGGCACTATTGAAATATTGGAAACTTACATAGCCAGATTCTTCTGGTCAGGCAATGCAATTGGTGACAAACACCATTAGGTTGCATGGAATAAGCTTTGTTTCCCTTACCAAGAGGGTGGATCTAATTTCAGAAGCATGAATGATATTTGCAAAGCCTTTACTGTCAAATACTGGTGGAAGTTCAGGACTGCTAATTGCCTGTGGTCTCAATTCCTCAAAGCTAAGTATTGTGGTACTGTTCATCCCATCAACGCACAAATGGACCTGGTATTTCTCACAGCTGGAAATCCATGTGTGAGCTGAGACACACAATTGAAGAGAATATCTGGTGGAGAGTTGGTAAAGGTGAGCTAAGTTTCTAGTTTGACAATTGGTCAAGCCTTGGCCCCCTTTATATCCTTATTGATGATATCAATGCCAGCCATAAAGGTAAATGAGGTATTTAGAGATGTTCATTGGTATTGGAATAGCCTAGATTATCAGTTATCATAAGCAACCAAAGAGGCTATTATTAATCAAGACATTTCCATCTCTCTAAACAATGATGATATTCCTTTTTGGACTTGCACAGATAGTGGGAAATTCAGCATTGCTACTGCTTGGGAACTATTAAGACAAAGAAGACCTATATCTCAATTTGATTCAAGATTATGGCTTCCTAAAGTGCCCTATAAAATGAATTTTCTAGCATGGAAAGCTACTCATAACAGGGTACCTACTGAAGACAGAGTGGCAAGACTTGGAATCAATATAGCATAGAAGACCTACAGGAGAAACAACTGAACATATATTCTACTTTGGTCATTCTGCTCAAGAGATATGGAAACACTATGTTGGAGGGTTGGGCATCAATTATAGGAGTTCATCCCTCAGAAACACTCTATATGCAATCTGGAACTTCAAATGCAAAAACTCTATAGCTTCTTTCATTTTGAGAATCATGCCTCCTATTGTTCTTTGGGAGTTATGGAGAGCTAGATGTGGTGATAAATATGATGATGAAACTCTCTCAATTTGTAGAACCACCACTCTCATAAATCTCAACATCGTCTAACTCACAAAACTTCAGTTCCCTAATTATCCAATCCCTGATAGTTGGTATGGTTTAGCTCAAATGATGGAATTGAAATTGATGGAGACTACTTCTATTGCAGTAGCATGGAGTAAACCTCAGCAGCCCTTTCTAAAACTTAATATAGATGGTTCTTGTATTGAAGGGATCTGTGGAGGAGGTGGTGTGGTGAGGGATAAAGATGGAAAATTTATCTTGGCCTTTTGTTTACCACTGGGAAGAGGAAACAGTAACCTAGCAGAGGCTGCTGCTTTTTTGTTTGATCTTAAATTGTTCACTCAAAATGGTTTCAACATGATTGCTAGTGAATTGAGTCCCTATTGCTACATAACTACATACAAGGTAATTGGCAAAGCCCCTGAGAATTGAAGATATTGTCAACAAGATCAAAGTTTTGACGGAGCACAACCAAGTCACCACCAATCACTATTTTAGGGAGGCTAACAAAGTTGTTGACAAGTTAGCATCTTTAAGCCACTCAACTGGAAATACTTGTATCTACACTAACTATAATACCTTACCAAGAGAGATCAAAGGCTTCTTAACACTGATAGATGGCATCTTGAAGTATCATGGTGCTATCATTTATGATCCACCTTGAAGTAACAACTCTATTGCCACTCGTATGTACCAATTTTTTGCTCATAGAATTGGCTTGATTACCAATATCTCAATATACTCAAGAAGGCAAGGTCTAGTCCTCCTTCAAATGTATCTCTTGATAGTGGCAATAGAATCATGACTCGATTGAAACAAAAAAAAAAAAAAATGAAAATTAGGGTATTAATTTTAATGAAATAACTACCTCAAAAGTTTAATTTATTTATTGTGCTGAAGTAATGATAATTGGGCCTTGGTTCCCTTTAAGGGAAAACGATATAACATTACTATTTTAAGACTCTATAATACAAACCATAACGATACTTTTTCTTATTTACAAAGCATAACAATAAATTTACAAAATATAACAGATCTTCATCTTTCATAACTTTTAATTTTTTTTAAAAGATTTTTTTTTTTGCTCAATGCTTAAAAGATTCGCTCAAGTTTTTGTGTATGAAATGTATGTGAGCGAAATTTTTTATACAGTTTTCATATACAAAATTGTGAGCAAAAATTTTAATACAGTTTTCATACACAAAATTATGAGCGAATTTTTTAAACCTTGATATTGTATGAAAGTTGTATACAATGTTGTTGTAGTTGTACTAGTTTTCAGAAACCTAACATAGACTTTATACACAAAAAATGTGAGCGTAATTATAAGCTTTGAACGAGATATACATATTTCATACCATTTTCATACACAAAAATTTGAGCAGAATTTTTAAGCTTTGAACGAGATATACACATTTCATAAATTTGTTCATACACTAAATTTTGAGCGAACTTTTTAAACCTTGAGCGGGATATACACATTTAGTACATTTTTCATAAAGCTTTCATACACAAAATTTTGAGTGATTTTTTTTTAAGTCCTAAGCGAAATTAAAAAAAAAATTAATATTAAAATATTTTCTAAAGAAATCATTTTTTAGATTTTTTTTTTAAATAACTTGCAAAAAATTTGTATATATTTTGTAAGAAATCTATGATATGTTTTATAAACTAAAAAGTATCATCATATTTTGTAAATATACCATATTCTTATGTATATATAGGTTATTCACCCTTTGTTTAAACAGTTCAAGCCTCATACATATGTAGTACTCCATCCGGGAAATTGTACTTGTCATGTTTTTTTTTCCATGCCCCTTAAGAAAACATTAATTAAAATGATAATTTGACTAAACTATCTTTATTTATTCCTTGATCTCAATTTAATACTACTTTATTTTTCACCACTGTAATCTCTCTCCACATTTATTGAGTAAGTGTCACGACCCGGCTAGGGCTATGACGGATACCCGGAGCTAGCTACCGAGCACCACTCATTCTACTGCTCATCATGCTTATCCTGCATTCATTTACTATTTTCACACATATAGCCATAGGAAAAACTAATATCATTTCCAAGAGCATATCTACATTCACATACATAAGCCTCTCGGCTATCAAAATGATATATAATATACAATGAGGTCATCATGGGACTTCTACTACCCGCGCGTACGCATCTATGAGCCTCTACTGGAGTACTAAACATAAGGACGGGACAGGATCCCGTCGTGCCCAAAATCTATATATACACAAAAGAATGTGATCATAAGTAGCACCTTCGGAATAGTGGAGTGCTCCTATAAATCCGTTGATAAGCTCCTACGGATCTGCGCCGTCTCCCTGTCTACCTGTGGGCATGAACACAGCGTCCAAAAAGAGAGGACGTCAGTACGAACATTGTACTGAGTATGTAAGGCATGAATAATAATTCTAACATAATAGAGAAATAATGGGACATGAAGTAAAGATACAACCTGCTTAACCTTTACGAGAAAGCGCATGTTATACATATCACATATACCATCATCGTTAACCCGCGTCCGGGTAACCATCGTACGCCGCCCACTAGTGGTGTCATGTTCGACCTTCTAGGCACGGTGTAATCATAAGCAGCCCGCATTAGCGGTGACATGTCCGGCCATCTAGGCACGGTGGAATCGTATGCAGCCCGCCTTCACGGTGACATGTCCGACCATCTAGGCACGGTGTGATCTTATCATCATCATACATTTATCATAAAACATGTATTAGAACTCAAGGATAATCTATAACTATATCGGGGTGATGTAAGGTCGAGAACCTCCGATTCCATTATGGAGTAATCGTAATCATCATACCTCACCTTGAAAGGACTAGCATCATAAGGTGAGTCTAGCAACAATGAATAATATCAAAGAGTAGCATAAGGGGCATTAGCTTCGTGGAGACATCATGTCATGAGCTTTAGGATCTTTAGACTTAGACTCATCGTCATCATTACCATATTCGTGACATATCTCTTATCTTTATCTTATGAGAAGCTCTTTATCAACATTTTCTGGAATGTAAGAAAGTCATGGAGAGATAGGAGAATTCATGTCATAGGAGTCATGCCTTAGAAGAAGGTACTAGCCTTACATACCTTTTCGTTTAGCTACTTTATCACCTGAACGTTCCCCTCCAATATTCACATTTCTACCTTCAAGAGAGTTCGTACTAATATTACATAATCGATAACATGAGCATGCTTGAACTAAAGCTAGAGAAAATTGGGCAGCATCTTATTTGTTTATACAACTTTCTCCATATCATATATCAACTCCCAAATGTCAATAACAATATTCATAATATCATACTCAACAATCTTCATCAACCATACATTATTCAATTCTCCTACTTCCATTTCAAGGGAATCCATATCCATGGTCATAATACAACATTACCTTCATCCTCATATAATGTTTCTTCCATACTCTTAATATCGTTTATAACATAACTATACTCGTAACATATAAAGAATCATGATTCGTATGAAGCTACTACTCAAAAACGTCACTATTCTCATACTTGTAACCCATTTTCAATTTTCTTCTATAATCCAAGTCTTTAACCTCTCAATACTCTAAATAACATGAATTGATCATAAAACTTACCTTTGATAGTGTAGGAATAGCCTTTGGATGAAAATACTTCACTTGAGAAAAACCCTAGCTTCAATCCAAAGAGGTTTCTTGACTTCAAGCAACCCTAGCTAGCATTCTTACACTTGATTCCCTTGAATTTATGATATTGATCTTTGATCTCCCTTGAATTCTTGTAGATGAAGTGTGTAGAATATTCTAGAGACTTGGAGAGAAGTGGAGAAGTTAGAAAATGAAAATAATAACGTGGGGTCTTATATTTATAACTGGGAAAAATCTGACCCGTTTTACATGTTGGACTTATTGGATCCTTTGCAATTCATGCGAGGATTGGTCATTGGGGATCTATAGAAAGCCCTTTTTATGAAATTTCTGAGAGGTCAACCGGGTTACGGATGCTTTATTTATCACCAGGTAGAGATGAATACTATATGGTAGCGGCAGGAAATTCTTTAGCCTTAAATTGGGATATTCAGGAAGAATAGGTTGTTCCAGCTCGATACCGTCAAGAATTCTTGACTATTGCATGGGAACAGGTTCATCTTCGAAGTATTATACGGTCCGTATAAGTGACCGTGTAACTCCATCAGTTATGGACCTTCACTGTAACGGTTATACGAACCATTATACGAACCGTATAATATTATACGGACCGTATAAATGGTCGTATAATCCACCTTTTCTCCGATCTTGCTCTCGTCGCTTCGTTGATCTCCAATCCTTATGGAACCATCTTAGCACTCGTTTAACACTTCATTAGCAATCTAAGGGGCATCATAAATCTTCCTCAAGACATTACTAATTCATCATTAGCTCAGTACTTTACAAAACTCTTCTGAAACACAATGTATACTTCGCCTGTCTTAATGAACTTTCTTCTCTTGCTTAAAACGTCTTTGGAATCTTAATTAGAACCATTAAATACTACTTCTCACTTATAGAGACATCATATACTTCTCACATTGCATTAGTCTATCTACCGTATGACGTCGTGAAATTCTCCGAGGTGTAACGTTCTTCCCCCCTTTAAAAACATTCGACCTCGAATGTTAAGTTCTTGGGAATTCTACGAAAATTTCGCCAGAGCTTCCCCTATAATATAGCACTACCACTCTGTCACAACTGTTACACCCCGTAGTTTCGTATGTTGAGATTCGAGTTACCATTCAGGAGGTATGTGAGTTTAACTTATGGTTATAAGGGTTTAAGTGCATATAGTAAGCTATGGAAGGATTGAAGGGCAAGTGAATTAAGGAAATTAAATTTGTTGGAACTTGGAAGAGAATATGAGGGTAAATTTGGCCCAACTTGGAGAAAGAATATCTTTTAGTAGATGAGGTGTTTTGAAGCAAAGTAAAAGCCTAAAATAAAGTTCGTCGTGTCTAGTATCCAGCGCAACAAACCGCTCGACGATACGACATCGAAGTGGAAAATTATGGATGTTACAAGTTAGGCTGACAGAGCAGAAACACTGCTACAGTAACAGGAGCCGCTACAGTACTGCTATAGTGACCCGACCCGAATTTGACCCACTATTTAAGGATCAAATCTGATCCTAAACCTCATTTTTTTTGCAGCCATGAACATTCCAAATATTTCCCAAATTCTCTAGAAAACTCTCCCAACTTCCGTCCACTAAATTTTAATGCAAATTAAGTGAAATCCCCGAATTTAAGTTCGGACAACACATAGTTGCAATTATAATATCGAATTGCGGCGAAACTTGGCTTGGATTCAAGATGGTAATCAAAGATATTGCAATTCTAGCGGGTGAAAGGTATGAATCTTTCCTTATTAGTATTGATTTAAGCTTATCTATAGAGGAAAGGTTACTAAATGAGCGTACAAGGAATTTATGGGTCGAGAAATTGGATAAAACATCGTGTGGGATGTTTAAGGAATATTTTGGTGTTGATAATATTGTTGTTGATGTTGGTATTGTTTTTGTTGTTATTGGTTGCTGAATTGAGATTTTGGGCTAGACATATAAACAGGGGAGATGCTGCCGAAATTTCGGCAGATTCTAGAAAGATTTATTTGGAGGCTTAGGATAAGTATATAACAACGGGGCTAACAATAGTATGAATGGTTTTATATGTAAATTACGAGACTATGAATGATCTTACGTAGATTTCAAGGCAAAAAGTAAGTTGGAAAGTGAAATGTAAGCTTCCAGGTATGTAAGGCAAACCTTCCTTCTTTTGGCATGATCCTTGTTGTCATTCATTCTACATGTACCCCATATGATTCCATTCTTAGACAAGTAAGGTCTAAATGCTTCTTGTGATGGCTTATTGTTATTGTACTCCTATTCTGTTCCGAAGGGAACACCCATAAGGTGCCAAGTTGAGTTGTGTATATGGTTCTACTAACGATTTCGAGGAAATGAGTTTTATACTAAAGGAAACATAAAGTTTGATTTTCAAAACCACTCCGAAGGGGGTGCGAGATTTTACTACTTCATTTCATTTACGATTGATGTTTACATTCCATAGTATCATCCCTTTGTATTGATATGATCATTTATTCTTTGGGTAAGGCGATGAGATGAAATTGAGTAGAATATAGGTAGTAAGAATTTCATAACAATTCTACCCTCAAACCAGGAAGTGTGTCCTCCTGAGTCTAGTGAGATACAAATTTGATAACTTTTATGAAAGCCTAAGGCTAATAACTGGATTGTGATGAATGGATTAGTAACTTATGATATGATTGAAATTGATACTTATTGATTGAGTTTGTGTTGACATGATTGTGATATTAAGCTGGAAGCGGCTGCCCGAAGGGGCCATCATTATTAAGCCGGAAGCGGCTGCCCGAAGGGGCCATCATTATGAAGTCGGAAGCGGTTGCCCGAAGGGGCCATCATTATGAAGCCGGAAGCGGCTGCCTGAAGGGGCCATCATTATTATGCCTGAAGCGGCCGTTCGAAGGGACTATTGTGATGCTAGCCGGAAGCGGCTGTCCGAAGGGACCATTCTGTTAACATTTCGGAAGCGACATGTGTGTTGGATTGGATTATTTACTTAAAGATTGTGTTGAGACTTCGCGTACACATTTATGTTTCTTCCAGTGAAGGCTGCAGGTGTTGAGTTAAATTGTGATTTCTTCTCTCCTAAGTTAAGTTATGATTATGACTTGTTACCACCTTACATACTCAGTACATTGTCCGTACTGATGTCCTTTTGCTTGGGGACATTGCGTTCATGCCCGTAGCCCCAGATTGTTTGGCAGGTTAAGTGTATAGCTAGGATGCTTGGACGTCAGCTGGGATTGGCAAGTTCCACCTCATCCTGGAGCTGTGCTTAGTCATGTGTAGATATGTATGATTATAGGTATGTCAGGGCCCTGTCCTTACTCATAATGTTCAGTTTACTTCTATTACACCTCGTAGTTTTGTTCGTTGAGATTCGTTAGGCGTTAGTTGTCCAAATCGCGGAAACGGGAGTTACCTTAGGATATATGAGATTACATGTTCCCATATTATGGTTATGGGGGTTTAAGCCCATGAAATGAGCTATGGAAGTATTTAAGAACAAACAAAAAAGGAATGGAGTTTGTGGGAACTTTGGTAAAACTTGGCAAAATTTTCGGACAGAATTTGGTCCAAATTGGTGGGGGCATATCTCCTAGAATATGAGGAGTTTTGATGTTTTTATTTTTATCCAAATTGAAGTTCATCGAGTCTAGTTTCCAACGCAACAAACCGCTCGTCAATGTGACGTCTGAGTAAAAAGTCATGGCCATTCTACGATAGACTATCTGAGCAGAAAATTTCTGCGGACCATTTGACGGCCCGCAGGAATTTTGACACCCCGCAGAAAATTCTGCGGTTTGTCAAATTGACACAGCCCAGTGTCAAATGGTCACAGTGACCAATATTTGACTGGGCAGTTCTACGGACAATTTTGTCGGTCCATAGGAATTTATATGGCCCGTCAAAATGGGCGCAGAATTGCCCTACGGGAGTTTAAGTTCCGCTTTATAAAATTCTTTCCACTTCATTTGGACATATTACTTTACCAAACCAGATCCAAAGGCTCTCTAAAAACCCTCTCTTCCACTCCATAAACTAATCAAAGCCAAAATCCAAGAGATATTAAATATCAATAAGCCAGAATCAAGATACCCATGTGCTAGAGGTCTTGCTAGGGTTAATAAACTCCAAAAATTCTTTGGATATTGAAGCTAGGGTTTTCATATAAGTTGATAGCTTGCTCCAAAGCTCATTCCTATGAGATAAAAGGTTAGTTTTCATGATTATTACATATTATCAAGAATGTTTATTTGTTGAACAACTTGGGTAGAATGAAAAGTGGAAGATGAGTTCTAAATGTAGTTTTTTATGAGGTTTTTGAGTAGTAAGCTAACTTGAGTTATGATTCTTAGTATAATATGGGTATAATATTGATGTGAAAAGTAATAATGGTGATGAAGAAGCATTATATGAAAATGTGTTAAAATGGGTATGAAGTTGCTAGCATAAGTTGAACACAAGGATGAATTTTGAAGGCTAAATCGAATGTGAATACTTGATTATGATATTGCGGATATTATTGTGGTTGTTGGGAGTTGTTTTGTGATATGGTGGAAGTTGACGAAGTAGGGGAAATGCTGCCCAATTTTCATTAGGTCATGAATTATTCTAGTTTGAATTTAGGAGTATCATTAAGGCTGTTAGACCCCGTATTTTATACGTCGAGTTATTCGCGAAGGAATTGACGTGAGATAGAAACCTCGGATTTTTAATTTCTAAACTAGAACTAATCGGTTATAAATTTTACTTAGTATAAAAATGTTATTGGAGATTAGGAACTACTTAATTGTGGTGTTAAGTAAAAATTAGTGGCAACAATGAGCCAAGATGAACATGTAACGTGCAATGCCTAAAGATGACTCAAAGTCATCTAAAATAAGGCTATTATGGAAGACATACAAATATGCATTTAAATGTTGATTCATCAACTACACTTTCATTATATTGTGGGCAACTAAATTGGAAGAAAAACAAGTGTGATATTCGGCCAAGGTGGCTGAAAATTGGGGGAGAAAAAGGTGAGGCATGCATTATTTTATGAAGGCATGCATTATTTTATGAAGGCATACAAGTTGGAAGAATCATTATACATTTAAATATGGACAATTCATCCTTGTATGATTACAATGGACAAAGGTTCACATGGGAACCTTATGGAAGACATACCAACATGCATTTGAATAATGATTCATCCACTACACATGCAATTACATTGTAAACAATTAAAAGGGAGGGAACAAAAGTGAGGCTTGGCCGAAAGGTGTAGAGAAAAGAAGTTGAACTTAAGTTTAAAATTAATTGAGTGGCTCAATGTCATGAGTGGAGCATGTGTCCAACTTGTAGGCATCATAGTTTAACCAAATGATGACTAAGAAATCAGCCATTACATTCATTTCAACTTCACAACAAAAATAGAAAACCTAGAGAGGGAGAGAAGGGGGCTCTCGGCCAAGGGGCTGAATTTTGAGCTCTTTGTGTGTTGATCAAAAAAATATTTCTTCAAGCATTTCAACCCTTTAGAAGGTCCCTAGAAACGTGAAGATAGTCTTTGGAGAAACAAGAACCATTATCATTTCTGTTATAACCCGTATTTTGTACGTTCAGATAATTAGAGATAATTATGAAAAGTCAAAGGCAAGACCATTTTCCAAAATTATTTCAATGAACAAGTTGTTTACTAGTATGGAAATATTGAGGAAGGCTAAGGGCAAAAAGGAAAATTCGCAAGATGGCTCATAAAAACATTGCGGAAGGCTAAGGGCAAATTTGGAATTTGAAAAATAAATTTTCATGAATTACAAAACAAAAAAAAAAGGTGGGGAAAAGAAAGTGGGCTTGACTAATTTGGGCCCAAGGTGGCCGGCCATGTGGGGTGGCCCAAGGCCACATGGAGGCCTAATATATATTTCCCAAAAGATGATTATTTGGTCACATTTTTCATTCTTAAAACTTGGAAAATAGAAGAAGCTTGGAGATGGGCAAAGAGAAAGGCCATTCGGCCATGGAAAAAAAAAGAGAGAAAAATTTGAAGCCTCCAAATTTGATCCAAAAAAAATATTTTCTTCTAGCATTCCTACTAGTTTGACGGTCCTCTTTAACGTGGTATAATTGTTGGAGCAAGAGAACCACTATTTGTTGCAAGTTCATAATTCTAGATAAAGGAGAAATCAAGGGAAAAAGGTAAGAATTAATTTCCTTTTATATGTTATGAATGGTTGTGTATGTTGTAGTGTGTAGAAATGGATAAAATTCATGAGATATGTATATGTATGTCTTGGCCGAATAGGGTGTGTTGTGTAGAGAAGATGAAATGATTTTATTTAGTAGTTTGATTGTTGCGTTGTGGATTCCATGATGTGAAATGAATGAAAACCATGAATTTAGTGTGTTGGAGTGGTGGCCGTGTGGTGTAGAGCTTGGCCGTATGTGTGTGTTGTGTTGTATAGGGAAGATGAATTAATTTTACTTAGTATGTTAGTTGTGTTGTTGTGGATTCTATAATGCAAATGAAGGATTAATGATTCAAGTTGAAGTTATAAGTGTTGGAAAGTCATTTTAGAAGCTAATAGGACTATAATATTACTTTTTGTATTTATGGAAAATAATGTTGTTAGCATGTGAAATGTTGATTTAGTTCATGGATTGGGAAGAAGGAAATGGATTGTGGTTTTTTTTGCATTCGGAGGGTTTTGGGTGATGTAATATGTTGATTGGGTTGTTGGAATATTATGTGAATTGTTAGAAGTATTCTTGAATCATGTTAGAAAGATTTTTGATTAATACTTGAATGTGGGATCATTGGTGTTAGCTTGAAAATATGTGATTAAATTGGATAAATGAAATGTCGTGAATTGCGTGACAAGAGTTGTTGATGTTAGAATATGTTTTGGGATTGACTGTTGAAGTTGTTAGTATGATTGTTGGCAATGTTGTTGATGATTTGGCCGAGTTAAATTCTCGGATTGTTGTTGATAAACTTGACCGAGTTAGAATCTCGGGGATGTTGTATTTACAGGGGAAATGCTGCCGAAATTTCGGTAGAATATAAATGAATTCATTTGAAAGACTAAGATGAGTATATGTCGATGAATCTAATGATTATGTCAATTCCCTTGAATGTAGATTAGCAAGTTTGGGCGAATAAGCGTAGCTAGTTGGTCGTGGGACAGGTATGTAAGGCTTACCCCTTCTTTCTTTTGGCATGTCCTAGAGCTACGTAAGGTATGACATAACACGCACCTCGGGGTAATTCTACTCTTTGATTCCGAGTTTGATTATGAGGCTTATTCTCTTTTGTCATGAGCATGTTTCGTATGGTTGAGTCTATTGTATGATTAATAAATGAATAAGCTACTTCATAAGGTTTTGATATGTATCTGTGATTCCGAAACTCTGTTTGATATGTTTCCGAGGTTGTCTACGATTCTGATTCACTTCTGTTATAAGTATGTCTGATATGATCGAGCTTAGTATATGATTGAATAATGAGATGAGTATAAAAAGTTTTGTTTCTGAAAGGGTTCTGTAAGTTTTAATGTCCCTAACTTTTGTAAATGATATTGGATTTGCTTTGAAACGTTCGTAAAAGTTCTGTGGTAAAGATGTCCGTAACTTTTATATACTAACTCCGATTGACTCGAAACGTGTTTATGATCCTTCAAACGTCGGTAAGTGTACGTATCTATCGAGTCTTGACTTATGTGCATATGGTTTCTCACGACTCTGTTCGTGCAAGCCTCAGTACGTTATTCACTGCGTCCCGGGCCAGGTTCTGTTATCGTGCGCCTTTCTCTGCATTGTTCACCGCGTCCCTCTCCCTTGCGAGCCGGGTTCTGTTATATGTATATCTGTTCTGATGATGTGGGATGGCGGCCAGGATGGCATATGATGATTCTGTCCACCGCGTCTCGCAATAGAGGGCTGGGATCTGTTATCTGCACATATGATATATGATTCTGACATGCATTGATGACTCTGTTCACCACGTCCCTTACCAGAGGGCCGGGTTCTGTTATATGTATATATGATACATGATGTCTACGTACATTGATGATTCTGTTCACCGCGTCCTTTACTGGAGGGCCGGGTTCTGTTGAATGCATATGTGATATATGATGTCAGCATACATAATAGGTCCATCCACCGTGTCCCTCACTGGAGGGCCGGGATCTGTTATGTGTATATGTATATGATGACATATGAGGTCAGTACACATGATCTGTATTTGGAAAGTAAGTATTCTGATACTCTGGAAGATTTACTCATTTTCTGTACTTGCTTTTGTACCGTTGTTCCGGTTATGTTTCTGTTTTCTGTATCCCATGCTTTACATACTCAGTACATATTCCGTACTGACCCCCTTTCTTCAGGGGCTGCGTTTCATGCCACGCAGGTACACCCAGAAGAGTAGAAGATTTTGTCAGAAGATGATCCAGCAGATTGGCGAGCTCCATTTCCTCCTGGAGTGTTGCCGAGTCAGAGTATATGTATGTTCTGATTTCTGGTTTGATGTTAGAGACTTTGCAGACAGAGTCGTGGGTGTTGGGAGTCAGTCTGTAAGCGGCTCCATCAGCTGATGTGTCATTTTGTGTTATGATATAAGTTCTACATAATTACAGATTTTGTTTGATTTGAGGACAACGGAAAAGAATATTTCTGAAAGCTTTATTATGTATTTCATGTTTATCTGATTTAAAGGTCTGAAAAGATTATATGTCTATCAAGGGTCAGAGGGTTCGCTCGGCCTTAAGTAAGGGTCGGGTGCCCATCACACCCTAGTAAGGTTAGGGTGTGACAATTTCAATGCACAAACTCTAGCCAAGTTGAAAAGTCGGATTGTCAAGGTAAGATCTAACTTTCTTTTAAATGTGTTAAGGGTGATGTAGATGTGTGAATATAAGTTTCATGCATGAAATGATGTGTGTTGAGCTTGGAACATGATAGTAGACATGAACTTATATATGTAGATGTTGAAGTATGGTTGTAACTTGATGAACATGAATTGCATGCATAAGATCATGAATGTTGGTGTGGGAATGTTGATGTGGCCGTAGGGACTGTTTTAGTGGCCATGGTGGACTGATTTTCTTTAGTAATTATGGATGAGGCTATCATAGATTGCATGGTAAAAAGAATGAAAAGAATTGGAAGGTTAAAGGTGAAGTTGTGTTAGTATGAAAATAAATTGAATCTATGATTTTATGTGAGTGATGTTGAAGCATAGTTAAGCCGTGTAGTGGACTGTTTTTGTAGAAGTTTGTGAACTGATTTTACTTGATATTTTGATTGTTATTGTCATGAATTTTATGATTGAAATGAAGGTGTTTAATGGTTGGAGTTGGAACTAAAGTCGTTTGTGAGTTGTTGTAAGGGTTATAGAGATGACGATGTAGCTTAGTTGCGTATGAATTGATGATGTAGTTGTCATGTGATTGCTGGTCATAACTTACTGAAATTATATGAAAAGAAGACATGAAATAATGTGTAAGAATCATATGTGGTTTGCTTAGTATGTTCGTAAACGTTTGCAAGAATTCCGAACATTGTTATGTTGTCGGTTAGGGACTGTTTTGGACGTGTTGTTGGTTAGGGACTGTTTTGGACGTGTTGTTTTCATTAAGTTGGAAAAAAAATTATAGTTAGGAGTATACATCATGTTGTCATAGTGGTTGGGATGTTATAGAATCGTTTCGACGAAATATTATGACTAAAGACTAACAAGAATAAATTGGATGTGTCATAATCGCATGTACACTATTATCTAGTGTTGTAAGGTACGGGCTGTTTTGACACGTTGTTGTTATTCTTATTGAGCTTGGAAGATTAATGATAATTAAGATTATGCATTGTGTTGTATGTTGGATGGGCTGTTATAAAGTTGTTACATGCAAACATTAAGGCTACGAACTATTAGGAATAACTTGAGAATGTAGTAGCCGTATGTGAATCGTTATTGCATGTTGTGAATGTGGGCTGTTTGGAATGTTGTGTGGGCTGTCCGGATTGGTATTGAACATATAATTATTGATGTTGGATTGGTTGTATGTAGTTGGTTTGGATACAAGAGAAAACATCGTCTAAACATCTAGAAAGGAGTTACTAACGTTAGAATACGTTTTGAATCTCCCCGTAGCTTAACCGTAGTTGTTGGCGTCTTAATATAGGTTGAAGTATTATTGGGCAGCGTATACATATTGTGTGGCGAATAAGCGCTAAAGGTATGTAAGGCTAACCCTTCTTTCTTTTGGCATGTCTTACATGTAAGTGATGAATGATATGAACTTTGGGGTAACTCTATTCATAGGTTCCGAATGTGATTCATGATTCTCGTGCTATTCATTCTATATGTACTCCATATGATTCCATTCTTAGACGAGTAAGGTCTAAATGTTTCTTGTGATGGTTTATTGATATAGTACTCCTATTCTGTTCCGAAGGGAACACCCATAAGGTGCCAGTTGGGTTGTGTATATGGTTTTACTAATGATTTCGAGGAAATTAGTTTTATACTAAAGGAAACATAAAGTTAGATTTTCAAAACCACTCCGAAGGGGGTGCGAGGTCTTACTATTTCATTTCATTTACGACTTATGTTTACATTCCATAGCATCATCTCTTTGCATTGATATTGGTGGATTAAGTTTGTGTTGACATGGTTGTGATATTAAGCCGGAAGCGGCTGCCCGAAGGGGCCATCATTATTAAGCCGGAAGCGGCTGCCCGAAGGGGCCATCATTATTATGCCGGAAGCGGCCGTCCGAAGGGACTATTGTGATACTAGCCAGAAGCGGCTGTCCGAAGGGACCATTTTGTTAACATGTCGGAAGCGGCAGTCCGAAGGGACCATTTTGTTAACATGTCGGAAGCGGCATGTGTGTGAGATTGCATTATTTACTTAAAGAATGTGTGTTGGATTGCATTATTTACTTAAAGATTGTTTTGGAGACTTCGTGTATATATTTATGTTTCTTCCAGCGAAGGCTGTAGGTATTGAGTAGATTGTGATCTCTTCTCTCCTAAATCAAATTATGATTATGATTTGTTACCACCTTACATACTCAGTACATTGTCCGTACTGACGTCCTTTTGCCTGGGGACGCTGCGTTCATGCCCGCAGCCCCAGATTGTTTGGCAGGTTAAGTGTATAGCTAGGATGCTTGGACGTCAGTTGGGATTGGCAAGTTCCACCTCATTCTGGAGCTGTACCGAGTCATGTATAGATAAGTATGATTACGGGTATGTCAGGGCCTTGTCCTGACTCATAATGTTCAGTTCACTTCTTAGAGACTTCTACAGACAGTGTCCTGTGGTATGTTTGTCGAGATGTCGACGAAATGATATATCAGTTGAGTCATTTATGGGTTTTAAAAGAGTATGTATTTTAGATGATATAGCTTGGTCTAAAGTACTTATTGATTGAAAGTTTTCATAATCGTTATAGAGATAATGATTTCTATTTGGAAAAGTTTTATATTCTTAAAAGTTTTTGAAATGACAGGTTTTAATAGAGCGGATGTCTAAGGGTTCGCTCGACTCTGATGAGAGTCGGGTGCCCGTCATGCCCTACCATTGCTAGGGTGTGAAAAAGGCTTAACCATGTTGTGAATCCTTCCAAATGTAGATTATTCAAGCTTCGACGGGGAACATTAAATAGTTAAAGAGACAAAGAGGTATGTAAGGCTAACCCTTCTTTCATTAAGGCATGGTTCCCTTGCTATATGCATTCTTTCATGAGCTCCATAATGTCTTCCAAATGACTTTATCTCTAAGGTTTCCAAAGCTTACGATTCTCGATACGTACACGATTCTATTGCCTCTTTTATATAATAGTTGATCCTCTAAGGATAAATATAACGAAAATGATGATGTCAATGATGACGATGATACTCATGAACTCTTATGTATACGGATTTAAGTATGTAACACCGAGCTTATATGGCCGGGTATGGCACCTATGGCGTGCACACCACTGCAGTTGGGTACGGATAACGCTGAGCCTTGGTAGGGCCAGGTATGTATGACACCGAGCCTTGTCATGGCCGGGTATGTGAAACCACCGAACCTTCATGGTCGGGTACGCTATGGGTACGAATATGTATATGAATATGGATACGAATATGTATATGAATGTGGATACGGATATGGATATTTGTATATGTATATATGTATGTACACGAGCACTCACTAGAAATGGAAGGTCCCTATGAAAGACAAGTAAGTAATTATGATGATGGCTCTACTACTCCTTGATTCCCCCATCCTATGCTATTTCTTGTGTTGTCTTTTATCCTCATATTATGATATTGATTATGCTTTACATACTTAGTACATTATTCGTACTGACGTCCTTTTGTTTGTGGACGCTGCGTCATGCCCGCAGGTGGACAGGGAGACAGGACTGATCCATAGACTTCTCACTCAGGGACTACATAGAGAAGCTCCATTTCATTCCGGAGCTACAGCTTTTGGTATTATTCTTTTGTGTACATACCCATGGGCAAGGCAGGGTCCTGTCCTGCCTATATGATGTGACATACTCTCCTTAGAGGCTCGTAGATAGTTGTATATGATTAGATATCCTTAGCCTTGTCGGCTCATATTTTATATGTTATTTTGATAGCCTCGTCGGCTTATGTATATGGATATGGGCATTATTATTGATGATGATCTAAATGTGTTGTTGCCCAACGAGATTAGCACTATTGATGCATATAAATTATAAGTAAGTCATGTGGCTCACCTAGATGTGAATATGAGAGTACGATAAGAGGTGTCCGGGTGGGTTAGCATCGGGTACCCGTCATGGCCCTCCGGGTGGGTCGTGAAAAAGTGGTATCAGAGCAGTTCTGTCATAGGGTGTGTCTACGAGCCGTGTCCAGTAGATTCTTGGTTATGGGTGTGTTGCGCGCCACACTTATAAACAAGAGGCTACGGGCATTTTATGAATGAATGACCTTCTTTCTTCATAAGATCGTGCGATAGAGCTATGACATAAGAACTTCTTTTTCCTTAACTGTGTTTTATGTATTTCAGAGATGCCTGTAAAGAGAAAGGCTACGACAGCCCAAAAGGGCAAGACAACAGCAGAAAAACGGGCTGAAAGAGCACCGCCAACGGTTGTAGAGGAAAGTGAGTCCCAGAATGCGGCTCAATCTCAGTCCTCCCATTCAGTGCCTATTTCTGAGGAGCGTGAGGGAGCCTCAGCCCTAGCTCCTGCACCTCCGGCTCCTCCACCGGATGCTGCAGGCCAAGATGTAAAAGAGGCTATTCATTTGCTTACTCAATTGGTTGCCGCCCAGAATTAGCGGCAAAGTACAGGGCAAGGTGATAGGGCTGTTAGTGCAAGGGCCCGTGATTTTATTAGCTTGAACCCTCCGGAATTCTTTGGATCAAAGCCGGATGAGGACCCTCATAATTTTATCGATGGAATGTTGAGGACACTTTGATTGATACATGCTTCGGACACCGAATCGGTGGAGTTAGCATCTTCTAGATTGAGGGATGTTGCGGTTCATTGGTACACGGTTTGGATGGCTTCACGGGGAGCCAATGAGCCTCCCCCGGTATGGTAAGAATTTGTAGATGCCTTCCGTCGACATTATTTGCCTCCAGAAGTTCAGCGAGCTAGAGCCGATAAGTTCTTGAATTTGAGGCAAGGAAGCATGAGTGCTTTAGAGTATAGAGTCAACTTCAATTCTTTGGCTAGGTATGCTTCGGCCATGGTAGCGGAGATGGGTGACCGAGTGCACAGATTTGGGAAAGGCCTAGGGCCATATTTAATGGATAGGGGCTTGACTATGTCCCTTCTGGATAATATGGATATTTCACGCATTCAAGCCCACGCTCAAAATTTAGAAGAAAGCCAAAACAACAAAGAAGTGAGCGTGAGCATGATAGAGGGTATAACAAGAGGGATAGATCTTCGTGTTAAACCTAGAAAATTTTTCGTGAGCCAACAATGAATAGACCAACGAAGAGCATGAGTGTGTGATGTTTTGCTAAGTAGGGAATGACTATTTATGAACTTTGGAAATAAGAAAGTTGTAGAATTTCATTTCAGCCAGTGGTCGTAAAATGGAATACGGCCCGTAAAGTGATTTACGGACCGTAAAGTGCCATCGTCCTTCAACATTCCAAAATTTCAACTTTCTGTCAAGTGCATCAAATGGTTAAACACGACTTGGAATACGGGGACCGTAAATTGAAATACGGCCCGTAAACTGAGTCGTAAACTGCCATGATCTTCAGCCTACCTTTGTGGTTTTGATATGCTTAAATACGTTCGTGGAGGACGAAACGTAAACCAGTATACGGCCCGTAAAGTAGGGTTTACGACCACTGTACACCCCGACTGTTGTTCATTAAAAATCAGATTTTGAGTTATTAAAAAGGGACCCTAAGCTTATTTTATTTCATTTCTCACCTACACGGTTCAAGAACTCTCTAGAGTTATCCAAAACACTTCATCCACAAGAATTTAAGAGAATCAAAGGGAGATCAATATCAACCACGTTAAATCCATGAAACAAAGTGTGTGAAACTCAAGTGAAGTTCATCCAACCAAGAAGTTCCAAAAAGAGGTGAAGTAGGGTTTTAGTGCTAAAGGAAGAACTCCACTCTAGGCTTGTTCCACCACCATCCAAGGTACGTTTCATGACTTTATCATGTTGTTTAAGGTATTGGAAAGCCAAGATGCTTGAATTGTAGAAAGACATGGAAAATGGGTCTTAAATGGGAGAATAGTGCCATAATTGAATGGTAGTTGAATTGAATCATAACTATTGATGTGCCATGATTATGAATATGTTGTAAACGATGTTTATACTAGGAAGTGAGCATTATATATATGAGAAAACGCGATAACGAACTATAACCATAAATATGGAGAAAATGGATAAAAATGGTGGATTTTGCTCAACGTATATGAATGACGATTGTTGATAGGATATTGTGAAGTGTTGTTGCAAATGTTTAGGAGTTGAAATTGAACGTGGGAAAAGTAGTGGAAACAAAGGAAATACTGCCCAATTTTTCCTAGAAATAACGATACGTTCTCATAACCGATTAACTAACGTTAATGCGAATTCTCTCGTGAAGGTAGCGACGTGATATTGGAGGAGAACACGTGAATGATAGCTCAGTTAAACGCCAAAGGTATGTGAGGCTAGTCCTTTCTTTCTATGGCATGAATCCCATGATATGATTCTTCTTCCTCTCCATGATCCTCCTATATTCCGGAAAGTCAAGAGCCTAAGATCATGAATAGCTACATGAGTCAAGAGATATGATATGACGTTCTTATAAAGTAAATGATGTCATTCCTTGTATACACTCACCTTATGTACAAATCCCTTCAAGGTGAGGCGGAATGTTCATAAAACGTTCATAATGGAATCGAGGGTTCACGACCTTACGTCACCTCGATAAAATATAGTTACTCTAGAGGCCTTATGCATGTACGATGATACGAATATTTTGATAATTATTATAAGTATTTTATGATGAGCATGTTATAATCGTATTACACCGGGCCTAGTTGGCCGGGCAGTCACCGCAAAAGCGGGCAGCTTATACGATACACCATAGCCAGTTGGCATGGGTAGACACCAGTAGTGGGCGGCATGAGATGGTACCCCGGACGCGGGAGGCCTGGACGCGGGCTAATGTTACTGATTATCACACCGCACCTATATGGTCGGGCAGTTTATATATATATATATATATATATATATATATATATATATATATATATATATATATATATATATATGATATGCATACATGAGATGATGATAAGCTTAAAAGTATGTCAGCATGCATTACTTTTCATGAAATTCCCAGTCAGGTACAGTTGCTCCATACTTGATGCCTCCCTTATTTCCTTGGTGTATTATATTGTTCATGCCTCTCATACTCAGTACAATATTCGTACTGACGTCCGTTTTCTTTGGACGCTGTGTTCATGCCCGCAGGTAGACAGGGAGGTAAGCTCGATCCAGATTCTTAGTAGCTGCCAGCTGATTGCGAGCACTCCATTGTCCCGAGGTGCTCATGATTATTCTCTTGGTATATGTATATTTTTGGTATGGTGGAATCTTGTTCCAACTATATGTATAGTATGTCAGTAGAGGGTCGTAGATGCGCAGTGTGGGTAGATGGTCTCACGAGAGGCTTTTATGTATATGTATATATTAATTTGATGGCCGCGAGGCTTATGTATATAAAAGTATTTTTATGTTCTCAAATGAAAAGATGATTTTCTTATATCCTAAGCATGAGTTGATAAAAGAGCATTAAATGGGTAAGGTGAGTAGCAGGACGAGTGTTGCTCGGTGGCTATCCCCGGGTACCCGTCATGGCCCCTAGCTGGGTCGTTACAAAAGTGGTATCAGAGCAGTTCGTCCTAGGAAGTGTCTACGAGCCGTGTCTAGTAGAGTCTTGTTTATGGTGTGTAGCGCGCCACATCAATAAACAGGAGGCTACAGGGCATTTAGGAAAATGACCGTCTTTCTTCTTATGAGATCGTGTGATAGAGCCATGTATAAGATTTTATCCTTCCTAAAAGTGTGTTGTGATTTCAGAATGCCGCCAAAGGGAAAAGTTATAGCCGCCTAGAAGGGCAAAGCCATGACGAAAAGACGGGCAGAAAGAAAGCTTCTGATGAATGTAGAAGAGGGCGAATCACAAAATGAGGCCTCACCCAACATGGAAGAGCAAGGAGGAGCCTCCGGTCCAATTCCTCCACCAGTCGCTTCAGGTCAGCAGGTGACTGAAGCTATTCATCTATTGACGCAATTGGTAGCCACACAGGCACAATGACAGAATGCAGGCCCGAGTGATTGTTCAGCTAGTACAAGAGCCTGTGATTTTATGACACTAAATCCCTCGGAATATTTTAGGTCGAAGCCGGATGAAGACCCGCAAAACTTCATTGATGAAATATTGAGGACCTTAAAGATTATTCATGCCTCCGAGACCGAGTCCATGGAGTTGGCCTCTTATAGACTCCGCGATGTAGTGGTATTATGGTACAATAATTAGATAGCATCGAGGACAGAAAATGCACCTCCTCCCGTTTGGTAAGAATTTGTTGACGCTTTTATTTGCCATTATTTGCCACCCGAGGTCCGCCGAGCTAGAGCGGACAGGTTCCTGAATCTAAAGCAATGAAGCATGAGTGCTCGGGAATATAGCTTGCAATTTAATTCTCTGGCCAGGTATGACCCGATGGTGGTGGCCGACATGGGGGATCGAGTGCACAGGTTTGTGAGTGGTTTGGGACCACATCTGTTCAAAGATTGTTTGACAGCTTCATTGCAAGATGGGATGGACATTTCCCGCATACAGGCCCATGCTCAGAATCTTGAGGAACGACAATAGCCGCCGAGGAGAGATCGTGATATTAACCGAAGGCAAGGTAAGAGGACTAGGTATATGGGAGCAAGCAGGGAGTATGGAGGGGGGTCGAGACAGATGTGTTCTAAGCACTCGGGACAGTCAGTGACTAGTGCGCCTCCCAGATTTTCAGACAGAGGGTTTGAACTTTCTTCCCGATCAGGACAGGGCTAGAGTTCGAGGGCCTCGGATTGTCAGTTTAGGGGAGATTTTAGTCAAAGGAGACCTCCGGTACCGCGGTGCAGCCAGTATGGTAGATTACATTCCGGACGATGTTATCAGGGTACGGATGCTTGCTATGCTTGTGGTCAGACTGGGCACATGATGAGGGATTGCCCGTCGGTGAGAGATAGGGTTGGGGCTCAGCCCACAGGTTCAGCAGCGGGATTTTCTTCAGTACGCCCTACAGCACAGACTCCTCAGACGCCGGCAGGTAGAGGCAGAGGCAGAGGGGGAGCATCTTCTTCAGGTGCTGTTCAGCCTCGCGTATATGCTTTGGCTGGGCGACAGGATCTTGAGTCCTCCCCAGATGTTGTCACACGTACATTGACTATATTTTCCCGTGATGTGTATGCTTTGATTGATCCGGGTTCTACTTTCTCGTATATTACTCCATATGTTGCTGATTTTATTGGGGTGAAACCCGAGCCAATTAAACCTTTCGAGGTATTCACTCCGGTTGGTGATTCCGTGATAGCGAGGAAAGTATATAAGAGTTGTGTCGTTGTGATATGTGATCGCCAGACCAAAGCCGATTTGATTGAGCTTGAAATGGTAGATTTCGATGTAATCATGGGCATAGATTGGTTGGCTTCATGCTATGCAAATGTTGATTGCCGATTGAAGGTGGTTCGATTCCAATTTTCGGGAGAGCTCATACTTGAATGGAAGGGGAATACGGCATCCCCAAAAGATAGGTTTATTTCCTACCTCAAGGCAAGGAATATGATAGCCGAGGGCTATATTTATCATTTAGTTCGAGTTCAGGATATAGAAGCAGAACCGCCAACTTTCCAATCTGTTCCGGTAGTGAATGAATTTCCGGATGTATTTCCAGACGAACTCCCAGGTCTTCCACCAGAAAGAGAGATTGATTTCGCTATCGATGTATTACCGGACACCGAGCCAATTTCTATTCATCCGTACCGAATGGCTCCGGCAGAATTGAAAGAGCAAAATGCACAGTTGAAAGATTTGATTGAAAAGGGGTTTATAAGGCCCAGTTCATCACCGTGGGGAGCACCAGTTTTGTTCGTGAGAAAGAAAGATGGTTCCCTACGGATGTGCATTGACTACAGACAATTGAACAAAGTGACGATAAAGAACAAATATCCTCTTCCAAGGATTGATGATTATTCGATCAGCTGCAAGGTGCTAAGTGGTTTTCTAAAATAGATTTGAGGTCGGGTTATCATCAAGTGAGAGTTAGAGAAGCAGATATTCCCAAAACAGCTTTCCGAACGAGATATGGCCACTATGAATTCCGAGTAATGTCATTCGGGTTGACTAATGCTCCGGCTGTATTTATGAATTTAATGAACAACATATTCAGGCCTCTCTTGGATCTATTTGTGATAGTATTTATCGATGATATTCTGGTGTATTCTCGCACAGAATCAGAACATGCAGTCCATTTGAGAATTGTACTTGGCATTCTTCGAGCCCGAGAATTGTATGCAAAAGTTTCAAAGTGTGAGTTCTGGCTGAATTCTGTAACATTCTTGGGCCATATTATTTCAGATGATGGTATCCGAGTCGACGCTCAGAAAATTGAAGCGGTGAAGACTTGGCCAAGGCCTACGACGCCCACAGAAGTCCATAGTTTTCTAGGTTTGGCAGGTTATTATCAAAGGTTCGTAGAGGGCTTTTCATCTATTTTGGCCCCATTGACGAAGCTAACCCAGAAGTCGACAAAGTTTCAATGGGATGATGCCTGTGAGCGTAGTTTCCGAGAGTTGAAAGACAGGTTGACCTCAGCTCCGATCTTAACACTCCCAGAAGGGTCAGATGGCTACGTGGTATACTGTGATGCTTCTGGTGTTGGACTAGGATGCGTATTGATGCAGCACGAGAAAGTTATTGCATATGCTTCGAGCCAATTGCGGAAATATGAGAAGAATTATCCAACTCATGATCTCGAACTAGCTGCGGTCATTCATGCCTTAAAAATGTGGAGACATTATTTGTACGGTGTGCACGTTGATATCTATACAGATCACAAAAGTCTTCAGTACATCTTCAAGCAAAAAGAGTTGAACCTGCGGCAGAGGCGGTGGTTAGAATTATTAAAAGATTATGATGTTAACATTTTATACCACCCCGCGAAGGCGAATGTAGTAGCTGATGCACTTAGCCGCCGATCAATGGGCAGCTTATGTGGAATCCCTCCGGAAAGAAAAGAGATGGTTCAAGAACTTCACCGATTAGCAACTTTCGGAGTGCGTATAATTGATTCGGGCGATGCCGGGATTAGTATAAATGATTCCACAATTTCGTCCTTGGATATGGAAGTGAAAGAACGGCAATGCGAAGATCCGCAGTTATGTCGTTATAGAGACACATCTCATGGGGAAGAAAAGTCTCCGTTTGAAGTTTCTATGGATGGAATTCTTAGGTACCGAGGCAGGTTATGTGTGCCGAATGTTGCGGATTTGCGCCGACGAATTCTAGAAGAAGTACATTGCTCTCGGTACTCTATTCACCCAATACAACCAAAATGTATCGTGATCTCAAGACGATGTATTGGTGGGATGGCATGAAGAGAGACATAGCCAAGTTTGTAGCACAGTGTCCAAATTGCCAACAAGTAAAAGCTGAACATCAGAAGCCAGGGGGCTTGTTACAGGCAATAGAAATCCCTACCTGGAAATGGGAAGTGATCAACATGGATTTCGTCGTGGGATTACCCCGTTCCCATGGCAGGTATGACTCTATATGGGTGATCGTGGATAGGCTGACGAAAGCAACCCATTTTCTTCCAGTCAAGACCACGTACTCAGCAGAAGACTATGCACGGTTGTATCTCAAAGAAATTGTGCGACTCCATGGTATCCCATTATCCATTATCACAGATAGAGGAGAACAGTTTACAACTAAGTTCTGGAAGTCTTTTCAAGAAGGTTTGGGCACGCAAGTGAAGCTTAGCATGGCATTTCATCCGCAAACTGATGGGCAGGCCGAGCGTACCATTCAAACCTTGGAAGATATGTTACGAGCATATGTGCTGGATTTTGGTGAAAATTGGGACGATCATTTACCCCTTATTGAATTTGCATATAACAACAGCTATCATTCCAGTATTCAAATGGCTCCATATAAAGCTTTATATGGGAGGAAATGTAGATCTCCAATTGGATGGTTCAAAATAAGAGAAGCACAATTAGTGGGACCTGAATTGGTCCAACAAGCAATAGAAAAAGTCAAGGTGATCCAAGATCGGTTGTTGACAGCCCAAAGTCGCCAAAAGTCCTATGCGGACAACCGCCGACGAGACTTGGAATTTCAAGCCGATGATTGGGTGTTCTTGAAAGTGTCGCCAATGAAAGGGGTGATGAGATTTGGTAAGAAAGGGAAGATATGTCCCAGATACATTGGACCCAACAAAATCATCCGCATGGTGGGTCAGGTAGCCTATGAATTGGATTTGCCTTCGGAGCTTGAATCAGTCCACCCAGTTTTTCACGTTTCGATGCTCCGCAAGTGTATTGGAGACCCCACCAGGATTGTCCCGATAGATGATGTGCAAGTGACAGAACGACTTACCTATGAAGAGGTGCCTATTGCTATTTTAGATAGGCAGGTGCGGAGACTTCGAAATAAAGAGGTAGCCTCAGTTAAAGTCTTATGGCGGAGTAGAAATCGGGAAGAAATGACTTGGGAAGCAGAAGAGAGCATGAAGTACAAGTACCCACACTTATTCCAACCCCCGGGAGAGATCCAAGACGAAACGCCGACGATATGAGGTATGTACGCTTCATTTTTATGCTTTTGGTCGTGTGTGGCCATAGATATGTTGATATTGTGATGTAGCCCTGTGAGGCGATGATATTATGGGTTGTTATGACACGCTGGTAGTGTCAAATTACAGGGGAAACTCTGGCGAAATTTTCGTAGAATTCCGAGTGTTTAACATTCGAGGACGAATGTTCCAAAAAGGGGGGAAGAGTGTTACACCTCGGAAATTTTTCGTGAGCCAACAATGAATAGACCAACGAAGGGCATGAGTGTGTGATGTTTTGCTAAGTAGGGAATGACTATTTATGAACTTTGGAAATAAGAAAGTTGTAGAATTTCATTTCAGCCCAGTGGTCGTAAAATGTAATACGGCCCGTAAAGTGATTTACGGACCGTAAAGTGCCGTCGTCCTTCAACATTCCAAAATTTCAACTTTCTGTCAAGTGCATCAAATGGTTAAACACGACTTGGAATACGGACCGTAAATTGAAATACGGCCCCGTAAACTGAGTCGTAAACTGCCATGATCTTCAGCCTACCTTTCTGGTTTTGATATGCTTAAATACAGTCGTGGAGGACGGACCGTAAACCAGTATACGACCCGTAAAGTGGGGTTTACGACCACTGTACACCCCGACTGTTGTTCATTAAAAATAAGATTTTGAGTTATTAAAACGGGACCCTAAGCTTATTTTATTTCATTTCTCACCTACACGGTTCAAGAACTCTCTAGAGTGATCCAAAACACTTCATCCACAAGAATATAAGAGAATCAAAGGGAGATCAAGATCAACCACATTAAATCCATGAAACAAAGTGTGTGAAATTTAAGTGAAGTTCATCCAACCAAGAAGTTCTAAAAAGAGGTGAAGTAGGGTTTTAGTGCTAAAGGAAGAACTCCACTCTAGGATTTTTCCACCACTATCCAAGGTAATTTTCATGACTTTATCATGTTGTTTACGGTATTGGAAAGCCAAGATGCTTGAATTGTAGAAAGACATGGAAAATGGGTCTTAAATGGGAGAATAGTGCCATAATTGAATGGTAGTTGAATGGAATCATAAATGTTGATGTGCCATGATTATGAATATGTTGTAAACGATGTTTAGACCAGGAAGTGAGCATTATATATGAGAAAACGCGATAACGAACTATAACCATAAATGTGGAGAAAATGGAGAAAAATGGTGGATTTTGCTCAACGTATATGAATGACGATTGTTGATATGATATTGTGAAGCGTTGTTGTAAATGTTTAGGAGTTGAAATACAACGTGGGAAAAGTAGTAGAAACAAAGGAAATGCTGCCCAATTTTCCCTAGAAATAACGATACGTTCTCATAAACGATTAACTAACGATAATGCGAATTCTCTCGTGAAGGTAGCAACGTGATGTTGGAGGAGAACACGTGAACGATAGCTCAGTTAAACGCCAAAGGTATGTGAGGCTAGTCCTTTATTTCTATGGCATGAATCCCATGATATGATTCTTCTTCCTCTCCATGATCCTCCTATATTCCGGAAAGTCAAGAGCCTAAGATCATGAATAGCTACATGAGTCAAGAGATATGATATGACGTTCTTATAAAGTAAATGATGTCGTTCCTTGTATACACTCACCTTATGTACAAATCCCTTCAAGGTGAGGCAGAATGTTCATAAAATGTTCATAATGGAATCGAGGGTTCACGACCTTTCGTCACCTCGATAAAATATAGTTGCTCTAGAGGCCTTATGCATGTACGATGATAAGCATATTTTGATAAGCATATTATTATAAGTATTTTATGATGAGCATGTTATAATCATATTACACCGGGCCTAGTTGGCCGGGCAGTCACCGCGAAAGCCGGCAGCTTATACGATACACTATAGCCAGTTGGCATGGGCAGACACCACTAGTGGGCGGCATGAGATGGTACCCCGGACGCGGGAGGCCTGGACGCTGGCTAATGTTACTGATTATCACACCGCACCTATATGGTCGGGCAGTTTTTTTTTTTATATATATATATATATATATATATGATATGCATACATGAGATGATGATAAGCTTAAAAGTAAGTCAGCATGCATTACTTTTCATGAAATTCCCAGTCAGGTACAGTTGATCCATACTTGATACCTCCCTTATTTCCTTGATGTATTATTATTGTTAATGCCTCTCATACTCAGTACAATATTCGTACTGACATCTGTTTTCTTTGGACGCTGTGTTCATGCCCACAGGTAGACAGGGAGGTGAGCTCGATTCAGATTCTTAGTAGCTGCCAGCTGATTGTGAGCACTCCATTGTCCGGAGGTGGTCATGATTATTCTCTTGGTATATGTATATTTTGGGCATGGTGGAGTCTTGTTCCACCTATATGTATAGTATGTCAGTAGAGGCTCGTAGATGCGCAGTGTGGGTAGATGGTCTCACGAGAGGCTTTTATGTATATGTATATATTAATTTGATGGCCGCGAGGCTTATGTATATAAAAGTAATTTTATGGTCTCAAATGAAAAGATGGTTTTCTTATGTCCTAAGCATGAGTTGATAAAAGAGCATTAAATGGGTAAGGTGAGTAGCAGGACGAGTGGTGCTCGGTGTCTAGCCCCGGGTACCTGTCACGGCCCCTAGCTGGGTCGTGACACTTCGGGTCCAACAAGTGAGTTTAGAGGTGGGCCAAGACAACAGTTTTCTAAGCATTTAGGCCATTCTATGACTAGTGCGCCTCCACGATTTACAGGCCAGAGATTTGACAGATCTACTTATTCCGGGCTGAGTCAGAGTTTCAGAGCTTCGGGTTCCCAGTTCGGGGGAGATTTGGGTCAGGCTAGGCCACCCGTGCCACGATGTTCCCATTGTGGGAAGTTACATTGGGGCTAGTGTCGACTAGGTTCAGAGGGTTGCTATACATGCGGTCGGCCAGGCCATATCATGCGTGATTGCCCTTCAGCTGGTGGTAGGGGTAGAGTTCAGCCTTCAGGATCGGCAGCCGGGTCTTCATCATCGATACGCCCTATAGGGCAAGGTTCACAGGCGCCGGTCAGCCATGGTAGAGGTAGAGGGAGAGCTCTTAGTTCTAGTGGTCCTTAGCACTGTATTTATGCCTTGGCGGGACACCAAGATCTTGAGTCATCTCCTGATGTCGTCACAGGTATATTATCGGTATTTTCTCATGATGTATATGCTTTGATAGATTCGGGATCCACATTGTCATATGTTACTCCATATATTACGGGTCGGTTTGGGGTCAAACCGGAGTCGATCAAACCTTTTAAGGTATCTACACCCGTTGGTGAATCGGTAATAGCTGGCCGGGTATATAGGAATTGTGTAGTTGTGGTTTGTGACCATCGTACTATGGTTGATTTGCATGAGTTAAAAATGTTGGGCTTTGATGTTATCATGGCCATAGATTGGTTGGCTTCTTGCTATGCCAATCTTGATTGTAAAATGAAAATGGTTCGCTTCCAATTTTCGGGAAAACCAGTTTTAGAATGGAAAGGAAATACTGCGTCCCCAAAAGGTAGGTTTATTTCCTATCTCAAGGTAAGGAAAATGATCGCCACAGGTTGTATTTACCATCTAGTTCGGGTTCATGATGAAGAAGCTGAATCACCAACTCTTCAGTCTGTCCCTGTGGTGAATGAGTTTCCAGATGTGTTCCCGGAAGAGCTTCCAGGCCTCCCTCCAGAGTGGGAGATTGATTTTGCTATAGATGTGCTACCGGATACAAAGCCCATATCTATTCCTCCCTATAGAATGGATCCCGCAGAATTGAAAGAGTTGAAGGAGTAATTGAAAGACTTACTCGAAAAAGGCTTTATAAGGCCTAGTTCATCCCCGTGGGGAGCACCCGTGCTATATGTGCGAAAGAAAGATGGCTCCTTGCGGATGTGTATTGACTATCGACAACTGAATAAGGTGACGGTCAAGAACAAATATCCCCTTCCAAGGATTGACGACTTATTCAATCAATTGCAAGGCGCCAAATGGTTTTCAAAAATAGATTTGAGATCCGGGTATCATCAGGTGAGAGTTAGGGAGAAAGATATCCCTAAGACAGCCTTCAGAACAAGATATGGCCATTTTGAGTTCCGGGTGATGTCATTTGGGATCCAAATGCACCGGCAGTATTTATGGATTTGATGAACAATGTGTTCAGGCCCTTCTTAGATTTATTTGTGATTGTGTTCATCGACGATATCCTAGTGTATTCTAGGTCCGAGACAGAACATGCGGATCATTTGCGTACCGTTCTTGGAGTTCTCCAAACCCAAGAGTTATTTGCCAAATTTTATAAGTGTGAATTTTGGTTGAACTCAGTGAACTTTTTGGGGCATATTATTTCAGCCGATGGTATTCGGGTAGATACCCAAAAGATTGAAGCGGTGAAGACTTGGCCAAGGCGAACAACACCTACGGAGGTTCGTAGTTTTCTGGGCTTAGTAGGTTATTACAGGAGATTTGTAAAGAGATTTTCGTCTATTTCTGCACCACTCATGATGTTGACCCAGAAATTAGCTAAGTTTCAATGGACAGAAGCTTGTGAACGTAGTTTTCAAGAGCTAAAGGATAGATTAACTTCTGCCCAAGTCCTGACACTTCCAGAGGGAGCAGAAGGTTATGTTGTCTATTGTGATGCTTCAGGCGTTGGGTTAGGCTGTGTGTTGATGCAACATGGTAAGGTGATTGCGTATGTTTCAAGACAGTTGCGGAAACATGAGAAAAATTATCCGACCCATGATCTTGAATTGGCTGTAGTAATTCATGCATTTAAGATGTGGAGACATTATTTGTATGGCGTCCATGTTGATATTTATACAGATCATAAGAGCCTTCAGTATATCTTTAAGCAAAAAGAGTTAAATTTACGACAACAACGATGGTTGGAATTGTTGAAAGACTATGATGTTGACATCCTGTATCATCCCGGGAAAGCAAATATAGTGGCTGACTGTCACAACCCACCATTGGTAAGGTGTGATTGGCACCCGACACCTTACAGGAACCGAGCGAACCAACTTATAACTTACATCCTTCGTGTCTCAAATGGAAACAATAGGATCGAGAGGCGAAATACGAACATAATATCATGCATAAGTATATGTACATTGGACCCATGATGCCAACATTACTATCGTCACACTATGACCTAGCTGTACACAGGAACTGTGTTATATCCCGCATTTTGTGCCTTCGGATAATTCAAGACAATTGCAAGGAGTTAAGGACAAGGCTATATTTTGGTCTTGTTTAAGACACAAGTTGTTTATGAAAATTTTGAAGTGGAAATATTAAGAAAGGTTAAGGGTAAAAAGGAAAATTCGCAATATGACTCATGGAAATATAGAGGAAGACTAAGGGCAAATTTGGAATTTGGAAAAAATTAAACTTTCATGTAGTGCAAACAAAACAAAAAAAAATGGGCTTGGAATTAAAGGGGCCATTTGGGCCGTCCAATTGGAGTGGGCTTAGGCCCACCTAGAAGCCTAATGGACAAAATAAAAAGATGACAAAGTCATCTTATTCATCTTATTCCCTAGAAATTTCAAGAACCTTAATGAACAAAAAAAAGAGAAGGAGAAAAAACCCAAAGGACATTCGGCCATGTCCAAACCAACAAGGACCTTGGATTTTTTTTTATCAAAAATTATTTTCTTCTAGCTAAACTATCCATTGAAGGGTCCTTAGCAAAGTGAAGTGATCATTGGAGCAAGAAAAACACATATTCTTACAAGTTACAAATCTTAGCCAAGTGAGAAGTTAAGGGAAAAAGGTAAGGTTTAATCCTTTTCTTATATGTTATGGATGATTATGTATGTTGTAGTAGGTAAAAGTGGACGAAATTCATGAAAATATGGAAGCATGTTGTGGCCGTGCATATGTGTGTATGTGTAGGAATAATGATTTAATTATTTTATCTAGTGTTTGGTTGTTGTTGTTGTGGATGCTATGTTGATAAGGAAAACTTGATGATTCTAGTGAAGTTGTGATGGTTGGAGAGTTTGTTTTAGGGGTTAATGTGATTTGAAAATAGTCTTCTTGTATTTATGGAAGATAATGTTGTTAGTGTGTAAATTTTTAAAGTTGTTAGTATGGTGATTGGTATTGTTGTTGATAATTTGGCCGAGTTGAATTCTCGGATTGTTGTGGATAAAATTGGCCGAGTTAGATTCTCGGGGATGGCGTATTTACAGGGGAAATGCTGCCGAAATTTCGGCAGATCATAAGTGAATTTATTTGAGAAACTAAGGCAAGTGTATGACGACGAATCTAATAATTGTGTAAATTATTTTGAATGTAGACTAGCAAGCTTGGATAAGTAAGCGTAGCTAATAGGACGTGGAGCAGGTATGTTAAGGCTCGTCCCTTTCTTTCAAGGCATGATTCTGATGTTATGATTTCATAATTGCTTCCATATTTCCTTGTTTTCAAAAGTTAGATGTTTATGATTCCAAGACATGATTCTCTTCCCGATAACTCGTAAATGTTTTTTTTCAAAGTGCCCGTACTCTATCAAAACAGATGTTTATGATTTTGTAAGTTTTTATGACCATAACGATGGATATGTTTCGCGATGACAATGATGATGTCAAAGATGAGAATATTTCTATGATGACGATGATAAGAATGATTTTCCAAAAATGACTTCTGAAATGTTCGTAAAAGGTTCTGTACTTTAAACGCTCATAACTTTTCTTATACTAAATCAGATTAACCTGAAACTTGTTTCTGAGCCTTCAGGTGTCGGTTTATGTATGCTGTTATTCGTTGCTCGTCTCATCTTATAATAATTGTTCCTTCAAGGTGAGACAAAGCGGCCATGGTTATTCCATAATGTAATCGAAGGTTACCGACCTTACGTCACTCCGATGGATATATAACTTTCTTTGGGCTCTTATGCATGCTGCTTATATGATATATGTATATGATATATGTATATGTATATGGGGGATATGGGGAAAATGGCCATATGTTGCGCTATAGACGCATTGCCACCTGGTCAGTTGGCGTAATTTAGCATCCCGGACGCGGGATGCCCGAACGCGGGACATATGTGGGGGAGCCGACGTTGCTCAGCGCTATTACATGTTCTATTTTCTATGTATATGAAAAAGAAATGTTTTCAAAGGAAAGATAAGCATGCATGGAATCCATCCAAAAAGGCACTCATATGTACATGTTACTCCCTATCTCACTATATGCTCTATGATCCCATGATACTATTATTCATACTTTATGTTCCTTATTATGCTACTTTTCATGCCTCACATACTCGGTACATTACTCGTACTGACGTCCCTTCTTGTGGACGCTGCGTTTCATGCCGCGCAGGTAAGCAGGTAGACGGGTTCGATTCCTAGGAGCTCCATCAGCGGCACATTGAGAGCGCTCCAGTTGTTCCGGAGCTTCAGTTCATTGGTACTACTTTTGTGTACATATTCGGGCACGGCAGAACCCGGCCCCCCTTGTGATTATATGTATCTTGTTTAGAGGCTCGTAGACAGATATGTACAGTCAGATGTTTCATAACCTTGTTTGTCCTTGTCGCTGTATAATATGTTAGTAAAGTTTATTGCCACTAGTTTACGAGTATGCTATTAATGATGGTGTTGAGTAAAGAAATGACGGTATCGTCCATACGGCCCACTCAGTAGTAAGAGTAAGATGCGAGATAAGAGGTGCTCGGTATAGTAGTATCGGGTACCCGTCGTGGCCCCTAGTTGGGTGGTGACAAACTGTCTGCAAAGCCTCTATGAACATGACTGAAGTATACAAGTCGGGACAGGGCCCCCGACATACCCTGGACAAAATCATATATATATATATATATATATATATATATATATGTATATATCTAGACTTGGAAGTGCTCCAGGAAGAAATGGAGCTCACCAATCAAAACTGGTACCTGAAAGCATCCTACTGCGGAAGATCCTCGTCTCGTCTACCTACACCTGCGGGCATGAACACAGCGTCCATAAGAAGGGACGTCAGTACGAACAATGTACTAAGTATGTAAGGCATGAATGGTAGTATGATATTAGAGTGAAGAAAACATAAGATAAAGTAAGTAATTATACCTCGTACTCTTTTTAAGATCTCTGTCATGTAAACTACTCGTCTACAGGAAAAACATTTCATACACAACATACATACATATGCATTCATATACACTTACTATACATACATCTGTCATATAAGTACCCGGCCCTTTCGGGACTCGGTGTGATCCATACCCGGCCCTCTCGGGACTCGGTGTGATCCGTACCCAGCCCTTTCGGGACTCGGTGTTATCCGTACCCGGCCCTTTCGGGACTCGGTGTTATCCGTACCCGGCCCTTTCGGGACTCGTTGTTATACCCAACTGATCAGTGGGACACAATGCATACATACATACATATACATAAAAATACATAAATGAAATCAACATCATCATTAGCATTAACATTATCACTATATCACTCCTTGAAGGATCAACCATCGTAAGATGAAATAAATAATGTCATGAGAGTATCGAGAACCATGAACTTAGATAGCATTAGAAATAGAATCGTCATCGCTATATCTCACCTCAAAAGAACAAGTATTATGATGTGGGATCAATGGCAAGGAATAGTCTCAAGATCATGAATAAGCTCAATAATATCGTAAGGATCATGAGATTCATTGGCTTCTAGCATTTGTGGAGGCAAGGATATGATGGATATGGTACAAAGGTTTATAATAAGGAATCATGCCTTTAAAAAGAAAGGGTTTAGCCATACATACCTTTTTGGTCGCTTTGACTTTAACTACTCAATGCTTGTCTTAGTCCTTCAAATAAATCTTTCTAGAATCTGCTGAAATTTCGGCAGCATCTCCCCTGTTTATATGCCTATCCCAAAATAAAAATTCAGCAACCAACAAAAAAAACATCAATACCAACATTAATCATAATATTCTCAACACCAAAATACTCCATAAACATCCCACACGATGTTTTCCCAATTTCCACAACCAACCAACTCGCTATACAATTATTTAACGACTTTATCTCCATAAATAAACCAAAATTAACATTAATAATAGGATATTCATACCTTATTCTTGTTAAAACAGAGATATCCTCAATATCTACCTTGAATCCACCGCAAAACCATACTAGAATCACATCCATGCGTTTATCCGAGTTTCGATTAATGCTCCTCGCTTGAAAATTGCTCACTTTGTGATCCCCCCCCCCCCTCTCTCTCTCTTCAATTTTCTGGTAATTTCTGGGAAAATCTGGTAGAAGAAAAGGGGTTTTTCTGGTAATTACTGTAGCATTTTACTGTAGCAGATCGGTTACTGTAGTACGCGTTTCTGCTCTGTCAACTGAACTTGTAACGTCCATAATTCTGTACTCCAATGTCCTATCGATGAGGGGTTTGTTGCATTGGAAACTAGACTCGACGAACTTCATCTTAGGCTTTTGTTTCACCTTAAAAAACTTCATATGCTAAGAGATATGCGTCCCCCAAGTTGGACCAAAATTTTCACACAAAACATTGCCCATCTTTTCTCCAAAGTCGTACTACTTCATTTCTTCCACTCATTTCCTTCTAAAACCTTCCGGTATACCTTATATACATCCTTCACTCATTAAATATACTTAATAATTCTTGCTCCTTCTATTCCAAAGTGGTTTTACTTAACCCTAACTCGACGTGCTTATGTTTCAAATTTGATATTTGCTCTTTGAAGATACAGGGTGTAACATCCTTCCCCCGTTAAAAACATTCATCCTCGAATGTTGTTGCTTGCGAGCTTACGGTTCCTTAATTAGTTTCTTATCCTCATTTTCTTATGTATGTAGTCAGTGGTCAACTGATATCTAGTTACCATCCTGGGACTTGTTGTCATTAAGATTGTCTTAACTCATGATTGCTATGGCCCCCGACCGACATGTGAGCACCCTTAATTTTTGTACAGTTTTTCCTTGCTCCTTATCTCTCTACTGGTAGACAAATTCTCTTATTCAAATATGGCACCTTTCCTTTCTTACTTCTCTGGTGCTATTCTAGATCCTCCCCTTTTGTACTAGTCGACCTTATATATATACCATATCACTTTTTTTTTATCCCTCGGTCGGACTCTTTCATCCCTTACAATACAATCATAGTTCCACTTATGGTAGCATCCAGATGATTTGTAATATCATTTCCTTGCTAGTGACTTATTATTCTCAGTGATTATCGTTTCTCACGTTCTTCGTCTCATACACACTTAGTCATGACTTCCTTTTAATGTGAGTATACTTCCCTCCTTATGTCCCACTCATCAAAGCCTATTTTCTGACCCCACATATTCCTCTTTTGTTCCATACTGTCACACTTTATCCAATTCGCTTGCCTACCCTCAAATTTTTACCCAAATAGTCCCGTGATTTGCCCGTCGTCTCTCTTGGAGGCTTCACTCCCTCATGTTTCTTACATCTTTTTCCTTTTCTCAAGACATTCTAATCCCTTTACTTTCTGTAAACTCACTCCCTTTCTTTTCCTGACGTTATTGCGCTAGGACTTTCCAACTCTAATCTGTAGTGAAAATAGCATCAACTTACCTTGTAACATTTGTAACACTTTTGTCACTTCAATTTTGTCACTTGAACTTCATTACCTTGTTCGATCAATGCCTTCAGTATATACCAACGCCGGTTGCTGGGACACACATACCAATTTGGCGCGGTCACATATGGGATATCATACCTATACATATATGTGGTTACTATCCCCTCACTTACAAAGTATCTCCAAATACTATTCGAACGCATCCTAATTCTAGAGCTATGATGCACCTTCTTTCTCGTCACTGATCTAGTCCGCCTTGTCCCTCGCGGCCTCTTAAGGTTTCCAACCACTCGGCATACTCCAATTTCCCTTAAGCTACTTTAACGTCTTATCTGTCCCCTATCTCTGAATTTGTAAGACTTTTAGAATACTTCCTAGGGGGTCACCCATCCTAGTATTACTCTCACTCCAGCACGCTTAACCTTGGAGTGCTGATGGGATCTGGTGCATTAGTGCTAGTATGATCGCATCCACCGTACTTCATGACTTTTGTCACATAACCTAGATAAGCTGAAATTCTAACGGATTCCGATAAATCCTCGTGATGCATCTTCCCCCAGATTAAAAGGATTCCTTATTCTTCCAACGAAGCAAATGCTATTTTAGCCTTTGGAACTCCCGATGACAAGCCATCAATCGACATATACAACTGCTTTCCATTCCTAAATTTTAAGATTCCTTGTAGCGGTAAAACTTCTTAGTCACAGTTATCTATAAATACTTTGGTTATCGGTCCCTTCAAAACTTCCATTTGTCAACTATCAATGGTATCCTGCAATAGTTGTACGCACATAAGAAGTTCCAATAAAAGACTCATATACTTGTAGCCGGCCTGTCCTCCTCTCGGTCTGGAGGGCTGTAGAGTGAAGTATCCTCCTCATCGTACTAGCTATCTCATCATGGCGATTGTTTGTATGGTTCTATATCATATACTCTCACAATTGCTATGACTAGCAGCTTGAAATTTCACGAGGGTTCATTGTCACCAGCTTGTTTCGACCAACGCAATATCCTTGAATCCTTTGCTTGCGATCTTATCCCCGTCTACTTTCACGGCTTCTCCTTGCATTTCCTTAGCTCATCTAGCTTCATAGCTCCCTATTACTTTTCAATTGCCCCACTGTCGGGTGTCATAATTCCTCCAATACATTGGTCCGTCTTTGTGCTCGTACTCAAGCTTACTTGCTTTCCCCCCTTAAAGGTTTTACCTTATGGTGTTGTACTTTATTGCCATTCTCGATCGGAATGTATGGGGATACTCGAAATAGAGATGTGCCCAACTATCTGTATAGTCGGAATAGTACTTTTGATTCCAATAACTGATGCCCGATGTCCACTTGTAGCGTCGTCTTTATTTTATCATCCCATATCAACGTGTCCTATACTTTCCCTTTAATCAATCTGTAGCAATCATAGACGTATAATCTTTATTATCTCTTAAATCCTTGGTCATCGTCCTTAAATTTTAGGAAAATTTTGACAGACTTTCCCCTATATTTCTTACTATCCAAACCTGCATGCAGCCCAGAAAATACATGCAATGCCTCACAGGGCCCTCAATATCGAACAGAAATGCAAAGATGACGAAACTTACCTCACGCGTCACAACTCGGAATATGCTTGAACGTTTATCAATCGTCCTTGGATATTTTCCTGGTCACTTTCTCTTCCATTCATTGGTTATATATTTCAATAATACTTGCAACATTCTTACCATATCTGACTTATAATCCTTTTTTCCATTCCTTACCTCTGTACTGATTCCTTGAACTTCTGTCGTTTGCAATCTTACAACTGAACTTATTATTAAATTATACATGTAACTAATTCCCCTTGCTTTACTATACAATTAACTTATCTTGATTATGACCAATTTATTCTCATAGAAGATGTACGTAATTTCAACAAAGTTACTTACCTCAGTAATCCCAATATCATCATCCTCTTCCTTTGTCAACACCATTCTTCCACTGAAATTAAGGGTTTGTACAAGGAATTTCATTTCCTATGACTTGGCTCTCATCGCACGATCTAAGATAGAAAGAAAGGTCAATGATTCCTAAATGCCCTGCAGCCTCCTATTTATAAGTGTGGCTAGCTTCAAACCCATAAACAGGACTCTGCTAGACACGGCTTGCAGACAACCCTAGGACAGAACTACTCTGATACCAATTTGTCACACCCCACCCTTGGTAAGATGTGATTGGCACCCGGCACCTTACAGGAACCGAGCGAACCAACTTATAACTTACATCTTTCGTGTCTCAAATGGAAACAATAGGATCGAGAGGCTAAATACGAACATAATATCATGCATAAGTATATGTACATTGGACCCATGATGCCAACATTACTATCGTCACACTATGACCTAGCTGTACACAGGAACTATCTGCAAAGCCTCTATGAACATGACTGAAGTATACAAGTCGGGACAGGGCCCCCGACATACCCTGGACAAAATCATACATATATATATTTATCTAGACTCGGCAGTGCTCCAGGAAGAAATGGAGCTCACCAATCAAAACTGGTACCTGAAAGCATCGTACTGCGGAAGATCCAAGTCTCGTCTACTTACACCTGCGGGCATGAACGCAACGTCCATAAGAAGGGACGTCAGTATGAACAATGTACTAAGTATGTAAGGCATGAATGGTAGTATGATATCAGAGTGAAGAAAACATAAGATAAAGTAAGTAATTATACCTCGTACTCTTTTTAAGATCTCTGTCATGTAAACTACTCGTCTACAGGAAAAACATTTCATACACATCCATACACAACATACATACATATGCATTCATATACACTTACTATACATACATCTGTCATATCCGTACCCGGCCCTTTCGGGACTCGGTGTGATCCATACCCGGCCCTCTCGGGACTCGGCGTGATCCGTACCCGGCCCTCTCGGGACTCGGTGTTATCCGTACCCGGCCTTTTCGGGACTCGGTGTGATCCGTACCCAGCCCTTTCGGGACTCGGTGTGATCCGTACCCGGCCCTTTCGGGACTCGGTGTGATCCGAACCCGGCCCTTTCGGGACTCGGTGTTATCCGTACCCGGCCCTTTCGGGACTCGGGGTTATCCGTACCCGGCCCTTTCGGGACTCGGTGTTATCCGTACCCGGCCCTTTTGGGACTCGGTGTTATACCCAACTGATCAGTGGGACGCAATGCATACATACATACATATACATAAAAATACATAAATGAAATGAACATCATCATTAGCATTAACATTATCACTATATCACTCCTTGAAGGATCAACCATCGTAAGATGAAATCAATAATGTCATGAGAGTATCTAGAACCATGAACTTAGATAGCATTATAAATAGAATCGTCATCGCTATATCTAACCTCGAAAGAAAAAGTATTATGAGGTGGGATCAATCACAAGGAATAGTATCAAGATCATGAATAGGCTCAATAATATAGTAAGGATCATGAGATTCATTGGCTTCTAGCATTTGTGGAGGCAAGGATATGACGGATATGGTACAAAGGTTTATAACAAGGAATCATGCCTTTAGAAAGAAAGGGTTTAGCCATACATACCTTTTTGGTCGCTTTGACTTTAACTACTCAATGCTTGTCTTAGTCCTTCAAATAAATCTTTCTAGAATCTGCCAAAATTTTGGCAGCATCTCCCCTGTTTATATGCCTAGCCCAAAATAGTAATTCAGCAACCAACAACAACATCAATACCAATATTAATCATAATATTCTCAACACCAAAATACTCCATAAACATCCCACACGATGTTTTCCCAATTTTCACAACCAACTAACTCGCTATACAATTATTTACCGACTTTATCTCTGTAAATAAACCAAAATTAACATTAATAATAGGAGATTCATACCTTATTCTTGTTAAAACAGAGATATCCTCAATATCTACCTTGAATCCACCGCAAAACCATACTAGAATCACATCCATGCGTTTATCCGAGCTTCGATTAATGCTCCTCGCTTGAAAATTGCTCACTTTGTGATCCCCCCTCTCTGTCTCTTCAGTTTTCTAGAAATTTCTGGGCAAATCTGGTGGAAAAAAGGGGGTTTTTACCCTTTTATTAGGGTCAAATTCGGGTCGGGTACTGCAGCATTTTACTATACCAGCACTGCAACAGGTCAGTTTCTGTAGCACGCGTTTCTGTTCTGTCAGCTGAACTTGTAACGTTCATAATTCTCTATTCCGATGTCCTATTGATGAGCGGTTTGTTGACTAGACTCGACGAACTTCATCTTAGGTTTTTGTTTCACCTTAAAATACGTCATATGCTAAGAGATATGCGTCCCCCAAGTTGGACCAAAATTTTCACACAAAACATTGCCTATCTTTTCTCCAAAGTCGTACTACTTTATTTCTTCCACTCATTTCCTTATAAAACCTTCCGGTATACGTTATACACATCATTCACTCGTTAAATATACTTAATAATGCTTGCTCCTTATATTCCAAAGTGGTTTTACTTAACCCTAACTGGACGTGCTTATGTTTCAAATTTGATAAGTGCTCTTTGAAGATACGGGGTGTAACACTGATGCTCTTAGCCGTAGATCTATGGGAAGTTTATGTGATGTTCAGCCAGAGAAAAGAGAGATAGCTCGTGAGCTCCAGCAGTTAGCTAGCCTAGGAGTTCGAGTAGTGGACTCAGGTAGTATGGGAGCTATCATTCAAAATGCGGCGATCTCGTCACTAGTAGTGGAAGTGAAAGAGTGTCAATACGAGGATCCCATACTAGTTCATTACAGAAATACACTCTCTCAGAAGGAGAATTCATCATTTGAGATTTCTGGAGATGGAGTTCTTCGATGCCGAGGCAGGTTATGTGTTCCTGATGTTGCAAGATTACCCCACCAAATATTGAGAGAAGCCCATTGTTCCCGTTATTCTGTTCACCCAGGAGCAATGAAAATGTATCATGACCTTAAATCTATATATTGGTGGAATGGGATGAAGAAAGATATAGAGGAATGCGTAGCTCTATGTCCCAATTGTCAACAAGTGAAAATCGAGCACCAAAAGCCGGGCGGATTGTTGCAATCTATAGAAATTCCAACTTGGAAGTGGGAAGTAATTAACATGGACTTCTTTACAGGCTTACCCCATTCTCGACGTAAGTATGATTCTATATGGGTGATTGTGGATAGACTCACGAACTCAGCTCATTTCTTACCAGTCAGAACTACATATATGGCAGAAGATTATGCAAATCTTTACGCTAAATAGATAGTGCGGCTTCACGGTGTTCCGGTATCTATTATCTCCGATAGAGGGACCCAATTTACAGCTAATTTTTGGAAGTCCTTCCAAGGGGGTTTGGGGACTCAAGTGAGCCTTAGCACAACATTTCACCCACAGACGGATGGGCAAGCTGAACGTACCATTCAGACTCTTGAGAATATGTTGCGAGCATGTGTATTGGATTTTGGAGGTAGTTAGGATGATCACTTACCACTTATTGAATTTGCTTATAACAATAGTTATCATTCGAGCATCCAAATGGCCCCGTATGAGGCTTTATATGGGATAAAGTGTAGATCTCCAATTGGGTGGTTCGAAGTAGGAGAGAACAAATTGATAGGACCAACTTGGTCCAGCAAGCTATAGAGAAAGTCAAGCTTATACAGGATCGATTATTAACAGCTCAGAGTCGTCAAAAATCCTAGGCAGATAACCGTCGAAGAGACTTAGAGTTCCAAGTGAAAGATTGGGTATTCTTGAAGGTGTCGCCAATGAAGGGCGTCATGAGATTTGGAAAAAAGGGAAAGCTTAGTCCCCGGTGCATTGGACCATATAAGATTGTACGCAAGGTAGGTCAAGTGGCGTATGAATTAGACCTACCTGCGGATTTGGAGTCAGTCCATCCAGGTTTCCATGTATCGATGCTTCGTAAGTATATTGGAGATCCTTCTAGAATTGTGCCAATAGATGATGTCCAAGTTACTAAAAAATTGTCTTATGAAGAAGTCCCCATTGCCATTTTAGACAGGCAAGTACGAAAGCTCAGAACCAAAGAGGTAGCTTCAGTTAAAGTTTTATGGAAGAATAATAATAGAGAGGAAATGACTTGGGAAGCCGAAGAGGACATGAAGTCCAGGTACCCGCATTTATTTTCACCTTCAGAAGAGATTCAGGCAGAGACGCCATTAACCTCAGGTACGTAATGCTTTTCTTGATGTTTTCTTGGTCGTGTGTGGCCATGGTTATTGTCGTGTTGTTATAGCCCTGTGAGGCGATGTATTTTGGGTTGCTGTGCAGGATGGTAGTGCCATATTATAGGAGAAACTCTGGCGAAATTTTTGTAGAATCCCTAAGAGTCTATCATTCGAGGACGAATGTTTCTAAGAGGGGGAGAATGTTACACCTCGTAGTTTCGTCTGTTGAGATTCGTTAGGCGTTAGTTATCCTAATCGCGGAAACGGGAGTTACCTTAGGATATATGAGATTATATGTTCCCATATTATGGTTATGGGGTTTGTGGGAACTTTGGTAAAACGTGGCAAAATTTTCGGACAAAATTTGGTCCAAATTGGTGGGGGAATATCTCCTAGAATATGAGGAGTTTTGGTGTTTTTATTTTTTGCCAAATTGAAGTTCAATGAGTCTAGTTTCCAACGCAACAAACCGCTCATCAATGTGACGTCTGAGTAAAAAGTTAGGGCCATTCTACGACAGACTGTCTGAGCAGAAAATTTCTACGGACCATTTGACGGCCCGCAGGAATTTTGACGCCCCGCAGAAAATTCTGCGTTCCGTCAAATTGACACAACCCAGCGTCAAATGGTCACAGTGACCCATATTTGACTGGGCAGTTCTACGGACAATTTTGACGATCCGTAGGAATTTATACGGCCCGTCAAAATGGGCGCAGAATTGCCCGACGGGAGTTTAAGTTCCGCTTTATAAAATTCTTTCCACTTCATTTGGACATATTATTTTACCAAACCAGATCCAAAGGCTCTCTAAAAACCCTCTCTTCCACTCCATAAACTAATCAAAGACAAAATCCAAGAGAGATTAAATATCAATAAGCAAGAATCAAGATACCCATGTGCTAGAGGTCTTGCTAGGGTTAATAAACTCCAAACATTCTTTGGATATTGAAGCTAGGGTTTTCATATAAGTTGATAGCTTGCTCCAAAGCTCATTCCTATGAGATAAAAGGTTAGTTTTCATGATTATTACATATTATCAAGAATGTTTATTTGTTGAACAACTTGGGTAGAAGGAAAAAGTGGAAGATGAGTTCTAAATGTAGTTTTCATGAGGTTTTTGAGTAGTAAGCTAACTTGAGTTATGATTCTTAGTATAATATGGGTATAATATTGCTATGAAAAGTAATAATGGTGATGAAGAAGCATTATATGAAAATGTACTAAAATGGGTATGAAGTTGCTAGCATAAGTTGAACACAAGGATGAATTTTGAAGGCTAAATCGAATGTGAATACTTGATTATGATATTGCGGATATTATTGTGGTTGTTGGGAGTTGTTTTTTTATATGGTGGAAGTTGACGAAATAGGGGAAATGCTGCCCAATTTTCATTAGGTCATGAATTATTCTAGTTTGAATTTAGAAGTATCATTAAGGCTTAACCATGTTATGAATCCTTCCAAATGTAGATTATTCAAGATTCGACGGGGAACGTTAAATAGTTAAAGAGACAAAGAGGTATGTAAGGCTAACCCTTATTTCATTAAGGCATGGTTCCCTTGCTATATGTATCCTTTCATGATCTCCATATTGTCTTCCAAATGACTCTATCTCTAAGGTTTCCAAAGCTTACGATTCTCGATATGTACACGATTCTATTGCCTCTTTTATATAATAGTTGATCCTCTAAGGATAAATATAACGAAAATGATGATGTCAATGATGCCAATGATACTCATGAACTCCTATGTATACGGATTTAAGTATGTATGACTATTATGTAACACCGAGCCTATATGGCCAGGTATGGCACCAATTGCGTGCACACCACTGCAGTTGGGTACGGATAACACTGAGCCTTGGTAGGGCCAGGTATGTATGACACCGAGCCTTGTCATGGCCGGGTATGTGAAACCACCGAACCTTCATGGTCGGGTACACTATGGGTACGAATATGTACATGAATATGGATACGAATATGTATATGAATATGGATACGAATATGTATATGAATATGGATACAGATATGGATATTTGTATATGTATATATGTATGTACACGAGCACGCACTAGAAATGGAAGGTCCCTATGAAAGACAAGTAAGTAATTATGATGATGGCTCTACTACTCCTTGATTCCCCCATCCTATGCTATTTCTTGTGTTGTCTTTTATGCTCATATTATGATATTGATTATGCTTTACATACTCAGTACATTATTCGTACTGACGTCCTTTTGTTTGTGGACGCTGCGTCATGCCCGCAGGTGGACAGGGAGACAGGACTGATCCATAGACTTCTCACTCAGGGACTACATAGAGAAGCTCCATTTCATTCCGGAGCTACAGCTTTTGGTATTATTCTTTTGTGTACATACCCATGGGCAAGGCGAGGTCCTGTCCTGCCTATATGATGTGACATACTCTCCTTAGAGGCTCGTAGACAGTTGTATATGATTAGATGTCCTTATCCTTGTCGGCTCATATTTTATATGTCATTTTGATAGCCTTGTCGGCTTATGTATATAGATATGGGCATTATTATTGATGATGATCTAAATGTGTTGTTGCCCAACAAGATTAGCACTATTGATGCATATAAATTATAAGTAAGCCATGTGGCTAACCTATATGTGAATATGAGAGTACGATAACAGGTGTCCGGGTGGGTTAGCACCGGGTACCCATCATGGCCCTCCGGTTGGGTCGTGACAACTTCTTAGAGACTTCTGCAGACAGTGTCCTGTGGTATGTTTGTCGAGATGTCGACAAAGTGATGTCAGTAAAGTCATTTGTGTACTTTAAAAGAGTATGTATTTTAGATAATTTCCATTTGGAAAAGTTTTATGTTCTTAAAAATTTTTGAAATGACAGGTTTTGATAGAGCGAATGTCTGAGGGTTCGCTCGACTATGATGAGAGTCGGGTGCCCGTCATGCCCTATCAGGATTGGGGTGTGACAACAACAGCCCACAATAACAATGCCTCACAGGGCTACAACAAAATAGCAATAAGGTATGGCCACACACGACCAAAAGCATGAAAAGAAAGCATACATTCCTTGTAATGTTGATGTCTCATCTTGGATTTCTTCCGGGGGTGGAAATAGTTGCGGGTATTTGGACATCATATTTTCTTCCGCTTCCCAAGTCATTTCTTCTCGGTTATTATTTCTCTATAAGACTTTGACTGAAGCTACTTCTTTATTTCTAAGTCTCCGTACTTGCCTATCTAATATGGCAATGGGTGCCTCTTCATAAGCCAAATTTTCTGTAACCTGAACATCTGCTACCGGCACAATTCTAGTAGGATCTCTAACACATTTGCGAAGCATTGATACATAGAAAACTGGATGGACTGATTCAAGTTTCGGAGGCAGGTCCAGTTCATAAGCTACCTGACCCACCTTGCGGACAATATTATAAGGTCCAATGTATCGAGGCCTTAATTTCCCTTTCTTGCAAAACCTCATCACGCCCTTCATTGGTGATACCTTTAAGAATACCCAATCATCAACTTGGAATTCTAAGTCTCACCGACGGTTGTCCGTATAGGATTTTTGGCGACTTTGGGCTTTCACTAATCGATCTCGGATAACCTTGACCTTTTCCACCGCTTGTTGAATCAACTCAGGGTCTATTAGCTGTGCCTCTCCTTCTTCGAACCACCCAATTGGGGATCTACACTTTCTTCCATATAGAGCTTCATATGGGGCCATCTGAATACTAGAATGATAGCTATTGTTGTATGCAAACTCAATAAAAGGTAAGTGGTCATCCCAACTACCACTAAAATCTAGCACACATGCCCGTAACATATCTTCTAGGGTCTAAATAGTGCGTTTGGCTTGCCTATCCATTTGTGGATAAAACGTTGTACTAAGCCTTACCTGAGTACCCAAACCTTCTTGGAAAGACTTCCAGAATCTGGTTGTAAACTGTGCTCCTCAATCTGTGATAATAGATATCGGGACACCATAAAGTCGCACAATCTCTTTGAGATACAACCTTGCATAATCTTCTGTCGAGTACGTGGTTCTGACTGGAAGAAAATGAGCTGCTTTCGTGAGTCTGTCCATGATCACCCATATGGAGTCATACTTGCTTCGGGAACAAGGTAACCCTACAATAAAATCCATGTTAATCACTTCCCATTTCCAAGTTGGAATCTCTATTGCTTGCAATAATCCTACTGGCTTTTGATGTTCATTTTTCACTTATTGGAAATTCGGACACTGAGCTACAAATTCCACTATATCTTTCTTCATTCCATCCCACCAATACATTGATTTAAGATCATGGTACATCTTTGTTGCCCCTAGGTGAATAGAGTACCGAGAATAATGAGCTTTTTCTAGAATCCGACAACGTAGTTCTGCAATATTTGGAACACATAGCCTGTCTCGGTATCTAAGAAATCCATCTATAGAAATTTCAAATAGAGACTTCTCCTTCTCATGAAATGTATCTCTATGGTGGCTCAACTGAGGATCTTCATATTGATGCTCTTTCACCTCCATGTCCAGCACTTCCTGAACCAATTAGACGAACTCCGAGGCTGGCTAGCTGGTGGAGCTCACGAATTAATTCTTTCTTCTCCAGAGGAACCTTACATAAGATACCCATTGATTTGCGGCTAAGTGCATCAGCTACTACATTCGCCTTTCCGGGGTGGTATAAAATACTCACATCATAATCTTTCAGTAGCTCTAACCATCGCCTCTGCCGTAGATTTAACTCCTTCTGCTTGAAAATATATTGGAGACTCTTGTGATCTGTATAGATATCAGCATGTACGCCGTACAAATAGTGTCTCCATATCTTTAATGCATGAATAACCGTAGCTAATTCAAGGTCATGGATTGGGTAGTTCTTTTCATGTTTTCGCAACTGCCTTGAAGCATAGGCAATGACTCTGCCGTGCTGCATCAACACACAGCCTAACCCAACACCAGAGGCATCACAATATACAACATAACTATGTGGCCCTTCTGGAAGTGTCAGGACTGGGGCCGAAGTTAATCTATCCTTCAATTCTTGGAAACTGCGTTCACAAGCATTAGTCCATTGTAATCTTGCTGACTTTTGAGTTAGCTTTGTCAATAGTACTGAAATAGAGGAAAACCCTTCCATAAATCTTCTATAGTAACCTGCCAATCCCAGAAACCTACAGACTCTTGTAGGCGTTGTAGACCTTGGCCAAGTCTTCACAGCCTCAATTTTCTGAGTATCCACTCGAATGCCATCAACTGAAATAACATGGCCCAGAAAAGTCACAAAATTCAACCAAAATTCGCATTTTGAAAATTTTGCATACAATTCACAAGTACGAAGAATCCCAAGGACAATGCGTAAATGGTCTGCATGCTCGGATTCTGTTCGAGAGTATACAAGAATATCATTAAAAAACACGATCACGAATAGATCTAAGAGTGGCCTAAATACATTATTCATCAAATTCATAAACACTGCTGGAGCATTAGTCAACCCAAATGACATTACTCGAAATTCATAGTGGCCATATCTCGTTCTGAAAGTTGTTTTAGGAATATCTTCTTCTCTAACTCTCACTTGTTGATAACCTGACCTCAGATCTATTTTGAAAAACCACTTGGCACCCTGTAATTGATCAAGCAAATCATCGATTCTCGGGACAGGATATTTATTCTTTATCGTCACCTTATTCAGCTGCCTATAATCAATACACATTCGTAAAGAACCATCTTTCTTTCATACAAATAGGACGGGTGCTCCCTACGGTGATAAACTGGGCTTGATAAACCCCTTCTCCAGGAAGTCTTTCAATTGTGCCTTTAGCTCTTTCAATTCTATAGGAGCCATTCGGTAGAGTGGAGTAGAGATTGGTTTAGTATCCGGTAATATTTCAATAGCGAAATCAATTTCTCTTTCCGGAGGAAGACCTTGGAGTTCATCTGGAAATACATCCGAAAATTCATTCACTACCGGGACGGATTGAAAAGTCAGTGGCTATGCTTCGGTGTCATGAACTAGGACTAAGTGATAAATATAACCTTTAGCTATCATCTTTCTTGCCTTAAGGTAGGAAATAAACCTACCTCTGGGAGACGCTGTATTACCTTTCAATTCAAGCATGGGTTCTCTCGAAAATTGGAATCGAATCACTTTCATTTGGCAATCGACATTAGCTTAACATGAGGAAAAACCAATCCTTACCCATAATCACATCAAAATCTAACATTTCCAGCTCAACTAGATCAACTTTGTCTGACGATCACATACCACAATTATACAATTCTTGTATACTTGTCTAGCTACTACGGAATCACCAACCAGAGTAGATACCTTAAAAGGCTCAATTGGCTCAGGTTTCACCCTAATACGATCAGCAATATAAGGAGTAATATAAGACAACGTGGAACCCGGATCTATCAATGCATAAACCTCATGAGAGAATATAGATAGTATACTTGTAACCATACCCAGGGAGGACTCAAGATCCTGTCATCCGGCTAAAGTATAGATACGGAGCTGGGTACCACCTGAACTGGGCGCTCCCCTTCTTCCTCTACCTCGTCCTGCTGGAATCTGGGGAGTCTGCCCTACCGGGCGCACAGACGAAGAAGAACCGACTGCTGATCCTGTGGGCTGAATCCCATCTCTACCGTACCTTGAGGGGCAGTCACGCATCACGTGCCCAGTTTGGCTACAAATATAACAAGCGTCTGATCCTTGATGACACGGGCTGAAATGTAAATTTCTGCACTAACTACATCGTGGGACCGGTGGTCTCCTCTGACTATAATCGCCTCCAAACTGGGAACCTGAAGCTCTGACCCTGTCCTGAATAAATGGAGTGGTCAAATATCCTGCCTGCGAACCAGTGAGGTGCACTAGTCGCCGAATGGCCTGAGTATCTAGAATGTAACTGCCTCGATCCCCCTCTATAGTCGCTACCGGCACCCATAGATCATGCCCTCTTACTCTGCCCTCTATCAATATCGTGCTCACCCTTTTGCAGATGCTGCTGCTCTTCTAAATTCTGGGCATGGTCTTGAATACGGGAAATGTCCATCCCCCCTGCAACGAATCTGTCAAGCAGTCTTTAAACAAATGTGGCCCTAAGCCACTCACAAACCTATACACTCTATCTCCCATATAGGCCACCACAGTCGGTGTTATATCCCGTATTTTATACATTCAGATATTTCAAGGTGGTCGTGGTAGGTTAAGGGCAAGACTATGTTCCAACATTATTTTAATATATAAGTTGTTTATTAGTATGGAAATATTGAGAAAGATTAAGAGTAAAAAGGGAAATTCACAAAATGGCTCATGGTAATATTGCGGAAGGCTAGGGGAAAATTGGAAATTTCACAAAATATTCGAGAAGGTTCTTGGAGGGGCCATGTTGGCCGTGTGGCACATGCCATATTTTATTAAATGGGGGATAAATATAAATAGATATGGACCAATGCTTGCATAAGAAGACAATTAGTCTTCTTTGTTTATTTTCAAGAAACTTCAAGAAAAATGGAGAAAGGGGACATGTGTCCACCTTGTGTTGGTAGAAGATATATATATATAATTGATGATTAAATAAGACATAGTCTTCATTTTAAATCAAGAATCTTGGAGAAAAAAAAAGAGAAGAAGAAGAGATGGGGGTTCGGCCAAGGTTGGCAAAAATTGAGCCATGGAAATTGATCAAGAAAAATTAATTTCTTCTAGAATTTCAACTAATTTGAAGGCCCTAATTAACATGAGGGAGTTGTTGGAGCAAGCCAAGCATTCATTTGGGTGATTTATAAACTCTAGCCAAGTAAGAAGACAAGTGAAGGAAGGTAAGGTTCGATCTTCTTTTATATATGTTATGGATGATTCATGCATGTTGTTGTGTGTAAAAGTGGATGAAATTCATGAAATATATATGTGTGGGGGTTGGCCGAATAGGAGCTATGTGGGTGAGATATGATGAATTGATTTTATTTAGTAATTTGATTGTTGTAGTTGTGGATTCTATGATGTAAAATGAGGATTTAATGGTTGGAAATGAAATTGTAATCGTTTGTGGATTATGGAAGAAGTTAATGTGACATTAGCATGGTTCCTTAAAATTATAAGAATAGAGTTGCTAGTGTGTAGGTTGTAAATATACTTCATGAATTTGGAAATGAGACATGTGTTTGGAAGATTGTAAGTTGGGTTGTTGTAATTGAATTTGAAAGAAGGAAGTGTGTTGTTATGGTTCTTGTTGCATTTGGAAGGTTTCGGGTGAAATGACATATTGGCTAGATTGTTTTGAATATTGTATGACTTGCTTGAAATTGTTATATCCCGTATTTTGGAACGTCAGATTATTTGCTGAGATGAGACCCACACATCGAGATTTTTTTGGGACATCTGAAAATTCATATGAATCACATATGAGAAGTTAAACACGACTCAAGAAGGACCCTTGGGCCAAATCAAAGTGGAAGTCCTCCAAACGAATATTTTTAAGAAAACGTTTTCGGGTGATCTGACGTCAAGGGGCAAAAACGGTATTATAAGTTTGGAATTTGGAAAGGTACCAAGAAATAGAAGTTGTAGATAATGTAATTAGCTTTCCAACCATAGGTCGTGGATCCCCAGGTGAAGTCGGTACAAGGAGATATGAACGTTTTAAGGTCGAAAGGTCAGTGGGCTAGGCCCAACTCGGGACCTAACCGAGTTGGCCCAAAAAAAACAAAAAAAATAATAAGGCCCAAATTTGTGAGGCCCAACCGGCCATGGTTATGGCCCAAGCCCATATTAAATAATCTTTGGTCAATAAATAAGATGACTAAGTCATCTTTATCACACAACCTCTAGAATATTCAAGAAGTTGAAGAACAAGAAAGAGAAGGAGAAAAGTTGAAGGACATTTCGGCCAAGGGTAAATTTCCAAGGAAAAATTGATAAAAATTCTTCAAAAATCAATCCCTACCAAGTAAAGGGTGCTTAACAAGGTGGAGTTGTTGTTGGAGCAAGAAAGATTCAAAATCATACAAATTGCGAAGTTGTAGTCAAGTGAGAAGTTGAAGAAGAAAGATGAGTTTTGATCTTTCTTTATGTGTTATGAATGGTTTATATGTGTTGTAGTATGTTAAAATGGATGAAATTCATGAAAGAGATAAAAATAGGGGTGTGGCCGTGAGGTATGGAACATGTATATGTGTGTAGAAATTGTGTTTTAATTAATTTATCTAGTGTTTGGTTGTTATTGTTGTGAATGATATGTGGAAAATGGAAGTTGAATAAATTTGGAGAGGTTGTAGTGTGTATGCTTGATGTTGGTCGTGTAGTTGTAGGGTAATATGGAAGAAAAGGAGTCAATCCTATTTAATGTTTTGGTTGTAGTTAAATTGTGGATGCTAGATTGCTAATGAATGCATAATAATCTTGTGAAGTTGAAGTAGGTGGAGGTTTGTTTTAGAAGTTATGTGAATTGAATGTAATGTTCTTGCATGCATGGAAGGTAATGTGGTTAGTATGATGTTGTTGGAATATAGATCATGAGGTTGTGATTGTTTTCATTAAAGTTAGAATGTTTTTGGAAGAAGTAGTAAGTTGATTGAATATGGAAGTTGTTAGTATTGTTGTTGTTGGAATTGTGGTTGATATTTTGGCCGGGTTTGAATTCCCGGGATTGTTGTTGATTGAAATTAGCCAAGTTGAACTTGGTGGGATGGAGTATTTATAGGGGAAGTGCTGCCGAAATTTCGGTAGCCAAATGTTTCCTTAAGATTCTAACTCTAAGTATCCTAATAAGAGTTTTGGTAAACATGACCAAACTGCAGATTTTGACGAGATTGCAACGTGAATTTGGAGTAGCAATAGGAGCGGAAAGAGGTATGTAAGGTTTCACCCTTCTTTCTATGGCATTTCTTAGACGTAATAAGTTGGGTACGCGCCACGGGGACAACTCTCTTCCCCGGAATCCGCATCCAAAGTTTTCCACTTTTTGTTCAATAGGATTGAACTAGAAAGTGTGCAAATGATGGAAAGACCTCTTAAACCCCTAAAACTTGCATAAGTGGGACCCGATTACCCTAGGACCCTCACAAGTAATGACATGACACGTAATATATGTAAATCATATACGTCACCCCATCCGGCCCGAGGTGGGCCCGCTACTCTCGGATTTTTCCTTACAGTCTTGCTTGACTTACTTGAAGTGTATCCAAAGGGAACCTTTGATCCCGATTTTGTTACCAAATGATAAATACTACGACTCCTCTAACGAGGGCACTTCCATGAAGATAACGATAACAATGATGTTAGATAAGAGAATATGCCTATGATACGTACTACCGGAACGACTATATGACTAAGATGACTAAGCTAAGTATCTTATGTAAACATGAAAATGATAAACTAATTTTTGAATCTTATTTATATTTCCTAGCTATGACTTTATTTTCTAAAAGATTTCAAAGTCTATGAACTGTCATCTATGATGCCCCGATTTCATTCTATGTTTACTTTAATATTATTCCCCGTTGGTAGTCTCACCTTAAAATACTCGTTCCTTCAAGGTGAGACAAAGCGATCACGAGAGTTCTATAATATAATTGGAGGTCACCGACCTTACGTCACTCCGATGACTACATGATTCTTCTTTGGGCTTTCCTGCGTGCCTATGAGACATATGTATATAGGATACGTAAATGCATATAAGACATGTAAATGTATGTAAGATATGTGTATATATTTTTAAAACATGCACATGACGAAAGAGCTAGAGCGCTATAGACGCCGATACATGCACATGATACACGTATATGTATGATAAAAGCACCAGAGCGCTATAGACGCTGATGTACCTACACGACACACGTATATGTATATGATAAAAGAGCTAGAGCGCTATAGACGCTGATATATGTACATGATATATGCATGTGTATACGGGGAAAATGGAGGTAAGGGCAGAGCGTTATGAACGCATATCCACCTGATCAGTTGGCATTACATGATATGATATCTTCCCGGACGCGGGATGCCCGGACGCGGGATGCCCGGACGCGGGATGTGTATATTTATGGTTAAATGGATCGGCTGCCGACGCCTCGGCAATATGAGATGTCCTATTTTATATGTATATGTATATGAACAAGGAAAGATTCATAAAGGAAAGCTAAGTACGCATAGCACCTGCCAAGGGTATATATATATATACAGGTTATGTTTCTACCTCAGGACATGTGCTATTATTCTCTTATGTCGTTATTTCTGTTTTATACTTTTCGTATGCTACTATTCATGCCTTACATACTCGGTACACTATTCGTACTGACGTCCCTTCTTGTGGACGCTGCGTTTCATGCCGCGCAGGTCAGCAGATAGGCGGATTTGATCCTTAGAAGCCTTACCAGCAGTGTTGACAGCGCTCCAGTTGTTCCGGAGCCCCACTTTTGTGGTACTATTTTGTGTATGTATTTTCGGGCACGACAGTACTCGACCCTTTCTATGTATAAGTGTACTATGTCTAGAGGCTCGTAGACAGATATGTACAGTCAGTCAGGTACAGTTAGATATATGGTGTTCTAGCATGCTAATGTTGATGTATAAGTGATAACGAAGTTTATTAGTCTGTGTTCAGAATGACGCCGCTAATGTTAATGTTCAAAAAATAAATATGGCACAGTTCATACGGCCTGCTAAGAGGAAAAAGTAAAAGGATAAGCAAGGGGTGCTCGGTACAAGTATCGGGTACTCGTCACGGCCCCTAGTCGGGTCGTGACAGAAATATTCTTGAATTGTGTTTGTAAAGTCTTGGGCAAGTATTTGAATGAGTAAGCATTGATGTTGGCTTGACTATATGTGATGGAATTGAATATAAATGAAATGCCGTTGAATTGTGCGACAAGAGTTGTTAATGTTAGAATATATTTTGGATTGATTAGTAAAGTTGTTAGTATGATTGTTGGTATTGTTTTTGATAATGTGGCCGAGTTGAATTCTCGGATTGTTGTTGATAAATTGGCCGAGTTAGATTCTCGGGGATGGTGTATTTACAGGGGAAATGCTGCCGAAATTTCAGTAGAATATAAATGAATTCATTTGAAAGACTAAGAAAAGTGTGTGTGACGATGAATCTAATGATTATGTAAATCTTCTTGAATGTAGACTAGCGATAACGAGCTTGGACAATTAAGCGTAGCTAATAGGACGTGGAGTAGGTATGTTAAGGCTTGTCCCTTTCTTTCAAAGGCATGATCCCGATGTTATGATTTCATAATTGTTTCCATATATTACTTGTTTTTCAAAAGTTATATGTTTATGATTCCAAGGCATGATTCTCTTCCCAATAACTCGTAAATGTTTTTCCAAAGTGTCCGTATTCTACCAAAACGGAGGTTTATGATTTTGTAAGCTCTTATGACAATAACGATGGATATGTTTCACAATGACATTGATGATGTCAAGGATGAGAATATTTCTATGATGACTATGATAAGAATGATTTCATGTTTAAAGGTACTTGGTATGACGATTGCTTTGATTTTCCAAAAATGGCTTCTGAAACGTTCGTGGAAGGTTCTGTACTTCAAATGCTCATAACTTTCTTATACTAAATCGGATCTACCCGAAACTTGTTTCTGAGTCTTCAGGTGTCGGTTTATGTACGCTGTTATTCGTTGCTAGTCTCATCTTATAATAATTGTTCCTTCAAGGTGAGACAAAGCGACCATGGTTATTCCATAATGTAATCGGAGGTTACCAACCTTACGTCACTCCGATGGATACATGACTTTCTTTGGGCTCTCATGCATGCTGCTTATATGATATATGTATATGACACATGAACATGATATATGTATATGTATATGGGGAATATGGGGAAAAGGGACATATGTGGTGCTATAGACGCATTGCCACCTAGTCAGTTGGCGTAACTTATCATCCCGGACGCGGGATGCCCGGACGCGGGACATATGTGGGGGAGCCGACGTGGTTCGGCGCTATGATATGTTCTATTTTCTATATATGAACAAGAAATGTTTTTTCAAAGAGTTAAGCATGCATGGCATCCGCCCTAAGAGGCACTCAGATGTACAGGTTACTCTTTTATCTCAGGATATGCTCTATGTTCCCATTCTGTAAGGTTTATAATTACATCCCTTACTATGTTACTATTCATGCCTTACATACTCAGTACATTGCTCGTACTGACCCCTTTTCTTCGGGGGCTGAGTTTCATGCCGCGCAGGTACACCCAGATGAGTAGAAGCTATTATAGAAGATGTTCCAGCGGAGTTGGCAAGCTCCATTTGCTCTGGAGTGTTGCCGGGTCAGAGTACTATGCTATGATGTCTTGTTCGAAGTTAGAGACTTTGCAGACAGAGTCGTGGGCATAGAATTTCAGTTTGTAAGCGGCTCCATCAGCCGATGTGTCTTATAGTATTATGCTACAGATCCATTATGATCACAGATTATACTTGATTTGAGTACGATGAAAGAGAAGTTTCTGAAGGCTTTACTATGTATTTCACTCTTACTTGACGTAAAGGTCGAAAGAGATTATGTATATAATAAGAGCCAGCGGGTTCGCTCGGCTCCGAATATGGGGTCGGGTGCCCATCACACTCTAGTAAGTTCAGGGTGTGACAGTCGGAGCATATCTAGACAATAAATTAAAGTGAAGGCTATGCTTCCGGGAACTCATATTCCCCTACTTCAAATTTAAGAATCTATTCGCTCTAGCTCGATGGACCTCGAGTGGCAAATAGTGACGAAGGAAAGCATCCACAAATTCTTGGCAAACCCGGGGAGGTGCATTTTCCTTTCTTGAGGATATCCAATTATTATACCAAAGAATCGCCACATCCCGGAGTCTATAAGATGCCAGCTCCACAGATTCAGTATTGGGGGCATGAATAATTTTCAATGTTCTCAACATCTCATCAATAAAACCTTGTGGGTCTTCATCCGGCTTTGAAAAGAAAAACTCTGGAGGGTTTAGACTCATAAAATCCCGGGACCGAGTACTAGTCGCCCTGTCGCCTGAACCTGTACTCTGCCGCTGTGCCTGAGCGGAAACTAGCTGTGTCAATAGATGAAAAGCTTCGGTCATTTGTTGACCCGAAATAGCTGGTGGAGGAACTGGAGGCATAGGAGCTGGGACTGAAGCCCCCTCTTGCTCTTCTAAATTAGATGGAGTGTGAGAGGTATTAGATGGAGCCTCATTTTGAGATTCACCTTCTTCTATATTCGTTGGTGGCTCCCTTTCTATCCGCCTTTCTGTCGTAGCCCTGCCCTTCGGGGCGGCTGTAGCTTTTCTCTTTGGCGGCATCACTGAAATTATAATGCACAATTAGGAAGGAGAAAATCTTATAACATGGCTTTATCGCACGATCTAGTAAGAAGAAGAATGGCCATTTTTCCTAAATGCCCCGCAACCTCTTGTTTATAAGTGTGGCGCGCTTCACACCCATAAACGAGACTCTGCAGGACACGGCTCGTAGAGACACCCTAGAACGGAACTGCTCTGATACCAATTGACACGACCCAGCTAGGGCCATGATGGGTACCTAGAGCTAGCTATCGAACACCACTTATTCTACTGCTCATCATGCTTATCCGGCATTCATTTACTATTTTCACACATCTAGCCATAGGAAAAACCAATATCGTTTCCAAGAGAATATCTACATTCACATACATAAGCCTCTCGGCTAGAAAAATGATATATAATATACAATGAGGTCATCATGGGACTTCTACTACCCACGTATACAAATCTACGAACCTCTACTGGAGTACTAAACATAAGGACGGGACAGGACCCCGTCGTGCCCAAAATCTATATATACACAAAAGAATGTGATCATAAGTAGCACCTCCAGAATAGTGGAGTGCTCCTATAAATCCGCTGATAAGCTCTTACGGATCTGCGTCGTCTCCCTGTCTACCTATGGGCATGAACACAAGGTCCAAAAAGAGAGGACGTTAGTACGAACATTGTACTGAGTATGTAAGGCATGAACAATAATGCTAACATAATAGAGAAATAATGGGACATGAAGTGAAGATACAACCTGCTTAACCTTTACAATAAAGCACATGTTATACATATCATATATACCATCATCGTTAACCCGTGTCCGGGTAACCATCGTACGCCGCCCAATAGTGGTGTCATGTCCGACCTTCTAGGCATGATGTAATCATAAGCAGCCCGCATTAGCGGTGACATGCCCGACCATCTAGGCATGGTGGAATCGTATGCAGCTTTCCTTCGCGGTGACATGTCCGGCCATCTAGGCACGGTGTGGTCTTATCATCATCATACACTTATCATAAAACATGCATTAGAACTCAAGGATAATCTATAACTATATCGGGGTGACGTAAGGTCGAGAACCTCCGATTCCATTATGGAGTAATCGTAATTATCATACCTCACCTTGAAAGGACTAGCATCATAAGGTGGGTCTAGCAACAATGAATAATATCAAAGAGTCGCATAAGGAACATTAGCTTCGTGGAGACATCATATCATGAGATTTAGGATCTTTTGACTTAGACTCATCATCATCATTACCATATTCGTGACATATCTCTTATCTTTATCTTATGAGAAGCTCTTTATCAACATTTTCTGGAATGTAAGAAAGTCATGGAGAGATAGGAGAATTCATGCCATAGGAGTCATGCCTTAGAAGAAGGGACTAGCCTTACATACCTTTTCGTTTAGCTACTTTATCACCTGAACGTTCCATTCCAAAATTCACGTTTCTACCTTCAAGAGAGTTCGTACTAATATTACATAATCGATAACATGAGCATGCTTGAACTAAAGCTAGAGAAAATTCGACAGCATCTCCTTTGTTTACACAACTTTCTCCATAGCATATATCAACTCTCAAAGGTCAATAACAATATTCATAATACCATACTCAACAATCTTCATCAACCATACATTATTCAATTCTCCTACTTCCATTTCAAGGGCATCTATATCCATGGTCATAATACAACATTACCTTCATCCTCATATAATGTTTCTTCCATAGTCTTAATATTGTTTATAACATAACTATACTTGTAACATATAAAGAATCATGATTCGTATTAAGCTACTACTAAAAAATGTCACTATTCTCATACTTGTAACCCATTTTCTATTTCCTTCTATAATCCAAGTCTTTCAACCTCTCAATACTCTAAATAACATGAATTGATCATAAAACTTACCTTTGATAGTGTAGGAATAGCCTTTGGATGAAAATACTTCACTTGAGAAAAATCCTAGCTTCAATCCAAAGAGGTTTCTTGATTTCAAGCAACCCTAGCTAGCATTCTTACACTTGATTCCCTTGAATTTATGATATTGATCTTTGATCTCCCTTGAATTCTTGTAGATGAAGTATGTACAATATTCTAGAGATTTGGAGAGAAGTGGAGAAGTGAGAAAATGAAAATAATAACGTGGGGTCTTATATTTATAACTGGGAAAAATCTGACCCGTCGTGCATTCTACGAATACTTATATGGTCCGTGTAAACTTATACGATCCATATAAGTGGCCGTGAAATCGCCTCAACAACATCTCATTTCTGTCCGTATAATTTTATACGACACATTATATGGTCCGTATAATTTTATACGGTCCATATAAGTGACCGTATAACTCTATCAGTGATGGGCCTTCACTGTAACGGTTATACGGACCGTATAAATGGTCGTATAATCCACTTTTTCTCCGATCTTGCTCTCGTCGCTTCGTTGATCTCCAATCCTTATGGAACCTTCTTAGCACTCGTTTAACACGTCATTAGCAATCTAAGGGGCATCATAACTCTTCCTCAAGACATTACTAATTCATCATTAGCTCGGTACTCTACAAAACTCTTCTGAAACACACCGTATACTTCGCCTGTCTTAATGAACTTTCTTCTCTTGCTTCAAACGTCTTTGGAATCTTAATTAGAACCATTAAATACTACTTGTCACTTATAGAAACATTATATACTTCTCACACTGCATTAGTCTATCTACCGTACGACGTCATGAAATTCTCCGAGGTGTAACAGTAAGGGTAAGGCAAAAAATAATAATTAAGTATATCTTGATTTTGCTCAAATGAAAACTATTTGGACCATGTATTTTTAGTAAGCACGACAAGTAAAATGGAACGAAGGGAGTATCATTTTGAGAATTTTAGACTACATAGCGAGAGAGGACCCCTAATTACCCTTGTGTAACTTCGAGCATTAGAACTCTTTTTTCCAAAATATTGCCCTTCCCGTAACTTTAAAATGTTGTTTGTAACTTGTGGGAATGGGTGACATGATTACCAAGGAAATCACGTGACTATTGAAGAAGAAAATCTAATATTGGAGGCTCAAGTTAAAGACATGAAAAGGTTTGACTAGTCAACATTAAAGGCTAACGAACTCGGTTCAGAGTTCCGACCAAAATATGATGTCCGGAATATGATTTATGACTTAGTTGGATGGTTGGCACGAATCTCAAGGTGCTTGGGAGTGACTCAGACACGTGAGTTGCATTCTAGTAGAAATGGAAGTTAAGAGTGACCACAATAAAAAAAATGTCTAAATAAGCTTAGATTCATGATTTGAAAGTTTCATTAGGTTTGTGTGACGATTTTTGACTTGTTCGCAAGTTTTTGTGAAATTTCGATGAGTTTCTGATATGTTTGGGTTGTTTTGCACTCATATTTGAGGTTTCAACGTCATTTCTTTGAGCATAAATTGTACATACCACTTTAAGCAATCTCTAAATTGTGTTCTGATTGAACTACTAGATTTATATCGTGATTTCGAAATCATAGCAATAAGAATCGCCGAATTTCAAGATTGTATGAGAGCGTTATGACCATTTTTCTTGACGGGTTGTTGCAGGTGCTAGTGCGACCACAATTGGTGGGTCTGCAAATGCGGAAACTGCAGCTATTAAAAATCTGACTTTGTTTCATTCATTCAAAATCAATTTTGGAGCTCGATTTGGGCGATTTTCTCAGCGTTCTTCTCGTCTTGAAAACATGGTAAGTTCTAACCCTTGTTTTGTTATTTCCCCATGAGTCCCATCGTTTATTTAGCGTTTGATATGTGTTTGGATTGAAAAGGAGAATTGATAAGGGGAATAGATATGATGATAGAAATCATATTGAGAAACAGAAGAATTCTGTGTGGGTACAATTATTATTTGAACGACGTGAAAAAATGCGATCTTTGTTGTATAATAGAACTAACACTAATACCTTAATTGAACCGGTCAATATCAAATCTGTTCATCAAAGTGAGGGGGATTTTGAGCCCCAAACCTAAGAGAATGTAATTTATATATTTGAGGGTGAATTCATGGATGAAATTAGTTTATTTTCTGGATTTAGAACCTATTGGTTATGGGTAAACCGATTTTCAAATAATTTTGCCCTTGGGGGGCTTCGTTTGACTTTTTGGGCCAAGATTATTTCTATAGCATTATGAGTATCTTTGGACTTGTTTAACCTCGTAGAGTACTATTTTGACTAGATTGAACTTGTTTAGTGAATTCAGAGGTGGTAGAGTTGCTGAAAGACTTAAGCTTTGCTCGGATCGAGACTGATATAGTACAGAGGTGTTGAGCAAGGGCAAGTCTGTTTGTGCGCTTTGGGACTTTGAATCTAAGGCAAGTTGAGACCTTACTTGATTCTTTTTGAAGTGTTTGGTTGGTAATTAACTTATATGTTAGAGGAAATGGGTAAAAAGGGGGTTCCGTATTTGTGAGGTGACGAGCACTTGTATGGGTATAAGTGTCATGTTTAGGTAATTATGTCATATATGAATTGTTAATTTTAATTAAGAATGCCAAAACATATGGGTATTAGGTGATAGTTGATTTTTTTTGGATTTGATTGCTTATGTAAGATATGAATCTCTTGATTGATTTCTTATATGTTCACATCACTCTGGAATTCTCATTTAAGGATTAAAAAGAGCTCATTTGACCCTTTACCTGTTACAGCGTCATTGCTTATTATGTGCATGTTACATTTATGCCTTTATATGGTATCTCATGCATATTACACTTGAGAATAGATATGATGATGCCCGACGGGAAATGGTTCCGGGAAAGTGATGCAAATGATAGCCGAATTAAGCCTAGTATTGAGATTGATAGCCGAATTGGCTGAGAACCTGATGGAAAATGGTTCTGGGTGGTATGGACCTCGCGAGTCCCCCATGGATCACGCAACCCTATTGAAGGAGTGTGTGTAAACCGTTTGCATTATGGCCTTTGCATTGCATCGCATGTCATATCATCTTCACTGACTCTCTGCTTATTTGCTTAATTGAAAGAACTGGATTGGTTTGTGGTTATCTGTCTTGACTTTTTATTAGGATATCTAATTGAATTGTGGAAACTTACTTGTCCTTTACTTGTTCGATTACATTTATGTTAGGATTTGGCTACTCCTATGCGCTTCAAGTGAGTCAAAAACCACGACCTATATTCCTATAGGATTTACCCAAAAAATTCACTATAACTGAGTGGATAATAGGTTTACAGCTTTCTTGTCAAATTTAAAGGACCTGTTTCTTCAACAGTCCACCTAAACAACCTAGTTTTTTAGTAATAAAGTAGCTAACCAACGAACAACTACTACACAATACTTGCAAAGGTAAATAGATGGGAATCACAAAAGAACCTAACAACAACTAAAGAACTAGATGGATAAATCTTAATAATCCCTTGTTTGGATAGTTGGCTCTTCTTGGCATGAAGGTGTTGACCGGGCTCATGCTTCTCTCTTCGTTGAGTATTTGTGGTTGTGGATTCCAAGCTCCAATGCTTGATCGTGCTGTGTATATATATAGTAGTAGTCACCACATTCAACGGTTGAATCGAAGAAGGTTTTGGTTTCATTAGTTGTTCCCGTAAACCAAACCTTGTTTGACTTGGATCTTCCTTCTTTCCATGTTTGCGCCTCAGCTTCCTTGTCCTACTACAATGCTAATTTCTAAGTTTATCAACTTATGGTATATTGTGGAATATTACCGAACTAAAATCCAACTCTTCCTTGAATAGAAATCAGTCAATACTCGGTCTTCTCCAATGTCGGCATGAAATACCTTGAGTCTCTGATGATAGGCTAGAAACATGAATTTTTTTTCCTTATTTCATATCTTTATTGACTATACTTTAATTATATTCAAGCTATAATGTAGTATTTTACACTCATTACGTGTGTTTCTTGTGTAGGACTTGTTTTTGATCAAACGAGCATGTTTGCAGCTTAAATTGAGGTTGTAGGATTTTGAAGTCTGAGTAGAAGTTCACGGGACAAATTGGGATCTAGTTCAGGGTTTGAGGACCAGATATGAATCCTAAATATTGAAGATAAATGATGAAAACATCAGGAAGCTTGACACATTGGGCCACGCCCCAGGCACCGTGCCTGTGGGAATTTTCTCAGCCAAAACCTGAAAATCAGGTTAAAAACGTTTGTGTTACATCCCATCCCTCAGTATGCTAATTCGCACTGGGAGTTAAGGCTATGGAAACGTAAGGGCAGAAGTGTCGTAAGAGTTCAAATGGCACAACTAAATTATTCCCAAGGTTAAGGAGGTTCATAAGCATGATTTGTAAGTATGGGAAGGTTTCCGGATCAAGCAAATTGAAGAAATTTAAGTTTGTCGGAATTCGGGGAAAATTAGGTAGAATTCAAGACAAGATTTTGGCCCAACTTTCAGGAGATATATCTCCTAGTAAATAAGGATTTATGGGATGTATAACCTATCTAAATTCAAGTTCATAGAGTCTTCTTTCCAATACAACAGACAGTTTGAAATCAAAGAAGCACTATACCCGGTACGGCCCATACAAAAATACGGCCCACATTGAGGAGGTGGGTTTACTATAAATAGGTGTTAAGGCCAGAAAATTCATTGTTTTTCTTCCCCAAAATACTCCTTCTTCTCTCTAAAACTCCTCCCCCCTCTCTCTAAGATATATACACCAACATATATCAAATCCAAGGGAATCTACACAAGTTGGAGTCTCGAAAGGTTCGTGGACTTTGTACCACCTTTATTATAAGACAACCCCCCGTGTCCTTTCTTAAGAGATGGAGAAATTGTCACTCGACAGCTCAAAGCTGACCGGTACAACCCGCGTGCTAGCCAGTCGGGATGCTATCTCTCTTCTCCTTCGTCACTCAACCATCAAAATATGGTATATAATTAACAAACTCTTTTTTTGATATTTACAACAAACTATACTGAACCACTTATCTATTCCTCTTTTGGGATCGTCGTCTTACTTCTTATTCTTGGAATTGAGGTGGTGATAAACTAAACTCAGCAAGGATTGAGGATTGTTTGAGGCAATTAAGGTGATATTTGATGAAATTGAATATATCTAGTTTTGGGTATGAACATGCAAGTAAGAAATCCATGAAATTGGCACTAGGGTTTGGAATTGACTATTGTAACTTGTTGGGTTTCATTTGAAAGGAACTGAATAATGAATATAGTTACAAATTGATAATGGAAATGTGATTCTTATGGGATTGTTGTCAATTATGAACCAAAAGGTGAAAGAATAGCTTTATGGCCCATAAACCGGGCTTGACGCTTAATGTACCTTCTTGTCGACCACAAATTGAATTGTATAAACTTGCTATAGGTTGTTTCTTGTTGTTGGGATTATCATGGATGGGGAAATATAATAAATACAGGGGAAATACTGCTCGAATTATCGTAGAGATACATGCCACTCACCTACGTAAATGCGAGATTAGCCGATGGTGATAATAGAAATGTTCTATGATTATAGGTCAATATTGAGGCGTAACAAGCGGATTGTGGTAACGAGAAAGCGGATTATCTTAAAGGTATGTTAGGGCCTTCATGTTCTCTTTTTTCTGGTATGATTCCAACTATACGAGCAAATGAACGTCCTAAAAGAAGTGACTCTGTTCTAAGTCTTAAAGATGTTCATGTCCTTTTCCCTCGTGTTATGTTGAGCAAGTTGATATGTTTTATTTTTCATATTTATGTCATGAATTATTTCCAAGATGAGGAAAGGCTTATGAAATCATATGTATGTATATTCTTGGATCTTGCCAAGGCTTGATAATGTTCATGTTAGCTCTATAATGTTTTTAGGGGGTGCCGACCTTATATCACCCCGAATGGCTTGGCATTGCTAATCCATGTGTTCATGCATCATGTATATGTGTGTGTGTGTGTGTGTGTGTGTATAAGATAACACCCCGGGCTATAACCGGGGGCATGGAATTAGTGTGCTATTACACAACTATAGTTGGACATGTTATATTATGAGATGAGCCCCAAATAGAGGCGTATATGATATGATACTAGCCCACAGAGGCCTATATATGTATATGTATATGTATATGTAAAAGAGTCAGCATGCATAATGTAAGCCCTCAGAGGCATCCAGGTTCTAGGTTGTTTCCTTCCAATCTTCCTTACTCATGTTATCTATACTTATGTTATCTTTATGTCATGTTTATCCTACCTTACATACTCGGTACACTTTTCGTACTAACGTCCCTTGCGGGGATGCTGCATTCATGCCTGCAGGTCTGACTCTTCAGATTGACGTACCCATTCAGTAGGTTGCTCGAGTTCAGCGGTCGACCAGCGAGTTCCACTAATTACAGACTTTATTTTCTGTCATTTTGGTATGCACTGTATATATGCATATTTTGGGTATGGTGGGGCCTTGTACTGACCGTTATGTCAGTTAGATACACTCTTAAAGGCTCATAGACATGTGTCCTGTGTGTAGGTTTCTTATGTATAGCCTTGTCGGCTCTGACTAGCATGTACAACTTTTGGTATGGCCTTGCCGGCCTTGTTATGACTTATGCATCCTCGTGGTGGCCTCGTCGGCCCGTGTATATATATGCATGGTTATAGTCCATGCTGTGCAAGTTGATGATGGTTGACATAATTTCTACTCGTCAGTCTCGTATACGTAGGCCTTGTGTTACACCTCGGAATTTTCGGATTTGTTGCCTTATGAGCAGGATAATGTGAGCTTAACGTAATTATGGAATCCTTACGAGATTAAGGGAAGTATTAGATAGCTTAAAAGTGCGCGCCATAAGGGTTCAAAGTTGTATGAACATGTGAAATTTGGTTTGTTGAAGGAAGTGAAATGTAAGTCGTGTTAGGAAAGGTTTTCGCCATAATTGAGCTAATATTTATTTGGTAATGTCTTGAGGGGATGCTATACGGCCTATTGTGTGGTTAATGAAGTGTTATGTAAGTGCCAAGAAGGTTCCACGAGGATTGGAAGTCAAACGAATCAATGAGAGAAAGTTTCGGATAACTGTGAGTTGTACGGCCACTTATACGGTCTTTATAAGGGGGTTCCATAAAACATGATCTTTAAAGAAAGGGATATTTTCATGGTGGTGTTATACGGTCCACTTATATGGACTATATAATATTATACGGACCGTATAAATAATCTGTATAAGTCCATCGGGTAGAATTTTTATTTTTGTATAAATAGATGACTCTTGTTCTTTTATTTCATTTCTCACATATCCACAAGTCTTGAGAGTTCCAAACCCTTCTCCAAGCATATTCCACTCCAACCCAAGAGAAAACAAAGATCAAGAGGCAAGAATCAAGGTACCCATGTGTTAGAAATCTTGCTAGGGTTAGTAGGCTACAAGAAATACTTGGGTATTGAAGCTAGGGTTTTCATATAATTTGATAGCTTCTCTATGAGATAAAAGGTTAGTTTTTCATGCTTATTTCATGTTATCATGAATGCTTGGTTGTTGAACAACTTGGGTAGAAGAAGAAAGTAGAAAATGAGGTCTAAATGTAGCTTTTATGATGTTTTTGAGTAGTAAGCTAACTTGAGTCATGATTCTTAGTATTATACGGGTATAATCTTGTTATGGAAGGTAGTAATAGTGATGAGGAAGTTCTGTATGAAAATGTGCTAAGGTTGGGTGTGAAGTTGTTAGTATAAGTTGAACACGAGGATGAATTTTGAAGACTTAATGGAATGTGATTACTTGATTATGATATTATGGATGTTATTATGGATGTTTGGGAGTTGTTTTGTAAAATGGTGGAAGTTAACGAGATAGGGGAAATGCTGCCCAATTTTCACTTGATCATGAATTATTCTAGTTTGAATTTAAGAGTATTATTGAGGCTTAACTATGGTATGAATCCTTCTAAATATAGATTGTCCAAGCTTTGACGGTGAACATTAAGTAGTTAAGAAGACGAAGAGGTATGTAAGACTAACCCTTCTTTCATTAAGGCATGATTCTTTTGCTATATACCCTCTCATGAGTTCCATAATGTCTTCCAAATGACTCTATCTCTAAAATTACTAAAGCTCATGATCCTCGATACTTTAATGACACTATTACCTCCCTTATATGATAGTTGATCCCCTAAGGATAGATGTGATGAAAACGATGATGGTAATGATGTTGATGATGCTTATGGACTCTTATGTATACGTGTCTAAGTATGTATGACTATTATCTAACACCCAACTGATATGGCAGGGTATGATACCTATCGCGCGCACACCACTACAGTTGGGTACGGATAACACTGAGCCTTGGTAGGGAAAGTATGTATAACATTGAGCCTTGGTAGGGCCAGGTATGTATAACATCAAGCCTTGTCATGGTCGGGTACGTGAAACACCGAACATTCATGGTCGGGTATGATACAAATATATATATATATATATATATATATATATACACACACACACACACACATGAGTAAGCAGTAGAAATGGAAGGTCCCTATGAGAGACAAGTAAGTAAATAGGATGATGGCCACTAGAGGTACAAATGGCTATATTACCTCATGATTCTTTTATCTTATGTTATTTCTTATGCTATTTCTCGTGCTCCTACTATGATGTTAATTATGCTTTACATACTCAGTACATTATTCGTACTGACGTCCTTTTATTTGTGGACGCTGGATCATGCCCGCAGGTGGACACAGAGAAAGACTTGATCCATATATTATTTGCTCGGGGACCGCATAGAGGAGCTCCATTTGATCCGGAGCTGTAGCTATTGGTATTATTCTTTTGTGTACATACATATGGGTATGGCGGGGCCCTGTCCCATCTATATGATGTTACATACTCTCTTTAGATGCTCGTAGACAGTCGTGTATGGTTAGATGTCTTTTAGCCTTATCGGCTTATATTTTGTATATCATTTTGTTAGCTTCGTCGGCTTGTGTATATGTATATGGGCATAGTTGTTGATGATGAAATACATGTGTAATTGCCTAACGAGATTAGTATTATTGATGTATAGAACCCACATGGAGGTCATGTGGCTCACCTAGATGTGAATGTGAATATACGATAAGAGGTGCCCGGGTGGGTTAGCACCGGGTGCCCGTCATGGCCCTCCAGTTAGGTCGTAACACCTTATCATCCCAGGTGTTGTGAGCAATGTATGACAGATATTACAGGTAGGCACTTGGCCTTACGGTTGGGTGCCAGTCATTCCCCTCTGGCTTGGGGTGTGACAAAAGTGGTATCAGAGCAGGTCTGTCCTGGGGATGTCTACGAGTCGTATCTAGTAGAGTCTTATTTATGGGTATGTAGCGCGCTATACTTATAAAAAGGAGGCTATAAGACATTTAGTATTGTCTCCTTCCTTTGTGATCTAGATCATGCGATAGAGCCGAGTCGTAAGAAAATTCGTTCTTAATCCTATTTTCCTATTTTGAATTGTAGCGATGCCTATGACAAGAAAGACCCTGGTTAGTAGGAGTGTGGGTATCGCTACGAGGATAGACGCTAGACAGGTGCCACCCGCTAGTATGGGTGAGGCATAAGTTACACTATTGAGTCAGACCCATCAGAGATCATGGTTTCTATTGAGGAGGATCCGTCCAAGGATCCATATGAGTCACCCGTTTGAGCAGTTTCAGTTCCGCCAACAGCAGATGGGGTGAGAGGAGTTTCTACCTCACTAAGGCCCTTAGTTTCATTATTAGGGCCTGTTGATCAGGGTATGAGGGAAGCAGTCTAGGGATTGGCACAGTCGGGTTCCCCTCAGGCTCAACACTATGTCAAGGTATTTATGTACACCAGCTCTTTCGAGGTGCCGAATAGTCCACAGTCTTGGGAGTCCGTCAATTAGAGTTCGCCTGTGTATGTCATGAGATATAAGGAGGAAAAGGAGAGTAGTCGGGCCAAGAGGATGAGGGTAGCTGATAAGGATAGGAAGATTCCGCTCCAAAGTGTGTCTGATCGAGGCTCTCATATAGGACCGAGGCAGGACGGTTACAAGTACATTAATCCCTCCATTGAAATTGCCTATATATATACACTTATGAGCCAGAAAGCAACTTATTACTTGTTATACGGGAACGAATGATATTCTAGTAGCAATAGACCGAGATTGTAAAGAAGCGACCTAAAGTAGAAGTAACGGGAGCGCAAAACTGCTCTAGTAGGCTAATGAAATATGAGATTTCACCGACAGATGATTAATGCGCAAATTGAGTCTCCCTTTGTGAAGTTGTATTAAAAAACCCTGGACTTACATTATGTTGAGTTATTCGGTTGGGAGTAAGTTAGATGTGTTGTTTAACTCTTTACGGGAGAAACCATACAAGCATGTGTTTATAGAGAATAGTCAAATTAGGTAACGTATCGGAGATTATGTCAGCCAGGGGTACAAACCAAACACAGAGGTATGACACCGCTAACAAGTAAGGATGATTAAAATAAGAAAAATTGACTATAAAGGAACACCTCATGGGAACTTCGGGAGCAGATAAGAGGCAGCTGGATGATGGAGGGATAGGTATCAGTCAACCTAAGCATTGTAAGTAAAGTAATTTACCCACGAAAAAGAAGAGTTAAGGCATGATAACAACAAGGGTCGTAGGTAAAATTGGATAGGGTGATGGTAGATGATGCAAGCACAGGAGTCCCTTTCACGAATACCAGCTGCAGCATCTAACAATTATTTGAGAACAGCTGTGCAAGCCGAACTTAACAACAGACTGGTTGTAGTTATGGACAGGAAAGTGAGTTGACGATTTAATAAGTGCTTTCCAGGGAATCTTCATTCCCGGAAGAATAGAAGAATGCTTGTGTTAGCAAGCAATGTGAGGCAAGCTAAAGCCGAATTAGTGATTTAGGAAGATCAGCAGGACTAGGTGACGCCATAATAATAAAAATATGAACGATTGGACATCGGAAGGATACCGATAAGTGATTAAGAAATCACTATTGTAAGTCAACCACCATGGGAAACATCACAAGTAAGATTCGTAGGGTAAGAAATATCTGCAACAGTCAAATATAGTATTTGTATATGTACATGCCCCTTTTGGGCACCCAAATAACGCTGAAGCCGCCATAGTACGAGATGTCAATCCCGATGGAAATTAAGTCACAGGGAAAGAGAAAATTAGAGGTAACAAATCAACACGTGAGAGGCAGCAGTCTAAGGAGCTAAGGTGGTGGCTAAACCCCATAAAGGGGAAAGGGGGGGGGGGGGGGGGGGGGAGGACGAAGCAATAATATCTAGCATACTGGATCTTCCAGCAATCAACCAATATCAGGATTATAGCAAGGTTAAGGGGCAAGGGGAACTATGATGCGGAATAATCAAGAAGGGTGCGTGAATATGAACGATAAGTTTACTAAGAAAGGAGAAACGGAACGGGAAATATAACGGAACATCAAAATACTCAGACGATTAAGGCAATGAAGGTAAAAGTAGTTAAAAGGATGTTGAATTAAAAGAAGCTACTCAATTATGAAGGAAGGTAAATGGATTCATAAGTTAGTAATAGGCTAAGAAAGGTCAAGTTATAGATGAGAGATTGCAGATGTGCTGTGAAAGGATGACAAAAAGGATATCATGAGTCTGAATGAGTACATTTCGGTTATCTAACTAACCACCTTCTTCATAAGCAAGTCAACTGTCAAGGTTAACATACAAGGAATGGAGTAAGTTTATAACAGAAGACTTCAGGGCTACCAATAAAGGAAAAACACGTGTGGGGATCCGACTAAAGTTACTACGGTAAAGAATATGGCGAGACCATGACAAAAAGGGAGTACGATAAGTTACCCCATAACATCGGATTTATAGAAGCGGTAGGTACTCAATACGGAGGCAAAGTATTCACATTATTGCTGTTAAATATGTTGGTTGGGAAGTAAGGGGCAGCATCAACGTTGAGACCGCAAAAAAGGAGTTCCAAATCATATGGGGACTAAAACAACTGGTGCATATATATAGAGAGTGTCGGTGGAAGGTCAAGTGGAAAATTAACCAACGGATGGCTCTAAAGAAGGAACTAGAGACGTTAGCCACCTCACACGAAGAAGCAATGATAGTGTCACGACCCGGCTAGGGCCATGACGGGTACCCAGGGCTAACCACTGAGCACCACTCGTTATATTACTCATTCTGCGTACAGTTGTATTTCTTATGCTCATAATCGTAGGAAAACCATTTTCATTTGAAACATAGTTACCTTTGTATACATAAGCCCTTCGACTATCAAAATAATGTATATACAATAAGGACATCGTGATACCATACTACCCATACATACGTATCTACGAGCCTCTACTAGAGTACTAGACATATGGACGGGACAGGACCCCGTCGTGCCCAAAACATATATGTACACAAAATAAAAAATAATGGCACCTCCGAAACAATGGAGTGCCCTCAAAGTCTGCTAGTAGCTCCTATGAATCAGGGCCGCCTCCTTGTCTACCTGTGGGCATGAACACAGCGTCCAAAGAAAACGGACGTCAGTACTAGCAATGTACTGAGTATGTAAGGCGTGGATAATAACATGATAAGAGCATGAGGGATAGCATAAGATAAAAGAACCGTTCATTTCCCATAATACTTTTTAAACATTCGTCATACGTACTTACCCCTTTATTCTCCTAGAGATACACTTGTTACATCCACATGCTTACATATGCAATAATTTACAATGCAGTACAGCCACGTACCCGGCCATACAGGCTCGGTATCACCCGTACTCAGCCCTCCTGGGACTCGATGGTATCCGTACTCAGCCCTCCCGGGACTCGATGCTATCCGTACTCGGCCCGGGACTCGATGCTATCCGTAACTGAGCAGTGGGAGTGCTATGCATACATACATACATATACATAAAAATACATAAATGAAATCAATATCATCCTTAGCATTACCATACATCTATCATTAAAGCATACATTAGAACATTGAAGGAAACTATGGCGATGTCGGGGTGACATGAGGTCGTGGATCCCCGATTACATTATGGAGTGATCATAATCATCATATCTCACCTTGATGGGAATAACGTTTTAAGATGAGTGTACACAAGAAAAAGCATCAATGGAACCATACATAGAATCATTAACCTCATGGGCATCATATCTCACTTTAGGATTCTTTAGACTTAAACTCATCATCATCATCCATTATTATACTCATGTCTTATCCATTTTCTTTATCTTATACATATGTAGCTCCTTAGAGTCATAGGCTCATAAATTCCGTTATGTAGGAAGATCATGGAAAAATTGGAAGATTCATGCCATAGGAGTCATGCCATAGAAGGAAAGGATTAGCCTTACATACCTCTTTCATTTAGCTATTCTATCGTTTGATCATTCTTCTTCGTTGCTCACGTTTCTACCTTCAAGAAAGTTCGTATTAACATTAGCTAATCGATTATAAGAACATGCTTACTAAAGCTAGAGAAAATTGGACAGCATTTCCTTTGTTTATACAACTTTTCCCATATACCATATCAACTCCTAACCATCCATAACAACATTCACAATATTATACACAACAATCATCATTCATCTACATTTTCTACATTACAAAATTTCACTTCAATTCCTCCATAATCATGGTCATAATTCGCTATTGCGTTTTCTCACATATAATACTTATCCCATATTCTAAATGTCACTTATAGCATGCTTACAATCACAACATATCAATATTCATGACTCATTCCAAACTACTACTCACAATCTCATAATCCACATCTTTGTGACCCATTTTCTATCTCCTTCCATTATCTAAGTCTTTCAACCTCTCATTACCCTAAACAACATGGAAAGATCGTAAAAATTACCTTAGATAGTGTAGGACTAAGCCTTGAGTGGAAACACTTCTCTTTCACCAAAACCCTAGTTCACTTCCATTGGAATTCCTCAGCTTGGATGAACTTTAATGTGTCTCATACACTTGACTCTCTTTGTTTGATGAAGTTGATCTTGAATCTCTCTTGAGTTCTTATGGAAGAAGTATGTAGAGACCTCTAGAAGCCTTGAGAGAGATAAATAAGTGTGGGAAATGAAATTAGTGAAGTGGGATCACATTTATATAATTGAACTTAACTCAGCCCGTCGGGACTTCCACGGACACTTATACGGTCTGTATCACATTGCACGGCCCGTATAAGTGGTCGTGGTTTACCACTAGGCAAACATCATCTCTGCTGGGTGTTATACGGACCCTTATACGGACCGTATAATGTTATACGGACCGTATATGTTGGTCGTATAACCCCATTTCCCTGAAATGATCTCCGTTGTTCGTTTGATCTCCAATCCTTATGGAACCTTCTTGACACTTGTTTAACACTTCGTTAACAATCTAAGGGACATTATAACTCTTCTCCAAAATATCATTAAGCCATCATTAATTCGATACTCATAAATCTTGCCCGACACACAACCTATACCTTGCTTTCCTTAACAACTTCCGTCTCCTACCTCACATGTCTTTGAAATCTCATTTAGAATCATCAAATGTTATTTCTTACTTATCAACACATCGTATACGTCGTTCCCTTCGTTAGTCTATTCACTGTACATTAACAAAAAAATTTCGGGATGTAACATTCTTCCCCCCTTTTGGAACATTCGTCCTCGAATGTTAAGCACTTGGGAATTCTACGAACATTTCGCCAGAGTTTCCCCTGTAATATGGCACTACCATCCTATCACAACAGCCCACAATAACATTTCCTTACAGGGCCATAACACAATAACAATATAAGTTGGCCACCCACGACCCATATGCATAAAAAGAAAACATGCATACCTCATAATCCCGATGTTTCATCGTGTATCTCTTCTTGGGGCTGAAATAAGTGCGGGTATTTGGATTTCATACACTCTTCAGCTTCACAAGTCATTTCCTCTCGGTTGTTATTTTTCCATAAGACTTTACCTGAGGCTACTTCCTTATTTCGAAGTCTTCGTACCTGCCTGTCTAATATGGCAATGGGCACTTCTTCATAGACTAGATTTTCTGTCACTTGAACATCATCTATTGGAACAATCCTCATAGGATCTCCAACACACTTGCGGAGCATTGAGACATGAAAAATTGGATGGACTAATTCAAGTTCTAGAGGCAAGTCCAATTCATAAGCTACTTGACCCACCTTGCGGATAATCTTATAGGGTCCAATGTATCGAGGACTTAACTTTCCTTTCTTACCAATTCTCATCACTCCTTTCATTGGCGACACCTTCAAAAATATCCAGTCATCAACTTGAAATTGTAAGTCTCGTCGGCGGTTGTCCGCATAAGATTTTTGGTGACCTTGGGCTGTCAATAATCGATCTCGAATCACCTTGACTTTTCTACTGCTTGTTGAATTAACTCAGGGCCTATTAGCTGTACTTCTCCTATTTCTCGAAATGTATCGATCTTTAGGAACTGGTAGAGAACCAAGCATTTTGACAAATTTTCATAGGTAGCTTATATGATTCCTTACACTGCCACACCTATTTCAGCTCTACATCCATCCTCATCCTTGAACAGTACCGCAGAATTGTCTCACACAAGTTTACTCCTTATTTCCTTCTTCATTCCCACTGCTCACTTCCAGTTTCTCGTCTAAATCTATCTTACTGCATTTACTGCGCTATGCGGCGTTAATTTTCCTTGCGTTTGAGTACCTTAAGCTTGAAACTCTCGCACAATCTATCAACTTTTTCTTCTAAATGGCCATACATATCTTTTCCTTTTGAATGTAGATTGCTGCCATATAGTATTTACACGTTTTTAGATAATTCATTTCCATTTCGGCCCTCTCTTATTGCTAGCGCCACATCTTTCCATTGGCAAAGGCATTACTAAATTCTGAGTCAAGCACTCCGCCTTTAAGGCTTTCACTATACAATGCTTCCTAAATTATTATGCGACATTGATACTTCACATCCATGTAACTTGTTCGCTGTGACTATTTTCACTTGACTTTCCATCTCAATCCATCATTCACTTCCCCCCTTTTTGTCCGAATCTTACCCTCGTCACCTGTAACTCCTTGCTATAAAATCATTCATGTGAGCCCTTATTATATGGAGACACCAGTTTATTCCTATCTACCTTGTGCTTGAGCTGAAGCCACGATACTCACGCGATGTATCTCCTTGGGATTAATACTACTCTTATGTCATATGCACATCTGTTAACTCTACCCCGTAATTTATTTATTATTGTACGACTGCCATGTTGGATTCTCCGCCCGTCTTACGTTCTACGGCCCATATCCCGTGTCATCTCATTCTTACGCCTTCGGCGGTCACATTGCCTCGGATAGTCAGAGGCTACTTCTTTGATGGTCTCTGTTGGTTATCCGCTTATTGCCACCACTATCAACTATAAGAGGATTTCCTTTAGCCCTATGCTTCTTTCATTACTTCTATCAACACCAATAGACCATCTTGTATGCTCACCATTTCCACTAAAATAAATCATCTTCACTCTATACTCTCTATACCGTATCGTCCTCAACTTAGCCTCTCTTAACTCACATTTTCCTCAAAAATCTTTCTTTAAGACTTTCATTGCATAACTCACCGAGGACGTGACTCCATTTGTTGTTGTCTTGATATATATATAAAGTCAGTTCATTGATCATTCACAATCAAACCTTATTTCTTCTTTTGGATTAATTCTCATCCTTTTTCTTAAATGATTTCATTCATAGGACAATAGTCCTAAACATTGAGTATCATTGACTCCCCTTTGATAAAGCTGCAACTTAAGATTCAACGTCGCTCTTTGCATAATCTCCTCTGATCAATTCACACTGCCATAGAAGTACTATCCTCCACTACCTCAACATATTAATGGCAGGGTAATACATGGCCCTTTTAGAATTCTCCGAAAAGATGTTGTGTAAAGTCGCCCTCCACATATAAGATATCTTACTCGATAGTTGGTTCCATACCTCGGGTCATAATGTAATTAGCCACACCGCTCTCACGGCTTGATTAAAAGTTTCAATCGCTTCACGACACCTACTAACATTTCCTCGTAGTATTAGGGGATCCGCAGGTTTTGATTCTCTTCCATCCTCCGCTTATCGAGTTACTGCTCTAGTGGGCTTCCCTCCTATTGCCTCACTCCTACACTTCCTTCTTTGTTTCTAACACTTCTACCACGTACATCACATATGCTGGGCGTTCATCACTTGTCATCCTTTTGTTTTGCCGATCACTTTTATCTTATTTTCGCTTTTCCTCATATCTATAATAGCAATCCCTGTCGTAATATCATCCGAATAGATTCCTGGAGGTATAACTTAAACTATAACACAGAACAAAACCGCGATCACAAGGTCAACCAGTTACTAGGCAAAGCGTTTTTGTGAACACATCTCTTCTAGTCTCTTTTCTCAAAGTATCACCAAGGTCATTTAAGTTAGCTTATAGTGACATGAAAGTCTCTCCCACTCTATTCCTTAGGCGAAGCATAGCTTAATAATCTGATTTGGTGCATCGTGCATCGGCTTACACACACACATCAAGTTTATCTCATAAATTAATGCTTCCCAAAGGCGAAGAGAACTAGCCAAACTTTCTAACTTACAACTTCTTCTGGAGTGCTTATCCCTTTAATTCTCCTTAGTATATAAAAATTCTTTCTACCTCAAGCACACCATTCTCCCTTCCTATGTTCTTTATTCCATCCTAACCTATTCATCCTTTCCTTATTATAATACATACTTGCTATGTTTATCCCACATTTTGGTCACTAGCTCTGTCCTTCATCACTCGTTGCTGGCCTTCTTTTCTTTTCACGACAATTATATCTACAGTTCACACAATTTTATTTAGATTCTTGGGAGAATTTCGGCAGAGTTTCTCTTGTAAACATAACAATCCCAAACCTGGACATAGCTCAGAAAACACGTCCGATGCCTCAATAGGACATATATCGGGACACACATAATATGCAACTCAGCAACACAAGATCACTTACCATTAAAGGATATAAATAATAGAGCTTGTCTCATAAGTTGTGCCTGCACACTCGGTCTAGAATTCCAATATATATACATACACATATTATTTATGTTCACTCACTGTCAATCAACTTACTCGTAAATCACGATTCAGGCTATCACTAGGTCACTAACAAATATAGTCATCTCAAATTGTTGGATTAGCTCAGATTTTTCACCTCAACACAATCATCACATTGGGAGTAATATATGACAGTGTAGGACCCAAGTCAATCGACGCATACAGATCATAAGAGATTACTGAAAATGTACCTGGGACAATATCAGAGGGATACTCAAGATCCTGTCGCCCAGCTAATGCATAGGTATGGCGTTGGGATCCACTCGGACTAGGCAATTCTCTTTGATCTCTATCACAACCTACTGCTATCTGTGGCCTCCGCCTAGGAGGGCGTACTGATTATGAAGAGCCAGCTACCACTCCCGTAGACCGAACCTTACCTTTACCACGTAGCGATGGACAATCGCGCCTAAAATGTCCTGGCCGAGCACAGGCATAACAAACATCCGAACCCAAGCGGCACGGTCCAGAATGTAACTTTCTGCATTGACTACATCGCGGTACGGGTAATCTCATCTGGCTTGAATCACCCCTAACCCGAGAACTGGGAACTCTGAGACTCTGGGCGGCCTAGAATAAGTAGATCCCTCAAACCTGGGTCCAAGGAACTGTGGAGGAGCGCTAGTTGTTGAACGAATTGAGTGCCTGGAGAATTGTTGTCTCGGAGAGCCCCTAAACTCATGATCAAACCCTGGAGAATTAACTCTCTTTCTCCGACCCCTGTTACCGTGGCCCACATCCTGCCACTGAGCTTGAGCAGCTACTAACTGAGTCAGTAAAAGAATCACCTGTCTCATATCTTGGTCCGAGGGATCTAGAGGAGGGACTGGGGGTGCGGGAGCTAAAGTTGAGGCTCCCCTCTGATCCTCTAAAGTGGGTGAGGTACGGGAAAACCGAGATAGGGCCTTATTTTGGGGTTCACTCTCCTCCATATCCGTAGATGGCCCCCGTTCAAGCCCTTCTGCAATCACTGCCTTGCCCTTCTGAAATCATAAAAGCACCATTAGGGAGGGAAAATCTTATAACATGACTCTATAGCACGATCTAGTAAGAAGAAGAATGGCCATGTTTCGTAAATGCCCTGTAGCCTCCTGTTTATTAGTGTGGCGCGCAACACACCTTAAACAAGACTTTACTAGACATGGCTCGTAGACACTTCCTAGGACTGAACTGCTCTGATACCACTTTTGTCACGACCCGGCTAGGGCCATGCCGGGTACCTGGGGCTAACCACTGAGCACCACTCGTTCAATTACTCATTCTGCGTACAGTGGTATTTCTTATACTCATAATCGTAGGAAAACGATTTTCATTTGAAACGTTATTACCTTTATATACATATGCCCTTCGACTATCAAAATAATGTACATACAATAAGGACATCATGAGACCATACTACCCACACATACATATCTACGAGCCTCTACTAGAGTACTAGACATATGGATGGGACAGGACCCCATCGTGCCCAAAACATATATGTACACAAAATAATATATCAATGGCACCTTCGGAACGATGGAGTGCCCTCAAAGTCTGCTAGTAGCTTCTATGAATCTGGGTCGCCTCCCTGTCTACCTGTGGGCATGAACACATCGTCCAAAGAAAACGGACGTCAGTACGAGCAATGTACTGAGTATGTAGGGCGTGGATAATAACATGATAAGAGCATGAGGGGTAGCATAACATAAAAGAACCGTTCATTTCTCATAATACTTTTTAGACATTCGTCATACGTACTTACCCCTTTATTCTCCTAGATATACACTTGTTACATCCACATGCTTACATATGCAATAATTTACAATGCAGTACATCCACGTACCCGGCCATATAGGCTCGGTATCACCCGTACTCGGCCCTCCCGAGACTCGATGGTATCCGTACTCGGCCCTCCCAGGACTCGATGCTATGCGTACTCGGCCCTTCCGGGACTCGATGCTATGCGTACTCGACCCTTCCGGGACTCGATGCTATCCGTAACTGAGCAGTGGGAGTGCTATGCATACATACATACATATACATAAAAATACATAAATGAAATCAACTTCATCCTTAGCATTACCATACATCTATCATTAAAGCATACATTAGAACATTGAAGGCAACTATGGCAATTTTGGGGTGACATGAGGTCGTGGATCCCCGATTACATTATGGAGTGATCATAATCATCATACATATGTATCTCCTTATAGTCATAGACTCATAATTTCCGTTATGTAGGAAGATCATGAAAAAATGGGAAGATTCATGCCATAGGAGTCATGCCATAGAAGGAAAGGATTAGCCTTACATACCTCTTTAGTTTAGCTATTCTATCGTTTGATCGTTCTTCTTCGTTGCTCGCATTTCTACCTTCAAGAAAGTTCGTATTAACATTAGCTAATCGATTATAAGAACATGCTTGATATAGCTAGAGAAAATTGGATAGCATTTCCTTTGTTTATACAACTTTTCCCATATACCATATCAACTCCCAACCATCCATAACAACATTCACAATATTATACGCAACAATCATCATTCATCTACATTATCCACATTTCACAATTTCACTTCAATTCCTCCATAATCATGGTCATAATTCACTATTGCATTTTCTCACATATAATACTTATCCCGTATTCTAAATGTCACTTATAGCATGCTCACAATCACAACATATCAATATTCATGACTCATTCCAAACTACTACTCACAATCTCATTATTCACATCTTTGTGACCCATTTTCTATCTCCTTCCATCATCTAAGTGTTTCAACCTCTCGTTACCTTGAACAACATGGAAAGATCGTAAAACTTACCTTAGATAGTGTAGGAATAAGACTTGAGTGGAAATACTTTCCTTGCACTAAAACCCTAGTTCACTTCCATTGGAATTCCTCGGCTTGGATGAACTTTAATGTGTCTCATACACATGACTCTCTTTGTTTGATGATGTTGATCTTGAATATCTCTTTAGTTCTTATGGAAGAAGTGTGTGGAACCCTCTAGAAGCCTTGAGAGAGATGAAGAAGTGTGGGAAATGGTATTAGTGAAGTGGGATCACATTTATATAATTGAACTTAACTCAGCCAGTCGGGACTTCCACGGATACTTATACGGTCCGTATAACATTTCACGGCCCGTATATATGGTCGTAGTTCACCACCAAGAAAATATCATCTCTGCTGGGTGTTATACGAACCCTTATACAGACCGTATAAGTTGGTCGTATAACCCCATTTCCCTGAAATGATCTCCGTCCGTTTGATCTCCAATCCTTATGAAACCTTCTTGACACTTGTTTAACACCTCGTTAAAAATCTAAGGGACATTATAACTCTTCTCCAAAACGTCATTAAGCCATCATTAATTCGATACTTGTAAATGTTGCCCGACACATAACCTATACCTTGCTTCCCTTAACAACTTCCGTCTCCTACCTCACATGTCTTTGAAATCTCATTTAGAATCATCAAATGTTATTTCGTACTTATCAAAACATCGTATACGTCGTGCCATTTGTTAGTCTATTCACTGTATGTTAACGAATTTTTTTTGGGGTGTAACAGATAGTGTGGGCGTGTATTAATAAAAGATGAGTCGGTATGAGTCATGGGAATTTCATCACCATAAACTGAAGGAAGCAGGCAACAAAAGGGTAAGGCAATGACTCAGATTGCTAGTGGAGTGTGTAAAACACAGACTGTCTACAGAGTTTAGAACACATCGCAATCATAACTGACACCCTTGCTTGCAGTTTCAGGCAATGGTCTCCAGGTGAATAGCATGATATATAGGGAAGCTGTAGAAAAAAGAATGTACTAGGGAACTCCATCAGCTAGACGGGTCGGGGATAAGCCCTTAGATGTTGCCAATACAGGAATTGTAGTTCACAATGCAACGAAACCGCCGTTGGTAGTCGGAGTAAAGCAAAATAGGGGTTTGATTTTACTGCAATACAAGGAGAGGATTAAGTGGCATGAGACCTTAGTTTCCAAACTCGAGGAAGACAGAGTTCTGCAATACCAAGTGCGATTTTAGGCACCGGATAGGATGAGGCTGCATAAAGGGAGGTCGTTAAAGGAACTTATTAAATTAAGGTATTCTATAAATTATAAGTCGGCGAAGATACTGGTGGATGGACGCGAAAAAGGGTATGATAGAACTTCTAACTCGGAGTCCGAGTTGTCAGCAAGTGCAGATGGGACACCAGAGATTGGATGATTAGATTCAGGAACATGGATAATTCTAATGTGAAAGTGGGACACAGTTAAAATGGTCTTCGCTTGTTACACCTTGGAAAAATCCTCCGTTGTTGCACAAGTGAATGAACTAGTGAGGAGTACGAGTATACGATATTTCCATGAGTATCAAATGACATTGATGACCCTAAGTAAGATTCCAAAGGCGATTGCAATAAGAGATAGGTTATGCTCCATGATGACTAACTATAGATTCTAAAAATGTGGAAAGTTGCAGATTTGCACTTTGGCTAGTTGAACGGAAAGTGAAATACGGACCGTAAAGTAGTATACGGCCCGTAAACTGCCATGTCGTATTTCAACGTCCAAAACTTAAACTTTCTGTCAAATGTCCAAATGGTTAAATACGACTTGGAATACGGACCGTAAATTGAAATACGGTCCATAAATTGCGATCGTAAATCACCATTATCTCCAGCATACCTTTCTGGTTTTGATATGCTAAAATACGACCACGAAATACGGCCCGTAAAACGGAATACAGACCGTAAACTGGGTTTACGACCACGGTGCATTTTCGACGACTGTTCATCTCGAATCAGATTTTGGGTTATTAAAAAGGGGACCAAGGTTATTATTTCATTTCCACACTTCACCCTCTCTCTCTAAAACATCTCTGTACATTTATTCCATAAGAATTCAAGGATATTTTGTGATCAACAACATAATCTAAGCGAATCAAGTATAAGAAAACCCATTAAAGGTCATTCAAGTCAAGAAATCTCCTTGGAGATAAACTAGGGTTTTTGCTCAAGTCGAGTATTATCAACCAAGGCTTGTTCCTACAACATCTAAGGTAAGATTCATGATATTTATATGTTGTTTAAGGTATTTAAGAGTTGAAATACTTGGATTGTAGAAAGGTATGGCAAAATGGGTCATGAATGTGGAATAGTGCCATTTTGAGAAATAGTTTGAATTGACTTATGAGTCTTGCTGTATTGTGATGTAAATGTGTTATAAATGATGTGGAGAACATGAGATGACTAATGTACGTGAATGGACATGGTCGTGTGTTATAGCCATAGATGTGAGTGATCGAAAGCAAATTGAGAAATGTGGATAATGTGGATGAATAATGACTAGTGTTATGGTATTGTCAATGTATCGTTGACGTTTGGGAGTTGATATACGTTATGGAGGAATATCGTATAAATAAAGGAGATGTTGTCCGATTTTCTCTAGCTTTAGTCATATATGCTAGCTATCGATTCTAATGATAGTATGACTTTAATGAAGGTAGAAACGCTAGCATTGGAGGAGAAAGCGCAAGTGTAGAATAGTTGAACGGAAAGGTATGTAAGGCTAACCCTTCTTTCATAAGGCATGGTTCTTTGGCCAAATATCTAACTCTTCTATGAGACTATGAAGTCCTTCAAATGGCTTGATCTCCCGAGCTAGTAAGCTCATGATTCTTGATACGCCACGATTGCACTAAATCCTTCGGATAAAGAGTAAGCCGATAAAGATAAATGTGATGAATGTCGATAATAGTATAACGATGTTGGTGACGATGATGATAATGTTGTAAATAGTAAAGATGCTTATGAGTTATTATGTATATGTGTCTATGTATGACTATTATGGAACCCCGATCTTATGAGGCTGGGTAAGATATGTAAATAAGTATGTATATGATTACGTAACGTGCGCACACCTCTGCAGATGGTACGGATAACCCTGACGCCTTGGTAGGGCTAGGTAGATGTAACCCTGAAGCCTTGGTAGGGCCAGGTATGAGTAACCTTGAGCCTTGGTTGGCCAAGTATGTATGAAACACCGATCCTCCATGGTCGGGTATGCTACGCAAATACTATGTATATGATATGATGGTGTATATAATATGATGATGTATCCGATATAGAAATGAGTATGAATATGAATATGATACGATATGAATGTGAATAAGGATATGTATACGAATATGAGTACTAATATGGAACGGATACGATTTGGATGTAAGTACAAAAATACGCATTTGAAATGGAAAGCCCTATGAAAGGCATGTAAGTGCCTATGACGATGATATCACCATCTACCATCTCGTGTTATTTCTTATGTTGCTTATTATGCTTCTATATTGATATTGATCATGCTTTACATACTTAGTACATTCTTCGTACTGACGTCCTTTTGTTTGTGGACACTGCGTCATGCCCGCAGGTGCACAGGGAGACAGGCTTGATCCATAGCCGCATTCTCAGAGACTACATAGCAGAGCTCCACTTCATTTGGAGCTATAGCTTTTGGGTACTTATTCTTTTGTGTACATAATTATGGGCATAGCGGGGTCCTGTCCCGCTTATGTGATATGTTATACTCTCCTTAAAGGCTCGTAGACATGTGTATATGGTTAGATATGTCTGGCCTTGTCGACCCATATTTTGTGTATCATTTTGATAGCCTTGACGGCTCATGTACATTGACGTGGTATAGATGCCAACCATGATATGAAAGCATTGTCGTCCAACGGGACTAGCATGAATGGTGATTAGAAATGTATGTTTAATTGTGTGGCTCACCTAAATTTAAGTGAAGTGTAAGACAAGGGGTGCCCGGGTGGGTTAGCACCGGGCGCTCATCGCGGCCCTCTAGACGGGTCGTGACATCGCTACTGGGTTGCCTCGTGATATCAGAAGTTTATTTTATATGGGAAATTCGGGATTGACGTACAACATCAGCCCATTTCTTGCTGGTTGAGACAGCTTATACAACCGAGGATTATGTTAAATAGTACCGTAAGGAAATTGTTGACTTAATAGTGAGCCGATTTTATCACATTGAACGGAGGGCATCATTTAGCGGCTACCTCCTAGAAGTCCTTTTAGAAAGGTTCTAGTTTTGAAGCATCGGTAATGATACCCATCATTTATTGAGTAGGTTACAACAATAGTCAGGGCCCCAACACTAAGATGGTGCCTTATTAGAGTGGGTATGGACGCATAAAGCAAGCTTTCAGTTGGATGGTTTGAAAATCAGGAAAACGGGTAGTATGGATCTGGCTTAGTTCTTCAAGCAGTAAAGAGAACTTGATCAACAGTCAAAGGTAAGTAGGCCGATGCCTGCGAAAATAATGATCGGGGGCTTAAGGCCAGAGGTTGGAGTTGAGGTGTAGATTTAGAAGGTTCCAGTAGGATGAGCGAAGAAATTGGAATAGGCAAAAGTCCTTGGTACTCCGAGCCATATTAAGTCGTTTGGAAGTTGGGGCGATTAATTCATGAATTAAAACTCCTTCGGGGTCAGAATCCGCTTATTCGGTACTCTACATATTGGTTTTATGATAATATATCAGAGATCCTTCCCAAGTAATTCGGTTCAAGCTGTCAAAAAATTCAATTATTGTATCGGGATTAGCAGGTTCGCAAACCTATGGTTTAGAATGTGACGTCTGTAGAAATGTCGTGAAGGAACAAGAATACCAAGCAGATAACATAGGAAGTCAAAAAGGAAATAAGGTCCAAAGTACTTTCGTTTATACCAAGCAGGAGGTAATGATCGTCAGAATACAGAAATGGAACGAGCTCATAAGGTAAAAGATGGCTTAGCCTATTCTCATTTTAGAAAGGGAAGTATATAAGATTGGCGTGTATGCGATGGGAAAGTAAGGCGATTTAGCACAGGACTGGGGCAACTTTTGCGAAGAAACACTCATTCCATATGCCCTAACATTTGAGGATGAATGTTCCTGGGGAGGGGAGGGGGGAGAATGTTACATCCCGTCCCTCCATATGCTAATAAGCGCTGGGAGTTAAGGCCATAGAAGCGTGAGGGCGGAAGTGTTGTAAGAGCTCAAGTGGCACAACTACATTAATCCTAAGGTTATGGAGGTTCATAAGCATGATTTTTAAGTATGGGAAGGTTTCAGGATCAAGCAAATCGAAGAAATTTAAGTTCGTCTGAATTCAGGGAATATTAGGCAGAATTCTGGACAAGATTTTTCCCCAACTTTCAGGAGATATATCTCCTAGTATATAAGGAATTATGGGATGCATAACCTATCTAAATTCAATTTCAGAGAGTCTTCTTTCCAATACAACATACAGTTCACAAATCAGAGAAGTTCTGTGCGCGGTACGATCCATACAGCAATACAGCCCATATTGAAGCGGTGGGTAAAGTATAAATACATATTAAGGCTCGAAAATTCATTATTTTTCATCCCCAAACTACTCCTCCTTCTCTATAAAACTCCTCTTTCTCTATATCTCTCTCTCTCTCTCTCTCTCTTAAATATATACACCAACATATATCAAACCCAGGGAATCTACACAAGTTGAAGTCTCGGAAGGTTCGTGGACATTGCGGGGATCGTCGTCTTACTTCTTATTATTAGGATTGTGGTGGTGATAAAGTAAACCTATCTAGGATTGAGGATTTTTTGAAGAAATTGAGGTAAGATTTCATGAAATTGAATATAGCTAATTTTGGGTACGAACATGCAAGTAAGAAATCCATGAAATTGCACTAGGGTTTGAAATTGACTATTGTAGCTTGTTGGGCTTGCCATAATCCTCAGCCAAACTTTCTGTTTCTGGGATGATTAAAAACGACAATGGAGGACGGACCGTAAACCACAATACGGTCCGTAAATTGCAATTTACAACCATTGTTCATCCCGACAATTTTTCATTAAAGACCAGATTTTGAATTATTAAAAGGGGAACTTAAGCCTCAATCACGTCATTTTCTTCCACACAACTCAAGAAACTTCTAGACCTCTCCACATACTTCATCTATAGAAATCCAAAAGAATCAAAATAACATCAAGACCAACAACACCAAATTCATGAAATCAAGTGTAAGAACACAACAAAGGATCATCTAAGTCAAGAAATCCCACAAAGGGTGGAACTAGGGTTTTGGTTAATTGAAGTATTTCAACTTAAGGATTGTTCAATCATCATCCAAGGTAAGTTTCATGATTATTCCATGTTGTTTGAAGTATTGGAAAGCTTAGACACTTGAAATGTAGAAGAACATAGAAATGGGTCATTATTGAGTGAATAGTGACATAAATGAATGATAGTGGAATTGAATAACGAATGTTGAAGTGTTGTGAGTGCAAATACGTTATAAATGATGTTTATATCATGAAACAAGCATTAAATGCATGAAAACGCAAGGATGAGCTAGAAGTAGAAATAAGGGAAAATTGGAGAAAAATTGTGGATTTTGCCAAATGTACGTAAATGACGATTGTCGATTATGATATTGCGAATAATATTATGAATGTTGGGAGTTAATATAAAACATGAGAAAAGTGGTATGAGCGAAGGAAGCGTTGTCCGACTTCTCCTAGAATTAGCGACGCGTTCTTATAGTTAGTTACTAATGTTGATACCAATTCTTTTATGAAGGTAACGACGTGATATCGACGGAGAACAAGTGAGCGATATCTTAGCTAAACGACCAAGGTATTTGAGGCTAGTCCTTCTTTCTAATGGCATGAATCTTTTAACTTGAATCCCTATTCCTTTCATGAGTTCTTACATTCTAAGAAGTTAAAAGCTTATACCTATGAATGTCTATATGAGATAAGTTATACGATATGATGACACTAGAATGATGATGATGTTATTCCTTGCCTACACTCACCTTATGTACTAGCCCTTTAAAGGTGAGGCAGAATGTCCATAATGGTTCCATAATGTAATCGGGGGATCACGACCTTACGTCACCCCGATAGAGTAAAGTGATCATGAGCCTTATACCCGCATTATGATAAGATAAGTATTTTATGATAAGCATATTACTATGAGTATTTACGTTAAGCATGTCATGATTGCATTCACACCGGGCCTAGTTGGCCGGGCAGACACCGCTTCGGCGGGCGGCGATACGGATACACCATGACCTTCGGGCATGGGCAGACACCACTAGTGGGCGGCATGAGATGGTACCCCGGACGCGGGAGGCCTGGATGCGGGCTAATATTATTGATTATCACACCGTTCCGACATGGACAGGCAGCTTGCATATGATGCATACATGTCATGATGATGAGTATGAGTAAGATAGCATGCATTACTTCATTTATGATTATCAGTCAGATCCAGATATCTCATGTTGAGGTTATCCCCATATTATGGATGTCTCCTTTCATTATGTATGCCTCTCATACTCGGTACAATATTCGTACTGACGTCCTTTCTTCGGACGCTGTGTTCATGCCCACAGGTAGACAGGGTGGAGAGCTTGGCCCAGGTCCTTAGTAGCTGTCGGCTGATAGATAGCACTCCATTGTTCGGAGGTGCTTATGGCTATTCTTTTGATGTACATTCATATATGCATATTTTGGGCATGACGGAGTCTTGTTCCGTCTATGTATTCATTATGTTAGTAGAGGCTCGTAGATACGCAGTGTGGGTTAGATGGTCTCACAAGATGTTTTCATATGTATGTATATTATTTTGATGGCCAAGAGGAAAATGTATATAAAGTATTTATGTTTTGATTAAATATGATTTTCCTACAATTGGTATGTAAAATTGATAAAAGAGTATTAAATGAGCAAGACAAGCAGTAGAGTGAGCGGTGCTCGGTAATTGCTCCGGGTACCCTTCGCGGCCCCTAGCTGGGTCGTGACAGAATTATCATAGAGATGTTCGCCACTCAGCTATGTAAAGGCAGGATTAGCCGATGGTGATAATAGAATTTTTCTATGATTATAGGTCAAGATTGAGGCGTAACAAGCGGATTGTGGTAACGAACAAGCGTATCATCTTAAAGGCATGTTAAGGCCTTTATATTCTCTTTTTTTCTGGTATGATTCCAACTATACGAGCGTGCAAATGAACGTCCTAAAAGAAGTGACTCTATTCTAAGTCCTAAAGATGTTCATGTCCTTTTCCCTCATGTTATGTTGAGCAAGTTGATATGTTTTTTTTCATCTTGATATCATGAAGTATTTCCAAGATGAGGAAAGGCTTATAAAATCATATGTATGTATATTCTTCGATCTTGTCAAGCCTTGATAATGTTCATATTAGCTCCATAATGTTTCGGGGGATACCGACCTTATGTCACCCCAAATGGCTTGGTATTGCTATATATATGCATATGTATATGTATAAGATAACACCCCGAGCTATAATGGCGGGCATGTCGCTAATGTGCATTATACATGTATATGATAACACCCTAGGCTATAACCGGCGGGCATGGCACTAATATGCAATTACACCACTGTAGTTGGGCATGTTATATGATGATATTAGCCCCAAAGTGGCGTATATCATATGATACTAGCGCACAGAGGCCTATATTTGTATATGTCTACGAAAAAGAGTCTGCATGCATAATGTACGCCCTCATAGGCATCCAGGTTCCAAGTTGTTTCTTTCCACTTTTCCTTACTCATGTTATATATAATTATGTTATCTTTCAGTCATGTTTATCCTGCCTTACATACTCGGTACATTTTCCATACAGACATCCCTTGCGGGGATGCTGCATTCATGCCTGCAGGTCTGACTCCTAAGATTGACGTACCCCATCAGTAGGTTGCTCCAGTTCAGCGGTCAACCGGCTAGTTCAACTACGTCCGGGCTAGCTTTGCTGTCATTTTGGTATGCACTATATATAAGCATATTTTAGGTATGGCAGGGCCTTGTCCTAACCGTTATGTAAGTTAGATACACTCTTAGAGGCTCGTAGACATGTGTCCTGTGTGCAGGTTTCTTATGTATAGCCTTGTCAACTCATAACTAGTATGTACAGCTTTTGGTATAGCCTTGCCGGCCTTGTTATGACGAATGCATCCTCGTAGTGGCCTCATCGTCCTGTGTACATATATGTATGGCTATAGTCCATGCTTCGTAAGTTGATGATGGTTGACATAATTTCTACTCATCAGTCCCGTATACGTAGGCCTTGTCGGCCCAGGTGTTGTGAGAAATGTATAACTGATATTATAGGTAGGCGCTTGGCCTTACGGTCGGCTGCCAGTCATGCCTCTCTAGCTTGGGGTGTCACAGTTTTAAAGGCTGGGGCATACAGGGCGAGGCAGCCCGCGTCTCGGTAGTGATGTCGACTGTTGATTTTTTTAGTTCCAAATTTTAAAGGGTATTCTGGTCCGGGCCTCTTTTTGGAGGGTTTAAATAACTATAACACATGGTTTTGAAGACATCTTTGGACGGCTACATCTTGGAAGATGGCTTAGAGTTTGAACGAAGAATTTGCTACTTTTTATATTCGATTCAATATGAAAGTTTGGATCAAAAGTTGGTTATAATGACTTCTAGTTTACTTTCTTCTCCTATTATGCTTACTTTTACTATTATGTAGTAGTATATCTTAGGTTTTTTGACGGACATGGTGTTTTGAGACTTATTTATGGATTAACTTCGTTTCTTTTTAGAATTCTAGTATGGAGTTTTGAACGTTATGCCTATGTTTTCTTTATTTTAGTTTAATCGAAAGAGAACTACTTCATATGATATTTATGCTATGCAATTCGTTTTACTAATCGTAAGAGCTTCTTTGAATTGTTCTTGAATCAAGATAGGGAGATATTCGAGAGAAGTTTTCCTTCTATTAAGTCCATTCGATAGTTCTTGGATATGTTCTTGAATTTTAAATTAGTCGATTCTTGACGATATTTAGCTTATTCGAAGAAATGTTTTTGAGTGTCACATGTAGACTAATCATTCGTTGAAATTGAAAGAGTCAACGAACCTTGAACGGTTATTAATCCTGATTATTTCTTTTGCACCTGTCTTGTCATTTTCCCTTAATTCTCCTATTGATATTAATCCTCTATCCAATTCTAAGTTTTCATTATTATTTAGTTTAATTGTAAAATTTTCCACTCGTGGTTTACACCATAACACTATAAAGATTTGATTTCTTAAATAATACTGCGCAAGACTTTGTTTGAGTTATTAATAACACTAATCCCTATGGAGACGATCTTAAATTATACTATTTTTTACTAGCGAAGCGCTTAAGAAAGTTATACTGTGTTTTGCGCTCGTCAAATTTGTCGCCGTTACCGTGGATTGGCAACACATAATAATCAAACAGATTCTTGTGTATTTGTTCAGTTTTTTTTTTTTTTAATTTTTAGTTTAAGCTTAATCGGTCAAGTTTTCTCTATTGTAGGTGACAGGTACTACTTTCTAACTCCGGTGTATGGCACAATCCTCATCACAGGAAATCATTCAGTACGATCAAGAATTAGAAAGGTCCTTGTGTCTGCTAAAGAAAGAACTTGTGGAAAGGGTCTTAGGGCAATCATCGAATCAAAACAACATGGATCAAAACGGAAGAAGAATTGCAAATGAAATCGTGAAATTGACCCACATCTAGTGGATGGTGACGGGGAAGGGTTGAAAACTGGAGAAACAACTACCCTCCTACCGAAGTAGTTGACTAAAATGACGAAAGGGCAGGAAGGTTGCTTGGAGATTATTTTAGGCCGAACTACAAAGGGATGCAATCCATTGTAAGATGTCCACCTGTTATGGCCAACAATTTCTAAATCAAGCGCAGTGTTCTTCAAGCTATTCAAAACAATTGTATGTTCAGAGGGAAGCAAAGTGAAGATACAAACAATAATCTGATGGATTTTGATGAAATCATGAACACGTTTCACTACAATGGGGCATCCGATGATGAAATTTACGTTAGGGCATTCCCTTTCTCTCCGAAAGACGATGCAAAAATCTAACTGAGAAGTTTACATTCAGGAGCAATTCGCATCCGGGAGGAGATGATAACTAAGTTCCTTGACAATTAGTTTTCGCCAGCGAGAATAACGAGAATGAGGAAAGAAATCAACAACTTTGGACAACTTGAATCTGAAATGATGTTTGAAGCTTGGGAAGGTTTGAAGAACTTCTGAGAAGCTGCCCTCACAATGAAATAGAGCCCTGGATACAATTGAAAATTTTTTGGGAAGGCTTAACACCAGCCGCTCAGAGAATTCGTAACAATGCAGTAGGAGGTCCTCTGATGAATAAAACGCATGATAAAGCCATTGAAATTCTGAATGAACTATCAGAAAATGCTAATCAATGGCTTGCAGATAGTGCTGCCAGGAAGAAGGTAGCGGGGTGCACCAACTGGATGCATACACTATTCTGTAGACTCAGATTGCTGCTATTGAAGAAGATGTGAAACAACTTACTGTAGCTCAAGTTCAAGCAGAGTAGCTGGTAATATGTGATTTCTATGGTTGTGGACACCGAACTCACGAGTGTCAAAAGGGTCCAGTTTCAGAAGAAGAGGTAAATGTTGTTGGAAACTTTAATAGAGGTAATTACCAAGGTTGAAACAATTTCAATACAATGGGGCAGAAACATCTTGGGTTTTCTTGGAGTTCAGCCAATGGTAGACTCAAGCAATGGCAGCAAAAAAATTCTACAGGCCAAGGACAAGCACAATCAGGATACAAGAATTAGCAGAGGTAGCAGTATCAATCTCAACAACCTCAACAGTCAAATCAGTCAAGTCAGGAAGATATGATGAAGGCATTTGTTAGCAGAATAGACACATGTCTCACAAAGATAGACGAGAGGTTTGAAATTCAAAATTCTGCTACTCATTTTGAGAAACAACCGGCACAAATGGCTACTATGTTGTCAGAGAGAACTCTATGATCACTTCCTTGTGACACAGAAAAATCTGAAGGAAGTGAAAGCAATAACTTTCTGTTGCTTCCAAATATGCACGCAAGTATGTGCGGTCATACAAGTAATATAGGATTAAAATCTAGATATCGTACCCACATGGATTTATACTTTCTACTGTTTAACTAATTCAAATTCCGCTGTAACTATTCAAGAAAGTAACGATTGAAAAGTTTGTTGTAACTAAAGTATCGATTAAAATAAATTAATGAAACGAACAACTTATAGGTAAAAAGACCAGAATGAAAATTTTAAGGTTTATCAGATGAGAAAGAGTTCCATGGTCATGGTTTCCAACAACCCAGTTGAGTCTTCTGACTATTCTGCCTATTTTATTTCCTTTGTTACTAGTTGATGGGTTAATATTAACTTTATGAGTATCTCTCAAATTTCTCACAAGTCTATTCAAGCTACTCGAACGTCTATATCTTTATGATGATCAGAAAATAACAAGAGCGCATTCAAATCTTCGTAACCAAATAAGAAAGTCTAAGGGGTATATCTCTATCCTCAATAGCGAAATGATTATCGTAAGGAATCTCAAACAGGCAATATTTATTCTTATTACGCGAGCAAATTCCCTTTCTTAAGTTCAATTCACACGCCATAGATAGTGTTTAACTATTGGCAAGATAATCAAACAATTAAACACAAGAATAAATAAATAACCCAGAGATGGAAATTCAATAGATAAAAACTGTCGTCAAACCAACTCTCATGTCTTTGCCACAACCCTAGAGTTAGAACATTTATCTACTGATGATTCGAGAAGTGATGCAAGAATTCATGAATAGCACAGGGTTTCATGATAAAAAATAAGATGAAAAGAAAATAAACTTAAGATTGACGGCTTACAATGCTCAAAATATGACCCCCCACCATCGTTTTGAATATTGAAACTCCTATTTATAGTTTAGGGTTAAGTATAGAAACATTCAACCATATCCCAAAAAAATTAGGAAAAATTGTCGGCATCGTGCGTAGCATGCGCGACGCACGCCCATCGCTCAAGCCTTTTGGTCTCAAAGTTTGTGTACTCCTCACGCGTCGTATGGCCATCGCTCATGCACGAACTTGGTCAGAGAGGTGATTTTTTTGCGCCACTTATGCGACGTGTGCCCAGTACACGTGCCCCTTGTCACGACCCAAACCGATGGGCTATGACTAGTGCCCGAGTTGGAGATGTTACACCCCGTATCTTCGAAGAAGCACTTATCAAATTTGAAACATAAGTACGTTGAGTTATGGTTAAGTAAAATCGCTTTGGAATATAATGAGCAAGGATTATTAATTATATTTAATGAGTGAAGGATGTATATAAGGTATACCAGAAGGTTTTATAAGAAAATGAGTGGAAGAAATGGAGTAGTACGACTTTGGAGAAAGGATGGGTGAAGTTTTGTGTGAAAATTTTGGTCCAATTTTAGGAACGAATATCTCTTAGCATATGAAGTGTTTTGAAGTAAAAAAAAGTCTAAAATGAAGTTAGTTGAGTTTAGTTTCCAAGGCAACAAATTGCTCATCGATAGGACATAGGAGTAGAGAGTTATGGACGTTACAAGTTCGGTTGACGTTACAAGTACTGCTACAGTGACCCGACCCGAATTTGACCCCCTATATAAAGGGTAAAACCCCCTTTTTTTCACTAGATTTTGTCCAAAAAAAATCAGAAATCAGAAGAGGGAGTGAGGGTATCAAAAAGTGAGCAATTTTCAAGTTGTGGAATATTAGTTTAGGTCTGGATAGGGCGTGGTTGTGATTGTAGTCTTGTTTTGTGGTGGATTCGGTTTGGATTCTAGGCGAACACTGAAGATATTGATGTCCTAGTAATAATAAGGTATGAATCCCTCCCTATTGATATTTGTTTTAGGTTTACTTGCGGAAATAGAGCGATTAAATAGCCGTATAATGGAGTAGTTGGTTGAAAAATCAGACAAACATCATATGAGATGTCTTATGGAGTATGTTGATGTTAATGATGATGTTGTTGTTGTTGTTGTTGTTGTTGGTTGTTGGTAACTGTGATTTCGGGCTAGGGATATAAACAGGGGAGGTGATGCCGAAATTTCAGCAGATTCTAGGAAGAGTTAACTTCAAAGCTTAAGATAAGCACGTGATAACGAGTCTAAAAATAGTATGAATTCCCTTGATTGTAGATTTGCGAGTTCGAGAAGTAGAAGTTGAGCGAATAGATAGGCTTCAAGGTATGTAAAGCTATCCCTTTTTTCTTCTTTGACATGAATTACAGAAAATGAGCAAACGACGAACATACATGACTCCAATGAACTCTAGTTCTCAGTCGGACTTGACATGACAGTTGTCTTTGATTCTCAAGTGTTGGTTCATTCTAATTATTCTCTTGAATCTGAAATGATGATTCATTTTGTACATGATTGCTCCTATGATTCATTTTGTACATGATTGCTCCTATTACTCATGCACAGTTTCATTGCATATTTCATCGAGTCCCTCACTAGAGGGCCGGGTACGTATTATATTTCACCGAGTCCCATAATAGGCCGGGTACGCATTATATTTCCCCGAGTCCCATAATGGGCCGAGTACGGTATATTATATTTCACCGAGTCCCATTGGGCCGGGTACGGTATATTATATATGCATGACTCTCAACATGAGGTACAGATGCTTTGGTATTCCTTAATTATCATACTTATTTCCTGTCATCTTTCCACTCAGTCATGATCTTCATTACTGTACTTCATGCTTTACATATTCAGTACATCTTCTGTACTGACCCCCTTTCTTCGGGGGCTGCGTTTCATGCCCGCAGGTACAGATACTCAGTTTGGTGATCCTCTAGCTTAGGACATTTGCTCGGCTGCTTGGAGAGCTCCGTCGTTCCGAAGCTTGAGTCATTTTGGTACAGATCCTTTTGATATAGACTTATGTATATTCGGGGGTACGGTGGCGCCCTGTACAACCATATTTCACTATTATACTCTTAGAGGTTTGTGGACATGTGTGGGTTGTATATATGGTTTGGTCAGCTATATAGACGTAGTTCGTTTTGGATATTCTCGTGTACAATCGCAGCCCTGTCGGCTTGCATATTTTGTTATGTTTGGTTAACTGTGACTCCCCAGGAGACAGGCTCATTCTGACATATGGCATTATGAGTCTATAGCATGCTTTTACAGATTTCCACATTGTCCTTAATATCAGTTTGATTATATCTAACAGGTTCGTATACGAGTGTCCAACTCGGGCACTAGTCATGGCCCATCGGTTTGGGTCGTAACATCGCTTCAGGGATCAATATTTCTAAGAACTGTGTGATCCTCTCGTCATCTTGTTCTCGTGCAATATGATTCCAACTTCACCTAACATTGATCGGAATTCATTCATTCTTACTCATTATACCTACACATAACAAACATAACAACATAAGCTCGAATACAATGATTTCAACTCAAAGGTGCGATTAAAGTGCTAAGAAATAAAGGGAAAGTGACGTGAAATATAGATATTTGTGCCAAATATCACCACCCCCACATAGACTTTGCTCTCCCTCGAGCAAATACTCACCAGCCACCAACCTATCATCAATTCATAGCCATGCTATTCAAACAGGTCTACTCGGGCTTCGGTTAATACGACTATTTCAAAACACACTATAGATCAAACATTGAGCCAATCCTCACTTAATTCATGCCAACACTTGATTTTCAGTTTATAAAGCGTCACAAACAACCTTCTCAAACCAACTTGTTTTTTTCATGGAATTACAACCCAAAGACACCACTTCAAGCAAAACAGTTATGCTACTTAACAGAGAAGCCAACATTTCACCAATCGTTTATTGATCACATGCCCTCACTGAAAGGGAGATGTCCATTTATCTCACACAAATTGAATAACATTATTTCAATGGACATAAAATCAACAATTTAGCTCACTGGCACAAAGAACATCACATGTCATACGACGAGCCATAAGCTTTCCCGTAGTGTAACCGCTTCACTAATATAAGTATGTTGAACCTAGGATCAAGTAGGACTTAAAGGGTTGTAATGTAGGCTAAGGGAATATTTGTATAGAATAGTGACGAACCACCCTAAGCACTTTAATACATACAACATAATCATTTCACGCAAATTTCTTTATCGACCAAATTCTACAACCAACAACAACCCACTCCTCCTAAATCACCTATCTGTTTCTTCCGTTTAAGCACTGCATTTTTTATACCATGAGTTAGCAGGGAAACTTTCATTCTATGATAACTGTTACACCCCGTAGTTTTGTATGTTGAGATTCAAGCTACCTTTCAGGAGGTATATGAGATTATATGCGCTTATCTTATGATTGTGAGGGTTTAACTTCATATAATAAGCTATGGAAGGATTGAAGGACAAGTGAATCAAGAAAATTAAATTTGTTGGAACTTTGAAGAAAATATGAGGGGCAATTTTGGCCCAACTTGGAGAACGAATATCTTTTAGTATATGAGGAGTTTTGAAGAAAAACAAGAGCCTAAATTGAATTTCATGAAGTCTAGTTTCTAACGCAACAAACTATTCGTTGATAGGACATCATAGTAGAGAGTTATGGACGTTACAACTTAGGCTGCCAGAACAGAAAAATTTCCCTACACGAACACGACCCTAGGGCCGCGAACGTGAAGAGTAACCCTGAGAAACCCTTTGCAAAAGCGACCCAAGGCCGCGAATGCGAAGGGTAAATTTAAGTCGGTTTCCACCGAATTTAGCACACTATATAAGGGTAAATACCCTCATTTTTCTCCATAATATTTCCCCTAAAAGCTCAACAACATATGAGAGCATACATACAACACAAAAGTGAGGATTTTGAGAGAGTTCAAGTGACGGAGTATTAATCGAGGTCCGAGTAACGTGTAGTCGGGATTATAGTTTTGTTTTGCTACGGAGTTGGTTCGGATTCAACACAAATAATGAAGATCTTGCTATTCTAGTAGGATAAGGTATGAATATCTCTTTATTAACGTTGATTTTGGAATATTTACGTGAATAAAAGTTATAGTTTGTTGTGTTGATGTTGTTGTCTTATGGATTGAGGTTTGAAGAAAGTTTTGGATGGAATTGTGCATATTTCTCATGTAGGATCGTGATGATATTGTTGTTGATGTTATTGGTATTGTTGGGAGTTGTTTTTGTATTTGGAGGAAGTAGATGATATAAGGGAGATGCTGCCCAAATTTTCATAACCCAAATTAGTCTTCGATAACTAGTACATATAAATTGATGGGAAATATGATGAAGTATGATTAAAGATGTATTTCTCGCTATATAGATTCGGGTGAAAAGCGAGCATCGGAGTAAAGGATCCTTTAAGTGGTGGCTTGATAAATAAGGTATGTAAGGTGTTCGTTTCTCTCTTTCTTGGCACGAATCCAACTAGAATATGAACATGAGCGTTCCATAAGAAATTCACTCCACTCTTATGCTTTGAATTTCCAATAATAAGGTCTTAATTAATTGATTGATTATGGAAATGTTATCATGTGTGTCGTCATTAAGTTATTTCTTTGATGTGACACAAATTCCATAAATAGTTCGGAGGTTACCGACCTTATATCACTCTGAAGGGCCGCTGATACTTCATTGACTCCTCATGCATTAAATATATATATATATATATATATATATATATATATGCACACAGTATTTTACTACACCGAGCCGCGCTATAGTCGGCCAGGTATGGCAACTATTGTGCAACCACTAATCAGGTGGGTTTACACATCAAGTCCCGAAAGGGCCAGGTTTACACACCGAGTCCCGAAAGGGCCGGGTACGTTACACACCGAGTCCCGAAAGAGCCGGGTAGGTTATAATGATGATACTACTTATATAACTATGTATGTATATACTTGTATATTGTACGCTCTCAGGTGGCTCAGGTTACTTCTATCCTCCTTATAATTCTGTCTTACTCATGTTATTGTTTCCTACCTTTTATACTCAGTACTTTTATCCGTACTGACGTCCCATTACACGGGACGCTGCATTTCATGCTGCAGGCTCTGACAAGGTTATTGAGGAGCGACTGCAGTAGGATTTTTCTGCTTCAGCGGTGTCAGCAAGTGCCACTACTCCGGACTTGCTATCCTTTGGTACTTTAAGTTAATGTAATATATGCTTATATGCACATTCTTAGAGGCTCATAGACATAGTGGGGTATATAGATACTATGTATGGTCTTGCCGACGTTGTCTAGGTTGTGATATTTCCCTGTTAGCCTTGCCGGCTTTATGATACTCGTGATGTTATAGCGACCTCGTCGATTCGCATATGTACATATATATTGGATTGTCAAATATTTTTATGTTGGGCCTTTTCTACGTGCAGGTATGCACTAAGTTATAGTATATGGTATTCAAGGTAATCGTTAAGTCGGGTGGTTCCCGGCCTGTGTGTCGGAGCCCCTCATACTCCTCGCTGGGGGTGTGACAATAACCATACAGTTTTTTTCCTAGTTCCAAACTAACACACAACTTTTCCAATGTTTTGGGTGCACCAATAGACTTTCCAGATTTCAATCAACAAACTCTCCCCTTTTCAATCAAATCCCAACTCCAATATATCAAGTTATCAATTAAAGTGCTCAGGGAGTAAAAAAAGGAGCAAATTAAGGCCAATTAGAACAAAAGGGTATAGGTTTATCGACTGTTGAAAAACAAAAGGCTAAAGGCTAAACGAGGCTGACTAGGATATCATTTACATGTTGGTAGGATAAGTTAAAATTTAGGTTAACAAAGAAATTCCTTTATCACTTCCTAGATACAACACACTTCATTTCGTTTCACGAACACACAAGGCTAGTTCTAGACGTCAATATAAAGCATCGATCATACAAAAATCATCCTTACACACACATGGCATATAACCAACGTAAGATGGATCCACATCGTTCATCAAATCAAACAACAACATACAATTTTATGCCAAGTGGGTCATAAATGAGTCAAGCAAAATAATCACTTAAGTGTTACAAGAGAGGTCATTTGTTTTTTAAAGCATGCTTTTAAAATCAATCATCGAGAATTGCTCATATTATTAATATGCTCTTAAAGGCTTGAATTCTTTTCTTATGGACTAATTTTCCCTTAAGTCTATCGTCATCTATTCATTGTCGGGAAAAACCTCTACTATGACGAAAAAGAAAACTACCTAGATGCCTTATGCTACTAATAAGTGTCTAAAAAGCTAGAAAAATGAAAAGCAAAGTCAAAGAAAAATTTGTCCTTTTTTTTTCTAAGGGTAATTATGAAACTAAAGAATTAAAAATCCTATTCTAGAAGTAAGAAAAGTAAAAAACATCCTATGACATAAGCATCAGATCTCGAGACGTACCTACCACCCCACACGTAATTTCATACAATGCATATGAAAATCAAGTAAGAACATAGTAAGGATAGAGATACTCCTTGGGGCCCATTAGGGCCTAGTCAATGTCACCCTCGGTGACACCATCTCCATCCTCGCCATTACACAGCTCGGATCCATCTTCCTCCTCATTATCATGAGGGTCGCCCTGTGCATGCGACTCCTTTTCATTACCTTCTTCTTCATCGACTGCCATGAGATCGACCGAATTCACATCTTCATCTATATGCAATTGGGCCTCATCCTCGAGAAGTGGTCGGGAGTATACCGTGTGTGGTGCCTCTGCATATACTCTTGAGAGGTCTAAATGAAAATGCTGGGCCTGTAACGCCTCTATCTTGTGGAGTTGGGTCAGCAGAGTGGACTGTGTCGACCTTTCTTCTGCCAGTGTCAATGTGTGTTTGTCTGACATTTCTGGACTCTTGAACTTGGAGATGTCAATCATATCATTGGGTGCCTCAAGTACCCTATCATGAGGATCTGCTAACTATTTGTTAATTTGCATTAAGTGCGAGGTGAGTGTATTGCCAAAGTATAATTTGTGGGATTTTCCCTCCCGCACTCGCTACATCTTCTGAAGCATCCAGTATCCTATGTTTACGGGATGCTCCATCATGAAGAAATATATCATGCACACCCTCTCTTTCAGCACACTCGTGCCTCTAACTGAAAGTTGCCCATCTTCATACTCTTGTGCCTTTGATATTTGCCATTATACCGAGCTTATTTGGCCTTGGAATCAGGCCCGAAAAGTGTCTCCTATATGGCGTTGTAGTCGGGCCTCCGGATTAATTCCTTCAAAGACTCAATTGGGTGATCTGGAACTCGTAGTGCTGCACACAAGGTAAATGCTGTCAAGGGCACCCAGTTGTATCTAAGGAAAACGGAAGGCAGATACATGTCTGAGCTCACAATCTGAAAATTGGCATACAATTCCATTACAAGGTCAATATTAACCGGCTGTCACGACACAATCGGAGGGCCATGACGGGCATCCGGATCTAACCTGCCGAGTACCACTTAGCATACTTCTCATGATCATATCTAGGTGAGCCATATGGCTAACTCATATTTCCCACGAACTGAAGGGACACAAGTTCCATCGAATATATGCACATCTATAAAAATATCAGTGACTATGCCCATATGGACAAGCCGACCAGGCTATCAAAATGATATACAAAATGTGAACCGATAAGGCTACGGACATCTAGCTATGTACACCGGTCTATGAGCCTCTACATAGAGTGTGTAATATTATAAAGACGGGACAGGACCCCGCCATGCCCAATATGTACACAAAAGAATAGTACCAACTAAATTGCAGCTCCGTATCAAATAGAGCACCTCTATGTAATCACTGATGAAGCAGCCTAGGGGTCTGGTCTGTCTCCCTGTCTACCTGCGGCCATGGACGCATCGTCCACAAACAAAAGGACGTCAGTACGAACAATGTACTGAGTATGTAAGGCATGAATAACAACATGATGAAAGCATGAAGATAACATAAGATAAAGAGAACAATTTATACCTCATAATACCTTTTAAGAGGACGGTCATGCATACTTAACCTTTCTCTAAAGGAAACATTTCATACATATACATATAATAATACCATACCCGACCATGTAGGTTCGGTGTCACCCATACACGGCCATAACAAGGCTCGGTGTTGTCCGTACCCGGCCATAATAAGGATCGGTGTTGTTCATACCCAATTACAGTGGTGTGCGCGCAATAGATATCATACCTGGCCATATAAGCTCGGTGTCACAAAAATAGCTATATATATATATATATATATATATATATATATATATATATATATATATATATATATATATACATATACATATATGAATACATAAGTAAAAGCAACATCATCATCATTATCACTCTATCTTTCCTTAGAGGGTCAACTGTCATAAGATGAGGTCAACGACGATGAACAAGATCAACAAAATCATGAGAACTTTGAGAATCATGAGCTTCTAGTGCTTCTAGGAAATAGAACGTTATGGTTATCATAGATGGATTCATGATGAGGAAATCATGCCTTTAGAAATAAGGGTTAGCCATAACATACCTTTATGTCTCCTTGTTTACTTAATGTTCTCCTCCAAAGTCCGCAAAATCTACATTCAAGAGGATTCATACTATGGTTAGGTCTTAAAAATACTCTCAAGTTCAAACTAGTATAATTAACAAGCTAATGAATTTGGGCAGTACTTCCCCTATTTTATCGACTTCCACCATATTACAAAACAACTCCCAAACAACAATAAAAACATCCACAATATCATAATCAAGAAGTTATATTCAATTTAATCTCAATTTTTTCCAAAATCCCATTTAAAGGTCATCTCATAGTCATCTTCTTCACTTCAACACTTTATAACATCTCCACTTTAATTCTTTTCCTTTCCAAGAGTTATTAAACCTTTAAATCAACTCAATCATGTAAATAATATGGAGAACATACCTTATAGTAGAAAAAATTCACCTCACTCAACTCCTTCCAAGACCAAGTTCATCACTACTTTGGAGAGAAACAAGAACAATCACCAGTAGCAGTTCTATTTCTTTCGATTCGTATTTGCACTTGCCTCATTTAAAAGAAAAGTGTCCCGGGGAAGTACGGTTGTCAATCGTACCGGGAAAAAGGAAAAAATACACTTCTATGTGAATGGTACTCTAAATGGATATTATTTTAGAGTCGCCACCTAATTTATAGGAAATTATGAAAAACCAGTTCGAAAAGGGTTCATTTAAAACGGTTAAATTTTAAAAGAATCCTAATCTAACCAAAGTTTGATTAAGGGTTCTGGTGATCCCCCGAGGAAGGTGTTAGGAACCCCGGTATTAAGGATTTGTAAAATACGGTTGACCTATGGGTTCTAATAATATGCCTTTGTAGATATCAATTGTTTATGGTAAAAATTGTTTCGGTTTATATTTCCACAATAAAAGATTTTAGTCGAAATATATCACCTTTCAAGAAACAAAAGTGTAAAATTTTGTCAAAAATTGGCGTTTAGGGTGTCAGACTAGAATACTTAGGCTAATACCCGAATGCTCTTAACCTAAGTAGGACTCTACGTAAGTCCACCCAAAAATAGTTTTGAAAAAATATTTTTTAAGTATAGAAAATAGTTTTTAGGAAAATAATATTAGGCATACTATTATAGTCCATATATTAATTGTATTCTACATATATAGTCCAATTTTATTCTATTTTTTGGTTAAGTTCTAGTCAAGTTTTATTTTTTAGTCTAAGTCTAAATAGTCACAATTAGTCCCCCAAGTTTCGAATATTTGTCCAAATCAGTCCATATGTCATAAGTCCACAGGTTTCCTAAATGTTCAAATCAGTCCTTAATTTCACAAAAATTCGACAGTGTTAGTATTTTTATCCACATCAGTCCCAAGTTTGCATTAATGCCCCAAAATTAGACTTAACTTTTGTAGCAAATTCATTTTTTTTTGGCGACTTTAAAATATGTGATAATCTTATAAGGGTTCCAATTGGCATAATAATTCCACAAATAATGATTTAAAGTACATAATTAAAGGAGATAGAGAGTTTGGGCCGACCAAGCCCAAAAGGAAAGTGTTTATGCAATCGGGTTCGTCTTAAATCCAACGTATACTCCATTTCGGTCCAAGTTGAGTTGACTCGTTCTAGATATGTGAGTGGGTTTCATTGAGGCCCACCAACGGGTTTTGGATGGATAGAGAAGTAAAGGACATACATGACATTACAATACATCCATAAATTAAACTAAATACAAGAATTTAAATTGAATACAATCATTACATGACCAAAAATTAATTACACCACTATTGGGCCACCAGATATCAAAATGAAGCTGATCAGAATCAATCAATAAAGGAAGCCCATAATGAATGAACTTTTCAGGCCTAGGTGCCCCAGAAATGGCCCAAGCCAAGCTATTCTAAGAATTAAACTAAGTGTCAAAGCCCAAATATACACAATATACCTACTGTATACACATAGAGAGCTAAACAAAGGTTGTATGCCCTCTATATCACTATATTTCAGTCATCTCAGACGCCAGAAGTCAATACAGATCCAAAATGTCTCATTTTAAGGCTACTATAACTCACATTTTATAATCAATATTAACAAAGCTAGGGCTTTCAAAGCTATGGTAGAATCAAACAACCTCCAGGAACTACTAGGTGAACCACAATGGCGTTATCAAACTCCAATCTAGTCACAAAAGCTAATCCCAGAATGACAACAAAGTCTAGGAAGATATCCAATTGTAAAGCAAGCAAGGTAACATATTGGAAGTCTTAGTTTACAAGTCAACAAGTTAGATAGGGCAAGGCTTATGGGGTCAAGTTGCATAGAGGCAACAACACCACAAATAAAGAACAAAGATGGGAATTCAAAGTGACCAGGCACAGAAATTCATTTATAGTCTTTGATTACCAAACAAGAGGTCACAAAAATAAGATTACAAATTTTAGGAACCAGTTTAGCTCAAAGCATGACCAAGATGTCAAATGATGCAAGTTACAAGTTCAAAATAGTCTCAGATTATCAGTTTTACTAGTCAAGGTACAATACAGGTCATACACATGGTTTAGCAATAGTAGGTCCTACAAAAGAACTAGCAAAAGGTCTCAGATGTAATCTAATCTCAGTTTTTATTCTCAAGATTGCACATATGGACTAAGAACATAAGTGTAGATAAAAAATGATCAATGCAGGTTTCAAGCACAGGAAATTCAAGTTAGAGACAGTCAAGACAAATCCTAAAAGTCCAAAGGGATGCAAATGATGCATGATATGGCATAATTCAAACAAGCAGGGATGGAGAATAAAGTGCATAAGTCACACGATTAATCAAACCAAATGGCCAAGGGAATGGTTCACACAAATACAGACCCTACACTTAGTCCCCTTTTTTAAACACTTTTGTTTTAGCTTCAACTCTTCGATCCACTTAAACTCTAGGTGATGAAAGTTCCCAAAACTGTGATCCCCAAAACTCAAATTCAGAGGACACAAGTCTCAAAAACCACTGATTATACAGCCTTTTTGACATGGACAAATGAAAGAAAAACAAATTCCACAAATAACACAGAACAACTCCAAAAAGTACTAATTCAGACCTATTATACTTAGTTTTAAAACAAGAAATTAAGCTTCCAAAACTCCCTACACTTCTAACTCTTTTAAACAACTTGACAGAATAGGCATTGGCAACACATACAAAGTTCAAAATGATACTCAAACTCTTAGAAATCAATAAGAAAAAACACAAGTGACATAGACCTTCCAAAACCATCTTTTACAATCAAGTTCTCATTTCAAAAGACCATATACTCCACCAGCAGTTGCCATAAGCTCAAACAAGTTCCAAAATCCAAAAGCCAAGTCCAAAACCAACTCAACCTTTTAATGGACACTCAACAGGGCCAAGGAAAGTCAAAACAATATTCACACAAAGCAGAAACAATCGCATAAATCACCAGTCTTCATCCTCAAATTTTTTATAACCACACAGTTGTTTAAAAGAAACAAAAATTCAAGTTTAAAACTCACAAGGAAACAGACCAAATACCGAATTTTCAAAGCACATTTAAGGATCTCATAACCACATTTTCAAAGCATTTTAAAGAAAGATGGTTTCACTAAAGCCAGTTCTAGATTCAGTTATAGCGCCACATTAGATGTCACCAGCCTTACAAGTTTGAATCAAGTCTTTTAAGAGACAGCCTAGTCATAACCAGTTCTTAGCAACTTAATATGGTCGAACAATGTATAGGGAACAAAAATATTCAAGTTCTAGGATCAAAACATAGAAAAGAAAGGAAGGAAGAATCTAAATCACTTCTTTGATTGTTTTTAAAGTTAAACATAGTCTTCATTAGCTTCTACATGGTTTGACAAACAAAAGGATGCTTAGAAGTTATCTAATCAAAACAGGCTCACTGAGTATATCAACAGGGCCTTAGACAAGTGGCTAGTATACACACAAGACCAAATAAGACTCAAGTCACACTGATGAATGAACTAGACAGGTTACAAACTCATCAAGTTCTTATTTTTTTAACAGATATTCCAATTTTGGAGGCTTTAATCCACACTTAACAATCTCAAGATTCACAAAGCAAGTAGATAGGATCATTCTCACTTTTTAAATACTTTGTAAAGTACACGAATGGAAAAATGTATTCATAAAGGCAAAGTAGTCACTGAGTTACTTAGTTTAAAAATAGGAGGATTAGAGGGACTTGGAAGCTTTTTTTTTTTACATGAACATATTGAAAATAATCAACCTTTAAAGGGGAAGGACTAGTTCAAATACAAATACAGCAAGCAATAAGACATTTAAACTCCTTCTTAGTTCAAATATATGTAAACAACACAACACAAGCACTACATTTCAGGATTTCAAGGTCATTTTAAGCCTAAATTGATCCTAGAGGACCATATAGTTCTAAAACATGTAACAGATCTCAAAATCTTCAAAAACATACCCAAAATAGACCACTTCAAAGGGAGAATAAAGCTTAAATTCATTTCAAGACATCATGTAGATTAGGTTTCAATTTTTAACAATGAACATGAGAAACATAAGCTTATTTTTTAAAATTCTATACAGCCTTACACAGTAAACATTAACTTTTAATTGCAAATCATATCACATAGTCCACATCTTGCTCAAAACCCTTTGATAAACTAAAAGAATGAACCAAAGATGTCTCAGTAGGACTAAACGTGCTAAAAAAACCACAGAACCATAACTGAATATCACAAAAATGGAAGTAGGAAGCTCTAGCATCTTAAACTCAGTAACCAAGAACCAAAGTCAAACACCTACTTCAATTTTAACTTGTTTTAAACCTTAATATTTAAACCTTAATAACTAACACAAACACTCAGAATACTCTTAAACTTCATTATGCTGTTATTGTAACTCAATAACATCATAAGCTCAATGAGACATCAAACAAACAGCCTTTATACTAACATGAACAAATCATAAACATATTTATACCAACTATTTCCATAAAAACAGTATCTAAAAAAAAGCAGGTTTTAAACAATCATTCACAAACAAACAACCTTCATACTATCATGGGAAACATCAACATATATATGCCAAATAGACTCATAAAACAGTGACTTTGGAACAACTTTTAAACAATCATTCACAAGTTAATACATAGGGTAAGCTAGAGATAGGAATAAAATGAACTAAAATGGAGTGTTAACTTTTAGTGGGAGCAACCAAAAGATCAAAAGAAGATTGAATCAATGTTCTTCAATAAAAACACTCAAAACCTTTTGGAAAGCCTTTTCTCCTTGATTTTCATAATATCATATAGTATTTTCGAGCAATATCTTCTATATCATAGTAGTATATTGTAGTAAATATATTTTTTGTAATGTAGGTATATAAGTAGAGTTTAGACCGATAGTAATGAAGAACCCCCAAACCCTTTCAGTCGAATGGTATGAGGTAAATCCCAAAAAAAAAATCCTCCCAAAAATGTCACAACCTCCTTTTGTTTATAGTATGCAAAAAATCGATTTAGGGATAGAAATGGAAGATTCCCCCTTTCCCTAATAGAATTTCCCCCCTAAATTCCCCACTTCATCAGAAAAATCAAATTCAAACAAGTAATGACAAAATAAATACAACACATCGTACTAAATCGTAGTAGAATCCCTAAATCTTCACAAATTGTACAACAACAAGGATCAAAATAGTACAAAACAGAACAAAAATCCAAAATAAATCGTACCAATGTTGTACAAATCCAAACGTTTGAAAAACAAGGACAACACCTGTCCTCAATGACGAGGATCCTTAAGGGATAACCACCCTAATCGTCATTTTAGTGTTTGGTGTGATAGCACAAGATGGATAAGGGTTCCATGAGCCCGCCCATGGCATATCACACCGCCTAAATGATGCGGTTGTTCCTCCCCAAAGATCATCGGGGTAATGGTGGCGCCGTGGTGGTAACAAGGGCAAACCTTGGAAATGATTGCTCTCTCTTTCTTGTATGTTTAATCATTTTGTGCCAACATGCACCCAAAAGCATTTTCTGATACTGACATGTACAACAACAAAGGACTTCCTGGCCTTGGTAGGACCAAAACGGGTGGATTTGACAGGTATCTTTTGATGGTGTCAAAGGCTTTCTGACAGTCCTCCGTGCATTTAGTTGGAGCATCTTTCTTGAGGAGTTTGAGAATTGGTTCTATGATTACTGTGGACTGGGCGATGAAGCGTCCAATGTAATTCAACCTTACTAAGAAACTCATGACCTGTTTCTTTGTTCTTGGCGGTGGGAGTTCTTGGATTGCTTTGATCTCTGTGGGATCTAACTCAATCCCACGACGACTAACTACGAATCCTAGTAATTTTCCACCGGGCACTCCAAATGCACATTTTCAATGATTCAACTTCAGATCGTACTTGCGGAGTCTATCGAAGAATCTTCTTAAGTGCTCAAGATGATCATCACCCATTCGAGACTTGATGATGAAGTCATCCACATATACCTCAATCTCTCTACGCATCATATCATGAAAAATGGCGGCTATCGCCCTCATGTAAGTAGCGCCGGCATTCTTGAGGCCAAAAGGCGTTACCCAATAATGATACACTCCCCATGGTGTGATGAATGCCTTCTTTTGAGCATCTTCTTCATCCATCAATATCTGATGATAGCCCGCGTAACAATCCACAAAAGATTGCACCTCATGCTTGGCGCAGTTATCGATGAGTGTGTGAACGTTCGAGAGTGGGAAATTATCCTCTGGGCTAGCGCAGTTAAGATCACGATAGTCCACACAAATCTTTATTTTCCAATCTTTCTTTGGTACTAGGAATATCTTTGCTAACCATGTCGGGTACGGTGTCACCTCAACAACTCCCAACTGAATCTGTTTTTCTACTTCTTCTTTAATTCGTATGATGACACCAGGCTTTGGCTGCCTGATTTTCTGTTCATATGCTGACACCAGGCTTTGGCTGCCTGATTTTCTGTTTTACCGAGGTAAATCCTTCAAGGATCGGCAACCTATGCGCAACAACGTTCATACTCAAACCTGGCATATCGGCGTATGACTAAGTGAAAACATCTTCATATTCTTTTACAAACTTCGATACCTTTCTTTCTCAATTTCTGTCAAATGCACACTTATTCTAGTTTTTTGGACCAACTCCTCATTTCCTAGATTAACTGCGTCTGTTTCCTCCAGGTTTGGCATTAGTCTGTTCTTGTATTCTTCTTCAACATCTATCAACCTCTCTGGTTCAGTTACCTCTTCTTCTTGATCATTATTTTGTTCGTCGTCATTTTTACTTGTTTCGTAACATGTCATGACATTATTTGTGGCCTTTGTATTATTACTGTAAAACAAAATAACACGATTAATAATCATGTAAAAGAGATTTTAATTACGTATTTATATATAATTATATAATTATATATACATATATTTATATAGGTAAAGTAAAGCGATTTTGTCTTACTGTAAACTTTGAGACGTGTCATTGAAATTTAAAAGAGCGATACAAACTGTGGTCCTGATTCAGAATGGAACATCGAGCCATTTCCGTTATTAAACAATGCCTAATAAGGAGATATGAAAAGACGACAAGCCGGGCCTCAATGCCGACTTCCGCCATTTTTTCTTAAAATGAGCATTCTTTCTATCGTAGAGTGAACAACGGGGTAGAAGTCCATCCACTTGTTGTTTCCCCTAGCTCAGCTTGGCGAATATCCAATGCTTCGAAGCATTCTTCAATGAGGGTTGCGCATTCCTCTTCCCTAAACAACTTTCTTAGACCCTCTACTGGATCTTTGTTGTTATGACTCAATGGGTATGCTGTGAAGGACTGGCATAGATGAGGGAACGACTTTCTCATTTCAACGGGACCTCTTGGTCCATATCCTGCTTCTTCTTCTTCACACGGATCGTATCCAACCCCAAATTGATATTTCCCATTTTTAATACTCACTAGTTCTTTGATTCCTTGTAAGTTCTTTCCCAGACCTTTTCCGGGTTCAAACCCACTCTTTATCATGATTGTAGCAACAACTTTGTAGACCAGTGGCATAGGAATATCTTCATCTTCTCCCTTATGGTCTATTATGGCTAGTTCAACAATGTGAAAATCAGCACCAATTGGTGACTTCTCTATGACTGGTAAGAAGTTGTCCGGATAGTTTTGAACAGTTCCTTTACCGTGAACCACTGCTTCTTGATCATCCCATATGAATTTGAGAGACTGGTACAACGAAGATGCTAAAACTCCAGCGGCGTGTAACTTGGGTCATCCCAATAAATCCATGATGACGAACTCCACTACGAACTCTGCAGGGCCCATTTGGATGTGTAGATCTATTTCTCCAATTGGGTCGCTGGTTGCTCCATCATAAGTTTTTACATTTGTTCGACTCTAGTGGAATTTTCCAATATCATACCTGAGTTGTTTCAAAGTCATCACAGGGCATACATTCAAACCAGCCCCTCCATCAATTAACACTTGAGGGATAATCTTGTCACGTCATTTGACTATTATGTGCAAGGCTTTATTGTGGGACTTACCTTCCCTTGGTAATTCATCATCAAAAAATGATAGCCTATGCGCTCGTACAACATAGCCCACTATCTCAGCCAATGTTTCACTTGTAGTGCCGGCGGGCACTTGGACTTCAAGCAAAACTTTCATTAAGGCTAAGCTATGTTGAGACGAACTGAGTAATAATGACATTGCTAATATCTTGGTAGGAGTTTTATACAGGTGCTTAATAATCGAATAATCCTTGATTGGCATTTGCCTCAAAAAACTTTCAGTGTGTGAAGATTTTTGTGACGTGGCGCTTCGAGTGCAGGCTCTTCAGCAGCATAACACTTCCAGACCTGGTCATACCCTGAACCACAGAAGCTATCTCTTTTCCTTTATTGACCATCATCAGGTGCGGTGGTTTGATCACAAAAGGTGCATGCTCAACTGGTCCTGATGTTTTGAGTATGAATGGCTCGTTTTGGATTCGAGCGACTGTTGAGGCATACTTTAGCACGAAAGGCTCTTTCTTGGCTACAACAGATGTCTTAGATTTATTTGTCAAAGGGCTTAACACTTCTTTTCGCTCTTGTAAAGTTAACGAGGCGATAGTGTTTTGCAACCCTTTAATATCTGGACGAATTATCGCAGGCTCTCTTCCCAGTCATCACCTCTTTCTATTACATGAATTTGATTTCCCCCATACTTCGGGAGAGGATTTGTGCCCACATTCGGGGGTGTTGGTTTCAGGATAAACTCATGATTGTTAATCATATCTTGTAGTTTGTGCTTTAAGTTTATGCAATATTCAGTGGTATGGCCAACTTGGTTAGAATGATACGCGCAAGTGAAATCCGGCCTGTACCATCGATCCGTGGGATTTGTAGGTTTATGTGGAACAGCATTCATTCGCCCGACATTTTTTAGTTTGGTAAACAAACTAGCCCTTGATTCTAGTAAGGGAGTGAATACTCTCATAGGTTTCTTTTGGGGTGCCTCATAGTTTTTTGGGGAAGGCTCATTTTGGAAAGTCTGATTTTGTGAAGCCTGGATATTGTGTGCTGGCATTCGATAATTTAGTCCTGGAGCTCGGTTGCTAGGTGCTGGTATTTGATAATTTGGTTGTGGAGCTTGGCATCCAGGTTGTGCGTAGCACACGGACATTGGGCTATATTGGGGTGAAGTGGTTATATAGTTGGCTGGTGGAGGTGATTGGTAGTAATCTTAATTTTTGTGGGTCATCTCTCTTCCTCGGCTTTTTGGGCTAGTAGTCCTAGAAACATAGGCTATATCTTCTCTCTTCTTTTTGCCACCCGCGGCGCCAGACACACTTGATCTGTTTAGTACACTAACAATCCTACCAGTTTTGAGGCCATCTTCGATATCTTCCCCAACGGCGACTAAATCTGCAAAGGAACTCCCTTTTATAGTTATCATTTTGTCAAAACAATCAGCTTCTTGGTACTGTATAAATGCTGCTACAAGCTCAGCTTTAGTCATAGGTGGTTGTACACGTGCCACCTTGTCTCTCCAGCGACTGGCATATTCTTTGTAGATTTCAGTCGATTTTTGATGTATTTTCTCTAATGAGAAGCGATCTGGCACATTTTTCACATTGAAGCGAAATCATTCCATGAATGAACTCGCAATCTCTTCCCATGTCTCTATCGACTGATATCTTGTGAGATTAACCATTTCATGGCTGTTCTTGACAGACTTCGACTGAACAACCTCATGAGCAAACCCTCATTCCAGCCATTTCCAACCAACTGGTCGTAATAAGCCCTCAATTGGGCTCTGGGATTGCCCGACCCATTAAAGTGATCAAATTTGGGAATTTTGAAGCCTTCCGGTAGACCCAAGTCTGGATGTATGCACAAATCAAAGTATCTTAGCTATTTTTTATTTTTAGAGCCATGTTCTAGTTCGGCAATTTTCTTCCCTATCTCCTTCTTGATCTTGTCTATGCTTACTTCAAAGAACATTTCCATGCTCTCCGGTTCTGGCGAAGATTCAATACGGGTGACATGGTCTGGAAAAGTGACATTTGGTTTTACGGGATGGATCACGGGAGCTCCTATTTTCCGAGGGGCATGATAAGCATTTGTGTTTGTAGCGTGAGCAGGTGCTTGAAAAGTTGGGGTTTGGTGGGAGGAATTCCCCACATGGGTGGTGTTTCAGCGCAGTGGAGTTTGAAAAGTAGCCCTACTCTGGGTTTGTGGGAAATGGTCAGGAATTGGTAAGTCTAGATTTGGGAAAATGGGTGGAGGTCTTCTAGCCTCAGCATTAGTAGCATTTTCCTTTTCGGCCCTCAGGTGGGCTGTTTCTTCCCTAGCTTCAGCCAATTGCCTCATCAGCGAGTTAACAACCTTTTCCAAAGGCATTCCAGCTATGTCAGCTGTTGGGGTACCCTCGACTAAAGCAGTTCTGTTCGGTGGCGGAGTTTCAGGCATGTTTTTTTCTTGAGGGTTTAAGGATGCTGCGGCAGCTTTTGAATGGGTAACCGGTGCCAGCGAATCGACCACTATCTATAAGAGAAAACAACTCAAAAGCTCCCAAGTTAGCGTTCGATTTAAGCACGAAACACAAGATATCACATTGTTTGCAGTTTATAGCACATAGATTCATATATTTTATTTCAACTCTTGACTAATCCACATTCCAAGGGTATTTTGGTCTTTTGTGTTTTTGGGAATATTGATTTTTGGTAAGTGGTCTTTCTGGTTGATTTGCTCCTACCCATCCTGTACTAAGGGGGATTTTTAATTTTTATTATAAAAGGACCGAGTCTTAAATAGACTGCCTATGTATCCCACTAAAGGGTAATCAGGTCCATCTGTAGTTCAGGCTACACAGAAAAGGTTTTTTCCTATGCTACCCGAAATTTAATTTTCTACCCTGACCAGGGCTTATGTAGGCTTCCCACGTATCCCCAATGGGATTTCAGGTCGGCGTGGTTCCGTTTACATAAAAAGGAAAGGGATATTGTATCTTATTGAAAGCAGTAAAGGGATACTTATGTTCTTATGCCCAACTATACTAAGCAGGTCTTCATTGTTTTCTTCATCTTCGTTTTCTATCCCTGTCTTCCCGCGACAATCCAAACATTGCCTTCATTCACGAGGCATTCCAGTTCGAGCTTGAAATCCACACATTCTTCAATGTCGTGGCCAGGGCATCTATGGTGATACACGCAAACCCTTTCTCTTGGATATCCTGGGCAACCCTGATAGATTTGTGGCACTACTCTTATCTTCTTCAAGCTACACAGTAGGGAGTGAATCCTGGCATATGACTCCTCTAATTTAGAGAAGTTGCTCCTCCAGAACCTAACCCTTGATACCTTTTCTAGATAATTTGTTCCATGGTCATGAGTCAGGAGAGAGTGGGGCCCCCATAGCTAGCTAATGCTCCCTTGGTCAATCCATTGGATAAGCTTCATTTCTAATGCTTCACTCTCATTTGCTGTATAGCCTGATTAACTTCGGCAGTAGAGACAATTTCTGTAATGAAGGAGCACATGGTGGCAGTAGATTTGGGCTTTGCGCATACACTCCCAAACTTCCCCAAGTTTCCAAGAGTTCTTGTTTTAACAATTCTACTGGCGTACCCCAGTTGTGTGATCTCGTGCCCTTAAGAACAATTGTGCATGAAACTGGAGGTTCCTTGAGCTGAGAATCACGCGGGCCTTCATAGACTTTCAGATTGGGGATAAGCAGTTCATCATTTTCATAAGGTATGGGGTCAAGCCCTTCTTGTTGAATGAGCGGGACATAACTCCTAAGTGGTGCTTTCGGTGCCTTTCCCCGTTTTACCTGATTGGCAGGGTTTTTCTTAGTTAGTTCCTCAACATAAGCTAGGAAGGTTTCTGCTTTTTTTTTATTTTCTCGTTGGCCGCCTTAGTGGTTTGGATGGGTTCTTTCATTCTAGCAGTAGCTAGGGCCATTCTATCGTCCCATTGTCAGTTTTTCTCACTTGTCATTTCCATGTTCTCATCGTCACTGACTAAGTTGAAGTAAGGAGAAGTCGGACTCATGCTGTCCGAAGTCTCCATTTCCTATTAGCAAATCAACCTTTTAAAAAGTGGAGCTAAATCTGGTTTTAGGGGTTATTTTCTTGGTTTTTCTTTTAAGTGGTGACCGAAATATGGAACAATCAAGAGTTTCAACAATATATATGATTTTCACACAAAGCAGTTATATCAAACTAACATTTAGACAATATATAATTCGCTTTCCTATATGTCGTTGCTCCAAGGCTACTAGCGTATGAAGCAGAATTGTGTCATATGTAAAACAAATGTATTGTTCCCAAAAATAAAAATACCGGTGCTTTTCATTAATAATAAGTGAGATTACAAGGATTTTAAAGTAAATGCAATAATCAGAAAAAGTCCACTCCACAGATAGAGATCTGCTCTCTATTATCTCACGCCTTCTCGGCCCTTCGAAGGGCGGTCTGAATGGCTACTTGGGCTGGCATCAATGTTGACCCAATCCATCGAACCCTCTGATCGTCAGTCAATGACGTCCCCGTATCTACGGTTTCCTTAACAGAAGTGTCAAGCCATTCCAGGCTCTTCAATGAGGCATCTGCCTCGTCTGTAAAACTCTTAATTATCTCCTGCTCATATTCTATTTTTGCTTGATGATCCATTTCTCTTCCTTCCATTCGTCGTTTCATTCTTCTAACCTGAATTGCATTCGCGGCTTCCCTATTTACTGGAAATTTGTACAGATACGGCCCTGGAGTAGCAGTATGTTATATCCCGTATTTTTGAACGTCAGATTAATTGTAAGCTGAGGTGGGGGCCCACACGTTAAGATTTTTTTTGGGACATGTGACAAATTATATGAATCACATATGTGAAGTTAAACACAACTCAAGAAGGGCCCTTGGGCCAAATCAAAGTGGAAGTCCTCCAAACGAATATGTTTAAGAAAACGTTTTCGGGTGACCTGACTTTGGGGGGAAAAAACTGTATTATAAGTTTGGAATTTGGAAACATACCAGGAAATAGAAGTTGTAGATAATTGAATTAGTTTTCCATCCATAGGTCGTGGTTTCCCAGGTGACGTCGGTACAAGGAGATATGGACGTTTTAAGGTCGAAAGGTCTGTGGGCTAGGCCCAATTCGGGACCAACCGGGTTGGCCCAAAAAAAAAATGAAAAAAAAAATTAGGCCCAAATTTGCAAGGGGTGGCCGGCCAACATGGCCAAGCCCAAGCCCATGGAAATTATCCATGTGGTAAATAAATATAAGGACCATTTAATTGTCATGAAACATTAGAAGTTCCAAGACAAAACTAGAAGGAGAGAAAACAAGAAACAAGAGCAAAAAAGAAGGAGAATTTCGGCCAAGCAAGGAGAGAAAGGAAAAAATTTTAGGCCACCAATTCTTGTCTCAAAAATTATAATTTTCTAGTATTCTCACTAATTTAAGGGCCCTCTTCAACGTGGTATAATTTTTAAGGAAAGAAAGTGCTTGTGTTGGCAAGTGGAAATTTCTTGAGAAAGGTAAGATTTTACTCCTTTTGTCTTGAAAGAAATATATATATATATATATATATATATATATATATATATATATATGTTGTAGAATGAGGAAAGGAATGTAGAGTATGAAAAATTGTGTGTTATAGGCATATGTGTGTATGGCCGAAAATTGTGTGGATGAAGAAGGATGGTAAAAATTTTATTTGTTATGTTAATTGTGTTGTTGTGGCCTTGTGATGGAAATGGAAGAATAATGGTTCAAGTTGGTATAAAAATTTATAGAAAAATGGTTATGGGAAATTATGTGATTTTAATATAGTTTTGTGTAATTATGGGACTGAAGTTCTAAATGTGGATTATTATGTTAGTTGATGGATTTGGAAGGATACTAATCCATATTGGCATGAAAGATTGGTTGTTAAGTTGTTATGGGAAGTTTTGTGATTTTATGGTAGATTTAAGTAATGATGAAAATGAAATTGTTAAAGTGTGAATTATGATTATTGTTAATGAAATTGGAGGATGAAAATGTGTTATGAATATTTATGTCGAAGATTAGAGGTTTCGGATGAATTATGACTTTGGTGGAAAGTTTGTATATTTTGTATATATTGTGAATATTTTGTAAATATGATATGAAATGCTTCCAAATTACATTGTGATGATCTTGATTAATAATGAACATGAAAATATTGAGATTGAGTTGGAGGTGTGAAGTTGGAATGGGAGTTATTGCACAATGTAGAAAAGAGGAACATTTATGTTAGAATGTATTTTTGTTGTGATTCTTGATGTTGTTGGTGTTGCTTTGGGTGTTGTATTGATGAATTTGGCCGAGTTGAATTCTCGGGGATGTTGTATTTATAGGGGTGGTGCTGCCGAAATTTCGGTAGACAAATACTAAATCAAAATTGGAACTTTAAGCCTTATGAATAGTAATTGGTAAATGTGACCATTTGTAGGTTTTTGACGAAACGGGATTTGAGCTTTGGCGATCGTAAAAGGCAAGAAAGGTATGTAAAGCTCCACCTTTTCTTCTCTTGGCATGTGCTAGACGTGTTAGGTTTGAATTTGGACCCCGGGGATGACTCTACTCTTCGGAATCCACGATTAAATTTCTCCCTTTTTCATTCAGTGGAATTGAATCGATTATGTTCCTAATGATTAGAAAAGTTGTCTAAACACCTAGAACTTGAGCAAATAGGACTCGATTACTTTAAAACTTTCATCAGGGATATTAGGAAGTGTAAAATACGTAAAATTATGTACGCCACCTCATTTGACCCGAGGTGGGTCCACCATTCCCGAATCCCTTCCTATTGTTCTACTTGACTTACTTCTATACGATAATTAAAGGAAACTCTTGGTTACCGTTCCGACTACTAAATGGTGGTATTCTAACCACTCCATGTTTGTTATGAATTGTACGCCCTCTTTGACATAAGATCTCCGCTACGAACATTCCGGTATAAGCATTTTGATATAAGTTTTCTGACATAAGTAGTTTGATGTAAATGTTCCGACATAAGCATTCACACATAAGTATTCTGGTATGAATATTTTGATATGAATCATCTGATACGAGTATTTGATACAAGTATTCCGGTATAAGTATTCTGACAAAAATATGTGATGTGAGAGATCCGCTATGAATACTCTGATAATACGTTCGATCATTTCATTGAGTCTTAATACTCAAGATTGCACATATGGACTAAGAACATAAGTGTAGATAAAAAATGATCAATGCAGGTTTCAAGCACAGGAAATTCAAGTTAGAGACAGTCAAGACAAATCCTAAAAGTCCAAAGGGATGCAAATGATGCATGATATGGCATAATTCAAACAAGCAGGGATGGAGAATAAAGTGCATAAGTCACACGATTAATCAAACCAAATGGCCAAGGGAATGGTTCACACAAATACAGACCCTACACTTAGTCCCCTTTTTTAAACACTTTTGTTTTAGCTTCAACTCTTCGATCCACTTAAACTCTAGGTGATGAAAGTTCCCAAAACTGTGATCCCCAAAACTCAAATTCAGAGGACACAAGTCTCAAAAACCACTGATTATACAGCCTTTTTGACATGGACAAATGAAAGAAAAACCAATTCCACAAATAACACAGAACAACTCCAAAAAGTACTAATTCAGACCTATTATACTTAGTTTTAAAACAAGAAATTAAGCTTCCAAAACTCCCTACACTTCTAACTCTTTTAAACAACTTGACAGAATAGGCATTGGCAACACATACAAAGTTCAAAATGATACTCAAACTCTTAGAAATCAATAAGAAAAAACACAAGTGACATAGACCTTCCAAAACCATCTTTTACAATCAAGTTCTCATTTCAAAAGACCATATACTCCACCAGCAGTTGCCATAAGCTCAAACAAGTTCCAAAATCCAAAAGCCAAGTCCAAAACCAACTCAACCTTTTAATGGACACTCAACAGGGCCAAGGAAAGTCAAAACAATATTCACACAAAGCAGAAACAATCGCATAAATCACCAGTCTTCATCCTCAAATTTTTTATAACCACACAGTTGTTTAAAAGAAACAAAAATTCAAGTTTAAAACTCACAAGGAAACAGACCAAATACTGGATTTTCAAAGCACATTTAAGGATCTCATAACCACATTTTCAAAGCATTTTAAAGAAAGATGGTTTCACTAAAGCCAGTTCTAGATTCAGTTATAGCGCCACATTAGATGTCACCAGCCTTACAAGTTTGAATCAAGTCTTTTAAGAGACAGCCTAGTCATAACCAGTTCTTAGCAACTTAATATGGTCGAACAATGTATAGGGAACAAAAATATTCAAGTTCTAGGATCAAAACATAGAAAAGAAAGGACGGAAGAATCTAAATCACTTCTTTGATTGGTTCCAAACTTCCCTTTTTAAAGTTAAACATAGTCTTCATTAGCTTCTACATGGTTTGACAAACAAAAGGATGTTTAGAAGTTATCTAATCAAAACAGGCTCACTGAGTATATCAACAGGGCCTTAGACAAGTGGCTAGTATACACACAAGGCCAAATAAGACTCAAGTCACACTGATGAATGAACTAGACAGGTTACAAACTCATCAAGTTCTTATTTTTTAACAGATATTCCAATTTTGGAGGCTTTAATCCACACTTAACAATCTCAAGATTCACAAAGCAAGTAGATAGGATCATTCTCACTTTTTAAATACTTTGTAAAGTACACGAATGGAAAAATGTATTCATAAAGGCAAAGTAGTCACTGAGTTACTTAGTTTAAAAATAGGAGGATTAGAGGGACTTGGAAGCTTTTTTTTTTTACATGAACATATTGAAAAAAATCAACCTTTAAAGGGGAAGGACTAGTTCAAATACAAATACAGCAAGCAATAAGACATTTAAACTCCTTCTTAGTTCAAATATATGTAAAAAACACAACACAAGCACTACATTTCAGGATTCCAAGGTCATTTTAAGCCTAAATTGATCCTAGAGGACTATATAGTTCTAAAACATGTAACAGATCTCAAAATCTTCAAAAACGTACCCAAAATAGACCACTTCAAAGGGAGAATAAAGCTTAAATTCATTTCAAGACATCATGTAGATTAGGTTTCAATTTTTAACAATGAACATGAGAAACATAAGCTTATTTTTTAAAATTCTATACAGCCTTACACAGTAAACATTAACTTTTAATTGCAAATCATATCACATAGTCCACATCTTGCTCAAAACCCTTTGATAAACTAAAAGAATGAACCAAAGATGTCACAGTAGGACTAAACGTGCTAAAAAAACCACAGAACCATAACTGAATATCACAAAAATGGAAGTAGGAAGCTCTAGCATCTTAAACTCAGTAACCAAGAACCGAAGTCAAACACCTACTTCAATTTTAACTTGTTTTAAACCTTAATAACTAACACAAACACTCAGAATACTCTTAAACTTCATTATGCTGTTATTGTAACTCAATAACATCATAAGCTCAATGAGACATCAAACAAACAGCCTTTATACTAACATGAACAAATCATAAACATATTTATACCAACTATTTCCATAAAAACAGTATCTAAAAAAAAGCAGGTTTTAAACAATCATTCACAAACAAACAACCTTCATACTATCATGGGAAACATCAACATATATATGCCAAATAGACTCATAAAACAGTGACTTTGGAACAACTTTTAAACAATCATTCACAAGTTAATACATAGGGTAAGCTAGAGATAGGAATAAAATGAACTAAAATGGAGTGTTAACTTTTAGTGGGAGCAACCAAAAGATCAAAAGAAGATTGAATCAATGTTCTTCAATAAAAACACTCAAAACCTTTTGGAAAGCCTTTTCTCCTTGATTTTCATAATATCATATAGTATTTTCGAGCAATATCTTCTATATCATAGTAGTATATTGTAGTAAATATATTTTTTGTAATGTAGGTATATAAGTAGAGTTTAGACCGATAGTAATGAAGAACCCCCAAACCCTTTCAGTCGAATGGTATGAGGTAAATCCCAAAAAAAAAATCCTCCCAAAAATGTCACAACCTCCTTTTGTTTATAGTATGCAAAAAATCGATTTAGGGATAGAAATGGAAGATTCCCCCTTTCCCTAATAGAATTTCCCCCCTAAATTCCCCACTTCATCAGAAAAATCAAATTCAAACAAGTAATGACAAAATAAATACAACACATCGTACTAAATCGTAGTAGAATCCCTAAATCTTCACAAATTGTACAACAACAAGGATCAAAATAGTACAAAACAGAACAAAAATCCAAAATAAATCGTACCAACGTTGTACAAATCCAAACGTTTGAAAAACAAGGACAACACCTGTCCTCAATGACGAGGATCCTTGAGGGATAACCACCCTAATCGTCATTTTAGTGTTTGGTGTGATAGCACAAGATGGATAAGGGTTCCATGACCCCGCCCATGGCATATCACACCGCCTAAATGATGTGGTTGTTCCTCCCCAAAGATCATCGGGGTAATGGTGGCGCCGTGGTGGTAACAAGGGCAAACCTTGGAAATGATTGCTCTCTCTTTCTTGTATGTTTAATCATTTTGTGCCAACATGCACCCAAAAGCATTTTCTGATACTGACATGTACAACAACAAAGGACTTCCTGGCCTTGGCAGGACCAAAACGGGTGGATTTGACAAGTATCTTTTGATGGTGTCAAAGGCTTTCTGACAGTCCTCCGTGCATTTAGTTGGAGCATCTTTCTTGAGGAGTTTGAGAATTGGTTCTATGATTACTGTGGACTGGGCGATGAAGCGTCCAATGTAATTCAACCTTACTAAGAAACTCATGACCTGTTTCTTTGTTCTTGGCGGTGGGAGTTCTTGGATTGCTTTGATCTCTGTGGGATCTAACTCAATCCCACGACGACTAACTACGAATCCTAGTAATTTTCCACCGGGCACTCCAAATGCACATTTTCAATGATTCAACTTCAGATCGTACTTGCGAAGTCTATCGAAGAATCTTCTTAAGTGCTCAAGATGATCATCACCCATTCGAGACTTGATGATGAAGTCATCCACATATACCTCAATCTCTCTACGCATCATATCATGAAAAATGGCGGCTATCGCCCTCATGTAAGTAGCGCCGGCATTCTTGAGGCCAAAAGGCGTTACCCAATAATGATACACTCCCCATGGTGTGATGAATGCCTTCTTTTGAGCATCTTCTTCATCCATCAATATCTGATGATAGCCCGCGTAACAATCCACAAAAGATTGCACCTCATGCTTGGCGCAGTTATCGATGAGTGTGTGAACGTTCGAGAGTGGGAAATTATCCTCTGGGCTAGCGCAGTTAAGATCACGATAGTCCACACAAATCTTTATTTTCCAATCTTTCTTTGGTACTAGGAATATCTTTGCTAACCATGTCGGGTACGGTGTCACCTCAACAACTCCCAACTGAATCTGTTTTTCTACTTCTTCTTTAATTCGTATGGTGACACCAGGCTTTGGCTGCCTGATTTTCTGTTCATATGCTGACACCAGGCTTTGGCTGCCTGATTTTCTGTTTTACCGAGGTAAATCCTTCAAGGATCGGCAACCTATGCGCAACAACATTCATACTCAAACCTGGCATATCGGCGTATGACTAAGTGAAAACATCTTCATATTCTTTTAACAAACATCGATACCGTTCTTTCTCAGTTTCTGTCAAATGCACACTTATTCTAGTTTTTTGGACCAACTCCTCATTTCCTAGATTAACTGCGTCTGTTTCCTCCAGGTTTGGCATTAGGCTGTTCTCGTATTCTTCTTCAACATCTATCAACCTCTCTGGTTTAGTTACCTCTTCTTCTTGATCATTATTTTGTTCGTCGTCATTTTTACTTGTTTCGTAACATGTCATGACATTATTTGTGGCCTTTGTATTATTACTGTAAAACAAAATAACACGATTAATAATCATGTAAAAGAGATTTTAATTACGTATTTATATATAATTATATAATTATATATACATATATTTATATAGGTAAAGTAAAGCGATTTTGTCTTATTGTAAACTTTGAGACGTGTCATTGAAATTTAAAAGAGCGATACAAACTGTGGTCCTGATTCAGAATGAAACATCGAGCCATTTCCGTTATTAAACAATGCCTAATAAGGAGATATGAAAAGACGACAAGCCGGGCCTCAATGCCGACTTCCGCCATTTTTTCTTAAAATGAGCATTCTTTCTATCGTAGAGTGAACAACGGGGTAGAAGTCCATCCACTTGTTGTTTCCCCTAGCTCAGCTTGGCGAATATCCAATGCTTCGAAGCATTCTTCAATGAGGGTTGCGCATTTCTCTTCCCTAAACAACTTTCTTAGACCCTCTACTGGATCTTTGTTGTTATGACTCAATGGGTATGCTGTGAAGGACTGGCATAGATGAGGGAACGACTTTCTCATTTCAACGAGACCTCTTGGTCCATATCCTGCTTCTTCTTCTTCACACGGATCGTATCCAACGCCAAATTGATATTTCCTATTTTTAATACTCACTAGTTCTTTGATTCCTTGTAAGTTCTTTCCCAGAACTTTTCCGGGTTCAAACCCACTCTTTATCATGATTGTAGCAACAACTTTGTAGACCAGTGGCATAGGAATATCTTCATCTTCTCCCTTATGGTCTATTATGGCTAGTTCAACAATGTGAAAATCAGCACCAATTGGTGACTTCTCTATGACTGGTAAGAAGTTGTCCGGATAGTTTTGAACAGTTCCTTTACCGTGAACCACTGCTTCTTGATCATCCCATATGAATTTGAGAGACTGGTACAACGAAGATGCTAAAACTCCAGCGGCGTGTAACTAGGGTCATCCCAATAAATCCATGATGACGAACTCCACTACGAACTCTGCAGGGCCCATTTGGATGTGTAGATCTATTTCTCCAATTGGGTCGCTGGTTGCTCCATCATAAGCTTTTACATTTGTTCGACTCTAGTGGAATTTTCCAATATCATACCTGAGTTGTTTCAAAGTCATCACAGGGCATACATTCAAACCAGCCCCTCCATCAATTAACACTTGAGGGATAATCTTGTCACGTCATTTGACTATTATGTGCAAGGCTTTATTGTGGGACTTACCTTCCCTTGGTAATTCATCATCAAAAAATGATAGCCTATGCGCTCGTACAACATAGCCCACTATCTCAGCCAATGTTTCACTTGTAGTGCCGGCGGGCACTTGGACTTCATGCAAAGCTTTCATTAAGGCTAAGCTATGTTGAGACGAACTGAGTAATAATGACATTGCTAATATCTTGATAGGAGTTTTATACAGGAGCTTAATAATCGAATAATCCTTGACTGGCATTTGCCTCAAAAACCTTTCAGTGTGTGAAGATTTTTGTGACGTGGCGCTTCGAGTGCAGGTTCTTCAGCAGCATAACACTTCCAGACCTGGTCATACCCTGAACCACAGAAGCTATCTCTTTTCCTTTATTGACCATCATCAGGTGCGGTGGTTTGATCACAAAAGGTGCATGCTCAACTGGTCCTGATGTTTTGAGTATGAATGGCTCGTTTTGGATTCGAGCGACTGTTGAGGCATACTTTAGCACGAAGGGCTCTTTCTTGGCTACAACATATGTCTTAGATTTATTTGTCAAAGGGCTTAACACTTCTTTTCGCTCTTGTAAAGTTAACGAGGCGATAGTGTTTTGCAACCCTTTAATATCTGGACGAATTATCGCAGGCTCTCTTCCCAGTCATCACCTCTTTCTATTACATGAATTTCATTTCCCCCATACTTCGGGAGAGGATTTGTGCCCACATTCGGGGGTGTTGGTTTCAGGATAAACTCATGATTGTTAATCATATCTTGTAGTTTGTGCTTTAAGTTTATGCAATAATCAGTGGTATGGCCAACTTGGTTAGAATGATACGCGCAAGTGAAATCCGGCCTGTACCATCGATCCGTGGGATTTGTAGGTTTATGTGGAACAACATTCATTCGCCCGACATTTCTTAGTTTGGTAAACAAACTAGCCCTTGATTCTAGTAAGGGAGTGAATACTCTCATAGGTTTCTTTTGGGGTGCCTCATAGTTTTTTGGGGAAGGCTCATTTTGGAAAGTCTGATTTTGTGAAGCCTGGATATTGTGTGCTGGCATTCGATAATTTAGTCCTGGAGCTCGGTTGCTAGGTGCTGGTATTTGATAATTTGGTTGTGGAGCTTGGCATCCAGGTTGTGCGTAGCACACGGGCATTGGGCTATATTGGGGTGAAGTGGTTATATAGTTGGCTGGTGGAGGTGATTGGTAGTTATCTTAATTTTTGTGGGTCATCTCTCTTCCTCGGCTTTTTGGGCTAGTAGTCCTAGAAACATAGGCTATATCTTCTCTCTTCTTTTTGCCACCCGCGGCGCCAGACACACTTGATCTGTTTAGTACACTAACAATCCTACCAGTTTTGAGGCCATCTTCGATATCTTCCCCAACGGCGACTAAATCTGCAAAGGAACTCCCTTTTATAGTTATCATTTTGTCAAAACAATCAGCTTCTTGGTACTGTATAAATGCTGCTACAAGCTCAGCTTTAGTCATAGGTGGTTGTACACGTGCCACCTTGTCTCTCCAGCGACTGGCATATTCTTTGTAGATTTCAGTCGATTTTTGATGTATTTTCTCTAATGAGAAACGATCTGGCACATTTTTCACATTGAAGCGAAATCGTTCCATGAATGAACTCGCAATCTCTTCCCATGTCTCTATCGACTGATATCTTGTGAGATTAACCATTTCATGGCTGTTCTTGACAGACTTCGACTGAACAACCTCATGAGCAAACCCTCGTTCCAGCCATTTCCAACCAACTGGTCGTAATAAGCCCTCAATTGGGCTCTGGGATTGCCCGACCCATTAAAGTGATCAAATTTGGGAATTTGGAAGCCTTCCGGTAGACCCAAGTCTGGATGTATGCACAAATCAAAGTATCTTAGCTATTTTTTATTTTTAGAGCCATGTTCTAGTTCGGCAATTTTCTTCCCTATCTCCTTCTTGATCTTGTCTATGCTTACTTCAAAGAACATTTCCATGCTCTCCGGTTCTGGCGAAGATTCAATACGGGTGACATGGTCGGGAAAAGTGACATTTGGTTTTACGGGATGGATCACGGGAGCTCCTATTTTCCGAGGGGCATGATAAGCATTTGTGTTTGTAGCGTGAGCAGGTGCTTGAAAAGTTGGGGTTTGGTGGGAGGAATTCCCCACATGGGTGGTGTTTCAGCGCAGTGGAGTTTGAAAAGTAGCCCTACTCTGGGTTTGTGGGAAATGGTCAGGAATTGGTAAGTCTAGATTTGGGAAAATGGGTGGAGGTCTTCTAGCCTCAGCATTAGTAGCATTTTCCTTTTCGGCCCTCAGGTGGGATGTTTCTTCCCTAGCTTCAGCCAATTGCCTCATCAGCGAGTTAACAACCTTTTCCAAAGGCATTCCAGCTATGTCAGCTGTTGGGGTACCCTCGACTAAAGCAGTTCTGTTCGGTGGCGGAGTTTCAGGCATGTTTTTTTCTTGAGGGTTTAAGGATGCTGCGGCAGCTTTTGAACGGGTAACCGGTGCCAGCGAATCGACCACTATCTATAAGAGAAAACAACTCAAAAGCTCCCAAGTTAGCGTTCGATTTAAGCACGAAACACAAGATATCACATTGTTTGCAGTTTATAGCACATAGATTCATATATTTTATTTCAACTCTTGACTAATCCACATTCCAAGGGTATTTTGGTCTTTTGTGTTTTTGGGAATATTGATTTTTGGTAAGTGGTCTTTCTGGTTGATTTGCTCCTACCCATCCTGTACTAAGGGGGATTTTTAATTTTTATTATAAAAGGACCGAGTCTTAAATAGACTGCCTATGTATCCCACTAAAGGGTAATCAGGTCCATCTGTAGTTCAGGCTACACAGAAAAGGTTTTTTCCTATGCTACCCGAAATTTAATTTTCTACCCTGACCAGGGCTTATGTAGGCTTCCCACGTATCCCCAATGGGATTTCAGGTCGGCGTGGTTCCGTTTACATAAAAAGGAAAGGGATATTCTATCTTATTGAAAGCAGTAAAGAGATACTTATGTTCTTATGCCCAACTATACTAAGCAGGTCTTCATTGTTTTCTTCATCTTCGTTTTCTATCCCTGTCTTCCCGCGACAATCCAAACATTGCCTTCATTCACGAGGCATTCCAGTTCGAGCTTGAAATCCACACATTCTTCAATGTCGTGGCCAGGGCATCTATGGTGATACACGCAAACCCTTTCTCTTGGAGATCCTGGGCAACCCTGATAGATTTGTGGCACTACTCTTATCTTCTTCAAGCTACACAGTAGGGAGTGAATCCTGGCATATGACTCCTCTAATTTAGAGAAGTTGCTCCTCCAGAACCTAACCCTTGATACCTTTTCTAGATAATTCGTTCCATGGTCATGAGTCAGGAGAGAGTGGGGCCCCCATAGCTAGCTAATGCTCCCTTGGTCAATCTATTGGATAAGCTTCATTTCTAATGCTTCACTCTCATTTGCTGTATAGCCTGATTAACTTCGGCAGTAGAGACAACTTCTGTAATGAAGGAGCACACGGTGGCAATAGATTTGGGCTTTGCGCATACACTCCCAAACTTCCCCAAGTTTCCAAGAGTTCTTGTTTTAACAATTCTACTGGCGTACCCCAGTTGTGTGATCTCGTGCCCTTAAGAACAATTGTGCATGAAACTGGAGGTTCCTTGAGCTGAGAATCGCGCGGGCCTTCATAGACTTTCAGATTGGGGATAAGCAGTTCATCATTTTCATAAGGTATGGGGTCAAGCCCTTCTTGTTGAATGAGCGGGACATAACTCCTAAGTGGTGCTTTCGGTGCCTTTCCCCGTTTTACCTGATTGGCAGGGTTTTTCTTAGTTAGTTCCTCAACATAAGCTAGGAAGGTTTCTGCTTTTTTTTATTTTCTCGTTGGCCGCCTTAGTGGTTTGGATGGGTTCTTTCATTCTAGCAGTAGCTAGGGCCATTCTATCGTCCCATTGTCAGTTTTTCTCACTTGTCATTTCCATGTTCTCATCGTCACTGACTAAGTTGAAGTAAGGAGAAGTCGGACTCATGCTGTCTGAAGTCTCCATTTCCTATTAGCAAATCAACCTTTTAAAAAGTGGAGCTAAATCTGGTTTTAGGGGTTATTTTCTTGGTTTTTCTTTTAAGTGGTGACCGAAATATGGAACAATCAAGAGTTTCAACAATATATATGATTTTCACACAAAGCAGTTATATCAAACTAACATTTAGACAATATATAATTCGCTTTCCTATATCTCGTTGCTCCAAGGCTACTAGCGTATGAAGCAGAATTGTGTCATATGTAAAACAAATGTATTGTTCCCAAAAATAAAAATACCGGTGCTTTTCATTAATAATAAGTGAGATTACAAGGATTTTAAAGTAAATGCAATAATCAGAAAAAGTCCACTCCACAGATAGAGATCTGCTCTCTATTATCTCACGCCTTCTCGGCCCTTCGAAGGGCGGTCTGAATGGCTACTTGGGCTGGCATCAATGTTGACCCAATCCATCGAACCCTCTGATCGTCAGTCAATGACGTCCCCGTATCTACGGTTTCCTTAACAGAAGTGTCAAGCCATTCCAGGCTCTTCAATGAGGCATCTGCCTCGTCTGTAAAACTCTTAATTATCTCCTGATCATATTCTATTTTTGCTTGATGATCCATTTCTCTTCCTTCCATTCGTCGTTTCATTCTTCTAACCTGAATTGCATTCGCGGCTTCCCTATTTACTGGAAATTTGTACAGATACGGCCCTGGAGTAGCAGTATGTTATATCCCGTATTTTTGAACGTCAGATTAATTGTAAGCTGAGGTGGGGGCCCACACGTTAAGATTTTTTTTGGGACATGTGACAAATTATATGAATCACATATGTGAAGTTAAACACAACTCAAGAAGGGCCCTTGGGCCAAATCAAAGTGGAAGTCCTCCAAACGAATATTTTTAAGAAAACGTTTTCGGGTGACCTGACTTTGGGGGGAAAAAACTGTATTATAAGTTTGAAATTTGGAAACATACCAGGCAATAGAAGTTGTAGATAATTGAATTAGCCTTCCATCCATAGGTCGTGGTTTCCCAGGTGACGTCGCTACAAGGAGATATGGACGTTTTAAGGTCGAAAGGTCTGTGGGCTAGGCCCAATTCGGGACCAACCGGGTTGGCCCAAAAAAAAATGAAAAAAAAATTAGGCCCAAATTTGCAAGGGGTGGCCGGCCAACATGGCCAAGCCCAAGCCCATGGAAATTATCCATGTGGTAATTAAATATAAGGACCATTTAATTGTCATGAAACATTAGAAGTTCCAAGACAAAACTAGAAGGAGAGAAAACAAGAAACAAGAGCCTGTCTCATACCAAACTGTCTAAGTACTCTCAATGGTGCGTAGGGTCTGATTCCTCTAATGCCCATAAGCGGTTGATATGGACGTCTATGGCTCTTAACACAAACAGTCTTGGAATGAAAATTAGGTACCCTTCACCTGATATGTTCTTCTCTCAGTCTGGAAAAGATGTGAGCCCATCCTTTTTTATCTTGAACCCCACATGGCATAGCAGCGACTCCTAAGTCATCCTCTCTTAGGGCCGGATCTCGGAGGGAAGATAAACCGCTCTTATCTAAATGTTTAAGTATCCACCATTGGACTAAGAGGTTGTAACCCTATAAATAATAATTACGGTCACGGCATTTTTCCAAAGCTCGGTATATATCTGATAAGATAATAGGGATGATGTCAAAATATGTGGTAAGCCCATTCATGTAACTCCCCTAAGATCAGCATAAGCAACAAAGACAACTCGGGTGTCAATAGCTAGGGAGGCATTTAGTGGAAATACCATGGTTCCCATTAGGCAGGTGATAAAAGCTAGTGTTTCGTTGGCTTCCCAGGACTGGAGTGAGGAAAACTCAAGGATGCAGTTCTCATATCCTTGTTTGGATGAATACCTCCCGGATAACTCTCTAAAGGCTATAGTGGGTCCCTATGCCCAATCGGCTTTGTTGACAGCAAACATGTCTTTGATTTCTTTTGGGGTAGGTTTGTGAGGAATAAGGATATTTTGAGCTAAATTTCTTTTTGGATATGTTAGCACTTCCTACGCTTTCCAAGACATCTCTAATCTCTTCTAAAGTGGGAGTCATCTCTATCTCTCCAAATCTGAACACTATTTTGTCGTTGTCCCAATAACCAGTAATAATCTCTTAGCAGACCGGGATCCTCAGTCATATACATCAACGACGGTAGATGCCCTATACAACCCTTTATCTCTTTCTTTTGTTCATTAGTCAAATCTTCCCACCACATCACTAAACCTAGCGGTGGACCCATAACCATATCAAACTGCAGATCAGGAGACATCTGCAAGACAAAACACTATTAGTTTCCCGCCTCCAGGAAGAGTAATTTATTTCACACATGGCAAAATATGCTTCCAAATAGAAAATAGTGGGATGCAGTGTCTTCAGGCTTTTACACCGTCTGAACACAGTAAGGTGTCTTTCCTGTCCGATTCAAGTAGGTTTGAGATACCTAAATCGGTATATGGTCAGCATGCGCTATATCAGCAAAGATTGGCTTCGCTCTACGCTAGTTATTCTAGAGTGGTTTTTCAAGCAAATGACACAGGTTATCTAAGCGGACAAGCTGGGGGTGGGCTCTCTAAGGCCGTGGGATGGCCGCATGCCCACTCAACCTTAGAAACCTCCAGAGAATATTTCAAAAGGTTTTTTAGTGAAAGTATGACCGCAGCTCATCCCGCGTGACACCCTTAGAAAAAATGTAAAATAAAGGCCAGGAGTGGCGCAGTATGCATGCATGAATGACAGTTATATTTTGCGAAAATATATATATATATGTTGTAGAATGAGGAAAGGAATGTAGAGTATGAAAAATTGTGTGTTATAGGCATATGTGTGTATGGCCGAAAATTGTGTGGATGAAGAAGGATGGTAAAAATTTTATTTGTTATGTTAATTGTGTTGTTGTGGCCTTGTGATGGAAATGGAAGAATAATGGTTCAAGTTGGTATAAAAATTTATAGAAAAATGGTTATGGGAAATTATGTGATTTTAATATAGTTTTGTGTAATTATGGGAGTGAAGTTCTAAATGTGGATTATTATGTTAGTTGATGGATTTGGAAGGATACTAATCCATATTGGCATGAAAGATTGGTTGTTAAGTTGTTATGGGAAGTTTTGTGATTTTATGGTAGATTTAAGTAATGATGAAAATGAAATTGTTAAAGTGTGAATTATGATTATTGTTAATGAAATTGGAGGATGAAAATGTGTTATGAATATTTATGTCGAAGATTAGAGGTTTCGGATGAATTATGACTTTGGTGGAAAGTTTGTATATTTTGTATATATTGTGAATATTTTGTAAATGTGATATGAAATGCTTCCAAATTACATTGTGATGATCTTGATTAATAATGAACATGAAAATATTGAGATTGAGTGTGAGGTGTGAAGTTGGAATGGGAGTTATTGCACAATGTAGAAAAGAGGAACATTTATGTTAGAATGTATTTTTGTTGTGATTCTTGATGTTGTTGGTGTTGCTTTGGGTGTTGTATTGATGAATTTGGCCGAGTTGAATTCTCGGGGATGTTGTATTTATAGGGGAGGTGCTGTCGAAATTTCGGTAGACAAATACTAAATCAAAATTGGAACTTTAAGCCTTATGAATAGTAATTGGTAAATGTGACCATTTGTAGGTTTTTGACGAAACGGGATTTGAGCTTTGGCGATCGTAAAAGGCAAGAAAGGTATGTAAAGCTCCACCTTTTCTTCTCTTGGCATGTGCTAGACGTGTTAGGTTTGAATTTGGACCCCGGGGATGACTCTACTCTTCGGAATCCACGATTAAATTTCTCCCTTTTTCATTCAGTGGAATTGAATCGATTATGTTCCTAATGATTAGAAAAGTTGTCTAAACACCTAGAACTTGAGCAAATAGGACTCGATTACTTTAAAACTTTCATAAGGGATATTAGGAAGTGTAAAATACGTAAAATTATGTACGCCACCTCATTTGACCCGAGGTGGGTCCACCATTCCCGAATCCCTTCCTATTGTTCTACTTGACTTACTTCTATACGATAATTAAAGGAAACTCTTGGTTACCGTTCCGACTACTAAATGGTGGTATTCTAACCACTCCAAGTTTGTTATGAATTGTACGCCCTCTTTGACATAAGATCTCCGCTACGAACATTCCGGTATAAGCATTTTGATATAAGTTTTCTGACATAAGTAGTTTGATGTAAATGTTCCGACATAAGCATTCACACATAAGTATTCTGGTATGAATATTTTGATATGAATCATCTGATACGAGTATTTGATACAAGTATTCCGATATAAGTATTCTGACAAAAATATGTGATGTGAGAGATTCGCTATGAATACTCTGATAATACGTTCGATCATTTCATTGAGTCTTGATTATGTGCATTAGTTTCTCACTACTCTGCTCGTGCATGTGCTATGATCTATTTCACCGAGTCCCGGGCCGGGTATGTTATCGTGCACTTTCTACTACATTATTCACCGAGTCCCTCACTAGAGGGCCGGGTACGGTATGTATATGTATATCTGATGAGGATGTGGTGATGTGTTGATGTGATGACGGGCTACGGCGGCCAGGAGGGCATCTGATGATTCCATTCACCGAGTCCCTCATTAGAGGGCCGGGTACGGTATTTATATATAAATATATATGTGTGCATGCATATGGTGTGATTTACTTGTATTACCGAGTCCCGTAATGGGCCGGGTACGGTTTGTGATATTGGCATATAATTATATATGTTCATGCATATGATTATGATGTATTTATACCACCGAGACCCCTATTGGGCCGGGTATGTTCTATACCTATTATGTTCATACTCACATTTTCGATTTCTGTTCTGGCTTGTTTACTACACTCCCTGCTTTACATACTCGGTACATATTCCGTACTGACCCCCTTTCTTCCGGGGCTGCGTTTTCATGCCGCGCAGGTACAGACGACAGGTTTGCTGATCCGCCCGCTTAGGACTTTATTCCGCTATTTTGGAGCGCTCTTTTATCCGGAGCCTACATTTTGGTATAGCCTTCTGTTATTGTGTATATATACGCCATTCAGGGGTACGACGGGGCCCTGTCCCGTCTTATGATTCTGTTATGTTCTGTAGAGGTCTGTAGACACACATGTGGGTTCTGTATATGCTTTTGGGTTGTTATGATCTGTGATGGCCTTATCGGCTTCTACGTGTTATACTTGTGCCTATGCGATATTTAGTAACGCCAATTGAAGTTTATATTGATATACTCTGCTAATATGCTAGCTAGGGCTATTGGGTACGTTTGAGTGTCCAATACGGGCACTAATCATGGCCTACGGGGTTGGGTCGTGACACAGTACCAGCTAGCTCAGCCCTAAGCCACTCGTAGTAGTTTTCATCATGACTTGGATTATTTGGATCTTCATCCAACTTATCATACCTTATCACATTCTTTCAATCTTTTTGGGAGTCTTTTATACCTTCGATACAACCTTCTTCATAATCTCGTATAAACTCTTCCATATTACCCACATTTGGAATAGCCTGTCTCATACCAAACTGTCTAAGTACTCTCAATGGTGCGTAGGGTCTGATTCCTCTAATGCCCATAAGCGGTTGATATGGACGTCTATGGCTCTTAACACAAACAGTCTTGGAATGAAAATTAGGTACCCTTCACCTGATATGTTCTTCTCTCAGTCTGGAAAAGATGTGAGCCCATCCTTTTTTATCTTGAACCCCACATGGCATAGCAGCGACTCCTAAGTCATCCTCTCTTAGGGCCGGATCTCGGAGGGAAGATAAACCGCTCTTATCTAAATGTTTAAGTATCCACCATTGGACTAAGAGGTTGTAACCCTATAAATAATAATTACGGTCACGGCATTTTTCCAAAGCTCGGTATATATCTGATAAGATAATAGGGATGATGTCAAAATATGTGGTAAGCCCATTCATGTAACTCCCCTAAGATCAGCATAAGCAACAAAGACAACTCGGGTGTCAATAGCTAGGGAGGCATTTAGTGGAAATACCATGGTTCCCATTAGGCAGGTGATAAAAGCTAGTGTTTCGTTGGCTTCCCAGGACTGGAGTGAGGAAAACTCAAGGATGCAGTTCTCATATCCTTGTTTGGATGAATACCTCCCGGATAACTCTCTAAAGGCTATAGTGGGTCCCTATGCCCAATCGGCTTTGTTGACAGCAAACATGTCTTTGATTTCTTTTGGGGTAGGTTTGTGAGGAATAAGGATATTTTGAGCTAAATTTCTTTTTGGATATGTTAGCACTTCCTACGCTTTCCAAGACATCTCTAATCTCTTCTAAAGTGGGAGTCATCTCTATCTCTCCAAATCTGAACACTATTTTGTCGTTGTCCCAATAACCAGTAATAATCTCTTAGCAGACCGGGATCCTCAGTCATATACATCAACGACGGTAGATGCCCTATACAACCCTTTATCTCTTTCTTTTGTTCATTAGTCAAATCTTCCCACCACATCACTAAACCTAGCGGTGGACCCATAACCATATCAAACTGCAGATCAGGAGACATCTGCAAGACAAAACACTATTAGTTTCCCGCCTCCAGGAAGAGTAATTTATTTCACACATGGCAAAATATGCTTCCAAATAGAAAATAGTGGGATGCAGTGTCTTCAGGCTTTTACACCGTCTGAACACAGTAAGGTGTCTTTCCTGTCCGATTCAAGTAGGTTTGAGATACCTAAATCGGTATATGGTCAGCATGCGCTATATCAGCAAAGATTGGCTTCGCTCTACGCTAGTTATTCTAGAGTGGTTTTTCAAGCAAATGACACAGGTTATCTAAGCGGACAAGCTGGGGGTGGGCTCTCTAAGGCCGTGGGATGGCCGCATGCCCACTCAACCTTAGAAACCTCCAGAGAATATTTCAAAAGGTTTTTTAGTGAAAGTATGACCGCAGCTCATCCCGCGTGACACCCTTAGAAAAAATGTAAAATAAAGGCCAGGAGTGGCGCAGTATGCATGCATGAATGACAGTTATATTTTGCGAAAATATATATATATATGTTGTAGAATGAGGAAAGGAATGTAGAGTATGAAAAATTGTGTGTTATAGGCATATGTGTGTATGGCCGAAAATTGTGTGGATGAAGAAGGATGGTAAAAATTTTATTTGTTATGTTAATTGTGTTGTTGTGGCCTTGTGATGGAAATGGAAGAATAATGGTTCAAGTTGGTATAAAAATTTATAGAAAAATGGTTATGGGAAATTATGTGATTTTAATATAGTTTTGTGTAATTATGGGAGTGAAGTTCTAAATGTGGATTATTATGTTAGTTGATGGATTTGGAAGGATACTAATCCATATTGGCATGAAAGATTGGTTGTTAAGTTGTTATGGGAAGTTTTGTGATTTTATGGTAGATTTAAGTAATGATGAAAATGAAATTGTTAAAGTGTGAATTATGATTATTGTTAATGAAATTGGAGGATGAAAATGTGTTATGAATATTTATGTCGAAGATTAGAGGTTTCGGATGAATTATGACTTTGGTGGAAAGTTTGTATATTTTGTATATATTGTGAATATTTTGTAAATGTGATATGAAATGCTTCCAAATTACATTGTGATGATCTTGATTAATAATGAACATGAAAATATTGAGATTGAGTGTGAGGTGTGAAGTTGGAATGGGAGTTATTGCACAATGTAGAAAAGAGGAACATTTATGTTAGAATGTATTTTTGTTGTGATTCTTGATGTTGTTGGTGTTGCTTTGGGTGTTGTATTGATGAATTTGGCCGAGTTGAATTCTCGGGGATGTTGTATTTATAGGGGAGGTGCTGTCGAAATTTCGGTAGACAAATACTAAATCAAAATTGGAACTTTAAGCCTTATGAATAGTAATTGGTAAATGTGACCATTTGTAGGTTTTTGACGAAACGGGATTTGAGCTTTGGCGATCGTAAAAGGCAAGAAAGGTATGTAAAGCTCCACCTTTTCTTCTCTTGGCATGTGCTAGACGTGTTAGGTTTGAATTTGGACCCCGGGGATGACTCTACTCTTCGGAATCCACGATTAAATTTCTCCCTTTTTCATTCAGTGGAATTGAATCGATTATGTTCCTAATGATTAGAAAAGTTGTCTAAACACCTAGAACTTGAGCAAATAGGACTCGATTACTTTAAAACTTTCATAAGGGATATTAGGAAGTGTAAAATACGTAAAATTATGTACGCCACCTCATTTGACCCGAGGTGGGTCCACCATTCCCGAATCCCTTCCTATTGTTCTACTTGACTTACTTCTATACGATAATTAAAGGAAACTCTTGGTTACCGTTCCGACTACTAAATGGTGGTATTCTAACCACTCCAAGTTTGTTATGAATTGTACGCCCTCTTTGACATAAGATCTCCGCTACGAACATTCCGGTATAAGCATTTTGATATAAGTTTTCTGACATAAGTAGTTTGATGTAAATGTTCCGACATAAGCATTCACACATAAGTATTCTGGTATGAATATTTTGATATGAATCATCTGATACGAGTATTTGATACAAGTATTCCGGTATAAGTATTCTGACAAAAATATGTGATGTGAGAGATCCGCTATGAATACTCTGATAATACGTTCGATCATTTCATTGAGTCTTAATACTCAAGATTGCACATATGGACTAAGAACATAAGTGTAGATAAAAAATGATCAATGCAGGTTTCAAGCACAGGAAATTCAAGTTAGAGACAGTCAAGACAAATCCTAAAAGTCCAAAGGGATGCAAATGATGCATGATATGGCATAATTCAAACAAGCAGGGATGGAGAATAAAGTGCATAAGTCGCACGATTAATCAAACCAAATGGCCAAGGGAATGGTTCACACAAATACAGACCCTACACTTAGTCCCCTTTTTTAAACACTTTTGTTTTAGCTTCAACTCTTCGATCCACTTAAACTCTAGGTGATGAAAGTTCCCAAAACTGTGATCCCCAAAACTCAAATTCAGAGGACACAAGTCTCAAAAACCACTGATTATACAGCCTTTTTGACATGGACAAATGAAAGAAAAACCAATTCCACAAATAACACAGAACAACTCCAAAAAGTACTAATTCAGACCTATTATACTTAGTTTTAAAACAAGAAATTAAGCTTCCAAAACTCCCTACACTTCTAACTCTTTTAAACAACTTGACAGAATAGGCATTGGCAACACATACAAAGTTCAAAATGATACTCAAACTCTTAGAAATCAATAAGAAAAAACACAAGTGACATAGACCTTCCAAAACCATCTTTTACAATCAAGTTCTCATTTCAAAAGACCATATACTCCACCAGCAGTTGCCATAAGCTCAAACAAGTTCCAAAATCCAAAAGCCAAGTCCAAAACCAACTCAACCTTTTAATGGACACTCAACAGGGCCAAGGAAAGTCAAAACAATATTCACACAAAGCAGAAACAATCGCATAAATCACCAGTCTTCATCCTCAAATTTTTTATAACCACACAGTTGTTTAAAAGAAACAAAATTCAAGTTTAAAACTCACAAGGAAACAGACCAAATACTGGATTTTCAAAGCACATTTAAGGATCCCATAACCACATTTTCAAAGCATTTTAAAGAAAGATGGTTTCACTAAAGCCAGTTCTAGATTCAGTTATAGCGCCACATTAGATGTCACCAGCCTTACAAGTTTGAATCAAGTCTTTTAAGAGACAGCCTAGTCATAACCAGTTCTTAGCAACTTAATATGGTCGAACAATGTATAGGGAACAAAAATATTCAAGTTCTAGGATCAAAACATAGAAAAGAAAGGAAGGAAGAATCTAAATCACTTCTTTGATTGGTTCCAAACTTCCCTTTTTAAAGTTAAACATAGTCTTCATTAGCTTCTACATGGTTTGACAAACAAAAGGATGTTTAGAAGTTATCTAATCAAAACAGGCTCACTGAGTATATCAACAGGGCCTTAGACAAGTGGCTAGTATACACACAAGGCCAAATAAGACTCAAGTCACACTGATGAATGAACTAGACAGGTTACAAACTCATCAAGTTCTTATTTTTTAACAGATATTCCAATTTTGGAGGCTTTAATCCACACTTAACAATCTCAAGATTCACAAAGCAAGTAGATAGGATCATTCTCACTTTTTAAATACTTTGTAAAGTACACGAATGGAAAAATGTATTCATAAAGGCAAAGTAGTCACTGAGTTACTTAGTTTAAAAATAGGAGGATTAGAGGGACTTGGAAGCTTTTTTTTTTTACATGAACATATTGAAAAAAATCAACCTTTAAAGGGGAAGGACTAGTTCAAATACAAATACAGCAAGCAATAAGACATTTAAACTCCTTCTTAGTTCAAATATATGTAAACAACACAACACAAGCACTACATTTCAGGATTCCAAGGTCATTTTAAGCCTAAATTGATCCTAGAGGACTATATAGTTCTAAAACATGTAACAGATCTCAAAATCTTCAAAAACGTACCCAAAATAGACCACTTCAAAGGGAGAATAAAGCTTAAATTCATTTCAAGACATCATGTAGATTAGGTTTCAATTTTTAACAATGAACATGAGAAACATAAGCTTATTTTTTAAAATTCTATACAGCCTTACACAGTAAACATTAACTTTTAATTGCAAATCATATCACATAGTCCACATCTTGCTCAAAACCCTTTGATAAACTAAAAGAATGAACCAAAGATGTCACAGTAGGACTAAACGTGCTAAAAAAACCACAGAACCATAACTGAATATCACAAAAATGGAAGTAGGAAGCTCTAGCATCTTAAACTCAGTAACCAAGAACCGAAGTCAAACACCTACTTCAATTTTAACTTGTTTTAAACCTTAATAACTAACACAAACACTCAGAATACTCTTAAACTTCATTATGCTGTTATTGTAACACAATAACATCATAAGCTCAATGAGACATCAAACAAACAGCCTTTATACTAACATGAACAAATCATAAACATATTTATACCAACTATTTCCATAAAAACAGTATCTAAAAAAAAGCAGGTTTTAAACAATCATTCACAAACAAACAACCTTCATACTATCATGGGAAACATCAACATATATATGCCAAATAGACTCATAAAACAGTGACTTTGGAACAACTTTTAAACAATCATTCACAAGTTAATACATAGGGTAAGCTAGAGATAGGAATAAAATGAACTAAAATGGAGTGTTAACTTTTAGTGGGAGCAACCAAAAGATCAAAAGAAGATTGAATCAATGTTCTTCAATAAAAACACTCAAAACCTTTTGGAAAGCCTTTTCTCCTTGATTTTCATAATATCATATAGTATTTTCGAGCAATATCTTCTATATCATAGTAGTATATTGTAGTAAATATATTTTTTGTAATGTAGGTATATAAGTAGAGTTTTAGACCGATAGTAATGAAGAACCCCCAAACCCTTTCAGTCGAATGGTATGAGGTAAATCCCAAAAAAAAAATCCTCCCAAAAATGTCACAACCTCCTTTTGTTTATAGTATGCAAAAAATCGATTTAGGGATAGAAATGGAAGATTCCCCCTTTCCCTAATAGAATTTCCCCCCTAAATTCCCCATTTCATCAGAAAAATCAAATTCAAACAAGTAATGACAAAATAAATACAACACATCGTACTAAATCGTAGTAGAATCCCTAAATCTTCACAAATTGTACAACAACAAGGATCAAAATAGTACAAAACAGAACAAAAATCCAAAATAAATCGTACCAACGTTGTACAAATCCAAACGTTTGAAAAACAAGGACAACACCTGTCCTCAATGACGAGGATCCTTGAGGGATAACCACCCTAATCATCATTTTAGTGTTTGGTGTGATAGCACAAGATGGATAAGGGTTCCATGACCCCGCCCATGGCATATCACACCGCCTATATGATGCGGTTGTTCCTCCCCAAAGATCATCGGGGTAATGGTGGCGCCGTGGTGGTAACAAGGGCAAACCTTGGAAATGATTGCTCTCTCTTTCTTGTATGTTTAATCATTTTGTGCCAACATGCACCCAAAAGCATTTTCTGATACTGACATGTACAACAACAAAGGACTTCCTGGCCTTGGCAGGACCAAAACGGGTGGATTTGACAAGTATCTTTTGATGGTGTCAAAGGCTTTCTGACAGTCCTCCGTGCATTTAGTTGGAGCATCTTTCTTGAGGAGTTTGAGAATTGGTTCTATGATTACTGTGGACTGGGCGATGAAGCGTCCAATGTAATTCAACCTTACTAAGAAACTCATGACCTGTTTCTTTGTTCTTGGCGGTGGGAGTTCTTGGATTGCTTTGATCTCTGTGGGATCTAACTCAATCCCACGACGACTAACTACGAATCCTAGTAATTTTCCACCGGGCACTCCAAATGCACATTTTCAATGATTCAACTTCAGATCGTACTTGCGGAGTCTATCGAAGAATCTTCTTAAGTGCTCAAGATGATCATCACCCATTCGAGACTTGATGATGAAGTCATCCACATATACCTCAATCTCTCTACGCATCATATCATGAAAAATGGCGGCTATCGCCCTCATGTAAGTAGCGCCGGCATTCTTGAGGCCAAAAGGCGTTACCCAATAATGATACACTCCCCATGGTGTGATGAATGCCTTCTTTTGAGCATTTTCTTCATCCATCAATATCTGATGATAGCCCGCGTAACAATCCACAAAAGATTGCACCTCATGCTTGGCGCAGTTATCGATGAGTGTGTGAACGTTCGAGAGTGGGAAATTATCCTCTGGGCTAGCGCAGTTAAGATCACGATAGTCCACACAAATCTTTATTTTCCAATCTTTCTTTGGTACTAGGAATATCTTTGCTAACCATGTCGGGTACGGTGTCACCTCAACAACTCCCAACTGAATCTGTTTTTCTACTTCTTCTTTAATTCGTATGATGACACCAGGCTTTGGCTGCCTGATTTTCTGTTCATATGCTGACACCAGGCTTTGGCTGCCTGATTTTCTGTTTTACCGAGGTAAATCCTTCAAGGATCGGCAACCTATGCGCAACAACATTCATACTCAAACCTGGCATATCGGCGTATGACTAAGTGAAAACATCTTCATATTCTTTTAACAAACATCGTTACCGTTCTTTCTCAGTTTCTGTCAAATGCACACTTATTCTAGTTTTTTGGACCAACTCCTCATTTCCTAGATTAACTGCGTCTGTTTCCTCCAGGTTTGGCATTAGTCTGTTCTCGTATTCTTCTTCAACATCTATCAACCTCTCTGGTTTAGTTACCTCTTCTTCTTGATCATTATTTTGTTCGTCGTCATTTTTACTTGTTTCGTAACATGTCATGACATTATTTGTGGCCTTTGTATTATTACTGTAAAACAAAATAACACGATTAATAATCATGTAAAAGAGATTTTAATTACGTATTTATATATAATTATATATACATATATTTATATAGGTAAAGTAAAGCGATTTTGTCTTATTGTAAACTTTGAGACGTGTCATTGAAATTTAAAAGAGCGATACAAACTGTGGTCCTGATTCAGAATGGAACATCGAGCCATTTCCGTTATTAAACAATGCCTAATAAGGAGATATGAAAAGACGACAAGCCGGGCCTCAATGCCGACTTCCGCCATTTTTTCTTAAAATGAGCATTCTTTCTATCGTAGAGTGAACAACGGGGTAGAAGTCCATCCACTTGTTGTTTCCCCTAGCTCAGCTTGGAAAATATCCAATGCTTCGAAGCATTCTTCAATGAGGGTTGCGCATTCGTCTTCCCTAAACAACTTTCTTAGACCCTCTACTGGATCTTTGTTGTTATGACTCAATGGGTATGCTGTGAAGGACTGGCATAGATGAGGGAACGACTTTCTCATTTCAACGAGACCTCTGTCACGACCCAACCCCGTGGGCCGTGACCAGTGCCCGAGCTGGGCACCTATACGTACCCGATACCCAAATTAGCATATTAACAGAATAATAATATAATAATAATATCAGTGGACGCTACAGAATTTAACAGAAAAGCAGACTTGGCACACATAGGCCGATAAGGCCATCATAGAACAAAATATCCCAAACATATGTACAGAACCCACACAGATATATCCACAGACCTCTACAGAACATATCATAATCATAAGACGGGACAGGGCCCCGTCATACCCAGAATAATGTACATATCCAGATAGCAGTGACAGACTGTACCAAAAGATGGGCTCTGAAGAAGAGAGCGCCCCAAAATAGCAGAGATGGGATCCTAAACAGATGGATCAGCGAACCTGTCGTCTGTACCTGCGCGGCATGAAAACGCAGCCCCCGAAGAAAGGGGGTCAGTACGAAATATGTACTGAATATGTAAAGCGGAATCACAGAAGTCAAATCATAATGATTACAGAAAATGAGTACAAAATCCAGAGTGTCAAATGCATATTTCCAAAACAGACAGAATGTGTACAGAAACATATGTCATATAATATCCGGTCCCTGCCACGGGACTCGGCAGACAGAACGTGGCCACCCTCCCGACACTGGTGCCACCATACAGAGGAATCAGAAAAAGGGGCGTGGCCCCGCATCATAAAATGTCATATCAAAATAGCCATAACAGATCAGATCAGAATAGGCGGACATGGCACATCATACTCCACAGACCCATGTACGCGTATACCTGCCCCCTCACATCGAGACGCGGCGAACAATGCAGAGAATCACGCTTGACAACATATCCTGGCCCGGGCTCAGTGTGGGAAACATTGGGACATCCACGAATGGAGTAGTGAGAGACTAATGCAATTTAAAAATATCATAAAATATTTTCAAAGACTCGATGAAGCGTATCAAAGCCAAACAAATCCATGGAGTAAGACGGAATCATAATAAATGTATTTCGGATATCATAATAAATTACAGAAATATAACTTTCCTGAAGTCATTCCGAGTGTCAAAATAATTTATAATATTTAGTAGAATATTTAAAATAATATTCGTTAAGCGATTAGTAGGGTAATCGAAGCATTTCTTTCAAAAATCGCTTAAAAAGGAAGCTTTAACACATTAAGGGCAAAACCGGAAATAGTGGGCCCGCCTCGGGACAAACAAGGCGGCGGGCTCAAATTATGCCCTCTAAGCTTATGGTATCACCTAAAAAGGTTCTACAGATATTCCATGAATTTTTAAGTGATTGAGAGCAAAATTGCATAATTCCAAGAAATAGCGTATCAAAATGGTTCAATTCTACTGAAGGAAAAACTGAAATTTTCTCTTGCGGATTCCGAGGGCCATCAAGAGGTCCTTCGAGGCCTGGATCCGACCCTAACACACTAAGGGCATGCCAAGGGAAGAATTGGGGTTGCTTTACATACCTTTCACGCTCCTTACGCCTTTCCAAACTCACTTCCCGTTTCGTCGAAAAACTGCAATTGGTCAAGTTTACCAATTGTAAGTTATAAATACCATAATTTCAACATAATGCATATTTGTCTACCGAAATTTCGGCAGCACTTCCCCTATACATATAGCACCCCGAGAATTCAACTCGGCTATAGATTATCAACAACAACCCAAACGACAACATCAATATCAACAATGAACATTAAAAACACAAATATCCTTCAACTAGTCATTTTTCTCACAAGTTGACATAATCTTCAATTCAACCCAAACTTTCAACTAATATCAATAATTTCACATTCATCAACAATCAAGATCATCACCATATAGTTCTAGAAACATTTCATATCGTTTTCCTCAAGTTATACACTCGATATACATGATATACAATTTTCCGCCAAAGTCATAACTTATGCAAAACATCGAATCTTTGGCATACAATTTCATAACAAGTTTCCAACTTCCAAATTCAAATCCCAAACTCTCCAAATTCTACAAATGGTCACAATTACCAAATATTAATTATACGCTCTTAGGAATTGAATCTTAAGTTAACATCTTTCTACAGAAATTTGGGCAGCATCTCCCCTGTTTATATGCCTAGCCCGAATTCTCAATTCAACAACCAGCACAACAATAACAATACCAGAATCAATAGTATTATTTCCCACATCAAATTATTCCATAAAACATCCCATAGGGTGTTTGTACCATATTTCCACCAACCAAATTAATTTACAGCAGTTAAACAACTCCTTTTTCGTAAATCAACCAAGATTAATGTTAACAATGAAAGATTCATACCTATATCGCGATAATATTTCTGTATCTTCACTTCTTCACCCTGACCTTGAGCCACAACACATTACTACACAATTTTGTAGTTGCAACTGTGCGCTGTCTGGACCGGAATTTGAAAATTATATTTTAATTTGCGTGAAAATTGATGGGTGGAAGTTGGTGGAAGTTTTCAGAGATTTTGGGGAGGCTTAGAGGGTGTTTTGTTGTTGATTGGGGGCTAAAGCCCCGTTATATAACCTTTTAGAATCTGCCAGAACTGTCTAGAAAAGTGTTCAGCGCGTTCGCGCCACCTTCTGGCGCGTTCGCGCTGTGTTACAGATTTTCTTCTGCGCGTTCGCGCCCCTCCCAGGCGCGATCGCGCAGACCTTTTTTTTTCTGCCTGGACCTTCGTTCAGTAAAACGGTCATAACGTTTGATCCCGATATCGTATGAGGGCCCACGACCTATGGATGGAAAGCTAATGCAATTATCTACAACTTTTATTTCTGGGCGTTTTCCCAAATTCCAAATTTATAATACCGTTTTTGCCCCTAGAAGTCAGATCATCCGAAAATGCTTCCTTAAATTGTCCCTTTTGGAGGGCTTCCACTTTGATTTGGCCCAAGGGTCCTTCTTGACTTGTGTTTAACTTCACATATGTGATTCATATAATTTGTCACATGTCCCAAAAACAAAATCTTGACGTGTGGGCCCCACCTCAACTTACAATTAATCCGACGTTCAAAAATATACGGGATGTAACATCCTCCCCCCCTTTAGAACATTCGTCCTCGAATGTTCAACTAGCCTTATGGGGTATTATAATACGTCGAAGAGGTCTCTTTCTTTCCTTCAAAATTTCCCAATCGTTACTATTACTATCCTCCTTTTACGTACTCGTTTTCTTTCTATTTCCGAACATCGTTGTGCTAGAACGTCCCGGCCTTAGCTAGCGACGGAATTGGTGTCAGTTTACTTGAAATATCTGTACCATGTCTTTCGCTTTGTCTCTCAAATTCTGTTCAGTTAATATCTTTCATACCTCGCGACACTGGCTGCTGAGGTCCACCTGTCGGTCGGTACAGTCATGAATGGGGTGTCATATGCACACATACACATTTACTACCATTTCTCTCACAAAACAGTTCCCAAACGCCTATTCAAACTTACTCTCAGTCCCAAGCTGCATTGCGCTATCTTCTTCCTCACCAGCTTATCTTGTCTTAGTCTACCCGATTTCTTGAGGGTTTCTAATCACTCCGCATATCCTAATCTCCTTTAGGTTATCCCAAATTTTCCATTCGTCCCTTATTCCTATACTTGTGAAAATTTTGTTTACTTCTCAGGGGGTCACCCATCCCAAAATTGCTCTGGCCCTAGCACGCTTAACCTCGAAACTTTAGTTCACTTAGACACGTTAACGCTGATATAATAGCACCCACTTCCTCACACGACCCTTTTTACGCAATCTAGGGCAAACTGGGGTCTTAACAATTTCCGAACAATTTTCGTAGCGGGTCCCACTCCGCTCTAGAGAGGGTCTTTCATTTTTCTAATTATGCATTTATTATATTAGCCCTCTAAATCTTCAAGACTCACCTTTTATTATATGCACGGCTACCCCAACGGTTTTTGTCAATTCGGGTGTTTCCTCAATCCTATTAGTAACTAGGACGGGCAAATGTACCACAAAATAGAGCCTAGACCGATCATTACACATATATTTCGAGAAAGGAATAATAATATACCTATATCCGCATTTGGTGGCGTCTCCGAATCCTGTCGACTAGTCAGGGAATAGATGCGGTTCGAAGGACCGCAAGAACTGGAAGCTCCGCCACGGCCTCTACCGCGGCCTGCTGGTGCTGATGTACCTTGTCCCGGGGGGTGCATAGCTACAGATGAAGATGATGAACCAACAGCTAATCCGGTAGGCTGCGCTGCACCACCCAAATTACCCTTATATGGGCAATCTCTCACAGAATGGCCCTGACGGCCACAAGAAAAACATGCACCGGTGACTCTGTAGCATTCTCCAGGACAATATCTGCCACAATAAGAACACAGAGGCCTGGGTGGCCTCATCTGACCGGAACCCCCATCTGTCCGCGGACCTGAAGCCCTGGAGCTCTGGCCTGCTCCTGAATACCCTGGGCTATCGAATCTTCGACCTGTAAACTGCGGAGGTGTGCTCTGTGCCGGCTGGGAAGGATGTCTGCTAGACTGCTGCTGTTCCTGAGGCTGCCTACTCCAAGACTCCCCAGAATACCCAGCTGATCTGGCCCTCTTGGGTTGTCTCCGATCCTGGCTCCTGTCGGGCTGATGTCCTCTACGCCGGTCCTCTATACCCTGGGCATGTGCCTGTATACGGGCAATATCCATACTGGGCTGAGCAGCCAACACCAAACAACTGTCGACCAAATAATCGTCCAGCCCCATAATGTACCTGTGCATCCTGTCAGTCATAGTAGCTACCACAGCAGGTGCATATCGGGCCAACGAATCAAACTCCAGACTGTAATCTCGAACGCTGCGACCCCTCTGTCTCAGCAATAAAAATCTGTCGGCCCTAGCCCGTCGTAGCTCCGGAGGTAGGAAGTGTCCAAGAAAAGCCTCAGAAAACTCATCCCAGACTGCTGGGGGAGCACCAACGCCTCTGGCTAACTCCCAAGACTCGTACCAATTAGCCGCTACATCATACAACCGGTACGAAGCCAACGCGACTGACTCTGTCTCGGAAGCAATAATCAAATGTAAGGTGCGCCGCATCTTCCTGATAAACTCCTCGGGATCCTCCTCGGGCTTTGTCCCGAAGAACTCTGGAGGACTACAAGTCAAAAACTCACGGGCTCTCGAACTATCACGCCTGACTGCCCGGTCACCTCCCAGTCCATGCCCCTGAACCTGCCCTGCCACAAGTATCGTCAGCAACTGGACTGCCTCTCTCATAGACTGATCCTCAGTGCCTGGTCGTGGAGCTGGAGGCTCAGGTACTGGAACTGCGGGAGCTGGCGGTGGAGCCGCCCCCCGATCTGCGGCTGCGACCGCCCCAATCTCCTCCACGAGTGGCGGTGTAGAAGAACCCTTTGTCTGGGGCAAAGTCTCCGGAGCAATATATGCCTGGGCCCTGGTAGTCCTCTGGACCCGGCTAGTCTCTCCTACGGCCACTGACTTGGCCTTTTGGGTCGTTGTCGCCTTTTTTGGAGGCATATCTGCAAATGTAACCATTCGTTAGGGAGGAGTCATCCTGATAACACAACTCTAACGCACGATCTAAGACAGAAAGAAGGGTAGTATCCAAAATGCCCTGTAGCCTCCTGTTTATAGGCGTGGTGCACAACACACCGATAAACAAGACTTTACTAGACACGGTCTGTGGACATTCCGAGGACGAACCGCTCTGATACCACTTTTGTCACGACTCAACCCCGAGCTGGGCACCTATACGTACCCGATACCCAAATTAGCATATTAACAGAATAATAATATAATAATAATATCAGTGGACGCTACAGAATTTAACAGAAAAGCAGACTTGGCACACATAGGCCGATAAGGCCATCATAGAACAAAATATCCCAAACATATGTACAGAACCCACACAGATATATCCACAGACCTCTACAGAACATTTCATAATCATAAGACGGGACAGGGCCCCGTCATACCCAGAATAATGTACATATCCAGATAGCAGTGACAGACTGTACCAAAAGATGGGCTCTGAAGAAGAGAGCGCCCCAAAATAGCAGAGATGGGATCCTAAACAGATGGATCAGCGAACCTGTCGTCTGTACCTGCGCGGCATGAAAACGCAGCCCCCGAAGAAAGGGGGTCAGTACGAAATATGTACTGAATATGTAAAGCGGAATCACAGAAGTCAAATCATAATGATTACAGAAAATGAGTACAAAATCCAGAGTGTCAAATGCATATTTCCAAAACAGACAGAATGTGTACAGAAACATATGTCATATCATATCCGGTCCCTGCCACGGGACTCGGCAGACAGAACGTGGCCACCCTCCCGACACTGGTGCCACCATACAGAGGAATCAGAAAAAGGGGCGTGGCCCCGCATCATAAAATGTCATATCAAAATGGCCATAACAGATCAGATCAGAATAGGCGGACATGGCACATCATACTCCACAGACCCATGTACGCGTATACCTGCCCCCTCACATCGAGACGCGGCGAACAATGCAGAGAATCACGCTTGACAACATATCCTGGCCCGGGCTCAGTGTGGGAAACATTGGGACATCCACGAATGGAGTAGTGAGAGACTAATGCAATTTAAAAATATCATAAAATGTTTTCAAAGACTCGATGAAGCGTATCAAAGCCAAACAAATCCATGGAGTCAGACGGAATCATAATAAATGTATTTCGGATATCATAATAAATTACAGAAATATAACTTTCCTGAAGTCATTCCGAGTGTCAAAATAATTTATAATATTTAGTATAATATTTAAAATAATATTCGTTAAGCGATTAGTAGGGTAATCGAAGCATTTCTTTCAAAAATCGCTTAAAAAGGAAGCTTTAACACATTAAGGGCAAAACCGGAAATAGTGGACCCGCCTCGGGACAAACAAGGCGGCGGGCTCAAATTATGCCCTCTAAGCTTATGGTATCACCTAAAAAGGTTATACAGATATTCCATGAATTTTTAAGTGATTGAGAGCAAAATTGCATAATTCCAAGAAATAGCGTATCAAAATGGTTCAATTCTACTGAAGGAAAAACTGAAATTTTCTCTTGCGGATTCCGAGGGCCATCAAGAGGTCCTTCGAGGCCCGGATCCGACCCTAACACACTAAGGGCATGCCAAGGGAAGAATTGGGGTTGCTTTACATACCTTTCACGCTCCTTACGCCTTTCCAAACTCACTTCCCGTTTCGTCGAAAAACTGCAATTGGTCAAGTTTACCAATTGTAAGTTATAAATACCATAATTTCAACATAATGCATATTTGTCTACCGAAATTTCGGCAGCACTTCCCCTATACATATAGCACCCCGAGAATTCAACTCGGCTATAGATTATCAACAACAACCCAAACGACAACATCAATATCAACAATGAACATTAAAAACACAAATATCCTTCAACTAGTCATTTTTCTCACAAGTTGACATAATCTTCAATTCAACCCAAACTTTCAACTAATATCAATAATTTCACATTCATCAACAATCAAGATCATCACCATATAGTTCTAGAAACATTTCATATCGTTTTCCTCAAGTTATACACTCGATATACATGATATACAATTTTCCGCCAAAGTCATAACTTATGCAAAACATCGAATCTTTGGCATACAATTTCATAACAGGTTTCCAACTTCCAAATTCAAATCCCAAACTCTCCAAATTCTACAAATGGTCACAATTACCAAATATTAATTATACGCTCTTAGGAATTGAATCTTAAGTTAACATCTTTCTACAGAAATTTGGGCAGCATCTCCCCTGTTTATATGCCTAGCCCGAATTCTCAATTCAACAACCAGCACAACAATAACAATACCAGAATCAATAGTATTATTTCCCACATCAAATTATTCCATAAAACATCCCATAGGGTGTTTGTACCATATTTCCACCAACCAAATTAATTTACAGCAGTTAAACAACTCCTTTTTCGTAAATCAACCAAGATTAATGTTAACAATGAAAGATTCATACCTATATCGCGATAATATTTCTGTATCTTCACTTCTTCACCCTGACCTTGAGCCACAACACATTACTACACAATTTTGTAGTTGCAACTGTGCGCTGTCTGGACCGGAATTTGAAAATTATATTTTGATTTGCGTGAAAATTGATGGGTGGAAGTTGGTGGAAGTTTTCAGAGATTTTGGGGAGGCTTAGAGGGTGTTTTGTTGTTGATTGGGGGCTAAAGCCCCGTTATATAACCTTTTAGAATCTGCCAGAACTGTCTAGAAAAGTGTTCAGTGCGATCGCGCCACCTTCTGGCGCGTTCGCGCTGTGTTACAGATTTTCTTCTGCGCGTTCGCGCCCCTCCCAGGCGCGATCGCGCAGACCTTTTTTTCTGCCTGGACCTTCGTTCAGTAAAACGATCATAACGTTTGATCCCGATATCGTATGAGGGCCCACGACATATGGATGGAAAGCTAATTCAATTATCTACAACTTTTATTTCTGGGCGTTTTCCCAAATTCCAAATTTATAATACCGTTTTTGCCCCTAGAAGTCAGATCATCCGAAAATGCTTCCTTAAATTGTCCCTTTTGGAGGGCTTCCACTTTGATTTGGCCCAAGTGTCCTTCTTGACTTGTGTTTAACTTCACATATGTGATTCATATAATTTGTCACATGTCCCAAAAACAAAATCTTGACGTGTGGGCCCCACCTCAACTTACAATTAATCCGACGTTCAAAAAAATACGGGATGTAACAACCTCTTGGTCCATATCCTGCTTCTTCTTCTTCACACGGATCGTATCCAACGCCAAATTGATATTTCCCATTTTTAATACTCACTAGTTCTTTGATTCCTTGTAAGTTCTTTCCCAGACCTTTTCCGGGTTCAAACCCACTCTTTATCATGATTGTAGCAACAACTTTGTAGACCAGTGGCATAGGAATATCTTCATCTTCTCCCTTATGGTCTATTATGGCTAGTTCAACAATGTGAAAATCAGCACCAATTGGTGACTTCTCTATGACTGGTAAGAAGTTGTCCGGATAGTTTTGAACAGTTCCTTTACCGTGAACCACTGCTTCTTGATCATCCCATATGAATTTGAGAGACTGGTACAACGAAGATGCTAAAACTCCAGCGGCGTGTAACTAGGGTCATCCCAATAAATCCATGATGACGAACTCCACTACGAAGTCTGCGGGGCCCATTTGGATGTGTAGATCTATTTCTCCAATTGGGTCGCTGGTTGCTCCATCATAAGCTTTTACATTTGTTCGACTCTAGTGGAATTTTCCAATATCATACCTGAGTTGTTTCAAAGTCATCACAGGGCATACATTCAAACCAGCCCCTCCATCAATTAACACTTGAGCGATAATCTTGTCACGTCATTTGACTATTATGTGCAAGGCTTTATTGTGGGACTTACCTTCCCTTGGTAATTCATCATCAAAAAATGATAGCCTATGCGCTCGTACAACATAGCCCACTATCTCAGCCAATGTTTCACTTGTAGTGCCGGCGGGCACTTGGACTTCATGCAAAGCTTTCATTAAGGCTAAGCTATGTTGAGACGAACTGAGTAATAATGACATTGCTAATATCTTGGTAGGAGTTTTATACAGGTGCTTAATAATCGAATAATCCTTGACTGGCATTTGCCTCAAAAAACTTTCAGTGTGTGAAGATTTTTGTGACGTGGCGCTTCGAGTGCAGGCTCTTCAGCAGCATAACACTTCCAGACCTGGTCATACCCTGAACCACAAAAGCTATCTCTTTTCCTTTATTGACCATCATCAGGTGCGGTGGTTTGATCACAAAAGGTGCATGCTCAACTGGTCCTGATGTTTTGAGTATGAATGGCTCGTTTTGGATTCGAGCGACTGTTGAGGCATACTTTAGCACGAAAGGCTCTTTCTTGGCTACAACAGATGTCTTAGATTTATTTGTCAAAGGGCTTAACACTTCTTTTCGCTCTTGTAAAGTTAACGAGGCGATAGTGTTTTGCAACCCTTTAATATCTGGACGAATTATCGCAAGCTCTCTTCCCAGTCATCACCTCTTTCTATTACATGAATTTGACTTCCCCCATACTTCGGGAGAGGATTTGTGCCCACATTCGGGGGTGTTGGTTTCAGGATAAACTCATGATTGTTAATCATATCTTGTAGTTTGTGCTTTAAGTTTATGCAATATTCAGTGGTATTGCCAACTTGGTTAGAATGATACGCGCAAGTGAAATCCGGCCTGTACCATCCATCCGTGGGATTTGTAGGTTTATGTGGAACAACATTCATTCGCCCGACATTTCTTAGTTTGGTAAACAAACTAGCCCTTGATTCTAGTAAGGGAGTGAATACTCTCATAGGTTTCTTTTGGGGTGCCTCATAGTTTTTTGGGGAAGGCTCATTTTGGAAAGTCTGATTTTGTGAAGCCTGGATATTGTGTGCTGGCATTCGATAATTTAGTCCTGGAGCTCGGTTGCTAGGTGCTGGTATTTGATAATTTGGTTGTGGAGCTTGGCATCCAGGTTGTGCATAGCACACGGACATTGGGCTATATTGGGGTGAAGTGGTTATATAGTTGGTTGGTGGAGGTGATTGGTAGTTATCTTAATTTTTGTGGGTCATCTCTCTTCCTCGGCTTTTTGGGCTAGTAGTCCTAGAAACATAGGCTATATCTTCTCTCTTCTTTTCGCCACCCGCGGCGCCAGACACACTTGATCTGTTTAGTACACTAACAATCCTACCAGTTTTGAGGCCATCTTCGATATCTTCCCCAACGGCGACTAAATCTTCAAAGGAACTCCCTTTTATAGTTATCATTTTGTCAAAACAATCAGCTTCTTGGTACTGTATAAATGCTGCTACAAGCTCAGCTTTAGTCATAGGTGGTTGTACACGTGCCACCTTGTCTCTCCAGCGACTGTCATATTCTTTGTAGATTTCAGTCGATTTTTGATGTATTTTCTCTAATGAGAAGCGATCTGGCACATTTTTCACATTGAAGCGAAATCGTTCCATGAATGAACTCGCAATCTCTTCCCATGTCTCTATCGACTGATATCTTGTGAGATTAACCATTTCATGGCTGTTCTTGACAGACTTCGACTGAACAACCTCATGAGCAAACCCTCGTTCCAGCCATTTCCAACCAACTGGTCGTAATAAGCCCTCAATTGGGCTCTGGGATTGCCCGACCCATTAAAGTGATTAAATTTGGGAATTTTGAAGCCTTCCGGTAGACCCAAGTCTGGATGTATGCACAAATCAAAGTATCTTAGCTATTTTTTATTTTTAGAGCCATGTTCTAGTTCGGCAATTTTCTTCCCTATCTCCTTCTTGATCTTGTCTATGCTTACTTCAAAGAACATTTCCATGCTCTCCGGTTCTGGCGAAGATTCAATACGGGTGACATGGTCTGGAAAAGTGACATTTGGTTTTACGGGATGGATCACGGGAGCTCCTATTTTCCGAGGGGCATGATAAGCATTTGTGTTTGTAGCGTGAGCAGGTGCTTGAAAAGTTGGGGTTTGGTGGGAGGAATTCCCCACATGGGTGGTGTTTCAGCGCAGTGGAGTTTGAAAAGTAGCCCTACTCTGGGTTTGTGGGAAATGGTCAGGAATTGGTAAGTCTAGATTTGGGAAAATGGGTGGAGGTCTTCTAGCCTCAGCATTAGTAGCATTTTCCTTTTCGGCCCTCAGGTGGGCTGTTTCTTCCCTAGCTTCAGCCAATTGCCTCATCAGCGAGTTAACAACCTTTTCCAAAGGCATTCCAGCTATGTCAGCTGTTGGGGTACCCTCGACTAAAGCAGTTCTGTTCGGTGGCGGAGTTTCAGGCATGTTTTTTTCTTAAGGGTTTAAGGATGCTGCGGCAGCTTTTGAACGGGTAACCGGTGCCAGCGAATCGACCACTATCTATAAGAGAAAACAACTCAAAAGCTCCCAAGTTAGCGTTCGATTTAAGCACGAAACACAAGATATCACATTGTTTGCAGTTTATAGCACATAGATTCATATATTTTATTTCAACTCTTGACTAATCCACATTCCAAGGGTATTTTGGTCTTTTGTGTTTTTGGGAATATTGATTTTTGGTAAGTGGTCTTTCTGGTTGATTTGCTCCTACCCATCCTGTACTAAGGGGGATTTTTAATTTTTATTATAAAAGGACCGAGTCTTAAATAGACTGCCTATGTATCCCACTAAAGGGTAATCAGGTCCATCTGTAGTTCAGGCTACACAGAAAAGGTTTTTTCCTATGCTACCTGAAATTTAATTTTCTACCCTGACCAAGGCTTATGTAGGCTTCCCACGTATCCCCAATGGGATTTCAGGTCGGCGTGGTTCCGTTTACATAAAAAGGAAAGGGATATTCTATCTTATTGAAAGCAGTAAAGGGATACTTATGTTCTTATGCCCAACTATACTAAGCAGGTCTTCATTGTTTTCTTCATCTTCGTTTTCTATCCCTGTCTTCCCGCGACAATCCAAACATTGCCTTCATTCACGAGGCATTCCAGTTCGAGCTTGAAATCCACACATTCTTCAATGTCGTGGCCAGGGCATCTATGGTGATACACGCAAACCCTTTCTCTTGGAGATCCTGGGCAACCCTGATAGATTTGTGGCACTACTCTTATCTTCTTCAAGCTACACAGTAGGGAGTGAATCCTGGCATATGACTCCTCTTATTTAGAGAAGTTGCTCCTCCAGAACCTAACCCTTGATACCTTTTCTAGATAATTCGTTCCATGGTCATGAGTCAGGAGAGAGTGGGCCCCCATAGCTAGCTAATGCTCCCTTGGTCAATCCATTGGATAAGCTTCATTTCTAATGCTTCACTCTCATTTGCTGTATAGCCTGATTCACTTCGGCAGTAGAGACAATTTCTGTAATGAAGGAGCACACGGTGGCAGTAGATTTGGGCTTTGCGCATACACTCCCAAACTTCCCCAAGTTTCCAAGAGTTCTTGTTTTAACAATTCTACTGGCGTACCCCAGTTGTGTGATCTCGTGCCCTTAAGAACAATTGTGCATGAAACTGGAGGTTCCTTGAGCTGAGAATCGCGCGGGCCTTCATAGACTTTCAGATTGGGGATAAGCAGTTCATCATTTTCATAAGGTATGGGGTCAAGCCCTTCTTGTTGAATGAGCGGGACATAACTCCTAAGTGGTGCTTTCGGTGCCTTTCCCCGTTTTACCTGATTGGCAGGGTTTTTCTTAGTTAGTTCCTCAACATAAGCTAGGAAGGTTTCTGCTTTTTTTTATTTTCTCGTTGGCCGCCTTAGTGGTTTGGATGGGTTCTTTCATTCTAGCAGTAGCTAGGGCCATTCTATCGTCCCATTGTCAGTTTTTCTCACTTGTCATTTCCATGTTCTCATCGTCACTGACTAAGTTGAAGTAAGGAGAAGTCGGACTCATGCTGTCTGAAGTCTCCATTTCCTATTAGCAAATCAACCTTTTAAAAAGTGGAGCTAAATCTGGTTTTAGGGGTTATTTTCTTGGTTTTTCTTTTAAGTGGTGACCGAAATATGGAACAATCAAGAGTTTCAACAATATATATGATTTTCACACAAAGCAGTTATATCAAACTAACATTTAGACAATATATAATTCGCTTTCCTATATGTCGTTGCTCCAAGGCTACTAGCGTATAAAGCAGAATTGTGTCATATGTAAAACAAATGTATTGTTCCCAAAAATAAAAATACCGGTGCTTTTCATTAATAATAAGTGAGATTACAAGGATTTTAAAGTAAATGCAATAATCAGAAAAAGTCCACTCCACAGATAGAGATCTGCTCTCTATTATCTCACGCCTTCTCGGCCCTTCGAAGGGCGGTCTGAATGGCTACTTGGGCTGGCATCAATGTTGACCCAATCCATCGAACCCTCTGATCGTCAGTCAATGACGTCCCCGTATCTACGGTTTCCTTAACAGAAGTGTCAAGCCATTCCAGGCTCTTCAATGAGGCATCTGCCTCGTCTGTAAAACTCTTAATTATCTCCTGATCATATTCTATTTTTGCTTGATGATCCATTTCTCTTCCTTCCATTCGTCGTTTCATTCTTCTAACCTGAATTGCATTCGCAGCTTCCCTATTTACTGGAAATTTGTACAGATACGACCCTGGAGTAGCAGTATGTTATATCCCGTATTTTTGAACGTCAGATTAATTGTAAGCTGAGGTGGGGGCCCACACGTTAAGATTTTTTTTGGGACATGTGACAAATTATATGAATCACATATGTGAAGTTAAACACAACTCAAGAAGGGCCCTTGGGCCAAATCAAAGTGGAAGTCCTCCAAACGAATATTTTTAAGAAAACGTTTTCGGGTGACCTGACTTTGGGGGGAAAAAACTGTATTATAAGTTTGAAATTTGGAAACATACCAGGCAATAGAAGTTGTAGATAATTGAATTAGCCTTCCATCCATAGGTCGTGGTTTCCCAGGTGACGTCGGTACAAGGAGATATGGACGTTTTAAGGTCGAAAGGTCTGTGGGCTAGGCCCAATTCGGGACCAACCGGGTTGGCCCAAAAAAAAATGAAAAACAAAATTAGGCCCAAATTTGCAAGGGGTGGCCGGCCAACATGGCCAAGCCCAAGCCCATGGAAATTATCCATGTGGTAATTAAATATAAGGACCATTTAATTGTCATGAAACATTAGAAGTTCCAAGACAAAACTAGAAGGACAGAAAACAAGAAACAAGAGCAAAAAAGAAGGAGAATTTCGGCCAAGCAAGGAGAGAAAGGAAAAAATTTTAGGCCACCAATTCTTGTCTCAAAAATTATAATTTTCTAGTATTCTCACTAATTTAAGGGCCCTCTTCAACGTGGTATAATTTTTAAGGAAAGAAAGTGCTTGTGTTGGCAAGTGGAAATTTCTTGAGAAAGGTAAGATTTTACTCCTTTTGTCTTGAAAGAAATATATATATATATATATATATATATATATATATATATATATGTTGTAGAATGAGGAAAGGAATGTAGAGTATGAAAAATTGTGTGTTATAGGCATATGTGTGTATGGCCAAAAATTGTGTGGATGAAGAAGGATGGTAAAAATTTTATTTGTTATGTTAATTGTGTTGTTGTGGCCTTGTGATGGAAATGGAAGAATAATGGTTCAAGTTGGTATAAAAATTTATAGAAAAATGGTTATGGGAAATTATGTGATTTTAATATAGTTTTGTGTAATTATGGGAGTGAAGTTCTAAATGTGGATTATTATGTTAGTTGATGGATTTGGAAGGATACTAATCCATATTGGCATGAAAGATTGGTTGTTAAGTTGTTATGGGAAGTTTTGTGATTTTATGGTAGATTTAAGTAATGATGAAAATGAAATTGTTAAAGTGTGAATTATGATTATTGTTAATGAAATTGGAGGATGAAAATGTGTTATGAATATTTATGTCGAAGATTAGAGGTTTCGGATGAATTATGACTTTGGTGGAAAGTTTGTATATTTTGTATATATTGTGAATATTTTGTAAATGTGATATGAAATGCTTCCAAATTACATTGTGATGATCTTGATTAATAATGAACATGAAAATATTGAGATTGAGTGTGAGGTGTGAAGTTGGAATGGGAGTTATTGCACAATGTAGAAAAGAGGAACATTTATGTTAGAATGTATTTTTGTTGTGATTCTTGATGTTGTTGGTGTTGCTTTGGGTGTTGTATTGATGAATTTGGCCGAGTTGAATTCTCGGGGATGTTGTATTTATAGGGGAGGTGCTGTCGAAATTTCGGTAGACAAATACTAAATCAAAATTGGAACTTTAAGCCTTATGAATAGTAATTGGTAAATGTGACCATTTGTAGGTTTTTGACGAAACGGGATTTGAGCTTTGGCGATCGTAAAAGGCAAGAAAGGTATGTAAAGCTCCACCTTTTCTTCTCTTGGCATGTGCTAGACGTGTTAGGTTTGAATTTGGACCCCGGGGATGACTCTACTCTTCGGAATCCACGATTAAATTTCTCCCTTTTTCATTCAGTGGAATTGAATCGATTATGTTCCTAATGATTAGAAAAGTTGTCTAAACACCTAGAACTTGAGCAAATAGGACTCGATTACCTTAAAACTTTCATAAGGGATATTAGGAAGTGTAAAATACGTAAAATTATGTACGCCACCTCATTTGACCCGAGGTGGGTCCACCATTCCCGAATCCCTTCCTATTGTTCTACTTGACTTACTTCTATACGATAATTAAAGGAAACTCTTGGTTACCGTTCCGACTACTAAATGGTGGTATTCTAACCACTCCAAGTTTGTTATGAATTGTACGCCCTCTTTGACATAAGATCTCCGCTACGAACATTCCGGTATAAGCATTTTGATATAAGTTTTCTGACATAAGTAGTTTGATGTAAATGTTCCGACATAAGCATTCACACATAAGTATTCTGGTATGAATATTTTGATATGAATCATCTGATACGAGTATTTGATACAAGTATTCCGATATAAGTATTCTGACAAAAATATGTGATGTGAGAGATCCGCTATGAATACTCTGATAATACGTTCGATCATTTCATTGAGTCTTGATTATGTGCATTAGTTTCTCACTACTCTGCTCGTGCATGTGCTATGATCTATTTCACCGAGTCCCGGGCCGGGTATGTTATCGTGCACTTTCTACTACATTATTCACCGAGTCCCTCACTAGAGGGCCGGGTACGGTATGTATATGTATATCTGATGAGGATGTGGTGATGTGTTGATGTGATGACGGGCTACGGCGGCCAGGAGGGCATCTGATGATTCCATTCACCGAGTCCCTCATTAGAGGGCCGGGTACGGTATTTATATATAAATATATATGTGTGCATGCATATGGTGTGATTTACTTGTATTACCGAGTCCCGTAATGGGCCGGGTACGGTTTGTGATATTGGCATATAATTATATATGTTCATGCATATGATTATGATGTATTTATACCACCGAGACCCCTATTGGGCCGGGTATGTTCTATACCTATTATGTTCATACTCACATTTTCGATTTCTGTTCTGGCTTGTTTACTACACTCCCTGCTTTACATACTCGGTACATATTCCGTACTGACCCCCTTTCTTCGGGGGCTGCGTTTTCATGCCGCGCAGGTACAGACGACAGGTTTGCTGATCCGCCCGCTTAGGACTTTATTCCGCTATTTTGGAGCGCTCTTTTATCCGGAGCCTACATTTTGGTATAGCCTTCTGTTATTGTGTATATATACGCCATTCAGGGGTACGACGGGGCCCTGTCCCGTCTTATGATTCTGTTATGTTCTGTAGAGGTCTGTAGACACACATGTGGGTTCTGTATATGCTTTTGGGTTGTTATGATCTGTGATGGCCTTATCGGCTTCTACGTGTTATACTTGTGCCTATGCGATATTTAGTAACGCCAATTGAAGTTTATATTGATATACTCTGCTAATATGCTAGCTAGGGCTATTGGGTACGTTTGAGTGTCCAATACGGGCACTAATCATGGCCTACGGGGTTGGGTCGTGACACAGTACCAGCTAGCTCAGCCCTAAGCCACTCGTAGTAGTTTTCATCATGACTTGGATTATTTGGATCTTCATCCAACTTATCATACCTTATCACATTCTTTCAATCTTTTTGGGAGTCTTTTATACCTTCGATACAACCTTCTTCATAATCTCGTATAAACTCTTCCATATTACCCACATTTGGAATAGCCTGTCTCATACCAAACTGTCTAAGTACTCTCAATGGTGCGTAGGGTCTGATTCCTCTAATGCCCATAAGCGGTTGATATGGACGTCTATGGCTCTTAACACAAACAGTCTTGGAATGAAAATTAGGTACCCTTCACCTGATATGTTCTTCTCTCAGTCTGGAAAAGATGTGAGCCCATCCTTTTTTATCTTGAACCCCACATGGCATAGCAGCGACTCCTAAGTCATCCTCTCTTAGGGCCGGATCTCGGAGGGAAGATAAACCGCTCTTATCTAAATGTTTAAGTATCCACCATTGGACTAAGAGGTTGTAACCCTATAAATAATAATTACGGTCACGGCATTTTTCCAAAGCTCGGTATATATCTGATAAGATAATAGGGATGATGTCAAAATATGTGGTAAGCCCATTCATGTAACTCCCCTAAGATCAGCATAAGCAACAAAGACAACTCGGGTGTCAATAGCTAGGGAGGCATTTAGTGGAAATACCATGGTTCCCATTAGGCAGGTGATAAAAGCTAGTGTTTCGTTGGCTTCCCAGGACTGGAGTGAGGAAAACTCAAGGATGCAGTTCTCATATCCTTGTTTGGATGAATACCTCCCGGATAACTCTCTAAAGGCTATAGTGGGTCCCTATGCCCAATCGGCTTTGTTGACAGCAAACATGTCTTTGATTTCTTTTGGGGTAGGTTTGTGAGGAATAAGGATATTTTGAGCTAAATTTCTTTTTGGATATGTTAGCACTTCCTACGCTTTCCAAGACATCTCTAATCTCTTCTAAAGTGGGAGTTATCTCTATCTCTCCAAATCTGAACACTATTTTGTCGTTGTCCCAATAACCAGTAATAATCTCTTAGCAGACCGGGATCCTCAGTCATATACATCAACGACGGTAGATGCCCTATACAACCCTTTATCTCTTTCTTTTGTTCATTAGTCAAATCTTCCCACCACATCACTAAACCTAGCGGTGGACCCATAACCATATCAAACTGCAGATCAGGAGACATCTGCAAGACAAAACACTATTAGTTTCCCGCCTCCAGGAAGAGTAATTTATTTCACACATGGCAAAATATGCTTCCAAATAGAAAATAGTGGGATGCAGTGTCTTCAGGCTTTTACACCGTCTGAACACAGTAAGGTGTCTTTCCTGTCCGATTCAAGTAGGTTTGAGATACCTAAATCGGTATATGGTCAGCATGCGCTATATCAGCAAAGATTGGCTTCGCTCTACGCTAGTTATTCTAGAGTGGTTTTTCAAGCAAATGACACAGGTTATCTAAGCGGACAAGCTGGGGGTGGGCTCTCTAAGGCCGTGGGATGGCCGCATGCCCACTCAACCTTAGAAACCTCCAGAGAATATTTCAAAAGGTTTTTTAGTGAAAGTATGACCGCAGCTCATCCCGCGTGACACCCTTAGAAAAAATGTAAAATAAAGGCCAGGAGTGGCGCAGTATGCATGCATGAATGACAGTTATATTTTGCGAAAATTTAAACACATAAAAAATTTATATCATACAAACACACAAATTATTGGAACCCTTATGGTTAGAACGTTAAATATTCTCCAGCAGAGTCTCCATCTGCAGCGGTTCTATTTTTTCCAATTCGTATTTACACTTTCCTCATATAAAAAGAAAGTGTCCCGGGGAAGTATGGTTGTCAATCTTACCGGGAAAAAGGAAAAAATATAATTCTACATGGATGATACTCTAAATGAATATTATTTTAGAGTCGCCACCTAATTTTTAAGAAATTAGGAAAAACTAGTTCGAAAAGGGTTCATTTAAAACGGTTAAATTTAAAAAGAATTCTAATCTAACCAAAGTTCGGGTAAGGGTTCTGGTGATCCCCTGGGGAATGTGTTAGGCACCCCGGTATTAAAGATCTGTAAAATACGGTTGACCTACAGGTTCTAATAATATGCCTTTGTAGATATGAATTATTTATGGTGAAAAATTGTTTCGGTTCGTATTTCCACAACAAAAGATTTTAGTCGTTCATGCGAAATATATTACTTTTCAAGAAACAAGTGTAAAAGTTTGCCCAAAATTGGGTGTTTAGGGTGTCGAACTAGAACACTTAGGCTAATAACCAAAGGCTCTTAACCTAAATAGGACTCTACGTAAGTCCACCCAAAAATAGTTTTGAAAAAAATATTTTTTAAGTATAGAAAATACTTTTTAGGAAAATAATTTTAGGTAAACTATTATAGTCCATATATTAATCGTATTCTACATATATAGTCAAATTTTATTCTATTTTTTGGTAAAGTTTTAGTCAAGTTTTATTTTTTAGTCTAAGTCTAAATAGTCATAATTAGTCCCACAAGTTTTGAATATTAGTCCAAATCAGTCCATATGTCATAAGTCCACAGGTTTCATAAATGTTCAAATCAGTCCTTAATTTCACAAAAAATCGGTAGTTTTAGTCTTTTTATCCACATCAGCCCCAAGTTTGCATTAATGCCCCAAAATTAGTCTTAACTTTTGTAGTAATTCATTTTTTTTGGCGACTTTAAAATATGTGATAATTTTATAAGTGTTCCAATTGGCATAATAATTACGAAAATAATGATTTAAAGTACATAATTAAAGGAGATAGAGAGTTTGGGCCGACCAAGCCCAAAAGGAAAGTGATTATGCAATCGGATTCGTCTTAAATCCAACGTATGCTCCATTTCTCTCCAAGTTGGGTTGACTTCATCTAGATACGTTAGTGTGCCCCGTTGGGGCCCGCAACGGGTTTTTGATGGACAGAGAGGTAAAGGACATACATTACATTAGAATACATCCATAAATTAAACTAAATACAAGAATTTAAATTGAATACAATCATTACATGGCCAAAAATTAATTACACCACTGTTGGGCCAAGCCCAGATATCAAAATGAAGCTGATCAGAATCAATCAATAAAGGAAGCCCATAATGAATGAAGTGTTCAGGCCTGGGTGGCCCAGAAATGGCCCAAGCCAAGCTATTCTCAGGATTAAACTAAGTTTCAAAGCCCAAATATACACAATATACCTACTAAATACACATAGAGAGCAAAACAAAGACTGTATGCCCTTTATATCACTATATTTCAGTCATCTTAGACACCAGAAGTCAATATAGATCCAAAATGTTTCATTTTAAGACTACTATAACTCACATTTTATAATCAATTTCAACAAAGCAAGGGCTTTCAAAGCTATGGCAGAATCAAACAATTTCCAAGAACTACTAGGTGAACCCTAATGGCCTAATCAAACTCCAATCTAGTCATAAAAGCTAATCCCAGAATGACAACAAAGTCAAGGAAGATATCCAGATGCAAAGCAAGCAAGGTAATGTGTTAGAAGTCTCAGTTTACAAGTCAACATGTTAGATAGGGCAAGGTTTATGGGGTCAAGTAGCATAGAGGAAACAACACCACAAATGATGAACCAAGATCGGAATTCAAAGTAACCAGGAAAGTAGTAGCAATGCAATGAAAGGATAGGGGGGAAGGGAGTGCCAAACCAAGCCAAAGACACAGTCAAGACAAGGAAAGAGCCATATACTAGTTTCCAGTTTTAAGAAAACAGGAGTCAATGATCCAAGTGAGTGGATTAAGCTAGTTCAGAAGGGTATTCTTAAACTAATCAACAACTTAAACTGATGTCAAGTTCATTTATAGTCTTTGATTACCAAACAAGAGGTCACAGAAATAAGATTACAAATTCAAGGAACCAGTTTAGCTCAAAGCATGACCAAGATGTCAACTGATACAAGTTACAAGTTCAAAATAGTCTCAGATTATCAAGTATACTAGTCAAGGTTCAATACAGGTCATACAAATGGTTTAGTAATAGTAGGTCCTACAAAGGTATCAGCAAAAGGTCTCAGATGTAATCTAATCTCAGTTTTTATTCTCTAGATGACATAGATGGACTAAGAACATAAGTGTAGATAGAAAATGATCAATGCAGGCTTCAAACACAGTAAATTCAAGTTAGAGACAATCAAGACAAATCCTAAAAGTCCAAAGGGATGCAAATGATGCCTGATATGGCATAATTCAAACAAACAGGGAAGGGAGAATAAAGTGCATAAGTCACAAGATTAATCAAACCAAATGGCCAAGGGAATGGTTCTCCCAAATATAGACCCTACACTTAGTCCCCTTTTTTAAAAACTTTTGGTTTAGCTTCAATTCTTCTGTACACTTAAACTCTAGGTGAGAAAAGTTCCCAAAACTGTGATCCCCAAAACTCAAATCCAGAGGACACAAGTCTCAAACACAACTGATTATAGCACGACGGTTCAAAAAAGTACTAATTCAGACCTATTATACTTAGTTTTAAAACAAGAAATTAAGCTTCCAAAACTCCCTACACTTCTAACTCTTTTAAGAAACTTGATAGAATAGGCATTGGCAACACATACAATGTTCAAAATGATACTCAAAACTCTCAGAAATCAACAAGACAAACAACAAGTGACATAGACCTTCCAAAACCATCTTTTACAATCAAGTTCTCATTTCAAAAGACCATATACTCCACCAGCAGTTACCATAATCTCAAACAAGTTCCAAAATCCACAAGCCAAGTCCAAAACTAGCTCAACCTTTTAATGGACACTCAACAGAACCAAGGAAAGACAAAACAATATTCACACAAAGCATAAACAATCTCATAAATCACCAGTCTTTATCCTAAAATTTTTATAACCACGCAGTTGTTTCAAAGAAACCAGAAATTCAAGTTTAAAACTCACAAGGCAACAAATCAAATACTGGATTTTCAAAGCACATTTAAGGATCTCATAACCACATTTTCAAAGCATTTTAAAGAAAGATGGTTTCACTAAAGCCAGTTCTAGGTTCAGTTTTAGCACAACATTCGATGTCACCAGCCTTACAAGTTTGAATCAAGTCTTTTAAGAGACAGCCTACTCATAACCAGTTCTTAGCAACTTAATATGGTCAAACATTGTATAGGGAACAAAAATATTCAAGTTCTAGGATCAAAACATAGAATATAAAGGAAGGAAGAATCTAAATCATTTCTTTGCTTGGTTCCAGACTTGTCTTTTCAAAGTTAAACTTAGTCTTCATTAGCTTCTACATGGTTTGAAAAACAAAAGGATGTTTAAAAGTTATCTAATCAAAATAGACTCACTGAGTATATCAACAGTGCCTTAGACAAGTAGCTAGTATACACACAAGACAAAATAAGACTCAAGTCACACTGATGAATGAACTGGACAGGTTACAAACTCATCAAGTTCCCATTTTTTAATAGATATTCTAATTTTGGAGGCTTTAATCCACACTTAACCATCTCAAGATTCACAAAGCAAGTAGATAGGGTCATTCTCACTTTTTAAATACTTAGTAAAGTACAAGAATGGAAAAATGTATTCATAAAGGCAAAGCAGTCACTGAGTTACTTAGTTTAAAAATAGGAGGATTAGAGGGACTTGGAAGCATTTTTTTTACAAGAACATAATGAAAGAATCAGCCTTTAAAGGGGAAGGACTAGTTCAAATACAAATACAACAAGCAATCAGAGATTTAAACTCCTTCTTAGTTCAATTATATGTAAACAACACAACACAAGCACTACATTTCAGGACTAAATTGATCCTAGAGGACCATATAGATCTAAAACAGGCAACAGATCTCAAAATCTTTACAAACTACCCAAAACATACCACTTCAAAGGGAGAATAAAGCTTAAATTCATTTCAATACATCATGTAGATTAGGTTTCAATTTTAACAATGAACATGAGAAACATAAGCTTATTTTTTAAAATTCTATACAACTTTAAATAGTAAACATTAACTTTTAACTGCAAATCAGATCACATAGTCCACATCTTGCTCAAAACCCTTTAATAAACTAAAAGAATGAACCAAAGCTGTCACAGTAGGACTAGAGGTGCTCAAAAAACCACAGAACCATAACTAAATAATCACAAAAATGGAAGTAGGTAGCTCTAGCATCTTAAACTCAGTAACCAAGAACCAAAGTCAAACACCTACTTCAATTTTAACTTGTTTTAAACCTTAATACCTAACGCTAACACTCAGAATCCTCTTAAACTTCATTATGCCGTTATTGCAACTCAATAACATGATAAGCTCAATGAAACATCAAACAAACAACCTTTATACTAACATGAACAAATCATCAACATATATATACCAACTATATTCATAAAAACAGTATCTAAAAAAAAATAGGTTTTAAACAATCATTCACAAACAAACAACCTTCATACTATCATGGTCAACATCAACATATATATGCCAACTAGATACATAAAGCAGCTTTTAAACAATCATTCACAAGTTAATACACAGGGTAAGCTAGAGATAGGAATAAAATGAACTAAAATGGAGTGTTTCCTTTTAGTGGGGCAACAAAAAGATCAAAAGAAGATTGAATCAATTTTCTTCAAAAACAACACTCAAAACCTTTTGGAAAGCCTTTTCTTCTAGATTTTCAGAATATCATATAGTATTTTCGAGCAATATCTTCTATATCATAGTAGCATATTGTAGCATATATATATATACATATATATATATATATATATATATATATATATATATATATATATATATATATATATATATATTGTAATGTAGGTATATAAGCAGAGTTTTAGACAGATTGTAATGAAGAACCCCCAAACCTTATCAGTCGAATGGTATGAGGTAAATCCCAAAAAAAAATCCTCCCAAGAATGTCACAACCTCCTTTTATTTATAGCATGAAAAAAATCGATTTAGAGATAGAAATGGAAGATTCCCCCTTTCCCTAATAGAATTTCCCGCATAAATTCCCCACTTCATCACAAAAATCAAATTCAAACAAGTAATGACAAAATAAATATAGCACATCGTACTAAATCATATTAGAACCCCTAAATCATCACAAAACTGTACAATAGCAAGGATCAAAATAGTACAAACCAGAACAAAAATCCAAAATAAATCATACCAACGTTGTACAAATCCAAACGTTGGAAAAAAAAAAGACAACACCTGTCCTCAATGACGAGCATCCTTGAGGGATAACCACCCTAATCACCATTTTGGCGTTTGCTGTGATAGCACACAAGATGGATAAGGGTTCCAGAGATTTTACTCGCGCATGGCATATCACCCTGCCTAAATAATGTGGTTGTTCCTCCCCAAAGGTCGTTGGGGTAATGCAGGAAATGGTGGCGCCATAGTGGTAATAAGGGCGAACCCTAGCCACCACAGTTCTCTCTCAAGGTGAGAGATGAAATTAGGATAAAACAAAAGAGTGTAATGAAGCGTAAAAATAAAAAAAATGGGGGGGGGGGGGGGTAAGTATATTTTTTACTTCTCCCCCTTTTAAAATATAATACATATTTTTAAAAACATAGTATAGTTTAAATTAATTAGCTTAAAATGCCCTTGTAAAATAATATTTTGACAAGATAAAAATTATAATACGTCGTTTTAAAATACAAGCTTCGAAACGAGCCCAATATTGATAAACTTCGGAGTAATATTTAAAAATGGGAGAAATGGGGTAAAAATGAGCCGTAATTCATACGTCGTCTTTAATTAATAATTTTTTTGAGTTGAACAGAGCGGGATATATGCTTCCTATATTTATGAAGGTAAATAACTCGTAATTTTCTTGCAATTGTAAATTTTTACAAAATAATTAATTAAGTGTCAATTTTTGCAATTTTCTCGGGATTTTGAAATCTTAAATTTTGAAGGTGCATCCTTGCTCCGTCTTTGACTCAGAAATTTTAAGAATTAAAATACACATCTTATCATGTGAAAATTAGGTGGCAACAATTGCCCCTTCAAAGTTCGACTTGCCATCCTTTAGCTACGAATTTGACTATCCTAATTTTTACCGAATAATAGAAATTGCAGCCCTTTTGTGCAAAATTTGAAAAGTATGGCCGGACCCCGGTTTCTGGGCTTCCTACATATCTAAGGCTGCATGAGAATTCAGGCCGTTTGTAGTTCTGACTCTATGAGGACTAAGAAAAATAAGAGTTTTCTTTAAACTACCTCGAAGTGTCTCCAGATAATTATAGGAATATGGCCGAGCCTCGAATTTTGAGTAGCTGACATATCTCTAGCTTTAGGAATCAGGCCAATTGTAGTTCAAATCGATAGCCCGAAAAGGAATATCCCTTTATGTGGGAATCCCTTCGAATATTTCCGGTGAAAAACCCGACCGGAAGCGAATTTTTAAAAGATTTATGAGTGCAGTTGCTTGAAGTGATGTTTCAATCTGGTGTAGAAAGCTTGACTCTCGTACACGGTTTTTGATCCGTTGCCCAAGAAGTGTTCCACGTTTGCTCCGCATGTCTTAAATCCGGCTTTTGCTTCCATCTTCGGTAGCTTTTAGATCGTCTCCAAATGCTGAGTCCTGCGTGTTAGTCTTTGAAAATTTTGATTTTAACGTAGTTATACCTGAGTGTCATTTTGCCATCTTTTTGACATTGAAGTAATTCTTCGATATTATGTCCGTATTTTCACAAATGCTTGTCCGTCTTCTTCCTTTCCTCCTGTAAGTGTGTGTTTTTCACGTATTTTTTGGAAAAATGATCTACTCTAGATAATAATCACGATACTTTGGCCGGCTCTTTTTCATCATTTTCAGATTTTTTCATTATTCAATGATAACTTCCGTTGGGATCTGGGTCGGGCTATACCGCATTTAGCGAAACCTTCACACCCCACTCTGGTTGTCCTTTTCGTAAGCAGGATGCTACTAATGAAAATCATGTTTTCAAGTGCGGGCCATTTTTTCTTTCTTATGACATCCGCCACCCCTAAAAATTTGGACTCACATCAATTTCACACACTGAGGTGACTGTCGCAAATCTGGTGTTGACTGCATCGTCATCCTCATACGAAGTCTACGGTATGCCAGTTCGGGACTACATTACTTATAGTCCAAAATACCCAAATGTAAACTGCACATCAGAGTGCAGTATCATATTCATTTCATGATGACTACTAACGTCTGTGTCTAGAATTACAACATTTAGTCAGAATATTCAAGTTGCATACTCAAGTGCGAAGCCTTTTCTCATGACTATCACTATCCCTGAATCATGATTATGTTAACTTGAAATAAACTGCAGTAGCGACCGCAAATCTTGATGTAGGAATCACATTAGTATTTCAATGTATGTGGACATCAACCTCGGAATTATGCTACCTCTGGTTATATATATGGATGACGACTCAGCCCCTTCGACACGTAGACGTTTGATCTATATCATCATCTCGAGGAATAAAGCTTCGATGGCAAGACTAACACCTTCCTTTTTTGACTCCGGGGAAGAATACCCGCACGTCGACAGGATTCACATCAAGGCAAGCCATGCGACGTATAGGCCGGGGTCTCAATACCTTAACACAATACTGTTTAGTGGAGACAAGGTGTTCGGTAAACCGTGATTATACCTTTCAGTAGTCTTAAAGTTTTCTTTTGTAAAAATCTTTGTGCTCAGCAAAACAAAACTTATCAGCGTAAAGCAAACTTTACTTATGGAGGGCTTCGTTACCCTTTCGTATACTCTTCTGTGCCGCTATTTCATGAAGCTTCTTCTTCACTTGGCTTGTTGTCCTTATCCTGTTTTAAACATTTTATCAAACAAGTTAGTGTAAAACATCCATGCTTGTTTGTTCCTGCATCCACAAAAAATTTGTCAGTTTCCTATATGGTCGACCGCTCTCCCTATGCATGGACTTCTTCCGTTCACATTTTGGTAGGAAAGGATTCTCATTTTCCTGAAAAATCTTTTATTTTTTCTAGCAGAGCTAAAAAGTTTTGGGGCGATGATTTTTGGAAAATATATTTATTTTTGGCATATTATATATGTTTTGAAAGTGATATATTTTATACACGCCCTTTTAATGTCATGACATTAGTTACTCAAACAAGGCCTTCCGTCTCTTCTTCTGCTTCTTGATCTTGATTTGTGAAATTTTCGAATCCCTTTCGAAAATTTTGTCCCAGTTTGTATACATCTTTGTATCAACTGGATTTTCGATATACCGAAGGAATTGGTGAGACCCTCTCAAAAAGTTTGCCCCAGTGTAAGTGTGTACTTGGCGATTCTGAATTTTACTATGCTTGAGGAATTTTTGAAATTCTTCTCAAAAATTCTGTGCAGTAAGAAGTATTAATTAGTTCCTTCCTTTAAACTGATATATTAAAAGAATTTTTGCGGTCCTTTCAAAAATTCTGCCCCAGTTTCCTTGTGGGGTTACCTTTATCTTTCTCTTGCTAGATCAAATCTGAGGTTTCCTAAGGTTTATTGAGAATTTTGTTTGGAATGACCGAGCTCGGGAGAGTGCCTACGTATCCCGTTTTGGGAATCAGGTCAAAATGTAGTTCGGGATAAATATATTGGATTTTTTTTGTGAGACCGAACTCAAAAGAGCGCTTACGTATCCCAAATGGGAATCAGGTCATAACGTAGTTCGGATACATAATTTTTGATTTTTTGTTTAAAGCGACCGAGCTTGGAAAAGCGCCTACGTATCCCCTTATAAGTATAGGGAATCAGGTCCTCACGTAGTTTGTACATAATTTGGATTTGGTTTTTTCTAAGAAAAATGCAAAATTACAAGCAAAGGAAATGCAATTAAAACAACATAAACTGTAAAAACTCTGAATTTTCGTAGTCATTTTCTTCTTCTCACATAGTATCTCTTGATGGCATCTGAATTTATTGCCCTTGGCCACTCCTGACCATCCATGTCAGCAAGTACCACGGCTCCTCCTGATAGTACTTTTCGCACCATATAGGGCCCTTGGCAGTTTGGTGCAAACTTTTCTTTGTGTTCTTCCTGGTTTGGGAATATTCTTTTGAGGACCAATTTCCCAATTTGAAACACTCTGGTTCTCACATGCTTGTTGAAAGCTCGCGCATTCTTTGTTGGTACAATTGACCATGGCAGACAACAATCATTTGCTTTTTATCTATCAAAGCCAGTTGTTCATACCTCTTGCGGATCCATTCTGCATCATCCAACTCAGCTTCTTGTATTATTCGAAGTGAAGGGATTTCTACTTCGGCCGGTATTACTGCTTCAGTGCCATATACCAACAGGTATGGAGTGGCCCCAGTTGAGGTTCTTGCAGTAGTGCGATATACCAATAATGCATAAGGTAGTTGTTCATGCCAGTCATTGTAGTTATCAATCATCTTCCTGAGGATCTTCTTGATGTTTTTGTTGGCGGCTTTTACAGCCCCATTCATTTGTGGTCGGTATGCGGTTGAATTTCAGTGAGTGATTCAGAATTGCGCACACATCTCTTTCATTAAGTGGTTGTACAGATTATCCCCATTGTCTATTATGATTTATTTTGGGATACCAAATCGGCATATGATGTTATTGCGTACAAAATCTGCCACTACTTTCTTTGTTACTGATGCATAAGATGCCGCTTCCACCCACTTGGTGAAGTAGTCTATGGCGACCAAAATGAAGCTGTGTTTGTTTGCGCAGCTGGCTCAATTGGCCCTATTACATCCATGCCCCAAGCGGCGAATGGCCAAGGCGACGTCATAGCATTCAGTTCTGTTGGGGGAATCTTTATCAAATCTCCATGGTCATCCTGTAATAACCTGTTCTTAAGATTTTCTTCGCTAACACGAACCCGTTCATGTGAGGCCTGCAGGTTCCAGCATGAGCTTCTTTAATCAATCTTGTAGCTTCAATAGAGTCAACACATCTAAGCAATCCCAAATCCGGGGTTCTTTTTTACAGGACATTTTTGTTGGGAAAGAAACAATTCGCCAACTTCCTGATAGTTTTCTTCCAGTTGATGGTGATTCCTTCGAGATATTATCCTTTCTCCAGGAACATCTTAATGTCAACGTACCAAGGTTTTCCATCAGTCTCTGCCTCTACAAAAGCACAGTGAGCCGGTCGATCTATGATTTCAACTTTGATAGGATCGATATATCTACTGTCAGGATGCTGAAACATGGATGCTATTATTGCCAATGCATCAGCAAACTCATTCTGGGTTCTTGGTATATGCTTGAACTTGACTTTTTGGAACCGATCTGCCAATCTTTGCATAAGTCCGACATACGGTATGATCTTCTCATTTCTGGTGGCCCACTCTCCTCGAACCTGATGAATTAAAAGATCTGAGTCGTCAATTACCTGAAGATTTTGCACATCTATGTCAAGGGTAAACGTAGACCCAAGATAGATGGTTTGTATTCTGCCATGTTATTGGTGCAACTATAGTTCAATTTGGCGGCCACTAGATAATATTGTCCTGAGTCTGAAACCAAAACAGCTCTGATTCCTGATCCTTTGATGTTGACCGCTCCATCGTAGTATACTTTCAATCCTAATTTATCTTCATTTTCTTCGCCCTCAATTGTCATTATTTCTTCATCCAGGAAGTAAGTCCACAAACGTACGAGATTGTCATTTACTGGGCTTCCCGCCAGTAGATCTGCTAATGCTTTCCCCTTAATTGCTTTCTGTACGATGTACTGAATGTCAAACTCATTTAATAGCATTTTTCATTTGGCCAACTTCCCTATCGACATAGTCTTGCGAAAGATGTACCTTAGGGGGTCCATTCTTGAGATTAAATGAGTTGTGTATGAAACCATATAATGTCTTAATTTCTAAGACATCCAAGTTAGAGTGCAACATGTCTTTTCCACCAAGGAATATCTGGATTCACAGGGTGTGAACTTCTTACTGATGTAATAGATGGCTCTCTATTTTTTGCTTGTTTCATCATTTTGTGCCAACATGCACCCAAAATCATTTTCTGATACTGACATGTTCAGCAGCAAAGGACTTCCCGGCCTTGGCAGGACTAAAATGGGTTGATTTGACAGGTATCTTTTGATGGTGTCAAAGGCTTTCAGAAAGTCCTCTATCCATTTAATTGGATGCTGACATCAGGTTTGGCTGCCTGATTTTTTGTTTTGCCGGGGCAAATCCTTTAAGGATCTGCAACCTATGGGCAACAATGTTCGTACTCAAACCCGGCATATCAGCGTATGACCAAGCCAAAACATCTTCATATTCTTTCAACAAACTCTGATACCCTTCTTTCTCAGTTTCTGTCAAATGCACAATTATTCTAGTTTTTCGGACGAACTCCTCATTTCCTAGATTAACTGCCTCTGTTTCCTTCAGGTTTGGCATTGGTCTGTTCTCGTATTGTTCTTCAACGTCTATCAACCCCTCTGGTTCAGTTATCGTTTCTTCTTGATCGTTGTTTTGTTCGTCGTCATTTTTACTTATTTTGTAACATGTCATGACATTATTTGTGGCCTTTGTATTATAACTGTAATGTTATATCCTGCATTTTTGTACAATCGAATAATTCAAGGTAATTGCGGGGAGATGAAAAACAAGGTCTTACTTTTATTTTGTTAAGCATATGAGTTGCTTATAAAGAATTTAGAAGCGAAAATATTAAGAAAGGTCAAGGGCATAAAAGGAAATTCGCGGTATGACTCGTGGAAATATGGAGGAAGACGAAGGGCAAATTTGGAAATTGGAAAAAAATTGCTTTCATGAATTACAAGAACTAGCCCAAAATATAATTGGGCTTGAAATTTTCAAGAAAATAAAGAGGCCCAACCGGCCATAGTTATGGCCCAAGCCCATGTTGACTTAAAATTCATGGTATTAAAAAGAAGACCAAGTCTTCTACATGCCTACATAATATTCAAGAAGTTTCAAGAAACTCAAGAACAAAAAGAAGAAGGAGAACCATCTAGGGGCCATTTCGGCCATAGTAAAAATTCCATAAGAAACCTTGAAACATTCCTCCAAAAATTGTATTCTACTAATTAAAGGGTCCTTAACAAGGTGGAGTTGTTGTTGAAGCAAGAAAAATTCATAATCATACAAGTTGCCAAGTTGTAGTCAAGTGAGAAGTTGAAGAAGAAAGGTAAATGTGACCAAATTGCAGATTTTGGCGGATTTGCAGCTTGAATTCGGAATAGCAAAAGGAGCGGAAAGAGGTATGTAAGGCTTCACCCGTCTTTCTATGGCATGTCTTAGACATAATAAGTTGGGTACGAGCCCCGGGGACAACTCTATTCCCCGGAATCCGCATCCAAAGTTTCCCCTTTTCCCTTCAGTAGAATTGAACTAGAAAGTGCGCGAAATGTTGGAAAGACCTCCTAAACCCCTAGAACTTGTATAAATGGGACCCGACTACCATAAAACCCTCACAAGTAACGCCATGACATGTAACATATGCAAATCGTATACGCTACCTCATTCGGGCCGAGGTGGGCCCGTTTCTCTCAGATTTTCCTTATAGTTCTGTTTGACTTACTTGAAGTTGAATCCAAAGGGGGCCTTTGATCCCGATTTCGTTACTAAATGATAAGTACTATGACTACTCTACCGAGGATACTTTTATGATGATAATGATAATGACGATGTTAGACGAGAGAATATGCCTATGATAAGTACGACCGGAACGATTCTATGGCTAAGAATTCTAAGCTAAGGATTAAATGCGAGTATGGAAGTAATAAACTAGTTCTTGAACCTTATTTCCACCTCCTAGCTATGATGCTATTTCCTAAGGAATCCAAAGCCTATGAGTTGACGTCCATGATGCCATGATTCCATCTATGTTTACTGTTGACACTATTATCCGTTGGTAGTCTCGCCTTAAAATACTTGTTCCTTCAAGGAGAGACAAAGCGACCACGATTGTTCCATAATATAATCGGAGGTCACCGACCTTACGTCACTCCGATGACTACATGATTCTTCTTTGGGCTCTCCTGCGTGCCTATGTGACACATGTATATAAGATATGTAAATGCATATAAGACATGTAAATGTATGTAAGATATGTGTATATATATTTATAAAATATGTACATGACACATGTATATGTATATGATAAAAGATCCAGAGCGCTATAGACGCTGATATATGCACATGATACACGTATATGTATATGAAGAAAGAGCCAGAGCGCTATAGACGCTGATATGCGTACATGATATATGCATATGTATACGGGGAAGATGGAGATAAAGGCAGAGCGTTATATACGCATATCCACCTGATCAGTTGGCATTACATGACATGATATCGTCCCGGACACGGGATGTGTATAATTATGGTTAAATGGGTCGGCTGCCGACGCCTCGGCAACATGACATGTTCTACTTTTATAGATATATATGAACAAGAAAATATTTTCAAAGGAAAGCTAAGCATACATGGCATCTGCCCAAGGGCACTTATATGTACAGGTTATGTTTCTACCTCAGGACATGTGTTATAACTCTTTTATGTCATTATCCCTGTTTTATATTTTCCGTATATTACTATTCATGCCTTACATACTCGGTACACTATTCGTACTGACGTCCCTTCTTGTGGACGCTGCGTTTCATGCCGCGCAGGTCAGCAGACAGGCGGGTTTGGTTCTTAGGAGCTCTACCAGCAGCACTTGACAGCGCTCCAGTTGTTCCGGAGCCTCACTTCCTTGGTACTATTTTGTGTATATATATTCGGGCACGGCAGTACTCGGCCCTTTCTATGTATATGTGTACTATGTCTAGAGGCTCGTAGACAGATATGTACAGGTAGATGTCTTGTATTTTGAAATATTCGCGTCTCTGTATAATGTGACAACAACGCTTACTAGTCTATGTTTATGATGACGCGGCTAATGTTAAAGCTCAGTAATGAAAAAAAAATGTATAGCACAGTTCCTACGGCCCGCTGAGAAGTAAAGGTGAAAATGATAGATAAGGGGTGCTCGGTACAAGTATCGGGTACTCGTCACGGCCCCTAGTCAGGTCGTGACAGAAGTGGTATCAGAGCAGTTTGGTCCTAGGGGTTTGTTTACGAGCCGTGTCCAGTAGAGTCTTGTTTATGGGTGTGTAGCGCGCCACACTTATAAACAGGAGGCTGCAGGGCATTTAGGAAATATGACCTTCTTTGTCTTCTAGATCGTGCGATAGAGCTATGTTACCAGGCTTCCTTGTTCTTTTCTTAATTCTATGTTACGATTTCAGTAATGCCGAAGAAGAGGAAGACTACGGCGGCCCAGAAGGGCAAGTTGGCGGCTAGAAGCATAGTTGAACAGGAGCCAGAAGAAGACGAGTCCTATACTGAAGCTCCGCCTCAGACTCCTCTTGCTTCCCCTGCACCAGCAGAGCAGGAAAGAGTTCCAGCTCCAGCCCCCGCACCTCCAGTTCCACCGCCAGCAGCTCCGGGCCAGCAGATGACAGAGGCTATCCAGTTATTGACTCAGCTAGTTGCCGCACAGGTTCAGCGGCAAGATGTAGACCCGGGAGACAGGGCGGTGAGTGCAAGGGATCGTGACTTTATTACCCTGAAGCCTCCGGAGTTTTATGGATCAAAACCAGAGGAGGATCCACAGAGCTTTATAGACGAGATGCTGAGGACTCTGAAGATCATGCATGCTTCAGATACGGAGTCCGTAGAGTTGGCTTCATACAGGCTGCGGGATGTGGCAGTTTTGTGGTATAGTAGCTGGATATCCTCGAGGGGAGCGAATGCACCTCCCCCGGTTTGGCAGGAGTTTACTGAGGCATTTCTACGGCATTTCCTACCGCAAGAGGTTCGACGAGCTCGAGCCGATATGTTCTTGAACCTTAGACAGGGAAATATGAGTGTTCGAGAATACAACCTTCGTTTCAACTCACTAGCCAGGTATGCCCCAGCCCTGATAGCTGATAGGGGAGATCATGTGCAACGATTCGTGAGTGGGCTAGGGCCACATTTAGTTAAGGAGTGCCTGACGGCTTCACTCTAGGATGGGATGACTATTACCCGCATCCAGGCCCACGCCCAAAATCTGGAAGAGCAGTACCAATCACGGAGAGAGGAGAGTCATCCAGATAGGGGTTCTAGGAAAAGGGGAAGGTTTTCCAGGACTAGAAGCGAGTATAGAGGGGGACAGGCACAAGAGCAGTCTAGGTATTCAGACCAATCAGTGGCCAGTGCACCACCTCGATTTGCGGATAGGACATTTGACCGCTCTGCCTATTCGGGACCAGATCAGAGTACTAGAGCTTCAGGATCCCAGTATAGAGCTGATTCTAGCGGGATGATGCCACCCCCGCCACGGTGTGCTCGATGTGGTAGGCCACACTCTGGAGAGTGTCGCGCAGGTACAGGTGCATGTTATACTTGTGGGCGGGTTGGCCATTTGATGCGTGATTGAACACTGAGGTATGAGGGAGACCAAGCCCAGCCCGCCGGGTCCGCGGTTGGTTCATCGTCGACCGTACGCCCTCCTGGACAAACTTCCCAAGCTCCAGTGGGCCGCGGCCGAGGCAGAGGAGGGACACCTAGTTCAGCCGGTCCTCCGCACCGCCTATATGCATTGACAGGACCCTGAGCCTTCCGCAGATGCGGCCACAGGTACTTTTTCGGCATCTTCTATGATATGTGTGTTAATTGATTCGGATTCTATCTTATCCTGCCCTGCCCTTTGTATTGCTGAACATATTAAGAATTCGGAAATTTGGACGAAAAGTGGCCATACGCATAGGTAAAAAGACGAATACTAGAGATTGCGGAGGTTAGAACTGTAAATAAAAGAAAAGACGTGTTACGCGGGCATTTCGAAAACTGCTAAGACCCCAACTCGTTCCATATTATGTGATATAAGTAGTGCGAGGGAGTGAAGGCGAAAATACTAACGCTAAGACGCTGAAATACATTAAAATTTCAAGGTTAAGCGTGCTAGGGTGAGAGCAATTTCACAATGGGTGACCCCCTGGGAAATATGCTGAAAATGTCATAAACGGGGGAACAAGAGACGAATGCGAAACTAGGTAGCCTAAAGTAAACTAGAGTGTATGAAGTGGTTAGAAACCCTATAAAAGTCATGAAAAGGGAACTTATTAACATAGGGCCAACGTTCGGAGCTTACTCAATGGACTTACGACATAAAAGCGACCTAAGCGACATGTGAGATGTGAGATGTCTACGAAGGAGACCTCCCCGAAGTATTATGATACACTATGAGGCCAGGTTAACATTCGAGGACGAATGTTCTAAAGGGGGGAAGGATGTTATATCCTGCATTTTTGTACAATCGGATAATTCAAGGTAATTGCGGGGAGATGAAAAACAAGGTCGTACTTTTATTTTGTTAAGCATATGAGTTGCTTATAAAGAATTTAGAAGCGGAAATATTAAGAAAGGTCAAGGGCATAAAAGGAAATTCGCGGTATGAATCGTGGAAATATGGAGGAAGACGAAGGGCAAATTTGGAAATTGGAAAAAAATTGCTTTCATGAATTACAAGAACTAGCCCAAAATATAATTGGGCTTGAAATTTTCAAGAAAATAAAGAGGCCCAACCGGCCATAGTTATGGCCCAAGCCCATGTTGACTTAAAATTCATGGTATTAAAAAGAAGACCAAGTCTTCTACATGCCTACATAATATTCAACAAGTTTCAAGAAACTCAAGAACAAAAAGAAGAAGGAGAACCATCTAGGGGCCATTTCGGCCATAGTAAAAATTCCATAAGAAACCTTGAAACATTCCTCCAAAAATTGTATTCTACTAATTAAAGGGTCCTTAACAAGGCGGAGTTGTTGTTGAAGCAAGAAAAATTCATAATCATACAAGTTGCCAAGTTGTAGTCAAGTGAGAAGTTGAAGAAGAAAGGTGAGTTTTATTCTTGTTTTATGTGTTATGAATGGTTTATATGTGTTGTAGTATGCTAAAATGGATGAAATTCATGAAGGAAAGGAATATGGTATGTGGCCGTGCACATGTATGCATGTGTAGGAAGCATGTTTCAATTATTTTATTTAGTGTTTGGTTGTTATTGTTGTGAATGTTATGTGGAAAATGGAAGTTGAATGAGTTTGGAGAGATTGTAGTTGTGAATGCATGTTGAAGCCGTGTAGAGTGTGGTGTGTATATAGTCGTATATGTGTGATGTATGGTGAATGGATAGCGAGCAAGTTTTATTTAGTATGTTGGTCGTTGTGTTGTGGAGCTCATATTGCAAATGAAAGCCTAATGAGCTTAGAGAAATATTAGTAGTGGAAAGCTTGTTTTGGAAGATTATGTAAACTGAATGTTATGTTCTTGCATATATGAAATATAATGATACTAGAATAGTGTTGTTGGAATATGTTATAAGATTGTTATTGTGTTCATTGGAGTCGGAAGGTTTTGAAGAAAGTAGTAAATTGATATCATGTATCTTGAATTGAATATGTGAATCGCTAGTGTGGTTGTGGAGTTTATATTGATAGTTTGGCCGGGTTCGAATTCCCGGATTGTGATTGATTAAAAATTTGGCTAGGTTGAATGTTGAGGATGGTATATTTACAGAGGAAGTGCTGTCGAAATTTCGGTAGCCAAGTGTTACCTTAAGATTCCAACTCTAAGTACCCTAATGAAAGTTTGGGTAAATGTGACCAAATTGCAGATTTTGGCGGATTTGCAGCTTGAATTCGGAATAGCAAAAGGAGCGGAAAGAGGTATGTAAGGCTTCACCCGTCTTTCTATGGCATGTCTTAGACGTAATAAGTTGGGTACGAGCCCCGGGGACAACTCTATTCCCCGGAATCCGCATCCAAAGTTTCCCCTTTTCCCTTCAGTAGAATTGAACTAGAAAGTGCGCGAAATGTTGGAAAGACCTCCTACACCCCTAGAACTTGTATAAATGGGACCCGACTACCATAAAACCCCCACAAGTAACGCCATGACATGTAACATATGCAAATCGTATACGCTACCTCATTCGGGCCGAGGTGGGCTTGTTGCTCTCAGATTTTCCTTATAGTTCTGTTTGACTTACTTGAAGTTGAATCCAAAGGGGGCCTTTGATCCCGATTTCGTTACTAAATGATAAGTACTATGACTACTCTACCGAGGATACTTTTATGATGATAATGATAATGACGATGTTAGACGAGAGAATATGCCTATGATAAGTACGACCGGAACGATTCTACGGCTAAGAATTCTAAGCTAAGGATTCAATGCGAGTATGGAAGTAATAAACTAGTTCTTGAACCTTATTTCCACCTCCTAGCTATGATGCTATTTCCTAAGGAATCCAAAGCCTTTGAGTTGACGTCCATGATGCCATGATTCCATCTATGTTTACTGTTGACACTATTCTCCGTTGGTAGTCTCGCCTTAAAATACTTGTTCCTTCAAGGAGAGACAAAGCGACCACGATTGTTCCATAATATAATCGGAGGTCACCGACCTTACGTCACTCCGATGACTACATGATTCTTCTTTGGGCTCTCCTGCGTGCCTATGTGACACATGTATATAAGATATGTAAATGCATATAAGACATGTAAATGTATGTAAGATATGTGTATATATATTTATAAAATATGTATATGACACATGTATATGTATATGATAAAAGACACAGAGCGCTATAGACGCTGATATATGCACATGATACACGTATATGTATATGATGAAAGAGCCAGAGCGCTATAGACGCTGATATACGTACATGATATATGCATATGTGTACGGGGAAGATGGAGATAAAGGCAGAGCGTTATATACGCATATCCACCTGATCAGTTGGCATTACATGACATGATATCATCCCGGACGCGGGATGTGTATAATTATGGTTAAATGGGTCGGCTGCCGACGCCTCGGCAACATGACATGTTCTACTTTTATAGATATATATGAACAAGAAAATATTTTCAAAGGAAAGCTAAGCATGCATGGCATCTGCCCAAGGGCACTTATATGTATAGGTTATGTTTCTACCTCAGGACATGTGTTATAACTCTTTTATGTCATTATCCCTGTTTTATATTTTCCGTATATTACTATTCATGCCTTACATACTCGGTACACTATTCGTACTGACGTCCCTTCTTGTGGACGCTGCTTTTCATGCCGCGCAGGTCAGCAGACAGGCGTGTTTGGTTCTTAGGATCTCTACCAGCAGCACTTGACAGCGCTCCAGTTGTTCCGGAGCCTCACTTCCTTGGTACTATTTTGTGTATATATATTCGGGCACGGCAGTACTCGGCCCTTTCTATGTATATGTGTACTATGTCTAGAGGCTCGTAGACAGATATGTACAGGTAGATGTCTTGTATTTTGAAATATTCGCGTCTCTGTATAATGTGACAGCAACGCTTACTAGTGTATGTTTATGATGACGCGGCTAATGTTAAAGCTCAGCAATGAAAAAAAAATGTATAGCATAGTTCCTACGGCCCGCTGAGAAGTAAAGGTGAAAATGATAGATAAGGGGTGCTCGGTACAAGTATCGAGTACTCGTCACGGCCCCTAGTCGGGTCGTGACATGTAAAACAAAATAACACGGTTATTAATCATGTAAAAGAAATTTTAATTAGTATTTATATATAATTATATATAGATATATTTATATAGGTAAAGTAAAGAAATTTTGTCTTATTGTAAACTTTGAGGCATTTTCATTGAAATTTAAAAGAGCGATACAAACTGTGGTCCTAACTCAGAATGGAACATCGAGCCATTTTCGTTATTAAACAACAAGTAATAAGGAGACATGAAAAGGTGACAAGCCAGCCCTCAAAGCCGACATTCGCTATTTTTTCTGAAAATGAGCATTCTTTCTACTGCAGAGTGAACAACGGAGTAGAAGTCCATCCACTTGTTGTTTCCCCGGGCTTAGCTCGGTGAATCTCCAATATTTCGAAGCATTCTTCAATGATGGATGCACATTCCTCTTCCCAAAACAACGTCCTTAAACCCTCTTCTGGGTCTGTACTATTGTGACTCAAAAAGCATGTTTTCAAGGACTGGTAAAGATAAGGGAACGTCTTTCTCATTTCAACGGGACCTCTTGGTCCATATCCTGCTTCTTCTTCTTATGCCTCACACGGCTCGTATCCAACCCCAAATCGATATTTCCCTTTCTTGATACTCACTGGTTCTTTGATTCCTCGTAAGTTCTTTCCCATACCTTTCCCGGGTTCAAACCCACTCTTTATCATAGTTGTAGCAACCATTTTGTAGACCAGTGGCATAGGGATATCTTCATCATCTCCCCTATGGTTATCATGGCTAGTTTAGTAGTGTGAAAATCAGCACCAACTGGTGACTTCTCTATGACTGGTAACGGAGTTGTCCGGATAGTTGTGAACACTTCCTTTACCGTGAATCACGGCTTCTTGATCATCCCATATGAATTTGAGAGACTAGTGCAATGAAGATGCTATAACTCCAGCGGCGTGTAACCAGGGTCATCCGAGTAATAAGTTATAGCTTGTTTTGATATCCATGATGATGAACTCTACTACGAACTCTGCGGGGCCCATTTGTATGTGTAGATCTATTTCTGCAATTGGGTCGCTGGTTGTGCCATCATAAGCTTTTACATTTTGTCGACTCTGGCGGATTTTGCAAACATCGTACCCGAGTTGTTTCAAAGTCGTCATAGGGCATACATTCAAACCCGCCCCTCCATCAATCAACACTTGAGGTATAATCTTGTCACGAAAATTGATGTGCAAGGCTTTATTGTGGGACTTACCTTCCCTTGGTAATTCATCATCAGAAAATGATAGCCTATGCGCTCGTACAACATACCCCACGATCTCAGCCAATGTTTCATTTGTAGTGCCGGCGGGCACTTGGACTTCATCCAAAGCTTTCATTAAGGCTAAGCGATGTTGAGACGAACTGTGTAATAATGACATTGCTGATATCTTGGCAGAAGTTTTATACAGGTGCTCAATAATCGAATAATCCTTGACCGGCATTTGCCTTAAAAAGCTTTCAGCTTTACCTTCGGGGATTGGTCTTTTCTGAAGATTTTTATGACGTGGCGCTTCGAGTGCAGGCTCTTCAGCAGCATGACACCTTCCACACCTAGTCATACCCTGAACCATAGAAGCTATCTCTTTTCCTTTATTGACCATCATCAGGTGCGGTGGTTTGATCACAAAAGGTGCATGCTCAACTGGTCCTGATGTTTTGAGTATGAATGGCTCGTTCTGGATTCGAGCGACTGTTGACGGATACTTTAGCACGAAAGGATCTTTCTTGGCTACAGTAGATGTTTTAGATTTCTTTGTCAAAGGGCTTAACACTTCTTTTCGCTCTTGTAAAGTTAACGAGGCGACGGTGCTTTCCAACCCTTCAATATCTGGACGAATTATCGTAGGCTCTCTTCCAATTCATCACCTCTTTCTATTACATGAATTTGATTTCCTCCATGCTTCGGGAGAGGATTTGTGTCCACATTCGGGGGTGTTGGTTCCAGGATAAGCTCATGATTGTTAATCATATCTTGTAGTTTGTGCTTTAAGTTTATCCAATATTCAGGGGTATGGCCAACTTGGTTAGAATGATACACGCAAGTGAAATCCGGCCTGTACCACCGATCCGTGGGATTTGTAGGTTTATGTGGAACAACATTCATTCGCCCGACATGTCACGTCCCGACTAGGGGCCATGATGGGTACCCGGGGCGAACCACCAAGCACCGCTCATTCTGCTACTTATCATGCTCGTTAAGCGTTCATTCATCAAATTCATACTCAAATCATAGGAAAAATCATTTCTCATTTGGAAACATAATTACCTTTATATAAATAAGCCCTTCAACTATCAAAATAATACACACATACATATATAAATATTTACGCTTATCAACGTCGTGATACCACAATACCCACACATACGTATCTACGAGCCTCTACTGGAGTACTAGACATATGGACGGGACAGGACCCCGTCGTGCCCAAAACATACATGTACATAAAATAGTAAATCAATGGCACCTCCGGAATAATGGAGTGCTTTCAAAAGTCTGTTTATCGACTTCTATAAATCTGGATCGCCTCTCTGTCTACCTGTGGGCATTAACACAACATCCAACGAAAACGGACATCAGTACGAATATTGTTCTGAGTATGTAAGGCATCAGTGAAATGAACATAATAGAGAAGTCATAAGACATAAGATGTAGATATAAACTGCGTAACTCTTAAGGGAGGATACCTTTCATGCCTATATCGTATATAATCACAGTACATGTATCTTCATAGCACATACATCATCGTATCATACATATATATCATAATGCCGTATCTGCTCACACACATTAAACGTTATCCGTATTCGGCCACGTAGTGGCCCGACAATATCACATACATATCTTCCGGGCTTTTCATACATATATCATATATAGTCATAGTAATATCGTGCCCGACTATGTAGGGTCGGTGTCTTACGTGCCCAGCGATAATAAAGCTTAGTGTTATACGTGCCAGGCTCTACCAAGGCTCAGTGTTGTCCGTGCCTGGCCCTACCAAGGCTCTGTGATATCCGTGCCTGGCCCTACCAAGGCTTAATGTTCTCCTTACCCAACTGCAGTGGTGCGCGCGCATCATCATCATCATATATATATATTCTACCCGGCCATATAAGCTCGAGGTTTCATAATAGCCATACATAGGCACATATATACATAAAAGCCAATAAATATCTTTAGCGTCATCACTATTATCATCGTCATCATTATCATCGCAGAAATCTCATAAATTTATCATAGCTTTTCATAGAGCTTTCATTTGAATTTAAAGACAATCTATGAGAATCCTATCATATTCGTAGCATGAACTTCGTAAAGATATCGCATGATAGACTTTATAATCTCTAACTTAGGCTCATCATTACCATCATCGTGTCTATGGCATATTTCTTACCTTTATTTCATGTGGAACCCCCTATGAACATAGACTCGTAACTTTTCAGAACATTGGTCATAGGACATGCATTAGAGCGTATAGACAATCTATAACATTGTCGGGGTGACGTAAGATCGAGAACCCCCAATTCCATTATGGAGTAATCATTTTCATTATATCTCACTTTGAAGGAACTATTATTTTTAAGGTGAGTGTACACCATGAACAACATCAAGAGATCGTAAATAGGATCTTTATCTTCATGGACATCATATCTTGCTTTCGAATCTCTAGGCTTAAACTTATCATCATTATCTTCGTATTCATGACATATTTCTCATCTTTATCTCATAAGAACCTCTTTATCAATATTGTCTCATAGTTCCCGGAATGTAATTAAGTCATGGAGAAGTAGGGAAATAATATCATAGGAATCATATAAGGATCATTAGCTTCGTAGGAATATCGTATCATGAACTTTAGGACTTCTAGACTTGGATTCATCATCGGTATTGTCATGCTCGTAACGCATCTCTTTTCTTTATCTCGTATGAAGCTCTTTATACTTGTGGATTCATATTTCCCGATATCTAAGAAAATCATGGGAAGATAGGAGGATTCATACCATAAGAGTCATGCCTTAGAAAGAGGGGACTAGCCTTACATACCTCTTTCGTTTAACAATTCCATCGCTTGATTGTTCTCCTTCAATGCTCACGTTTCTACCTTCAAGAGAATTCGCATTCACATTAGCTAATCGATTACATGAACGTGCTTACTAAAGCTAGAGAAAATTGGGCAGCATTTCCATTGTTTATACAACTTTCCCCATATTGTATATCAAATCCCAAACATCGATAACAACATCCACAATATCACAAACAACAATCATCATTCATCTACATTACCCACATTTCGCAATTTCACTCCAATTTCTCAATAATCATGGTCATAGTTCATTATTGCATTTTCTCACATATAATTCTTATCCCATGTCCTTAATATCATTTATAACATAACCATATCACAACACATCAATAATCATGACTCAATTCAAGTTATCACTCAAAATGACACTATTCACACTTTCACGACCCATTTTCTATATCCTTTTACAATCCAATTATTTCAACTTCCAAATATCTAAAACAACATGGAAATAACATAAATATTACCTTAGATGGTGTAGGAATGAACCTTGGGTGGAAACTCCTCACTTGAGCAAAACCCTAGTTTCACCTTCACTTGGATTCCTTGTCTTGGATGAACTTTAATGAGTTTCTTGCACTTGATTCACTTGGTTTGATGAAATTGATCACCAATATATCTTGAATTTTTGTGGGAGAAGTGTTCTATATAGAGTCTAGAGAGAAGGGGAGTGAAGGGAAATGAAATGAAATGAAACTTGAACCCTTATTAATAATACTCAATTCTTTCCCGACACGAACATACGGACCAACATACGGTCCGTATGTCTGGCTGTATGTTTGGTACAGTGAAGGTTTCCCATGTTGGCTAAATATACGGCCTAACATACGGCCAGTATAATTTATACGACCAGTATGTTGGGCCGTATAATGCCCAGCTGTTCCGATTTCGTTCTCGTCGACTCGTTTGAACCTTCATAACACTTGTTTATCACTTCATTAACAATCTAAGGGACGTTATAACCCTTCTCCAAAGCATCATTTAATCATCATACATTGTTACTCGTAAATCCTTTCTGATACATAACGTATGCCTTGCCTTCCTTAACAACTTCCGTCTCCTACTTCACATGTATTTGAAATCTCATTTAGAATCATCAAATGTTATTTCTTACTCATCAAAACATTGAATACGTCCCTCCCTTCGTCAAACTATTCACTGTGCATGAACGAAAAAAATTCCGAGGTGTAACATTCTTCCCCCCTTGGGAACATTCGTCCTCGAATGTTAAGCTATCCGGGATTCTACGAAAATTTCGCCATATATTTTCCTTCAACTAACCCGGAGTATCATGACCACACTATTCTTGCTTACCTCTTACTCCTCTTTTTAGGTACCCACTTGGTTTCATCGGCGACGTATAAATACTTGCAAGTTACATAATCGTTCTTGCGTGATTCGTGTACATACACATTTATACATATACATGTATCCATATCCGTATCCGTATTCATAATCGTACTCATTTACATTTCGTATCCATAGTCATATTCATATGCATATCATTTACATAGCATACTCGACCACGAAGATCCGGTGTTTCGCGTGCCCGACCATGGCTAGGCTCGGTGATTACATATACCTAAACTCTTTTGTCTATCTGTAGTAACTTATCTCGTCATGCTCTCTTCCTTCCTTTATTTTTTTCCTTGATTATCATATCTTAGGTCCTACTATAGAAAACCTTAGGTCCCTTTCTTAATTGTCACTTATAAATCGCAATATCATTAATTACGACTTTACCGTTAGTTCCGTTGCCTCTATTCTAGTATAACATCGCTATCTTTCACAATATCCCTTGATTTATTTGCTCTCAATGTCACGTGGTTCAAGGTCTTCGCGAATGGTTTCCCGTATAGTCTCAGATGCCTGCTCAATTTGCGTTCGTTTATTTACTAGTCATTAGACGCATTTCTGCATAACTCTCACTCTTTGTTTTAGAGTCTATATCTGTCACATCTTAGGGTCCGTCATTTCAATCTCTACACTTGTATTCTCTTTATTCGCTTCCTCCCTTTAAGGGTTTTATTTGTACCATTCTCAAATCTGTTGCCTCTCCTTCAAATCTTGAATTCATATATCCCTTGCTATACTACGTCTTATTCATGCCATTTCTTGTAATGTATAGCTACTATAATTCATGTGTTAAGTCTTAACACACTCATCTTGCAGTTTTGTAATCAAGTAATACAACCGACATAGCAATCCAAACAAGGATGTATTTTACTTAGCTCATCTAGTAGTTATGAGTCAATGTCTAAATCCACTCCAATTAACAACTTTTGTCCCATAGGGATGCTCACCATAGTAGTATGCCTACTTATCCATACAATCCATGCAATGTCACTTGCTCTCTTCTTCGGTGCTCAAAGTTCACTTATAGCGTCATCTTTCCCTTAAACCTGCCATCTTCATTTTGAAGGATCTATATCTCAGGCGCAACTAATACCTTTTATGCCTTATACTGTTTTACTTTATCGCTTTATCGTCATATTGTAAATTCATAACTTATGATCATTTTTTTTCCAGCTCATTACTTCATATACTTTACCCGTTCTAACTTGGTACAGGATATTCATAGGAGATGTATCTTCCTTTAATCAGAACACGACTACTTCTTAAGTGTGTGTGCTTTGCGGCGCATTTCCTTCTCTTTCTATTCCCATTCTTATTCCTTTACATTCCTTCCTCCTCAATTTATCTTATTTCCTCCCATTTTATAATCGATCCTTTATTCTTCGCACGAGGAACCCTATTCTTAACTAAGTACCGCTTTGTCCTTTAGAATATACTACTTTTGCACAATCCATTCTTCGCATCCAAAACTTATTCAGGTCATTCTGATCATTCCCTCTCATCCTTATTATGTTAATCCTTCTCCTAGCAATCGTTCTATTTCGTTATGCATCTTCCCGTAATCTTGGTCTTGTACATCCAGCCAAAGATATCAGTCGTGATCTCAATTATATAAATCACCAACTGTTACTACTTTGCCATATCACTTTTCTCTGATTCCCTTTTCAAGTTGACTTCCCCCCTTTTTTGCTTGCTATCATTTCTTTCATTGAGGAACCCCTATGCTGGGCTTTCCCCTAACAAGATCTCTAAGCTTTCTCATCTGCTGCCCCATGGCTCGCTTGTTGATTCCACACTTGCATTCGTTCGTTACTCGTATAGAACATGCCGCGTCTTCAGTCGTTTCTTCGCTATACTTTACTTACTCACAGTTCTGGCTATGTCCTCATTATATCCTGATCATAACCATCCCTATAGAGTGCCACTTCTCAATCTCATTCGCAGCCCTGCGTATAAAATGGAATAAACCTCGTGGAGTAGGCGTACTTAACTTGTTATTATTTCTAATCAGTCCTATTACACTTACCACATAAGTTATCTCACCAATGTATTCACATTCACTATATCCCTTCATATTCGTACCTCTGTCTCCGTGATGCTGTTACTCTATTTTGCTAATAGACATGTCGTATTATACTTGTACTCATCCATCCAATCGATGCTTCAGTATCACACTCTATTAGAGTTACCCTTTCTCTTCTGTGTCATGTTTTAGTACTACCAGTCTCCCTAATTTACTCTAATATTTCTCTTTACCATATCAATGTCGATCTTATAACTATTGTTACTATCAATTAAATAGTATTTAACTCGTCTCTTGTAGTTGTTAATGATACTCCTAACTTAATCTCGTCCTGCCATTACCTTGTTGCACAACATCGTTTCCCGTTAGGACATATCACAAGCTTATATCTTATCTCCTTTAGATTCTAAGAAAATTTTGGCAGAGTTTCCTCTATATTTCTTACTATCTCAAAACCTGCACGCAACAAATACCAACAATGCCTCACAGGGCCAATATATATATATATACGACATATCTCGGCCACACAGGGCTTCCACTTTCAAATAAAAGCACAAAGATGTCGAAACTTACCTCATATATCACGCTTCGAGATGTACTTGACCCTTTAGCAATCTGCCCTGTTATCCTTTCCTATTTACTTTCTCTTTCATCCTTCAGCTTTACATTTCAATCATATCTCAATATTCTTACTTTATTCGATGCACATCTTTCGTACCGTCGCTTACCTTTGTTCTGATTTATTCAATTTGCTTAGTCCACAAACTTATAACTGAACTTATCATCAAGAGATATCTTTGGTCAATTTCTCTATTGTACTTACATCGATTTACCTCTATGATAACAAATCCATTATCATATAAATACATATTCCGATAATGTAGTCTCAATAAGGAGACTTACCTCGGTAACTTCAACATCATCAATCACTTTCTTCGGTCAATACCATTCTTCTGCTGCAATCAGGGGTTAGCATAAGGAATCTCATTTCCTTTGGCTTAGCTCTATCGCACGATCTTAGAGATGAAAGAAGAATAACCATCCTAAATGTCACGACCCAACTAGGGGCCGTGACGAGTACCCGATACTTGTACCGAGCACCCCTTATCTATCATTTTACCTTTACTTCTCAGCGGGCCGTAGTGACTGTGCCATATATTTTTTTTCGTCACTGAACATTATCGTTAGTAGCATCTTCATAAGCATAGACTAGTAAACTTTGCCATCACGTTATACAGCGACGCTAAGATGCCAAAATACAACATATCAAACTGTACATATCTGTCTACGAGCCTCTAAACATAGTACACATATACGTAGAAAGGGCCGAGTACTGTCGTGCCCAAATATATCTACACAAAAATAGTACCAAGGAACTGAGGATCCGGGACAACTGGAGCGCTGCCAACACTGCTGATAGAACTCCTAGGAATCTGGTCCGTCTACCTGCTGACCTGTGCGGCATGAAACGCAGCGTCCACAAGAAGGGACGTCAGTACGAATAATGTACCGAGTATGTAAGGCATGAATAGTAATATATGGAAAATATGAAACAGGGATAATGACATAAAAGAGTAATAGCACATGTCCTGTTGTAGAAACATAACATGTACATATAAGTGCCCTTGGGCAGGTGTCATGTATGCTTAGCTTTCCTTTGAAAATATTTTCTTGTTCATATATGTATAAAAATAGAACATGTCATATTGCCGAGGCGTCGGCAGCCGATCCATTTAACCATAAATATACACATCCCCCGTCCGGGCATCCCGCGTCCGGGACGATATCATGGCAAATAATGCCAACTGATCAGGTGGATATGCGTATATAACGCGCTGCCCTTATCTCCATCTTCCCCGTATACATATGCATGCATCATGTACATATATCAGCGTCTATAGCGCTCTGGCTCTTTCATCATATACATATACGTGTGTCATGTACATACATCAGCGTCTATAGCGCTCTGGTTCTTTTACCATATACATATACTTATAACATGCATACAACACGCTCGAGATTCCAAGAAAACCATGTCCACGTCGGAGTGACGTAAGGTCGGTAGCCTCCGATTACATTATGAAATAATCATGATCGTCATGTCTCACCTTGAAGGAACTAGTATTATGAGGCGAGACTATCAATGAAGAATAACATTAAGAGAAAACATGGGACAAGATCGTAAAACTCATAAAACATTACTTCGTGCACCTTAGAGTCTTTGGAAAATAGAGTCATGCCAAAGGAATAGAGTTGGACTCAAGAACTAGTCCATTATTCTTGTATTCATACTGAATCCTTCACTTAAGGCTTTTAGACATGCAATCGTTCTCGTCGTTATCGTCATAGACATATTCTCTTTCTTACATCGTTATTGTCATTATCGTCGTAGGATTATTCTCATTAGAATAGCTACATTACTTGTCATTAGATAAGCGATATAAGGATCAGAGGTTTCCTTTAGGTTCTACTTCAAAATAGGTCAACCGGAACAATAGATAAAATACGGGATCCATGGGCCCACCTCGGGTCAAATGAGGAGGCATATCAAATTCACGTTCGTTACATTTCATGACGTCTCCTGGGAGGGTTTTAGGGTAGTCGGGACCTGTCTATGCGAGCTCTAGATATTTAGGAAGTCTTTCTAACATTTTGCACAATTTTTAGTTCAATTCCATTGAACGAAACGTGGAAAACTTTGGGTGCGGATTCCGGAGAATGGAGTTGTCCCCGCGGCTCGTATCCGACTTATTACATCTAAGACATGCCATAGAAAGAAGGGTGAAGCCTTACATACCTCTTTCCGCTCTTTATGCTATTCCAAACTCAAGTCGCAAATCCGCCAAAATCTACAAATTGGTCACATTTACCAAACTTGATTAGAGCATTTAGAATTGGATTCTTAAAGTAATACTTGGCTACCGAAATTTCGGCAGCACTTCCCCTGTAAATACACCATCCCCAAAACTCAACCTAGCAAATTTTTAATCAACAACAATCCGGGAATTCAACCCGGCCAAACTATCAACATAATGTCAACAACCATACTAACAATTTCCATATTCAATCCAAAATACATTCTAACACTTCCATTAACATTCTACTTCCTTCAAGACTTTTCAATCCCAATAAAAGCTATAACAACCTTATAATTTATATTCCAACAACACCATACTAACATCATTGTCTTCCCTACATGCAAAGACATTATATACAATTCACATAATTTCTAAAACAAGTCTCCAATTACTACAACTTCACTAAGCTCATCCAATTTTTCATTATCAACATAACATCCACAACAATAACAACCAAATATTAGATAAAATAGTTAAACCATCTTTCCTACACACACCCATAGGCACACGGCCACAATATAGTTTTTCTCTTCCATGAATTTCATCCACTTTTACATGCTACAACACACAAAATCTCCCATAACATACAAAAAAAGAATTAAACCTTACCTTTTTCTTCAATTCTTCACTTAGCTAGAAATCTCAGCTTGCATGAACTTGTGTTTTTCTTGCTCTAATGAACACTCCACCTTGCTAAGGACCCTTTAATTAGTTGCTTGGCTAGGAAGGAATAATTTTTGATGAAAATCTTCCAAGGTTTTGTGGTGGCCGAAAATGGCCCTTAGGTTTCTCTTCTCTCTTCTTTGTTTTCTTATGTTCTTGGAGGTTCTAGAGGATTGTGGGAAAAATTAGAAGACTTGGTCTTCTTTTATTCCCATGGATTTTTAATCCAACATGGGCTTGGCCCATGAAGAAGAATGGATAGCCAACCTTGGCCCAAAAAAAAAATCAAGCCCATTTTTTTTTGTACTCCATGACAAATTTTAATTTTTTTCCAATTTCCAAATTTTCCCTTTGTCTCCCTCCATAATTCCACGAGTCATATTGCGAATTTACCTTTTCGCCCCTAGCCTTTCTTATCATTTCCACTCCTAAACTTTTCATAAGCAACTCATATGCCAAACAAAACAAAAAAATAAGGCCTTGCTTGTTGTCTTGACGCGATTGACTTGAATTTTCCGATTGCACAAAAATGCGGGATATAACATCCTCACCCCTTTAGAACATTCATCCTCGAATGTTCAACTGACCTTAGGGGGTCTTATGATACTTCGGGGAGGTCTCCTTCCTAGATACCTCACACGTCGCTTAACATGTCTATTTTAGGAACTTAGGTTGCTTTTATATCATAGGTCAATTGAGTTAGCATCCGCAGTCTGGCCCTGCGTTAATAAGCCCCCTTTTATGGGATCTTGAATTGTCACAGTCCATTTTTGGTCTAACATGCTCTCCCCTCCTTTATTAGGAGGGTCTACACACGTCTATGCCTTTTAAGTAGTCGTCGCCTTCCGCGACCTTTTACAATTATAATTTCCCCTTTGCGTAGTTTGCCGCGTCTATTCCCTTGCTAATATGCTCCCGTATATCACCGCATTAGGGCTTCTCCGTCTCCACCAGTGCGAGTTCGGTGTTGGTCTTACCCTGTGACATCCATACTCATACCTTTCATTACGTCCCTTGAATTTCATTCAGCTAGCACATTCTATGCATCGCGACACTGCTTGTTAGGGTTCTACAGTCACAGATAATATGTCATGTACATATATGCATTTCCACCACTATCTTACTTACAAACACTCCCAAAAGCTAATCAAACTTTCTCCAGTCTTGAATACCTTTTCTGTCATGCTTTCTCCCCTTCTGTTAGTCTAGCCCGTCTCAACCTACATGACTTCTATAGGTTTTCTAACCACTCCACATACTCTAATTTACATTAGGCAACCTAATTTCGCATACGTCTCTTGTTCCCGCATTTATGAAATTTTCAGCATATTTCCTAGGGGGTCACCCATCCTGAGATTGCTCTCACCCTAGCACGCTTAACCTCAAAACTTCAGTGCGTTTTAGTGCCTTAATGCTAGTCCATTGGCCTCCACTCCTCCGCACTGCCTATATCACTTAATATGGGGCGAGTTGGAATCTTGACAATTTTTGAACCGCTCTCGTAACGTATCTTTTCCTTTTAATTACTATTTTAGCCTTCGCAATCCTCAGTATTCACCTTTTTCCTTTGTGTATGGTTACTTTTCGTCCTGAGTTTGCAAATTTCCAATATGTCCAGTAACACAAAGAGTAGCATACCATAGAGTAGAACCTGGATCAATTTAACGCATACATATAATAGGAAAATGCCGATAGTGTACCTGTAGCCGCATCTGGGGAAGGTTCAGGATCCTGCCGTCCTGCCAATGCGTATATACGGTGCGGAGGACCGGCTGAATTGGGTGCCCCTCCTCTACCTCGGCCGCGGCCCACTGGAGCTTGGGAAGTCTGTCCAGGAGGACGAACGGTCGACGATGAACCAACCGCGGACCCGGCGGGCTGGGCTTGGTCTCCCTCATACCTCAGTGGGCAATCACGCATCAAATGGCCAACCCGCCCATAAGTATAACAAGCACCTGTACCTGCGCGACACTCTCCAGAGTGTGGCCTACCACATCGAGCACACCGTGGAGGGGGTGGCATCATCCTGCTAGAATCAGCTCTATACTGGGCTCCTGAAGCTCTAGTACCCTAATCTGGTCTCGAGTGAGTAGAACGGTCAAATCCCCTATCCGCAAATCGAGGAGGTGCACTGGTCGTCGATTGGTCTGAATACCTAAATTGCTCCTGTGCCTGCCCCCCTCTATACTCGCTTCTAGCCCTGGAAAATCTGCCCCTTTTTCTGGAACCCCTACCTGGATAACGCTCCTCTCTCTGTGACTGGTACTGCTCTTCCAGATTTTTGGCGTGGGCCTGGATGCGGGTAATAGTCATCCCATCCTGGAGTGAAGCCGTCAGGCACTCCTTAACTAAATGTGGCCCTAGCCCACTCACGAATCGGTGCACATGATCTCCCCTATCAGCTATCAGGGCTGGGGCATACCTGGCTAGTGAGTTGAAACGAAGGATGTATTCTCCAACACTCATATTTCCCTGTCTAAGGTTCAAGAACATATCGGCTCGAGCTCGTCGAACCTCTGGTGGTAGGAAATGCCGTAGAAATGCTTCAGTAAACTCCTGCCAAACCGGAGGGGGTGCATTTGCTCCCCTCGAAGATATCCAGCTATTATACCACAGAACTGCCACATCCCGCAGCCTGTATGAAGCCAACTCTACGGACTCCGTATCCGAAGCATCTATGATCCCTAGAGTCCTCGGCATCTCGTCTATAAAACTCTGTGGGTCCTCCTCTGGTTTTGATCCATAAAACTCTGGAGACTTCAGGGTGATAAAGTTGCGGGGCCTTGCACTTACCGCTCGGTCTCCTGGGTCTGCATCTTGCCGCTGAGCCTGTGCGGCAACTAGCTGGGTCAACAACTGGATGGCCTCGGCCATCTGCTGGCCCGGAGCTGCTGGCGGTGGAACTGGAGGTGCGGGGGCTGGAGCTGGAACTCTTTCCTGCTCTGCTGGTGCAGGGGGAGCTTCATTATGAGATTCTCCTTCTTCTAGCTACCGTTCAACTCTTCTTCCAGCCACCGTCTCGCCCTTCTGGGCCGCCCTAGCTTTCTTGTTCGGCGGCATTACTGAAACCATAACACAGGATTAGGAAAAGAATATGGAAACCTGGTAGCATAGCTCTATCACACGATCTTGAGTACAAAGAATGTCATATTTCCTAAATGCCCTGCAGCCTCCTGTTTATAAGTGTGGCGCGCTACACACCCATAAATAGGACTCTACTGGACACGGCTCGTAGACAATCCCCTAGGATCGAACTGCTCTGATACCACTTCTGTCACGACCCAACTAGGGGCCGTGACGAGTACCCGATACTTGTACCGAGCACCCCTTATCTATCATTTTACCTTTACTTCTCAGCGGGCCGTAGTGACTGTGCCATATATTTTTTTTCGTTACTGAACATTATCGTTAGTAGCATCTTCATAAGCATAGACTAGTAAACTTTGCCATCACGTTATACAGCGATGCTAAGATGCCAAAATACAACATATCTAACTGTACATATCTGTCTATGAGCCTCTAAACATAGTACACATATACGTAGAAAGGGCCGAGTACTGTCGTGCCCAAATATATCTACACAAAAATAGTACCAAGGAACAGAGGCTCTGGAACAACTAGAGCGCTGCCAACACTGTCTATAGCGCTCTGGCTCTTTCATCATATACATATACGTATGTCATGTACATACATCAGCGTCTATAGCGCTCTGGTTCTTTTATCATATACATATACTTATAACATGCATACAACACGCTCGAGATTCCAAGAAAACCATGTCCACGTCGGAGTGACGTAAGGTCGGTAGCCTCCGATTACATTATGAAATAATCATGATCGTCATGTCTCACCTTGAAGGAACTAGTATTATGAGGCGAGACTATCAATGAAGAATAGCATTAAGAGAAAACATGGGACAAGATCGTAAAACTCATAAAACATTACTTCGTGCACCTTAGAGTCTTTGGAAAATAGAGTCATGCCAAAGGAATAGAGTTGGACTCAAGAACTAGTCCATTATTCTTGTATTCATACTGAATCCTTCACTTAAGGCTTTTAGACATGCCATCGTTCTCGTCGTTCTCGTCATAGACATATTCTCTTTCTTACATCATTATTGTCATTATCGTCGTAGGATTATTCTCATTAGAATAGCTACATTACTTGTCATTAGATAAGCGGTATAAGGATCAAAGGTTTCCTTTAGGTTCTACTTCAAAATAGGTCAACCGGAACAATAGATAAAATCCGGGATCCATGGGCCCACCTCGGGTCAAATGAGGAGGCATATCAAATTCACGTTCGTTACATTTCATGACGTCTCCTGGGAGGGTTTTAGGGTAGTCGGGACCTCTCTATGCGAGCTCTAGATATTTAGGAAGTCTTTCTAACATTTTGCAAAATTTTTAGTTCAATTCCATTGAACGAAACGTGGAAAACTTTGGGTGCGGATTCCGGAGAACGGAGTTGTCCCCGCGGCTCGTATCCGACTTATTACATCTAAGACATGCCATAGAAAGAAGGGTGAAGCCTTACATACCTCTTTCCGCTCGTTATGCTATTCCAAACTCAAGTCGCAAATTCGCCAAAATCTACAAATTGGTCACATTTACCAAACTTGATTAGAGCATTTAGAATTGGATTCTTAAAGTAATACTTGGCTACCGAAATTTCGGCAGCACTTCCCCTGTAAATACACCATCCCCAAAACTCAACCTAGCAAATTTTTAATCAACAACAATCCGGGAATTCAACCCGGCCAAACTATCAACATAATGTCAACAACCATACTAACAATTTCCATATTCAATCCAAAATACATTCTAACACTTCCATTAACATTCTACTTCCTTCAAGACTTTCCAATCCCAATAAAAGCTATAACAACCTTATAATTTATATTCCAACATCACCATACTAACATCATTGTCTTCCCTACATGCAAAGACATTATATACAATTCACATAATTTCTAAAACAAGTCTCCAATTACTACAACTTCACTAAGCTCATCCAATTTTTCATTATCAACATAACATCCACAACAACAACAACCAAATATTAGATAAAATAGTTAAACCATCTTTCCTACACACACCCATAGGCACACGGCCACAATATAGTTTTTCTCTTCTATGAATTTCATCCACTTTTACATGCTACAACACACAAAATCTCCCATAACATACAAAAAAAGAATTAAACCTTACCTTTTTCTTCAATTCTTCACTTAGCTAGAAATCTCAACTTGCATGAACTTGTGTTTTTCTTGCTCTAATGAACACTCCACCTTGCTAAGGACCCTTTAATTAGTTGCTTGGCTAGGAAGGAATAATTTTTTATGAAAATCTTCCAAGGTTTTGTGGTGGCCGAAAATGGCCCTTAGGTTTCTCTTCTCTCTTCTTTGTTTTCTTATGTTCTTGGAGGTTCTAGAGGATTGTGGGAAAAATTAGAAGACTTGGTCTTCTTTTATTCCCATGGATTTTTAATCCAACATGGGCTTGGCCCATCAAGAAGGATGGATAGCCAACCTTGGCCCAAAAACAAATCAAGCCCATTTTGTTTTGTACTCCATGATAAATTTTAATTTTTTTCCAATTTCCAAATTTGCCCTTCGTCTCCCTCCATAATTCCACGAGTCATATTGCGAATTTACCTTTTCGCCCCTAGCCTTTCTTATCATTTCCACTCCTAAACTTTTAATAAGCAACTCATATGCCAAACAAAACAAAAAATAAGGCCTTGCTTGTTGTCTTGCCGCGATTGTCTTGAATTTTCCGATTGCACAAAAATGCGGGATATAACACTAAATGCCCTGTAGCCTTCTGTTTATAGATGTGGCGCGCAACACACCATAAACAAGACTCTACTAGACACGGCTCGTAGACACTTCCTAGGACTGAACTGCTCTGATACCATTTTTGTCACGTCCCGACTAGGGGCCATGACGGGTACCCGGGGCTAACCACCGAGCACCGCTCATTCTGCTACTTATCATACTCGTTAAGCGTTCATTCATCAAATTCATACTCAAATCATAGGAAAAATCATTTTTCATTTGGAAACATAATTACCTTTATATACATAAGCCCTTCAGCTATCAAAATAATACACACATACATATATACATATATACGCTTATCAACGTCGTGAGACCACACTACCCACACATACGTATCTACGAGTCTCTACTAGAGTACTAGACATATGGATGGGACTGGACCCCGTCGTGCCCAAAACATACATGTACATAAAATAGTAAATCAATGGCACCTCCGGAATAATGGAGTGCTTTCAAAAGTCTGCTTATCGGCTTCTATAAATCTGGATCGCCTCCCTGTCTACCTGTGGGCATGAACACAGCGTCCAAAGAAAAAGGCCGTCAGTACGAATATTATACTGAGTATGTAAGGCATGAGTGAAATGAACATAATAGAGAAGTCACAAGACATAAGATGTAGATATAACCTGCGTAACTCTTAAGGGAGGATAACTTTCATTCCTATATCATATATAATCATAGTACATGTATAATCATAGCACATACATCATCGTATCATACATATATATCATAATACCGTATATGCTCACACACATTAATCGTTATCCGTATTCGGCCACGTAGTGGCCCGGCAATATCACATACATATCTTCCGGGCTTTTCATACATATATCATATATAGTCATAGTAATATCGTGCCCGACTATGTAGGGTCGGTGTCTTACGTGCCCAGCTATAATAAATCTTGGTGTTATACGTGTCTGGCCCTACCAAGGCTCAGTGTTGTCCGTGCCTGGCCCTACCAAGCCTCAATGTTCTCCGTACCCAACTGCAGTGGTGCGCGTGCATCATCATATATAATAGCTATATATATATATTTATATATTCTACCCGGCCATATAAGCTCGAGGTTTTATAATAGCCATACATAGGCACATATATACATAAAAGCCCATAAATATCTTTAGCGTCATCACCATTATCAACGTCATCATTATCATCGCATATATCTCATAAATTTATCATAGCTTTTCATAGAGCATTCATTTTAATTTAAAGACAATATATGAGAATCCTATCATATTCGTAGCATGAACTTCGTAAAGATATCACATGATAGACTTTATAATCACTAACTTAGGCTCATCATTACCATCATCGTGTCTATGGCATATTTCTTACCTTTATTTCATGTGGAACCCCCTATGAACATAGACTCGTAACTTTTCGGAACATTGGTCATAGGACATTCATTAGAGCGTATAGACAATCTATAACAATGTCGGGGTGACGTAAGGTCGAGAACCCCCGATTCCATTTTGGAGTAATCATATTCACCATATCTCACCTTGAAGGAACTAACATTTTTAAGGTGAGTGTACACCATGAACAACATCAAGAGATCGTAAATAGGATCTTTATCTTCATGGACATCATATCTTGCTTTCGATTCTCTAGGCTTAAACTTTCCATCATTATCTTCGTATTCATGACATATTTCTCCTCTTTATCTCTTAAGAAGCTCTTTATCAATATTGTCTCATAGTTCCCGGAATGTAATTAAGTCATGGAGAAGTAGGGAAATAATATCATAGGAATCATATAAGGATCATTAGCTCCGTAGGAATATCGTATCATGAGCTTTAGGACTTCTATACTTGGATTCATCATCAGTATTGTCATGCTCGTAACGCATCTCTTTTCTTTATCTCGTATTAAGCTCTTTATACTCGTGGATTCATAATTCCTGATATGTAAGAAAATCATGGAAAGATAGGAGGATTCATACTATAAAAGTCATGCCTTAGAAAGAAGGGTAGTGCCTTACATACCTTTTTCATTTAACAATTCCATCGCTTGATTGTTCTCCTTCAATGCTCGCGTTTCTACCTTCAAGAGAATTCGCATTCACATTAGCTAATCGATTACGTCAACGTGCGTACTAAAGCTAGAGAAAATTGGGCAGCATTTCCTTTGTTTATACAACTTTACCCATATTTTATATCAACTCCCAAACATCGATAACAACATCCACAATATCACAAGCAACAATCATCATTCATCTACATTACCCACATTTCGCAATTTCACTCCAATTTCTCCATAATCATGGTCATAGTTCATTATTTCATTTTCTCATATATAATTCTTATCCCATGTACTTAATATCATTTATAACATAACCATATCACAACACATCAATAATCATGACTCAATTCAAGTTATCACTCAAAATGACACTATTCACACTTTCATGACCCATTTTCTATATCCTTTTACAATCCAAGTGTTTCAACTTCCAAATACCTTAAACAACATGGAAATACCATAAATATTACCTTAGATGGTTTAGCAATGAACCTTGGGTGGAAACTCCTCACTTGAGCAAAACTGTAGTTTCACCTTCACTTGGATTCCTTGTCTTGGATGAACTTTAATGAGTTTCTTGCACTTGATTCACTTGGTTTGATGAAGTTGATCAACAATATCTCTTGAATTATTGTGGGAGAAGTGTTCTAGAGAGAGTCTAGAGAGAAGGGGAGTGAAGGGAAATGAAATGAAATGAAACATGAACCCTTATTAATAATACTCAATTCTGTCCCGACACGAACATACAGACCAACATACGGTCTGTATCTTTTATACGGGCCGTATGTTTGGTCCAGTGAAGGTTTCCTATCTTGGCTAATTATACGCCCTAACATACGGCCAATATAATTTATACGGCCAGTATGTTGGGCCGTATAATGCAAGAAGCGGTTTTCGTTCGATCGACGGAATCAATCGTACTTTCACTGTTGTGGACACAACTGTTCCGATTTCATTCTCGTCGACTCGTTTCATTTTCAATCCTTATGGAACCTTCTTAACACTTGTTTATCACTTCATTAACAATCTAAGGGGCGTTATAAATCTTCTCCAAAGAATCATTTAATCATCATACATCGTTACTCGTAAATCCTTTCTGATACATAACGTATGCCTTGCCTTCCTTAACAACTTCCGTCTCCTACATCACATGTCTTTGAAATCTCATTTAGAATCATCAAATTTTATTTATTACTCATCAAAACATCGAATACGTTGCGCCCTTCGTCAGTCTATTCACTGTACATGAACGAAACAATTTTCGAGGTGTAACATGACATTTCTTAGTTTGGTAAAAAAACTAACCCTTCATTCTAGTAAGGGAGTGAATACTATCATAGGTTTCTTTTGTGGGGCCTCATAGGTTGCTGGGGGAGGTTGGTTTTGGAAAGTCTGGTTTTGTGGAGCTTCGTTATTAGGTGCTGGTATTCGATAATTTGGTCGTGGAGCTCGGTTGCTAGGTGCTGGTATTTGATAATTTGGTCATGGAGCATAGTAGCCAGGTTTTGCATAGGACACAGACATTGTGATATATTAGGGTGAAGTGGTTATATAGTTGGTTGGTGGAGGTGATCGGTAGGTATCTTGATTTTTGTGGGTCATTTCACTTCATCATCTTTTTGAGCTAGTAGTCCTAGAAACATAGGCTATATCTTCTCTCTTCTTTTTACTACATGCGGTGCCAGACGCACCTAATCTGTTTAGTACACTAACAATCCTGCCGGTTTTGAGGCCATTTTCGATATCTTTCCCAACGGCGACTAAATCTGCAAAGGAACTCCCTTTCATAGTTATCATTTTGTCAAAACAATCAGCTTCTTGGTACCATATAAATGCAGCTATAAGCTCATCTTGAGTCATAGGTGGTTTCACACATGCCGCTTCATCTCTCCAGCGACTGCATATTCTCTGTAGGTTTCAGTCGATTTTTAACGTATTTTCTCTAATGATAAGCGATCAGGCACATTTTCCACATTGTAGCGGAATCTTTCCATGAATGAACTCGCCATCTCTTCCCATGTCTTCCATCGACTGATATCTTGTGAGATAAACCATTCCATGGCTGTTTTTGACAGACTTCGACTGAACAACCTCATGAGCAAAGCCTCATTCCCGCCATTTCCAACCAACTGGTTGCAATAAGCCTTCAAGTGGGCTCTGGGATTGCCCGATCCATTAAAGTGATCAAATTTGGGAATTTTGAAGCATTCCAGTAGACCCACGTCTTGATGTATGCACAAATCAGAGTATCTTAGCCCTTCTTTCTTTTTAGAGCCATGTTCTAGTTCAGCAATTTTCTTCCCCATCTACTTTTTGATCTTGTCTATTCTTGCTTCAAAGAAAATTTCCATGCTCTCCTATTTTAGCGAAGAGTCAATATGGGTGACATGGTCTTGAAAAGTAACATTTGGTTATACAAGATGGATCACAGGAACTACTATTGCCCGAGGGGCTTGATAAGCATTTGTGTTTGTAACATGAGCAGGTGTTTGAAAAGCTGGGGTTTGGAGGGAGGAATTCCCAAAATGGGTGGTGTTTCAGCGCAGTGGAGTTTGAAAAGTAGCCCTAGTCTAGGTTTGTGGGAAATGGTTAGAAATGGGTGGTGTTTCAGCGCAGTGGAGTTTGAAAAGTAGCCCTAGTCTAGGTTTTTGGGAAATGGTCAGGAATTGGTAAGTCCAGATTTGGGAAAATGGGTGGAGGTCTTCTAGCCTCAGCATTAGTAGCATTTTCCTTTTCGGCCCCCAGGCGGGGTGATTCTTCCCTAGCTTCAGCCAATAGCCTCATCAGCAGGTTAACAGCCTCTTCCAAAGGCATTCTAGCTATGTCAGCTATCGGGGTACCCTCGACTAAAGCAGTTCAATTCGGTGGTGGAGTTTCAGGCATGTTTTCTTCTTGAGGGTTTAAGGACGCTGCAGCAGCTTTTGATCGGATAACCGGTGCTAGCGAATCGACCCCTGTCTATAAGAGAAAACAACTCAAAAGCTCCCAAGTTAGCATTAGATTTAAACACGAAACACAAGATATCACGTTGTTTGCAGTTTATAACACATAGATTCATATATTTTATTTCAACTCTTGACTGATCCCTATTCCAAGGGTATTTTGGTCTTTGGTTTTTTTGGGAATACTGATTTTTGTTAAGTGGTCTTTATGGTTGATTCCTCTTACCCTTCCTATACTAAGGGGATTTTCAATTTTTATTATGAAAGGGCCGAGTCTTAAATAGACTGCCTACGTACCCCACTAAGGGGAAATCAGGTCCATCCGTAGTTCAGGCATACACAAAAAGGTTTTTTCTTGTGCTTTTCGAAACTTAGGTTTCTACCCTGACCAGGCCTTATGTAGGCTTCCCACGTGTCCCCAACGGGACATCAGGTCAGCGTGGTTCCATTTACATAAAAAGGAAAGGGATATTCTATCTTATTGAAAGCAGTAACGGGATATTTATGTTCTTCTACCCAACTATACTAAGCAGGTTTTCATTGTTTACTTCATCTTTGTCTTCTATCTTTTTCTTCCCGCGACAATCCAAACATGGCCTTCATTCATCAGGCGTTCTAGTTCAAGCTTGAAATCCATACCTTCTTCTATGTCGTGGCCAAGGCAGGCATGGTGATACACGCAAACCCTTTCCCTTAGAGATCCTGGGCAACCCTGATAGATTTGTGGCATTGTTCTTATCTTCTTCACGCTACACAGTAGGGAGTGAATCCTGGCTTATGACTCCTCGAATTTAGAGAAGTTGAACCTCCATAACCTAACCCTTGATCTCTTTTCTGGATGATTCCTTCTTTGGTCATGAGTCAGGAGAGAGTGGGGCCCCCATAGCTGGCTAATTATACCTTGGTCAATCCATTGGATAAGCTTCTTTTCCAATGCTTCATTCTAATTTGCTGTATGGCCTGACTGACTTCGGTGGTAGAGGCACTTTCTGTAAATTGCCGAAGGAGCACACGGTCGCAGCAGATTTTGGCTTTGTACATACACTCCAAAACATCCCAAAGTTTCCAAGAGTTCTTGTTTGGACAATTCTACTGGCATACCCCAGTTGTGTGATCTCATACTATTAAGAACAATTGTGTATAGAACTGGTGGTTCCTCGAACTGAGATTCACACAGGACTTCATAGATTTTCAAATTAGGGATAAGCTGTTCATCATTTCCATAAGGTATGGGGTCAACCCCTTCTTGTTGACTAAGCGGGACATAACTCCCAAGTGGTGCTTCCGGTGCCTTTTCCCGTTTTACCCAATTGGCAGGGTGTTGCTTAGTTAGTTCCTCAACATAAGCTAGGAGGGTTTCTGCTTCTTTTATTTTCTTGTTGGCAGCCTTAGTGGTTTGGATGACTTCTTTCATTCTAGCAGTAGCCATGGGCATTCTATTGTCCTATTGTTGGTTTTTCTCACTTGTCGCTTCCATGTTCTCATTGTCTCTAACTAAGTTGACGTAAGCTAAACCAAAACAACTGAACAACTGAGTATAACTATCAACAAGACTAACATAACAAATATCTGACTGTCTGAACTGTATCTATGAAGCCTCTAAGAATACTGAATAATAGAGGTGTCTATGAATTGAAATAATTGGATAGCTGACAATGCCCCGAAGAAATTTAGGGCTCACCAGTAGCTGATACGTGCACTCCTAAATAGCTAAGTCGTCAACCTGTATATCGTTGCCTACATCGCTAGATGCAGGCCCCCAAGCAATAAAAAGGGACATAAGCACATTTGAATTGTACTTGTATGTAAAGCAACTGAAGCAATAAAATACTGAAACTGAAACTGATAACTGTAATTGTAATAGCAAGGAAGTAGAGATATGAATACTCCCTGCTCTCTATCTGAATCATCTGTATTATGATATTTTAGTCAGACTTTTAGTTAAACAACATGTGTTAGTTTTATTTTATAAGTCAGTTATGTTTTGTTATGTCACGACCCAGCTAGGGGCCGCGACCGGTACCCGGAGCTAGCCACCGAGCATCGCTTGGTCTACTACACATGTTACTCATTTAATGCCCTTTTTTATCAACTTGTACATGAAATTATAGGAAACATATTATTATGTAGAAATATAAATGCTTTATATACATTTGCCTCTCGGCCATCAAAATAATATATACATATGATAACATCTTGTGAGACCATCTAACCCACACTGCGTATCTACGAGCCTCTACTGACATACTGTATACATAGACGGAACAAGACTCCGTCGTGCCCAAAATATGCATATATACCAAAAGAATAATCATAAGCACCTCCGGACAATGGAGTGCTTCCAATCAGCTGACAGCTCCTAAGAATCTGGGTCAAGCTTGCCTCCCTGTCTACCTGTGGGTATGAACACAGCGTCCAATGAAAACGGACATCAGTACGAATATTGTACTGAGTATGAGAGGCATAAACAATGAAGAAAGAAAACAATAATATAATGAAAACATCAATATGAAACATCTGGATCTGAATGACCATCATAAAGGAAGTAATCCATGCTGTCTTACTCATACTCATTATCATGTCATGTATGCATAATATGTAAGCTTCCCGTCCATCTCGGAACGGTGTGATATTCAATAACATTAGCCCGCGTCCAGGCCTCCTGCGTCCGGGGTACCGTCTCATGCCGCCCACTAGTGGTGTCTGCCCATGCCAAAAGGTCATGGTGTATCCGTATAGCTGCCCGCCTTGGCGGTGACTGCCCGGCCAACTAGGCCCGGTGTGATGCAATCGTGACATGCTCATAATAAAATGCTTATAATAATATCCTTATCAAAATATACTTGTCATCACACATGCATAAAGACTCTAGACAACTACACTCTATCGAGGTGACGTAAGGTTGTGAACCCTCAATTCCATTATGGACATATATGAACATTCTGCCTCACCTTGAAGGAAGTAATACATAAGGTTAGTGTGAGCAATAAATAACATCAGTACAAACGTGGAACCCTCGTATCATATCTCTTTACCTTATATGAGCACTTATGGATATAGGCTTTTAGTTTTCCGGGATATAGGAACTCATGAAGAGGAAAGGAATTCATGCTATAGGATTCATGCCAATAGAAGGAAAGGACTAGCCTCACATACCTTTGTCGCTTAGTGTCGCTATCGTTCACTCTCTCCTTTCAGTATCACGTCGCTACCTTCACGAGAGAATGCGCATTATAATTAGTCAATCGACCATAAGAACGCATCATTACTTCTAGAGAAAGTTGGGCAGCATTTCCTTTATTTCTACTACTTTTCCCATATTCTATATCAACTCCCAACATTCACAACAACATCCACGATATAGAGACCAACAATCATCATTTATATACATTGAGTAAAATCCACCATTTCTCTCCAATTTTTCCACATTTAATGGTTATAGCTCGTTATCACGTTTTCTCTTATATAATACTCATTTCATGGTCTAAACATCGTTTACAACGTATTCATAACCATAACGCATCAACATTCATGATTCCATTCCACTATCATTCAATTGTGACACTATTCACTCAGTAATGGCCCATTTTCTATATTGTTCTACATTTCAAGTATCTAAGCCTTCCAATACCTTGAACAACATGGTATAGTCATGAAACATACCTTAGATGATAGTTGAACAAGCCTTGAATGAGAATACTCCTCTAGCACCAAAACCCTACCTCACCTCCTTTGATTTTCTTTGAGGAAGATGAACTCTACTTAGTTTTCATACACTTTGATTCTTGAATTTGGTCTTATTGATCATTGATTTCCTTGGTATTTTTGTGGTGGAAGTGTTTTGAGACTTTTCTAGAGAGTTCTTGAGTTGGAGAGTGGAGGAAATGAAATGGATGAAATAAAATGGACCCTTACACTTAAACGTAAAAGCTGGCCGAGCAAACTTATACGGACCAACAAACGGTCCGTACTATTTATATGGACCATATGTTTGGGCGTACATTTGGTCCAGTGGCTGGTCCCTCCTTTGGCCAATTATACGGCCAAATCTACGGCTGGTATAATTTATACGGTCAGTAGATTGGACCGTATAATGCCCAGTGGTTCCGTTTTTGTTCTCATCGACTCGTTTGATCCCCGATCCTTATGGAACCTTCTTAACACTTGTTTAACACTTCAATACCAATCTAAGGGACGTCCTTGCAGGTCTGTAAGACCCCATTATTCCCTCACCACATCGTTGCTCGTTATTCTTATCCGATATACAACATACGACTCGCTTTCCTTAACAACTTCCTTCCCTCATCTCGGATGGTTTTGAAATCTCATTTGGCGTTATCAAATACTATTCCTCACTCATCGAAATGTCGTATACGCCATGACCTTTATTGTACTATTCACAATACATGTACGGGGAAGTTTCCAAGGTGTAACATTCTTCCCCCCTTTTGGAACATTCATCCTCGAATGTTAAACAGTCGAGATTCTACTAAAATTTCACCAGAGTTTCCCCTGTAATTTGGCCCTACCAACCTGTCACGAGAACCCATAATATCATCGCCTCACAGGGCTACATCACAATATCACATATCTATGGCCACACTCGACCAAAAGCATAAAGGTAAGCATACATACCTTGCGATCTCGGCGTGTCATCACGAACCTCTTCTGGAAATTGGAATAGATGCGGATATTTGGCTTTCACCTTCTCTTCCGCTTCCCAAGTCATTTCTTCCCTGTTGTTGTTTCGCCATAGAACCTTGACTGAAGCGACCTCTTTATTCCGAAGCCTTCGCACCTGTCTATCTAGGATAGCAACCGGCGCTTCTTCATATGTCAATTTTTCTGTCACCTGGACATCATCCACCGGAACTATTCTTGTGGGGTCTCCGATACACTTGCAGAGCATTGAAACATGAAAAACTGGGTGTACGGACTCGAGTTCTGAAGGCAAGTCCAGTTCATAGGCTACTCGACCCACCTTACGGATGATTCGATAAGGTCCAATGTATCTTGGACTCAACTTCCCCTTTTTACCAAATCTCATTACTCCTTTCATAGGCGAGACTTTCAAAAATACCCAATCATTAGCTTGATATTCCAAGTCTCGTCGGCGGTTGTCCGCATAAAACTTTTGACGACTTTGGGCTGTTAACAATCGGTCTCGAATCACTTTAACCTTTTCGACTGCTTGTTGGATCAAGTCGGGGCCTATCAATTGTGTTTCTCCAGTTTCAAACCATCCAATTGGAGATCTACACTTCCTTCCGTACAAAGCTTCATACGGAGCCATTTGAATACCGGAATGATAGCTGTTGTTATAGGCAACTTCAATAAGGGGCAAATGCTCATCCCAACTACCACCAAAGTCCAGCACACATGCTCGTAGCATATCTTCCAAGGTCTGAATAGTGCGCTCGGCTTGCCTGCCGGTCTGTGGATTAAACGCCGTGCTGAGCTTAACTTGAGTACCTAGACCTTCTTGAAAGGACTTCCAAAACTTGGCTGTAAATTGTGCCCCTCTGTCTGTAATAATGGCCAAAGGAATTCCATGGAGTCGCACAATTTCCTTTAGATACAACCTGGCATAGTCTTCTGCCGAATACGTGGTTCTGACTGGGAGGAAATGAGCTGCTTTTGTGAGTCTGTCCACGATCACCCATATTGAATCATACCTGCCACGGGAACGGGGTAATCCCACGATGAAATCCATGTTGATCACTTCCCATTTCCAAGTAGGAATTTCCATTGCTTGCAACAAGCCCCCTGACTTCTGATGTTCGGCTTTTACCTGTTGGCAATTCGGACATTGTGCCACAAAATCTGCTATGTCCCTCTTCATGTCATCCCACCAGTATATCAATTTGAGGTCATTATACATTTTAGTTGCACCGGGATGAATAGAATACCGAGAATAGTGTGCTTCCTCTAAAATCCATTGGCGCAATTTTGCTACATCCGGTACACATAGCCTGCCTCGATATCTAATGATCCCATCTACGGAAACTTCAAATGGAGACTTTTCCTTTTCAAGAGACAGGTCTCGGTATCGGCTTAATTGAGAATCTTCATATTGCCGTTCCTTCACCTCTATATTCAAGGATGAAACTGTGGGATCATTAATGCTGATGCCTGTATTACCCAAATCAATTGTGCGTATTCCAAGACTTGTTAATTGATGGAGCTCGCAAACCATCTCCTTATTTTCTGGAGGAACTTCACATAAGCTACCCATTTATCGACGACTAAGCGCATCGGATACTACATTAGATTTTCCAGGGTGGTACAAAATGTCCACATCATAGTCTTTCAACAATTCTAACCACCGCCTCTGCCGCAGGTTCAACTCCTTTTGTCTGAAAATATGCTGGAGACTCTTCTGATCTGTATAGATATTGACGTGCACACCATACAAATAATGCCTCCATATCTTTAAGGTGTGAATAACCGCAGCCAATTCGAGATCATGGGTTGGATAATTCTTCTCATGTTTCCGCAATTGTCTTGAAGCGTATGCAATAACTTTCCCATGCTGCATTAATACACATCCTAGTCCCACACCAGAAGCATCACAATACACAACATAGCCATCTGGCCCTTCTGGAAGTGTTAGTACTGGAGCTGAGGTCAACCTGTCCTTCATCTCTTGGAAACTACGCTCGCATGCATCGTCCCACTGAAAGTTTGCCGATTTCTGGGTTAGCTTCGTCAATGGAGCTGAAATAGATGAAAAACCATCTACAAACCTTCTATAATAACCTGCCAAACCCAGAAAACTACAAACTTCCGTAGGCGTTGTAGGCCTTGGCCAAGTCTTCACAACTTCTATTTTTTCTGAGTGTCAACTCGGATGCAATCTTCTGAAATAATATGACCCAGGAATGCCACAGAATTTAGCCAAAACTCGTACTTTGAGAATTTTTCATATAAATTTCGAGCTCGAAGAACTCCCAGGACAATTCGCAATTGATCTGCATGTTCTGATTCTGTGCGGGAATACACTAGAATATCGTCAATAAATACTATCATAAAGAGATCCAGAAATGGCCTGAACACATTATTCATTAGATTCATAAACACTGCCGGAGCATTCGTCAACCTAAACGACATCACTCGAAATTCATAGTGGCCATACCTCGTTCTGAAAGCTGTTTTGGGAATATCTCCTTCTCTAATTCTCACTTGATGATAACAAGATCTCAAATCTATCTTGGAGAACCACTTAGCATTCTGTAATTGATCAATAAATCGTCAATTCTGGGGAGGGGATACTTGTTCTTTATTGTTACCTTGTTCAGCTGTCTGTAATCGATGCATATCCGTAGAGATCCGTCCTTCTTTCTTACAAACAAGACCGGAGCTCCCCACGGTGATGAACTGGGCCTTATAAACCCCTTTTCAAGCAAGTCCTTCAACCGTGCCTTCAGCTCTTTCAATTCTGCCAGAGCCATTCGATCAGGAGGAATGGAAATAGGCTTGGTATCCAGCAACACATCGATGGCAAAATCAATCTCTCTTTCTGGAGGAAGACCTCGAAGTTTGTCTGGAAACACATCTGGGAATTCATTCACTACCGGAAATGATTGAAAAGCTGGTGGCCTTGCCTCGGTGTCATGAACTCGAACTAAATGAGAAATGTAGCCCTTGGCTATCATCTTCCAAGCCTTGAGGTAAGAAATAAACCTACCTTTCGGAGAAGCTGTATTACCCTTCCACTCAAGCACGGGCTCTCCCGGAAATTGGAATCGAACCACTTTTGTCCAGCAATCCACATTAGCATAACATGAGGCGAACCAATCCATACCCATAATTACATCGAAATCTATCATTTCAAGCTCAATCAAATCGGCTTTAGCCTGGCGATCACATATCACAATGACACAATTTTTGTACACTTTCCTTGCTATTACCGGATCACCAACTGGAGTGAATACCTCAAAAGGTTTAATGGGCTTGGGTTTCACCCCAATACAATCCGCGACATACGGAGTAACGTAAGAGAAAGTAGAACCCGAATCGATCAAAGCATATTAATCACGGGAAAATATAACCAATGTACCTGTGACAACATCTGGGGACGACTCAAGATCCTGTCGCCCAGCCAAGGCATATACGCGAGGCTGAACGACACCTGAAATGGATGCTCCCCCTCTGCCTATGCCTCTACCTGCTGTAGTCTAAAGAGTATGTGCTATTTGACGTACTGAAGAAGACCCAGCTGCTGATCCCGTAGGCTGAGTCCCAACTCTACCTCTTGCTGAAGGGCAATCTCTCATCATATGACAAACCTGCCCGCAGGCATAGCAAACATCCGAACCCTGACGGCACTGTCCGGAATGCAGTCTACCGCACTGACTGCACCGCGGTACCGAGGGTCTTCTCTGACTAGAATCTCCCATAAACTGAGAATCTGTGGCCCTCGAACTCTGGCCTTGTCCTGTCTGAAAAGAACGATCGATCCTCCTATCTGAGAATCTGGAAGGCGCACTAGTCGCTGACTGACCTGGGTGCCTGGAATGCATCTGTCTCGATCCCCCTCTATATTCACTGCTCGCCCCCATAGACCTAGCCCTCTTACCTTGCCATCTGTCATTTTCACGATCACTTCTCTGCAGCTGTTGTCGTTCCTCAAGATTCTGAGCATGTGCCTGTATTCGGGAAATATCCATCCCGTCTTGCAAAGAGGCCGTCAGACAATCTCTAAACAAATGTGGCCCCAAACCACTCACGAATCTGTGTACACGATCGCCCATGTCGATCACCATAGTCGGGGCATACCTGGCCAGAGCATTAAACTGCATACTATACTCCCGAGCACTCATGCTTCCCTGCTTCAGATTCAAAAACCTGTCTGCTCTAGCTCGGCGGACCTCGGGCGGTAAATAGTGGCGAATGAAAGCATCAACAAACTCTTGCCCAACAGGAGGAGGTGCACTTTCTGATCTCGACGCTATCTAGTTGTTATACCACAACACCGCCACATCGCAGAGTCTATAAGAAGCTAACTCTATCGACTCGGTCTCAGTAGCATGCATAAGTTTCAGCGCCCTCAACATCTCATCGATAAAGCCTTGTGGGTCCTCATCCGGCTTCGACCCAAAAAATTCCGGAGGATTTAGAGTCAGGAAATCACGGGCTCTCGTATTGGCTGAACGATCACTCGGGCCAGCACTCTGCCGTGGTGCCTGGGCGGCAACCAATTGCGTCAATAGATGAATAGCTTCGGTAACTTGTTGACCCGAACTAACTGGGGAGGAATTGGAACTGAGGCTCCTCCTTGCTCTTCTACATTGGGCGAGGCCTTATTTTGTGATTCGCCCTCCTCTACATTCGCCGGAGGCTCTCTTTCTGCCTCCCTCTTCGTCGTAGCTTTGCCTTTCGGGGCGGCTGTAGCTTTTCCCTTTGGCGGCATTTTTCTGAAATCATAACACACTTTTAGGAGGAATGTAATCTTAGACATGGCTCTATCGCACGATCTCATAAGAAGAAAGACAATAGTTTTCCTAAATGCCTTGTAGCCTCTTGTTTATTAGCGTGGCGCGCAACACACCATAAACTAGACTCTACTAGACAGGGCTCGTAGACACTTCCTAGCACGAACTGCTCTGATACCACTTCTGTCACGACCCAGCTAGGGGCCGCAACGGGTACCCGGAGCTAGCCACCGAGCATCGCTTGGTCTACTACTCATCTTACTCATTTAATGCCCTTTTTTTTATCAACGTGTACATGAAATTATAGAAAACATATTTTTATGTAGAAATATAAATGCTTTATATACATTTGCCTCTCAACCATCAAAATAATATATACATATGATAACATCTTGTGAGACCATCTAACCTACACTGCGTATCTACGAGCCTCAACTAACATATTGTATACATAGATGGAACAAGACTCCATCGTGCCCAAAATATGCATATATACCAAAACAATAATCATAAGCACCTCCGGACAATGGAGTGCTTCCAATCAGCTGACAGCCCCTAAGAATCTGGGTCAAGCTCGCCTCTCTGTCTACCTGTGGGCATGAACACAGCGTCCAAAGAAAACGGACGTCAGTACGAATATTGTACTGAGTATGAGAGGCATAAACAATGATGAAAGACAACAATAATATAATGAAAACATCAATATGAAACATCTGGATCCGAATGACCATTATAAAGGAAGTAATGCATGTTGTCTTACTCATACTCATTATCATGTCATGTATGCATAATATGTAAACTGCCCGTCCATCTCGGAACGGTGTGATAATCAATAACATTAGCCCGCGTTCAGGCCTCCCGCGTCCGGGGTACCATATCATGCCGCCCACTAGTGGTGTCTGCCCATGCCAAAAGGTCATGGTGTATTCGTATAGCTGCCCGCCTTGGCGGTGACTGCCCGGCCAACTAGGCCCGGTGTGATGCAATCGTGACATGCTCATCATAAAATGCTTATAATAATATGCTTATCAAAATATACTTGTCATCACACATGAATAAAGACTCTAGACAACTACACTCTATCGAGGTGACGTAAGGTTGTGTACCCTCGATTCCATTATGGACATATATGAACATTCTGCCTCACCTTGAAGGAAGTAATACATAAGGTGAGTGTGAGCAATAAATAACATCAGTATCAACGTGGCACCCTCGTATCATATCTCTTTACCTTATATGAGCACTTATGGATATAGGCTTTTAGTTTTTCAGGATATAGGAACTCATGAAGAGGAAAGGAATTCATGCTATAGTATTCATGCCAATAGAAGGAAAGGACTAGCCTCACATACCTTTGTCGCTTAGTGTCACTATCGTTCACTCTCTCCTTTCAGTATCACGTCGCTACCTTCACGAGAGAATGCGCATTATAATTAGTCAATCGACCATAAGAACGCATCATTACTTCTAGAGAAAGTTGGGCAGCATTTCCTTTATTTCTACTACTTTTCCCATATTCTATATCAACTCCCAACATTCACAACAACATCCACGATATAGAGACCAACAATCATCATTTATTTACATTGAGTAAAATCCACCATTTCTCTCCAATTTTTCCACATTTAATGGTTATAGCTCGTTATCACGTTTTCTCTTATATAATACTCATTTCATGGTCTAAACATCGTTTACAACGTATTCATAACCATAACGCATCAACATTCATGATTCCATTCCACTATCATTCAATTGTGACACTATTCACTCAGTAATGGTCCATTTTCTATATTCTTCTACATTTTAAGTATCTAAGCCTTCCAATACCTTGAACAACATGGTATAGTCATGAAACATAACTTAGATGATAGTTGAATAATCCTTGAATGATAATACTCCTCTAGCACAAAAACCCTACCTCACCTCCTTTGATTTTCTTTGAGGAAGATGAACTCTACTTAGTTTTCATACACTTTGATTCATGAATTTGGTGTTATTGATCATTGATTTCCTTGGTATTTTTGTGGTGGAAGTGTTTTGAGACTTTTCTAGAGAGTTCTTGAGTTGGAGAGTGGAGGAAATGAAATGGATGAAATAAAATGGACCCTTACACTTAAACTTAAAAGCTGGCCGAGCCAACTTATACTGACCAACATACGGTCCGTACTATTTATACGTACCGTATGTTTGGGCGTACATTTGGTCCAGTGGCTGGTCCCTCCTTTGGCCAATTATACGGCCAAATCTACGGCTGGTATAATTTATATGGTCCGTAGATTGGACCGTATAATGCCCAGTGGTTCCATTTTTGTTCTCGTCGACTCGTTTGATCCCCGATCCTTATGGAACCTTCTTAACACTTGTTTAACACTTCAATACAAATCTAAGAGACGTCCTTGCAGGTCTCTAAGACACCATTATGCCCTCACCACATCATTGCTCGTTATTCTTATCCGATATACAACATATGACTCGCTTTCCTTAACAACTTCCTTCCCTAATCTCGGATGGTTTTGAAATCTCATTTAGGGTTATGAAATACTATTCGTCACTCATCGAAATGCCGTATACGCCATGACCTTTGTTGTCCTATTCATAGTACATGTACGGGGAATTTCCCAAGGTGTAACATAGTATCACATGTAGATTCAGCCAGCCAGTTGGTTCGCTCGGTCACATGCAGTCAGGCACCGGGTGCCTTGTTACATCCAGGCCCAGGTTCGGGGCATAACAAAGCTTAATGTTACACCCCGTATCATAGAACTAAGTTTAGACTCATGTCATTAGAGCTTTAGTTGAAAAACTGAAGGTTTGAACGTTTTGCGAAAATGGTTGATAGGCCTACTTTGGGCAGCCATAACTCCTTGATTAGGTTAGAATTTGGGAAATTACCCTTAATGAAAGTTGTTGTACGTAGAAGTACCTTTCTAACGATATAAGGACCAGGCCAATCAGAGATCGGAGAAAGGAGATATGATCGTCTCAATGTGGCTAATAGTAAGGCACTTAAAATTCTATAGAATCGGCTATGTTTTTGATATGTCTGCCTTCCTGTAAAATTGCGTGAAATTCGGTTGGGAATTTGAGAAAAATTTAAACATAAAAGTTGTATCCCTTTGAAATATCGTTCCAACGGTATATTCTGGAGCCCAAACAGAGCTGTGTACAAGACGTTATGTCCATTTTACCGAACACTGTGCAGAACCGACATAGGTCTGTTGAGAGGGCGCGTGCCCTGGCCTCGCGCCGCGCGACGATCGCAAAAAAAACCCCTCTCTGAATATTGACCTGCAGACAGTCGTGCGCTGCATGTGCGTCGCGGGCCCATCGCATAACAGGTCCGGTTTCGAGTCAAAAATCGGGATTTCGCATTTTAAGTTATATTTAAGCTTGGGGTTTATTTCCCTAACACCCCTAGTCATGAAAAATCACCCTAAAGTCAGAGGGAACAAGTTCCAAGCCTCAAGAACCCTCCAAGGTAAGTTTTATCATGTTTCTAGATTGAAGTCAAGTCCCTAATCTCTTTCTAACTTGAGTAAACCCTTCTAATCGATAGAGTTGTGAGTGGAACATTATTGTTGGGCGTGGAAACATTAGAACTCGAATTCAAGAGGATTGAACGTCAAAAAGGTAATGCTTCTACACTCTAATCATTCATAATAGTGAATTGATGAGTTCTTGGGAGAATAATAAATGGGTTTAGTAAAGAGAATTACACGAACTATAGTAGGGTTTTGGATTGTTGACTTGCGATTGTTATAACCATATGGGTGATGGAGAATGATGTTAATTACACCCAATTGAGATTGTAGAATCACCTAGAAGTAATAGAATTGGAATTGGGTGAAGAAATCACCATTAATGAAGATTGTGGAGCTTTATGCCCACTAAGTATTTGATAAAATGATTAGATGACTAAAAGCATGGATATTATTGCTAATATAGAATCCCTTTGACTTGTATTGATATAGATCAAAGTTGAAAGGGTTGACGAACATTGTATTATGCTCAAAGGATGGAATTAAGGTATGTGAGGCTAACTATCTACGTTAGGGAATGTTCATGATTCTCCCTACGCCTCATTCTTCATACTTGTCAGTAATTTGACTCAAAATACAGTTTAGCCCTAATTTTATGATATGTTGTAGAACTGTTATCTTATAGGGTTACAGTTACAGAATTTGTTCATGGTTATAAATTTGAATAACATGAACTCAGCACGTAATCTTTATAGAATTATGTGTTGTTACCACATGAGTCTCTTTATAGAAATTCAGTATGCTTAGAAACAGTCAGTGTTTTCAATTAAATGCAGCATATCTATTTCAGTTCAGTATTTTTCATTGTTGCTATGGTCTCAGTCCTTATTAATTAACCATAATTAAACATATGTCATTTTTCCCAAGGGCACAGTACAGTCTTGTGTATACGTATACATGGCCGAAGCTATTGACTGACGCACTACTAGGCTGAGGCCATAGCGTGCATTTATTATTGGGTCGAGGCCCCATATATACAAACACAGATGATTCAGATACAGAGCAGGGAGTATTCATATCTCTACTTCCATGATATTACAGTTACAGTTATCAGTTTCAGTTTCAGTATTTTATTGCTTTAGTTGCTTTACATACCAGTACAATTCAAATGTGTTGATGACCCTTTTTATTGCTTGGGGGCCTGCATGTCGGGATGCAGGCAACGATATACAGGTTGATGACTCAGCTATTTAAGAGTGCACGTATCAACTACTGGTGAGCCCTAAATTCCTTCGGGGCTTTATCAGCTATCCAGTTATTTCAGTTCATAGACAACTTTACTATTCAGTATTCTTAGAGGCTTCATAGACACAGTCCAGACAGTCGGATATTTGTTATGTTAGTCTTGTTGACAGTTATACTCAGTTGTTCAGTTGTTTTGGTTTAGCCATGTTGGCTACTTTCAGATATTTTCAGATTGTCTAAGTATTTCCGCATTATGATATTTCAGTCAGACTTTTAGTTAATCGGCATGTGTTAGTTTTATTTTATAAGTCAGTTATGTTTTGGTATCACGTGTTGATTCAGCTAGCCAGTTGGTTCGCTCGGTCATATGCAGTCAGGCACCGGGTGCCGTGTTACGCCCAGACCCAGTTTCGGGGCGTGACAAATCTTGGTATCGGAGCACTAGGTTCAAGTGTCTTAGGTAGTCCATGAAGCCGTGTCCTCTGGGGTCTCTTTTATATGTGTGAGGGCCCCACACATATAAACAGTTGACCACTAAGACACTCAGGATTGTCTCATTTCTTTCTACTCTATATCGTGCCATGTCTTAGAGTAATAAGTAACCTTCTCTTCCAATCAAATTACATACGTTTCGAATGCGCAGGCGACGAACAAATAATTTAAGGTCCAAGTAAGGATGTTTACCCATAGGGGGTACAATTTTGCAGTACTTACTGGTAACAAATGAGACTTCAAGTGCTATTGAAAGTGGAATAAAATGTAAGTTGCCCGAGAACGGGTGCAGTAGAATGAATGGTAAGTTGAATGATAATGATGTTCTTGAGAAAGGAGAATGAGAGACAACAGGAAGAGGATAACAGAGAAATTAGAAAATGAGCTAAGTCTACAGGAAACGTAAATCATAGAGGATCTCAAGGAGGTGGGGGCAGAGAGTTTTCGACCGGAAGCTATCAGGACCCACTCCATCTGCAGCTAGTACACTAGTCTCGAGGTCTAGATATGATCAAAAAGGTCAATTCAGCTATAAACAGAGTTTAAGAGCATTGGCTTCTCAGTTACATACCAGTGTGAGCCATAGAAGTTTTCAGAATCTTATGTGCAACAAGTGTTATAGGAGACACCAAGGGGTGTATCGTTTGGGGCCTTGATATGTGTTTCAGTGGTTTCTCTTAATTCTCAAGCCCAGTCAGGTTGTAATATAGCTAAGCCTGGTATTTGAGTTCTCAGTGATGACTGCTTGGAAGCTTCAGCAGGTCGTCAGGATAAAGAGGCATCCCATGTTATCACTACAGATGAAATTTTCGTACGAACTATGCCTGTTAAGAAAAGAGGTATGTATGAAAAAATAACCATGAGCAGACGATATTAAATTTTCGGGAATGATTTTAGTTTGTTTAAGTTAGTCAGATTAAAGTTAGAGAGTACGATGGTTATAGGTTACTATAAGAAGTAATTATTATTATGAGATAAGAAGATGTGACAGTTCTCGCTTAAGCTATATGAGTAACTGTTTATCCCAGATGTGTATAGTCTGATACGATTTTGAAGTGTATAGAAAGTTTGGGTTTAGTTGTTCCAATATTTCGTATAAGATAGATGAAAGTTTGGTAAGTGTGATCCATAGTTCAGAAAAGATAATATACAACCATAGAATAGCGTCAGATGATGAGGGAGAGTTAGAAATAACTTAGGTTATTCAGAGCAGAATAAGAAAATATGAAGCTAGCAGGTGATTAACATAAAAATAGTAAGTAAGTTTTGAGTAGATACAATGCATTAGCAATTTCAGCAGAACTATTAGAAGCATGATTTGATTTCCTTATTCAGATGAACATCTTAAGTGGGTGACTGTTCGGATACATCTGAATGTGTGTTAGAAATCAAGGGCTTATGTTAAGCTCGGAGTAGAATGATTAGTGGAAGAAGAAATCAGCTAAGCCGTAAGAGAGCAAACTACAGAAGAATAACCTTTAAGAGTTGTCAAAAAGGAGTTGTCCTAAGATTAATAGTGTGAGCAGAGTTAAGTCGTTAAGATAGAGTATGCCAGTTATGAATATAGTAGCAACCCGTTCATGTAAGTAATTTAGTTTTTCCCAATGAGAAATTGCTCAGAAGTGAGTCGGAAAAAAAGAAGAGTCGTCAGTGTTGTAGAGTACAAAGGAATTGCAGAAGATAAGGAATGTTAATTGGATCCCATCAAAAGAGAAGAATTTGTAAGTATAAGATGTTAGTCTTGGTCTAAGGGGGAGATACATAAATCGCCAGTAAGTCTAGTGAGATAATTAAAGACCCGAAGGGTTAGTATAAGATATGAAGAACCTTAGTTCAGTTAGGTTGGCATAATGAGATAGTCTCCATAAGGAATATGCCTCAACTTAGAGGAAACCCGAAATGAGTAGAATGATCGTCGAACGAATCGTGTCAAGTTCAATTATTATCGATTAGGCGATCACAGAAAAGCTATAATATCATGTCCAGTTATGTGTAACAAGGGTAGTGCCATTGCACAAGACTCTAATCTTTAAGGTGCTAGTCAAAGAATTAGCGCACAACAGTACTATGAGTATTTTAGGAAGTACTAAAAAAAAATCAAAGTATGGGAAGTACAGCTCATGAGTTAGCCAGACAAGAGAACTATGGTGAAAGAAGTTCATCGCTTATCCAAGCTTGGAATTCGACTTTCGGACTTCGAAGTGGGTGGAGTTGTTGCCTAGAACATGGCTTATTCCTCCTTAGTCATCGAAGTTAGAGAGAAGCAGTTTGGTGATTCCTACTTGCTGCAGATGAAATAGGGGATTCACGAACAGAAAGCCTTAGCTTTTGAACAAAGGGGAGATAAGGGTACCTTGAGATACCGAGGCAGATTATGCATTCCAGATGTAGATGGACTCAGAGAGCTAATTATGTCAGCAGCTCACCATTCTAGGTCTACCTCGTTCAGCTAGGAGGCATGATTTAATTTGGGTGATTGTGGACAGACTTACGAAGTCAGCGCACTTCTTGCCAGTTATGACAACAGATTGAACAGAAGATTATGCCAAGTCATATGTTACTGAAATTTCCAGATTGTATGGGACCCTAGTGTCCATTATTTCAAATTATGGTGCTCAGTTCACAGCGAACTTCTGAAAATCCTTTCAGAAAGGAATAGGTACCAAGGTGAACCTTAGCACAACTTTTCATCCTTAGACAAATGGTCAGACAGATACGCTATTCAGATCTCATGTTATAATATTCAGGTTAGTTCAATACTCAGATATTTATGTCAGCTTAGTACTCAGATATCAGTCCAATACTCACGTATTCATGCCAGTCCAATATTCAGTTAATTCAGTATTCAGTCAGCTTAGTATTCAGTTAATCCAGTATTCTGTTAGCTCAGTATTCAGTCAGCCCAGTCTTCAGTCAGTTCAATAGACATTCAGGTTAATATCTCAGCAGTTTAGTAATCTTGTCTTCATTCAGTTCAGTAAGCTTGGGTCCTTGATTTCAAGGTAATTGGGATGGCACTGTTTGAAACCCTTTTTGAGCGAAGGTGTAGATCACCGATTGATTAGTTTAAATTTGGGGAAGCAGAGTTGTTAGGACCAGATTTGGTCTATCAGGCTATGGAGAAAATCAAGTTAATTGAAGAGTGTTTGAAGACGGCTCAGCGTCGCCAAAAGTCCTATTCGGACATGCGGCGTAGAAACATAGAGTTCCAAGTTGATGATTGGGTGTGTCTGAAAGTTTCGCCTATAAAAAGCATTATGAGATTTGGGAAGAAGGGGAAGCTTAGTCCTTGCTATATTGGGCCATATAAAATCCTGTAAAGGATCGGGCAAGTGGCTTATGAGTTAGAATTACCACAAAATTTGGCTGCTGTACACCCAGTATTTCATGTATCTATGCTGAAGAAGTTCATGGGAGACCCGTCTCTAGTTTTTCCTACAGAAATCATAGGGGTTAAAGATAGCCTGTCTTATGAAGAGATCCCAGTGGCTATTCTTGATCGTCAAATCCACAAGTTGAGAACTAAAGAGATTGCTTCAGTGAAAGTACTATGGAGAAAACAGAAAGTTGAAGAGGCTACGTGGGAGGCCGAAAAGGACATGAAGTCCAGATATCCCTATCTCTTTGAAGAGCAAGCAGAAAATGCTGAAGGTAACTAACCTTTTCATTTAGATCCTTATAGTATAATATCCATGTTTTCAGTATTCAGACAGTTCAGTAGACATTCAGTTCAGTAATCATGTATTCATTCAGTCAGTTCAGTGACCACGTGGCTCAGTCAGTTAGTTTTAGGTATCTTAGTTACAGAATAAAGCTGCCAAAGTTCCATAGAGTCTCAGAATTAGCCGCGATTATAACCAAGACCATCATTCGAGGACGAATGATCCCAAGGGGAAGATAATGTTACACCCCGTATCTTAGAACTAAGGTTAGACTCATGTCATTAGAGCTTTAGTGGAAAAACTGAAGGTTTGAACATTTTGTGAAAATGGTTGATAGGCCTACTTCGGGCAGCCATAACTCCTTGATTAGTTGATAATTTGGGAAAGTACCCTTAATGAAAGTTGTAGTACGTAGAAATAACTTTCTAACGATATAAGGACCAAGCCAATCAGAGATCGGAGCAAGGAGATATGATCGTCTCAATATGGCTAATAGTAAGACACTTAAAATTCTATAGAATCGGCTAAGATTTCGATACATCTTCCTTCCAGTCAAATTTCGTGAAAATCAGTTGGGAATTTGAGAAAACATAAAACATAAAAGTTGTATCCCTTTGAAATAGCTTTCCAACGGTATATTGTGGAACCCAAACAGAGCTGGGTACAAGAAGTTATGTCCATTTTACCTAACACTGTGCAGAACCGCCACAGGTCCGTTGAGAGGGCGCGTGCACTGGCCCCGCATTGCGCGACGATCGCAAAAAAACCCCCTCTCTAAATATTGACCTGCAGACAATCGTACGCTGCATGTCCGTCGCGGGCCCATCGCATAACAGGTCCGGTTTCGGGTCAAAATCGGGATTTCACATTTTAAGTTATATTTAAGCTTGGGGTTTATTTCCCTAACACCCCTAATCATGACAAATCACCTTAAATTCAGAGGGAACAAGTTCCAAGCCTCAAGAACCCTCCAAGGTAAGTTTTATCATGATTCTAGATTGAATTCAAGTCCCTAATCTCTTTCCAACTTGAGTAAACCCTTTTAATCGATAGAGTTGTGAGTGGAACATTATTGTTGGGCGTGGAAACCCTAGAACTCGAATTCCAGAGGATTGAACATCAAAAAGGTAATGCTTCTACACTCTAATCATTCATAATAGTGAATTGATGAGTTCTTGGGAGAATAATAAATGGGTTTAGTAAAGAGAATTACACGAACTATAGTAGGGTTTTGGATTGTTGACTTGAGATTGTTATAATCATATGGGTGATGGAGAATGATGCTAATTACACCCAATTGAGAATGTAGAATCACCTAGAAGTAATAGAATGAGAATTGGGTGAAGAAATCACCATTAATGAAGATTGTGGAGCTTTATGCCCACTAAGTATTTGATAATATGATTAGATGACTAAAAGCATGGATATTATTGCTAATATAGAATCCCATTGACTTGTATTGATATAGATCAAAGTTGAAAGGGTTGACGAACATTGTATTACGCTCTAAGGCTTGAATTAAGGTATGTGACGCTAACTATCTACGTTAGTGAATGTCATGATTCTCCCTATGCCTCATTCTTCATACTTGTCAGTAATTTGACTCAGCATACAGTTTAGCCCTAGTTTTATGATATGTTGTAGAATTGTTATCTTCTAGGGTTGCAGTTACAGAATTCGCTCATGGTTATCAATTTGAATATCATGAACTCAGCACATAATCTTTATAGACTTATGTGTTGTTACCACATGAGTCTCAGTCTAGAAATTCAGTATGCTCAGAAACAGTCAGTGTTTTCAATTCAGTCCACTATGTCTATTTCAGTTCAGCATTGTTCATTGTTGTTATGGTCTCAGTCCTTATTAATTAAACATATGTGATTTTGCCCAAGGGCACAGCACAGTCTTGTGTATACGTATAAATGGCCGAGGCCATTGACTGACGCACTACTTGGCCGAGGCCATAGCTCGCATTTATTGTTGGGCCAAGGCCCCACATGTTACGTCCCGTATTTTTTTTTATACATTAGGACAACCCGGATTAACTATGATAATTTAAGGCCAAGACCATTTCGGGATTCGAAGTCGGGACTTTTGACCATTTGATTTTATTTTGAGATATAAGTTATATATGAAATTGTTGGCATTGAACACTTAGGGAAAATTGGGACCACAATTCATAAAATTGGAATTTAAAATGTGGTGCCAAAAATGCCATGGGGGCCGTGTGAATTAAAAAGGGGTCCCACACATTGTGTGACCAATTTTAATTGGTCCAACACATTGTGTGGACCCAAGGCAATGTGGATATTTTGTGAACCACTTAAAAGATGAAGACCAAGTCTTCATTCCTCATTTATTCACTTCATCACTTAGCACAAAACAAGAAAATAGAGAGCTCCCAACCCCCACTGTTTTCGGCCCAACCTTAGGAAAACCAAATCAAATTCTAGCTTCCCAAAAATTATTTCCTTGGTGTTAACCCACTATATTGAGGTCCCTAAGTAGCGTGGAAGAGTTGTTCGGGTCATCCAACCATTAGTTGTACCCATTTTCAAACCCTAACTATTTGGTGGATTGAAGAAGAAAGGTATGTTTTGCTCTTGTTTTTGTGTTGTGAACATTTATTCATGTTATGGTATGTTAATAGGGATGGAAATCATGAAATATAGTATGATTGGAAGTGGGTTGTGTGATGGGTGTTCTAGCCGTGTATATGGGTGTGACAAAGGGAATTGATGAATTAATTCTCTATTATGTTAGATTGGTATCGAGTGGGGAAAAGAATAAAAATCATCGATACATGTATATGTGTAGTGTAGCCGTGTTTATAGCCTCCAAATTGTAGCAAAGAAGGAATTAATCTTGCTTAGCGTCGTAATGGTTATGGTGATGACTTGTAGGTTAGAAATGAGAATTTAATGTCCCAAATTGACATAGTAAGCGCTGCGGACTGATTTGGAGAACTTTGTGCATTGAATAAAATTTGTATATATAAGAATCATTAACATGTGTATGTGTGTGGCGCGGGCGAATGTGAGTTTTATAATGTGTCGAAGATCGTAATACTATCGCTTAGTATTTTAGTTATCGTCGAAACGAATTCTAGTTGGAAATAAGTGTTTAAGTGGCTCAAGATTGATGTTGAGAAATTGTGGGTTGTTTTGAGGCTAGTTGTGCGTTTGACGTAAATTGTATATTTTATGAAAATCATATCGTTATATTGTGGATTGTGGTACAAAACATGACTTGAAAATGAGGAATGGAAAAGGGGACTCTTTTCGGCCAAACAGTGGAAAAATTTTCGGGTCGTTGGAAATATTATGTGGATTGTTTAGAATGTCCTAGAATATTGTGGTAAAGACTCGGGTGGATAATTAAATGTGTGAGCGATGTGGTGGCTTGAATGTGAGTCGTTCAATTGAATATTTGGAAAGTTGTCGAATGATGAAAAAGAGAGCTATTAATGTTATTTTGTCTTCCGAATTTATTATTGATGTTGTTAGGTTGGTTGTTGTTGTTGTTGTTGATTGATACGGCCGAGTTAAATTCTCGGGGTAGCCTATTTACAGGGGAAATGCTGCCCAAATTTCTGTAGAATTAAGGGCGAAATTGGAATTTAATGCCCAAAGAGTCTTTGGCATTTTATGGCTTATTTTTAGATCGTGGGCAGCCCGAATCATAGTTTGGACTTAGCTTGAGTTGGATCATATTGGAGAGCGTTTGAGGTATGTAAAGCAACCTTCCTTCTTTTGGCATGCCTTAGTTTCACATAGGCTAGATTAGAGCTTTAAGGGAATTCCAAATTCGAGATCCGAGCATGTTATGATCCATATATATAATCTTTGGCACTCTTATGTATGTTTTTATGAAATATGAACCATGATGTATTTGAAGTAATCGCTTTCCGAAATTCGCATAGAAAATGTTCACTTTAAGGAATTTTGTAATCTCTGAATGCCATATTTTTCGCATAGAGGCTCGGATCGCTCCAATAATTTTTATAGGAGTTTGCTTGATGTATAATGGGTATGGTTTTCATAGGCGGGCTCAGTTCGGGTATATACTCGTCCGTGGGTCCCGCGACGCCCTTTATGTAAATTCAACAACTTTGAATCAAAAAGTGATAATTATTATTCCGATTTCGAATATGACAATTTTACTTATCCTTCGGATTTATAATAATGATTTTATGCATATGATTCCTCACTACTCAGCTCGTGCCTACTATGATATCGTTCGCCGGTTCCCGGGCCGGTTCTGTTGTCGTGCGCTTTTTGATACATTCCAGTGTTATGCTGTGTTTATGGTTCACCGTGCTCCTCGCTCGAGGGCCGGGTTCCACTTATGTTTGGCGTTATTCTGTGTTTGGCGTTATCCTGTGTTGTGATGTGTGACGGGGATTCAGAGATTTGAAACTTTCTGGTGTTATGCTGTGTTATGGCGCCATCGACAGGCGGGCGACCACATTTTCCAGTGCCCTATGCATAATTTATACTTTGGAAATAAACATTTTGATATGTATTATTTTCTGTATATCTGATTCGATTATTATTCAGATTTATTTCTGTACCTTCTTCTTTGCATACTCAGTACATATTTCGTACTGACCCCCTTCTCCGGGGGCTGCGTTTCATGCCCGCAGGTACAGACGCACAGCCTGGTGATCCACCTGTTTAGGACACCCTTTCTGCTATTCGGAGTGCTCCTTTCTTTCCGGAGCTTATACTTTTGGTATATATATTTATTAGTGCATTTGCATATATTCGTTCATGGGTACGGCGGGGCCCTGTCCCGTCATGTGATTCTGTCGGTCTGTTTAGAGGTCTGTGGACATGTTTGTGGGTTAGGGTATTTCTGTATAGATGTATGTACATGTCGTTTGGGCGATCCCATACGCCGAGGCGGCCGGTCCGCCCTATGTGGCTTTTGTTGGTATTTTCTGCGTGCAGGGTATATTGGATAGTCCGTAAAACAAAGGAAACTCTGCCGAAATTTTCTGGAAATTACCTAAATTTGAAATAAAGTCTTGTCGGCTTCCGCCATATACTAGAATGAGTTGATAGAATTTGAGATAATATTTGATAGATGGGTTCGGGTGCCCAGATCGGGCACTAGTCACGGCCTACGGGGTTGGGTCGTGACACCACATATACAAACACAGATTATACAGATGATTCAGGTATAGAGCAGGAAGTATTCATATCTCTACTTCCTTGCTTTTTATCAGTTTCAGTTTCAGTATTTTATTGCTTCAGTTGCTTTACATACCAGTACAATTCAAATGTACTGATGTCCCTTTTTATTGCTTAGGGGCTTGCATCTCAGGATGCAGGCAACGATATACAGGTTGACGACTCAGCTATTTAGGAGTGCACGTGTCAACTACTGGTGAGCCCCAAATTCCTTCGGGGCATTATCAGCTATCCAGTTATTTCAGTTCATAGACACCTCTACTATTCAGTATTCTTAGAGGCTTCATAGACACAGTTCAGACAGTCAGATATTTGTTATGTTAGTCTTGTTGACAGTTATACTCAGTTGGTCAGTTGTTTTGGTTTAGCCATGTTGGCTACTTTCAGATATTTTCAGATATGGCCGATCGGATGCACAGATATGGCTACTATCAGATATTTTCAGATATGGCCGATCGGATGCACAGATATGGCCGATCGGATGCACAGATATGGCTACTTTCAGATATTTTCAGATATGGCCGATCGGATGCACAGATATGGCCGATCGGATGCACAGATACGTGATGGGGTTAGACCGCTATTTGATTGATGGCTGTATGGCGGTGGCATTGCAGGAAGACATGGATATTGCCCGACTACAGGCTTATGCCCTGGGTATGGAGGACCGACATAAAGCTGATTATTCTAGCAGAGATCGGGACAGGAGGCCGCCCAAGAGGGCCAGATTCGCAGGTTATTCTGGAGATTCTCGAGGCGGACAGCCTCAGCAGCAGCAGTCAGGCAGACATCCTCCTCCGTCAGGCCGGGGTACACAGCCAGCCGGTAGGATATTTGACAGTGCAGGACAGTCTGGGGCCGGTCAGAGCTCCAGAGCATCAGGGTCACAGATAGCTAGAGGTCCCAGCCAGTCCAGACCACCCAGGCCCCGTTGTTCCCATTGCGGGAAATCGCACCTGGGAGAGTGTTATCGACTTACTGGAGCCTGTTTTTCATGCGGTGGTCAGGGCCATCTTATGCGAGATTGTCCGTTGGCGAGCGGTTCTGGTAGTGTGGCTCAGCCGACGGGGTCAGCCGCTGGTTCATCATCTGCTCCATCAGTTGCACGCCCTGCGGGGCGAGGTATGCCTGCACCGGCGGGACGCGGTCGAGGTCGTGGCAGTGCTTCAGGTTCTAGCGGTCCTTCGAACCACATTTATGCCTTAGCCAGTAGACAGGACCAGGAGGCTTCGCCTAATGTCGTCACAGGTATATTACTGGTTTTCTCTCGTGATGTGTATGCATTGATTGATCCTGGTTCTACATTATCATTTATATCTCCACTCGTTGCTGATACAATTGGGATAGAATCCGAACCGATAAAGCCTTTTGAGGTAGCTACACCAGTAGGGGACTCTGTTATAGCCAGTCAGATTTATAGAGATTGTTCCGTGATTATCTGTGGCCGCTGCACTAAGGCGGATTTGGTGGAGTTAGATATGATCGAGTTTGACGTGATTATGGGTATGGATTGGCTAGCTTCTTGCTATGCTAATGTTGATTGTCAAAAGAAGATAGTCCGATTCTAATTCCCAGGGGAGCCAGTTATAGAGTGGGCAGGTAATACAGTATCGCCGAGGGGTAAGTTTATTTCATACCTCAAGGCTGAGAAAATGATCAGAAAGGGGTATATTTATCATCTGGTCCGTGTTCATGATTTAGAGGCAGAGGCACCGACTCTTCAGTCAGTCCCAGTGGTTAATGAATTTGTAGATGTATTCCCAGTTGAGCTTCCAGGTCTTCCTCCTGAACGGGAGATAGAGTTTGCTATTGATCTGTTGCCAGACACTCAGCCTATCTCTATTCCTCCGTACAGAATGGCACCTGCAGAATTGAAAGAATTGAAAGAGCAGCTGAGAGATTTATTGGAGAAGGGTTTCATTCGGCCTAGTGCGTCACCCTGGGGAGCTCCGGTATTATTTGTGAGGAAGAAAGACGGCTCGCTGCGGATGTGCATTGATTATCGGCAGTTGAATAAGGTAACCATCAAGAATAAATATCCCCTCCCTAGGATTGATGATTTGTTTGATCAGCTGCAGGGTGCCAGGTACTTCTCGAAGATAGACCTGCGATCGGGTTACCATCAGGTACGGGTACGAGAGGATGATATTCCCAAGATAGCATTCAGGACCCGATATGGGCACTATGATTTCAGAGTTATGTCTTTTGGGCTGACAAATGCCCCAGCAGTATTTATGGACCTGATGAATCGGGTATTCAGACCGTTCTTGGATATGTTTGTGATCGTATTTATCGATGATATTCTGGTTTATTCTGGGTCAGAGGCAGAGCATGCGGACCATTTGAGGACGGTACTTGGCACACTTCAGCACCAAGAATTATATGCTAAATTTTCTAAGTGTGAATTCTGGTTATCTTCAGTGGCATTTCTGGGACATATTATTGGGGCTGATGACGTCCGGGTGGATACCCAGAAGATCGAGGCCGTAAAGAATTGGCCTAGACCTACGACGCCGACAGAGGTGCGTAGCTTTCTGGGATTGGCTGGTTATTATCGGAGATTCGTGGAGAAGTTTGCTTCCATTTCAGTGCCTTTGACAAGGCTGACTCAGAAGGGAGCTAAGTTTCAGTGGTCAGATGCTTGCGAGCGTAGCTTCCAGTTGCTGAAATAGAAGTTGACTACGGCTCCAGTCCTGACTCTTCTGGAGGGTCCAGATGGGTATGTGATTTATTGTGATGCCTCTGGTATTGGTTTGGGATGTGTGTTGATGCAGCACGGCAGGGTGATAGCTTATGCTTCCCGGCAGCTCAGAAAATATGAAAAGAATTATCCTACTCACGATTTGGAGCTGGCCGCGGTAATTCATGCTTTGAAGATGTGGAGAAATTATTTATATGGGGTTCACGTTGACATTTATACAGATCATAAGAGCCTTCAGTACATCTTTAGGCAAAAGGAGCTGAACTTGCGGCAGCGGAGGTGGTTAGAGTTGCTGAAAGATTATGATGTTGACATTCTCTACCATCCTGGGAAAGCTAATGTTGTGGCAGATGCACTCAGCCGCAAGTCTATGGGCAGCCTAGCAGACGTGCCATCAGAGAGTAAAGAAATGGTTCGCGATATTCATAAGTTGGCTAGTCTTGGAGTTCGCTTGGCTGATTCGGGAGATGTTGGGGTTTCTGTTCGAGGTATTGCTGAGTCCTCTATTACAGAAGATATTAAGCGGCATCAGTATGAGGATCCTATTCTGGCACAGTACAGAGATGTATCTCTGGCACAGGAGAAGACTCCGTTTGAGATTTCACCTGATGGAGTGTTATTTCACAGAGGCAGATTGTGTGTACCTGACGTTGCAGGGTTGCGGCGACAGGTTATGGGCGAGGCACATTACGCCCGATATTCTGTTCACCCAGGGTCGACGAAGATGTACCATGATCTCAGATGCCTATATTGGTGGGACGGTATGAAAAGAGATATAGCAGAGTTCGTTGCTCAGTGTCCAAATTGCCAGCAGGTTAAGATTGAGCACCAGAAGCCCGATGGGCTATTGCAGGAGATGGAGATACCGATGTGGAAGTGGGAGGTCATTAATATAGACTTTATTACAGGTTTACCTCGCACTCCACGGAGGTACGACTCCATTTGGGTTATCATTGATCGGCTTACAAAATCAGCTCACTTTCTTCCAGTCCGGACTACATACTCAGCTGAAGATTATGCCAGGCTATATATTAAGGAGATTGTGAGACTGCATGGAGTTCCTGTGTCTGTTATTTCTGATAGAGGTGCCCAGTTTATAGCTAAGTTCTGGAGATCATTCCAGGAGGGATTGGGGACCCAGGTGAGTCTGAGTACAACATTTCATCCCCAGTCCGATGTTCAAGCAGAGCGCACTATTCAGACATTGGAAGATATGTTGCGTGCCTGTGTTATTGATTTCAGAGGTAGCTGGGATGACCATTTGCCGCTTGTTGAATTCGCTTATAATAACAGCTACCACCCCAGTATTCAGATGGCACCATATGAGGCCTTGTACGGCAGGAAATGTAGATCACCGATCGGTTGGTTTGATGTTGGGGAGACTGAGTTGATTGGCCCAGATGTGGTCCAGCATGCCGTGGATAAGGTGAAACTTATTCGAGAAAGATTGTTGGCAGCCCAGAGCCGACAGAAATCTTATGCCGATAAGCGACGTCGACCGTTAGAGTTTCAGATTGGCGATTGGGTGTTCCTGAAAGTGTCACCGATGAAAGGTGTTATGCGATTTGGCAAGAAAGGAAAGCTCAGTCCGAGATATATTGGGCCCTATTTGATTATTCGCAAAATAGGCAAGGTGGCCTACAAATTGGATTTGCCAGCTGCCTTGGGAGCGGTACACCCGGTATTTCATGTTTCTATGCTTCGTAAGTGTGTTGGTGACCTTTCCAGAGTCTTTCCTGTAGATGACATTCAGGTCACAGAGGAGCTATCTTATGAGGAGCAGCCTATAGCCATATTGGATCGCCAGGTAAAAAGGTTGCGGAACAAGGATATGGCTTCTGTTAAAGTGCTGTGGCAGAATAATAACCGCGAGGAAATGACCTGGGAGGCTGAGGAGCAGATGAAGGAAAAGTATCCTCACCTATTTCCAGTACCTTCAGGTAATCCGATTTCTATGTTTAACTATGTTGATTTATGAATGATTAGTATGTGATGGCTATAAAAGAATCTTCCCCCGAATTTGAGTAAGATCCGTAGTATTAATCCAACATTGGAGGACGAATGTTCTTAAGGGGGGGAGGATGTTACGTCCCGTATTTGTTTTTTTATACATTAGGACAACCCGGATTAACTATGATAATTTAAGGCCAAGACCATTCCGGGATTCGAAGTCGGGACTTTTGACCATTTGATTTTATTTTGAGATATAAGTTATATATGAAATTGTTGGCATTGAACACTTAGGGAAAATTGGGACCACAATTCATAAAATTGGAATTTAAAATGTGGTGCCAAAAATGCCATGGGGGCCGTGTGAATTAAAAAGGGGTCCCACACATTGTGTGACCAATTTTAATTGGTCCAACACATTGTGTGGACCCAAGGAAATGTGGATATTTTGTGAACCACTTAAAAGATGAAGACCAAGTCTTCATTCCTCATTTATTCACTTCATCACTTAGCACAAAACAAGAAAATAGAGAGCTCCCAACCCCCACTGTTTTCGGCCCAACCTTAGGAAAACCAAATCAAATTCTAGCTTCCCAAAAATTATTTCCTTGGTGTTAACCCACTATATTGAGGTCCCTAAGTAGCGTGGAAGAGTTGTTCGGGTCATCCAACCATTAGTTGTACCCATTTTCAAACCCTAACTATTTGGTGGATTGAAGAAGAAAGGTATGTTTTGCTCTTGTTTTTGTGTTGTGAACATTTATTCATGTTATGGTATGTTAATAGGGATGGAAATCATGAAATATAGTATGATTGGAAGTGGGTTGTGTGATGGGTGTTCTAGCCGTGTATATGGGTGTGACAAAGGGAATTGATGAATTAATTCTCTATTATGTTAGATTGGTATCGAGTGGGGAAAAGAATAAAAATCATCGATACATGTATATGTGTAGTGTAGCCGTGTTTATAGCCTCCAAATTGTAGCAAAGAAGGAATTAATCTTGCTTAGCGTCGTAATGGTTATGGTGATGACTTGTAGGTTAGAAATGAGAATTTAATGTCCCAAATTGACATAGTAAGCGCTGCGGACTGATTTGGAGAACTTTGTGCATTGAATAAATTTTGTATATATAAGAATCATTAACATGTGTATGTGTGTGGCGCGGGCGAACGTGAGTTTTATAATGTGTCGAAGATCGTAATACTATCGCATAGTATTTTAGTTATCGTCGAAACGAATTCTAGTTGGAAATAAGTGTTTAAGTGGCTCAAGATTGATGTTGAGAAATTGTGGGCTGTTTTGAGGCTAGTTGTGCGTTTGACGTAAATTGTATATTTTATGAAAATCATATCGTTATATTGTGGATTGTTGTACAAAACATGACTTGAAAATGAGGAATGGAAAAGGGGACTGTTTTCGGCCAAACAGTGGAAAAATTTTCGGGTCGTTGGAAATATTATGTGGATTGTTTAGAATGTCCTAGAATATTGTGGTAAAGACTCGGGTGGATAATTAAATGTGTGAGCGATGTGGTGGCTTGAATGTGAGCCGTTCAATTGAATATTTGGAAAGTTGTCGAATGATGAAAAAGAGAGCTATTAATGTTATTTTGTCTTCCGAATTTATTATTGATGTTGTTAGGTTGGTTGTTGTTGTTGTTGTTGATTGATACGGCCGAGTTAAATTCTCGGGGTAGCCTATTTACAGGGGAAATGCTGCCCAAATTTCTGTAGAATTAAGGGCGAAATTGGAATTTAATGCCCAAAGAATCTTTAGCTAATGTTTGGCATTTTATGGCTTATTTTTAGATCGTGGGCAGCCCGAATCATAGTTTGGACTTAGCTTGAGTTGGATCATATTGGAGAGCGTTTGAGGTATGTAAAGCAACCTTCCTTCTTTTGGCATGCCTTAGTTTCACATAGGCTAGATTAGAGCTTTAAGGGAATTCCAAATTCGAGATCCGAGCATGTTATGATCCATATATATAATCTTTGGCACTCTTATGTATGTTTTTATGAAATATGAACCATGATGTATTTGAAGTAATCGCTTTCCGAAATTCGCATAGAAAATGTTCACTTTAAGGAATTTTGTAATCTCTGAATGCCATATTTTTCGCATAGAGGCTCGGATCGCTCCAATAATTTTTATAGGAGTTTGCTTGATGTATAATGGGTATGGTTTTCATAGGCGGGCTCAGTTCGGGTATATACTCGTCCGTGGGTCCCGCGACGCCCTTTATGTAAATTCGACAACTTTGAATCAAAAAGTGATAATTATTATTTCGATTTCGAATATGACTATTTTACTTATCCTTCGGATTTATAATAATGATTTTATGCATATGATTCCTCACTACTCCGCTCGTGCCTACTATGATATCGTTCGCCGGTTCCCGGGCCGGTTCTATTGTCGTGCGCTTTTTGATACATTCCGGTGTTATGCTGTGTTTATGGTTCACCGTGCTCCTCGCTCGAGGGCCGGGTTCCACTTATGTTTGGAGTTATTCTGTGTTTGGCGTTATGCTGTGTTGTGATGTGTGACGGGGATTCGGAGATTTGAAACTTTCTGGTGTTATGCTGTGTTGTGGCGTCATAGACAGGCGGGCGACCACATTTTCCAGTGCCCTATGCATAATTTATCCTTTGGAAATAAACATTTTGATATGTATTATTTTCTGTATATCTGATTCGATTATTATTCAGATTTATTTTTGTACCTTCTGCTTTGCATACTCAGTACATATTTCGTACTGACCCCTTTCTCCGGGGGCTGCGTTTCATGCCCGCAGGTACAGACGCACAACCTGGTGATCCACCTGTTTAGGACACCCTTTCTGCTATTCGGAGTGCTCCTCTCTTTCCGGAGCTTATACTTTTGGTATATATATTTATTAGTGCATTTGTATATATTCGTTCATGGGTACAGCGGGGCCCTGTCCCGTCATATGATTCTGTCGGTCTGTTTAGAGGTCTGTGGACATGTTTGTGGGTTAGGGTCTTTCTGTGTAGATGTATGTACATGTCGTTTGGGCGATCCCATACGCCTAGGCGGCCGGTCCGCATATGTTGTTTGGGCGATCCTATACGCCGAGGCGGCCGGTCCGCATATGTTTATATATTGCTTGGTTAGCCCTATGTGGCTTTTGTTGGTATTTTCTGCGTGCAGGGTATATTGGATAGTCCGTAAAACAAAGGAAACTCTGCCGAAATTTTCTGGAAATTACCTAAATTTGAAATAAAGTCTTGTCGGCTTCCGCCATATACTAGAATGAGTTGATAGAATTTGAGATAATATTTGATAGATGGGTTCGGGTGCCCAGATCGGGCACTAGTCACGGCCTACGGGGTTGGGTCGTGACACCACATATACAAACACAGATTATACAGATGATTCAGATATAGAGCAGGAAGTATTCATATCTCTACTTCCTTGCTATTACAGTTACAGTTATCAGTTTCAGTTTCAGTATTTTATTGCTTCAGTTGCTTTACATACCAGTACAATTCAAATGTACTGATGTCCCTTTTTATTGCTTAGGGGCTTGCATCTCAGGATGCAGGCAACGATATACAGGTTGACGACTCAGCTATTTAGGAGTGCACGTGTCAACTACTGGTGAGCCCCAAATTCCTTCGGGGCATTATCAGCTATCCAGTTATTTCAGTTCATAGACACCTCTACTATTCAGTATTCTTAGAGGCTTCATAGACACAGTTCAGACAGTCAGATATTTGTTATGTTAGTCTTGTTGACAGTTATACTCAGTTGGTCAGTTGTTTTGGTTTAGCCATGTTGGCTACTTTCAGATATTTTCAGATTGTCTAAGTATTTCCGCATTATGATATTTCAGTCAGAGTTTTAGTTAATCAGCATGTGTTAGTTTTATTTTATAAGTCAGTTATGTTTTGGTATCACATGTTGATTCAGCCAGCCAGTTGGTTCGCTCGGTCACATGCAGTCAGGCACCGGGTGTCGTGTTACGTCCAGGCCCAGGTTCGGGGCGTGACAAGAGAAGTCGCACTCATGCTGTCTGAAGTCTCCATTTCCTATGAGCAAATCAACCTTTTAAAAAGTGGACCTAAATATGGTTTTAGGGGTTATTTTCTTTGTTTTCCTTTTAAGTAGTGAGCAGAATATGGACCAATCAAGAGTTTCAATAATATATATGATTTTCATACAAAGCAATTATATCAAACAATCATTTACACAATATATAATTCGCTTTCCTGTACCTCGTTCCTCCGAGGCTACTAGCGTATGAAGAAAAATTGTGCCATATGTAAAACAAATGTATTGTTCCCAAAAAATAAAAATACCAGTGCTTTTCATTAATAATAAGTGGGATTACAAGGCTTTTAAAGTAAATGAAATAATCAGAAAAAGTCCACTCTACGGACAGAGATCTACTCTCTATCATCTCGCGCCTTCTTAGCCTTTCGAAAGGCGGTCTGAATGGCTACATGGGCTGGCATCAATGTTGATCCGATCTATCAACCCCTCTGATCGTCAGTCAATGACTTCCCCGTAACTATGGCTTCATTAACAAAAGTGTCAAGCCATTCCAGGCTCTTCAATGAGGCATCTGCCTCGTCTGTCAAACACTTAATTATCTCCTGATCATATTCTGTTTTTGCTTGATGATCCATTTTTCATCTTTTCATTCATCGTTTCATTCTTCTAACCTGAATTGCATTCGGGGCTTTCCAATCTACGGGAAATTGGTACAAATATGACCTTAGAGTAGCAGTATCAGCTGGCTCAGCCCTAAGCCACTCGTAGTAGTTTTCATCATGATTTGGATTGTTTGGATCTTCATCCAACTTATCTTCCCTTATCACATTCTTCCAATCTTTTTGGGCGTCTTTTATACCTTCGATACGACTTTCTTCATAATCTCGTATAAACTCTCCTATATTACCCACATTTGGAATAACCTGTGTCATACCAAACTGTCTAGGTACTCTCAATGATGCGTACGGTCTGATTCCCCTAATGCCAATAAGCAGTAGTTATGGACGCCTATGGCTCTTAACACAAACAGTCTTGGAATGAAAATCAGGTACCCTCCACCTGATATGTTCTTCTCTTAGTCTGGAAAAGATATGAGCCCATCCTTTTTATACTGAACCCCACAAGGCATAGCAGCGACTCATAAGTCATCCACTCTTAGGGCCGGATCTTGATGGGTAGATAAACCTCTCTTATCTAAATGCTTAAGTATCCACCATTGGCCTAATACGTTGCAACCCCGGTAATAATAATAACAGTCGCGACATTTTTTCAAAGTTCGGTATATATCTGATAAGATAATAGGGATGATGTCAAAATATTTGGTAAGCCCATTCTTTATAACTCCCCTAAGAGGAGCATGGGCAACAAAGACAACTCGGGTGTCAATAGCTAGGGAGACATTTAGTGGAAATACCATGGTTCCTAATAAGCAGGTGATAAAGTGTTACATCTCGCATTTTCAGAGCATCAGTGTCACGACCCAACCCCGTAGGCCGTGACTGGTGCCCGACCTGGACACCCGTATACATATTCTTTAGCTATATGTTCTTTTCACAACAAACTCAATATGGATCTTATAACGACCAACCATGGTCTCAGATTTGTTGCATAATTATACATATAAAAGCAAGCCGACAAGGCTGCCGCCACATATCAATATCATATGCAAGCCAACAAGGCTACCATTATAGACGAACATCATACCACAACACATCGTATAGACACAGCTAAACAGAACCCATACACAACCCACACATATGTCCACAGACCTCTAAGAGTATCAACAGTAACGTAACATATGACAAGACAGGGCCCCGTCGTACCCTTAGTCAACATATGCATATATATATATATCCGAGAAGGATTTGTACCAAAATCTGGACTCCGGAACAATGGAGTTCTCTAAATAGCAGAGGGGAAATCTTAAGCTGTCGGATCACCAAAGCGAATGTCTGCACCTGCGGGCATGAAACGCAGCCCCCCGAAGAAAGGGGGTCAGTACGGAATATGTACCGAGCATGTAAAGCATGAAATACAGAAAACGGGATCATAATTGAAATAAGAAGTACAGAAAATGAGTACAATAACCAGAATACCAAGTACTTGCTTTCGAAACATAAATCATGCATGTCAATATCATATATCATATTCGGCCCCATTATGGGACTCGGTGAACATGGTCGCCACCCCGTCTCTGGCGCCATAACATAGCATAACTTCAGAATATAATATATATCTCCGTAACACAGCATATCTCCGTAACACAGCATAACTCCGTAACATAGCATAACTTCATAACACAGCATAACTTCAGAATATACATATATACATATTGTACCCGGACCTTTAATGAGGGACTCGGCGAACTATACAGTGTGCAGGATAACATACCCGGCCCGGGACTCGGTGAACAGATATATTGAGATTTGCACGAGCAGAGTAGTGAGAAACTATATGCAATTCAAAACATTTTTAAGGACTCAATGGAATAGTCAACACGAACCATCGTTCGCAATTTCAAATAATAATCATCTCATATACCTTTCGGATGTCCCTGTGGATTATATCAAATGGAACTTTGAAATCATGTGTACACATTATTATATATGAATCAAAGCATAAGGTTATGGGAATCAAAAATCAATAGCCATCCTAGTGGCTCTAGGAATAGGAGTTTCCTTTGGATTCGTATATATATCGTATATTCATTTCACAACGATCATGCCAAAAAGAAAGAAGGGTTAGCATCACATACCTTTAGCGCTTATTCTTCACACAATATGTATACGCTGCCCAATAATACTTCAACCTATATTAAGATGCCAACAACTACGTTTAAGTTACGGGGAGATTCAAAACGTATTCTAACGTTAGTAACTCCTTTCTAGATGTTTAGGCGACGTTTACTCTTGTATCCAAACCAAGTACATATAACCAGCCCAACATCAATAATTATATGTTCAATATCAATCCGGACAGCCCACACAATATTCCAAACAGCCCACATTCACAACATGCAATAACGATTCACATACGGCTACTACATTCTCAAGTTACTTCTAATAGTTCGTAGCCTTAACGTTTGCATGTAACAACTTATAACAGCCCATCCAACATACAATACAAAGCATAATCTTAATTATCATTAATCTTCCATGTTCAATAACAACAACGTGTCAAAACAGCCCGCACCTTACAACGCTAGATAATAGTGTACATGCGATTATGACACATCCAATTTATTCTTGTTAATCTATAGTCATATTATTTCGTCGAAACGATTCTATAACAGCCCAACCACTATGACAACATGATGTATACTCTTAACTATAATTATTTTTTCCAACTTGATGAAAACAACAAGTCCAAAACAGTCCATTACCACAACATATCCAAAACAGTCCAACAACATGTCCAAAACAGTCCCTAAACAATGTTCGGAATTCTTGCAAACGTTTACAAACATCAACACACATCATTTCATGTATACAACTTATATTTACTCATCTACATCACCCTTAATACAAGCAAAAGAAGTTAGATCTTACCTTGACAGCTTGACTTCTCTACTTGGCTAGAGTTTGTGATTTGAGATGAAAATGGTTCTTGTTGCTCCAAAGACTATATTCACGTTCTAGGGACCTTATAAAGGGTTGAAACACCTTGGAAAATAATTTATGGATCAAGACTCAAAGGGCTCAAAAATCAGTCCCTTGGCCGAGACTTTCTCTCTCTAGAATTAGGTTTTTCTTTCTTTGTGTTGTGTAGTAGAAATGAATTGTGATGGATGATCTCTTGGTCATTATTTGGTTCAAATCTGATGCTTACAAGTTGGTCCCATGCTCCACTTATGGCATGAGTTATTCCATTAACTTTACACTTAAATTGTTTTCTAATTCTTTCCCTTCACTTTCGGCTAGCCTACTTCCCTTGTCTCTCCTTTCTTCATTCTTTTCAATTGTTTACAAGACAATTGTAAGTGTGGTGAATGATTAATACATCACCCTTTGTCTATTGTAACCATGCCAAGATGGATGAGCAATATTTAATGTAAAGTGATCCCTCCACCATGTGATGTCTTCCTAAAATAATGTATACTTTCATAAAGTAGTAGATGCTCAAATATTCAATTGTATGCTCCAACTTTTCTCCTCCAAATTTCAGTTTTATGGCCGAATATAACTTGTATTTTCCTTCCAATTTAATTTTCCACAATATATTGAAAATGTAGTGGATGAATCAACATTTAATTGCACATTTGTATGTCTTCCATTAGCCTTATTTTAGATGACTTTGAGTCTTCTTTTTTACCTTGAACGTTTGATACTCTTGTTGGCTCATTATTGTCACAAATTTTTACCTAACACCACAATTAAGTACTTCCTAATCTCCAATAACATTTTTACACTAAGTAAAATTTATAACCGATTAGGTCTAGTTTAGAAATTAAAAATCCGAGGTTTCTACCTCACGTCGATTCCTTCGCGAATAACTCGACGTATAAAATACAGGGTCTAACATTCTCCCCCCTTTAGAACATTCATCCTCGAATGTTGAATTTTGTCCCGTACGGTCCTATATGAATTTTTGGAATGGTTTCCCTTATCATCATAACATACAGTTCATCAGGCAATTAATATAGTCAAGTGAGGAGTTGATGTTACTTGTAGGCGTAGAGAACAAGTAGGGATACTTGTCTTTCATCTCCTCCTCGGCTTCCCAAGTCATCTCTTCCCTGTTGTTGTTTCGCCATAATACTTTGACGAAAGCCACGTCCTTAGTTCGCATCCTCCTAACCTGCCGATCAACTATGGCTATAGGCTGCTCCTCGTAGGATAATTCTTCTGTCACTTGGACATCATCTACGGGGAATACTCTGGAAGGATCGCCTATACATTTGCGAATCATTGACACATGGAAGACTGGATGCACTGCTTCTAAATCAGTCGGTAGGTCTAACTCGTAGGCAACCTGGCCCACTCTGCGGACAATCTGATAAGGTCCAATATATCTCAGACTTAGCTTCCCTTTCTTGCCAAATCTCATAACACCTTTCATGGGCGACACCTTCAGAAACACCCAGTCGCCAACCTGAAATTCTAAGTGTCGACGTCGATTATACAGATATGATTTCTGTCGACTCTGGGCTGCCAGTAATCTTTCCTGGATAAGCTTCACTTTATCAACAGCCTGCTGAATCATATCTGGGCCTATCAACTTGGTCTCACCAACATCAAACCAGCCAATAGGTGATCTGCACTTCCTCCCATACAAGGCCTCATACGGTGCCATCTGAATACTCGAATGGTAGCTGTTATTATAGGCGAACTCAATAAGTGGCAAATGATCATCCCAGCTACCCCGGAAATCCATAACACAGGCCCGTAACATATCTTGTAGTGTCTGAATGGTACGTTCGGCCTGTCCGTCACTCTGAGGGTGAAACGCCGTACTGAGACTCACTTGTGTCCCCAATCCCTCTTGGAAGGATCTCCAGAAGTTAGCTGTGAACTGGGCTCCTCTATCAGAAATAATAGTTGTGGGAACCCCGTGAAGTCTCACTATCTCCTTAAGGTACAACCTGGCATAATCCTCAGCTGAATATGTAGTCCTGACTGGAAGGAAATAGGCTGACTTTGTCAACCTATCAACGATGACGCAAACAGAGTAATATTTTCGCACAGTGCGAGGTAAACCTATGACGAAGTCCATATTGATCACCTCCCACTTCCAAGTCGGAATTGTCACGACCCAGCACCGTGGGCCGCGATTGGCACCCTACCTGGGTACCCAGACCAAATCGCATATTTATTTCCGAATCTAAACTTATTTCAGAATTTTCAAGAAGTTATATCAAACATAATTTATATCGAAAATATGTCTTAAGCGGTCATATCAAATCAAACTCAAACAAAGCGGCGGAATAGACATCGCCGGTCAAAATACAAATATATACAAAAGGGCCATTTGGGGCCATCATATCAAACAGACCGCTTTAAGACCCGAAAGCAAAATCAGACAATAAACACATAGGACCCTCGCCCCACATATATGACTACAGGCCTCTACGAACTCAAAACAAAGACATGTGGTGAGACAGGGCCCCGCCGTACCCAAATAGTCATACATACCAAATATATACAAAACAAAAGAGTCTGTACCAAAAGTGGACTCCGGATCGGATAAGAGTACTCCGGAATAGCAAGAAGTGAAGCCTACTGCGGAGGATCACCGATATCTGCACCTGCGGGCATAAAACGCAGCCCCCGAAGAAAGGGGGTCAGTACGAAATATGTACTGAGTATGTAAAGCACGGAGTACAGAATTATAGATCAAAACCGAAAGCAAATCAAATGTCAAAGTGGGGTACAAACTGGTATGTCAAAATCTGTATCGAAATCATATACGTATATACTATGCAAATGAAATCATGCAAACGCTTAGGAACGTGGTCGCCACTCCAACGCTGACGCCACACACAGCATAACACCAGAAGGTTTCAAATCTCCGTACATCCCCGAACATAATCATAATCATCGGTGAGCGTATCGCATCCCGAGCCATATCACAGCATAACTCCAAACGGAACCGGGCCCTATGGCGAAGCCTCGGGAACCGTAACACAGCATACAGCCGAATTTATCATACAGCGCACGAATCAAAACCGACCCGGGAACCGGCGAACGAAGTCATAATATGGCACGAGCGGAGTCGTGAGCAAACAAATGCAAATCGTCGTTCAAAATAGTGTTTCAGAACAAGGTAAATTCATAATTCATATCGCATTACAAAATAGTCGAATACTTAGTCGACATAAAATTTCATTTCACAAAACGTTTCCAAAATGGTCCATATAATTCAAAACATAGGTTAGCGTATCGAATTGTCCAAACCTACCCCGTAGGAAGATGTTCCAAGGATCCGAAGTAGTATTTACAACTTTATTATCAAAGATGGCCCGAAGGGCAAATCGGGCATTTTGGGGTCGCGGACCCACCTCGAGTCGAAATGAGGTGGCGAACATATTTTTATGAGCAGTTATATGCCAAGGGTCATACATAATCATTCCCAGGTTACCCGACCACATTTCGATAGGTTTCGGACGAATAATGGCATTCTAGCCAAAAGGGAGCCTTTAGGCTTCAATCGAATTGAATGAATAGTAACTTTCCTGTGGATCGGGTTTCGAGGAGCAGAAATGCTCCGGAAGGTCTCATATTCAACTAACACACTAAGATATGCCAAATAAAGAATTGGGAAGCTTTACATACCTCACAAACGTCGTAAGCTCTTCCAAATGTCTCGTCCCGTTTCGTCAAAAATCTGCAAATGGTCAAAGTTACCAAATGAGATCCTTAGGCTTTGAAATGCCTTTAACTTCATAATTGCCTACCGAAATTTCGGCAGCATTTCCCCTATAAATCTAACATCCCCGAGGCGTAGCTCGGCTCCAATTAACCAGCTACAACAGCCCACACATCAACAACCAAAACAAACAACAATAACACCATTCTAGTTTCAAAGTTTGACATGATTCCTTAAGTTGGCGACTTTTCATTCAAACTTTCACAACTCCAATTCTACATAATTGTATGTATTCCCACATTAAAACTTATACAATCACATTCTAATTACAAACCATGCCATACACGAAATTGCATAAAAAAAAATCCATTATTTCCCAAATTCTTCAAAACTTCTAAAATGCACTACGAACATTCTAACTCACGTCGTTCCCTTCCGAATTCATCAACATCGATATAGATTCATATCTAAAGTCTATAACACCCAAGATATACATTGATATACATAAAGATACCAAGGATATACACTTTCCGATAACATCCAAATTCGTTTTCCACCGCCAATTTAATTCAACAATCAATCATTTACGATATAAGGATCACAACAACACATTAGACCAACTTAACCAAGATCAATTCACACCAATTTTTCCTTCTATGGCTCTCGGCCAAACCCACTACAAACACACACCCACGACTTCCTATTTACGTTAAAATTACGGGATCTCCATCTACTTCTAATGCTTAACACATTCACATCAATTCTATAACATAAAAGGGTAAGAATTCTCACCTTTTCTTGAAACCCCGACTTGTCGAAAACGTCGTCCCCGTGCCAAACAAATTATACCACGTCGGAGAGCGTCTTGAGTACTTCACAAATATGTAGAAACCAAGATTTTTGGATCACACACAAGCTTGGAATTTTTTTCCCTTCTCTCCCTCTTACTCACGGCCGAACCCTCTCTCTCTTTGTGCTCTTGAAATGTTTGTTGATTTATGATAAATTCCAAGTGTAACATAGATATATATCCTTTAAGTGTCATGTGCTATGCACATGACACCAACATAATGGGTTGGGCCAAGCTAAGGCCGGCCCCTCTCTTTCCTTTGGGCTTCCAATTAATTTTTTTTGGTTTCTTGGCCCAATGCTTAAAAAGTCCCGTTTTGTAATTCCCGAAACTAATTTCCGAAATTCCAAATTTACCCTCGGCCTTCCCCGAGGTCTTAGCATAAAAGATTCCATAACCCACATAGTCATATTCTCACAAATTAATTTATATCCTTCTAACACCCTAGTCATAATTATTTCTCGATTTCCAATTGTACGAAAACACGGGGCCTAACAGGAATCTCCATCTCCTGTAATAATCCTCCAGGCTTTTGGTGCTCGACCTTAACCTGCTGACAATTCGGACACTGGGCAACAAACTCTGCTATATCCTTCTTCATGCCATCCCACCAATACAAGCATCTGAGGTCCTGATACATCTTCGTGGACCCTGGATGAATAGAATAGCGGGCACAGTGTGCCTCTCCCATCACTTGTTGTCGTAATCCTGCAACCCCAGGTACACATAATCTATCGTTGTATTGCAGTACCCCGTCAGGTGCAACCTTAAATAGGGTCTCTTCCTTCTGAAGAGCTGCATCCCTATAACGTACAAGAATAGGGTCCTCGTACTGGTGTCTCTTTATCTCTTCTATGATAGAGGACTCAGCAACTCCCCGAACAGAAACCCTACCATTTTAAGAATCAGCCAAACGGACTCCCAAATTAGCTAACTGGCGAATTTCACGAACTATCTCCTTCTGCTCTGTTTGTACGTCCTCCAAACTACCCATGCATCGTCGACTGAGTGCATCTGCTAGAACATTTGCTTTCCCTGGGTGGTATAGAATGTCAACATCATAGTCCTTCAACAACTCTAGCCACCGCCTCTGCCGCAGATTCAACTCCTTCTGCTTAAAGATGTACTGGAGACTCTTATGATCTGTATAAATGTCCACATGCACACCATATAAATAATGTCTCCATATTTTTAGAGCATGAATCACCGCTGCTAATTCCAGGTCATGGGTGGGATAATTTCTTTCGTGCTTTCTCAGCTGTCGGGAGGCATAGGCTATAACTTTGCCATGCTGCATCAGCACACAACCTATTCCAACACCAAAAGCATCACAATAAATGACAGAGCCATCTGGTCCCTCAGGAAGGGTTTAGAACTGGGGCCGTAGTCAACTTATCTTTCAGCAACTAGAAACTCCGCTCACAAGCGTCGGTTCATTGGAACTTAGCTGCCTTCTGGGTTAGCCTCGTTAAAGGCGCTGATATTGAGGCAAACTTCTCTATAAACCTTCTGTAATACCCTGCTAGCCCTAGAAAGCTGCGTACTTCAGTAGGTGTCGTAGGTCTAGGCCAATTCTTCACCGTCTCAATCTTCTGCGTATCTACCCGAACGCCATCAGCTCCAATAATATGCCCCAAGAATGCTACTGAAGTCAACCAGAATTCACATTTAGAGAACTTAGCATACAATTTCTGGTGCTGGAGCACCCTAAGTATCGTTCTCAAGTGATCTGCATGCTCCTCTTCTGATCGTGAGTAAACCAGAATATCGTCAATGAATATGATTACGAACAGATCAAGAAATGGCTTAAACACTCTGTTCATCAAATCCATAAATACCGCTGGAGCATTGGTCAACCCAAAGGAAATCACTCTAAACTCGTAATATCCGTATCGGGTTCTGAATGCAGTCTTTGGAATGTCTGCCTCCTTTACCCACACCTGGTGATAACCTGACCGCAAGTCTATCTTCGAGAAACACTTAGCACCTTGCAACTGGTCAAATAAATCATCGATCCTGGGGAGGGGATACCTATTCTTTATTGTTACTTTATTCAGCTGCCTATAATCAATACACATCCGCAGCGACCCATCCTTCATCCTTACAAATAATACCGGTGCTCCCCAAGGTGATGTACTAGGCCTTATAAAGCCCTTTTCTAATAAATCTTTCAGTTGCTCCTTCAGTTCTGCAGGTGCCATTCTATAAGGAGGAATAGATATGGCTGGGTATCTGGTAATACGTCTATAGAGAACTCTATCTCACGCTCAGGAGGAAGGCCTGGGAGTTCATCTTGGAATACATCGGGAAACTCGCTAACTACCGGCACTGACTGAAAAGTCGGCGCCTCTGCCTTCAGGTCGTGTACCCGTACTAGATGATAAATATAACCCTTTCGTTCCATGCTTGTACTCAATTAATTACGTCTATCTTGGATGCTTCCTTTAGAATTCCCTTATCATTTCTCCCGTTTATGTCTATCTTTTATTCCGTACACGAGGAATCTTATGCCACCTCTGTACCCCTCGGAACACATTACTTCCGCATAACCTTTTTCTCATTTCAGAGTGTATTTTGTTCCTCCACATCTATTCTTATCATATCAGTCATTTTCTAGCACTCATTCTACCCCGTTACTCCTCTTTCTATCACTTGGCCTTTCACAGTTCCGTTACTTATAATACTCGTGTTCTCGGCTGTACATGTCATAACCTATTGCTACGCTGTCATCTCGCTTTCTTCTTATTTCCTCCCTTTCAATTACTCTTTCTTTTCTCGTACTCGCTATCATTTCCGTTATCGTGTACCTTTTATTTTAAACTTTCCCTACAGAACTTGATAAGTCTTTCTTATTTGTACTATAGCTCGCTTTTCCGTTTTACACTTACCTTTATATTCTAGTCACACGGATCACGTCATGTCTTTGGCCACTTATTCACTAGGCTTTACTTATTTTCATAACAATCCTCCTTATTATATCCTGTTCATATTCGATCCCCTAGCGCAACACTTTTTAATCTTATTCACAATTTTTATTATGGTTTAATTACACTCTGTGGAGTAGGCGTACTTAACCCTTTTTACCCTTTCTGATTAATCTTTTATTCCAAATTGTCTTCACATTTCCTCTTTTTTTTTTTTTTACCATATTGATCTTGACCTCATAATTACTATTACCATCTATTCAGCAGTTAACGTATTTCTCGAGGTCAGCCGTACTCGCAACTTAGTCAAATCCTGTCATTACTATTGACAAGACCTTTCAGGAAAAGACCTACATCTCATTCTCTTTTTATTTCTAGGAAAATTTTGGCAGAGTTTCCTCTGTATTTCTTATTATCTCAAAACCTGCACGCAGGAAATACCAACAATGCCTCACAGGGCCAACATATATACACATATATCCCCCTAACTACTATCATGTTCCAACATCAACACACATCATTTCATGTATACAACTTATATTTACTCATCTACATCACCCTTAATACAAGCAAAAGAAGTTAGATCTTACCTTGACAACTTGACTTCTCTACTTGGCTAGAGTTTGTGATTTGAGATGAAAATGGTTCTTGTTGCTCCCAATACTATCTTCACGTTCTAGGGACCTTCTAAAGGGTTGAAACACCTTGGAAAATAATTTATGGATCAAGATTCAAAGGGCTCAAAAATCAGTCCCTTGGCCAAGACTTTCTCTCTCTAGAATTAGGTTTTTCTATCTTTGTGTTGTGTAGTAGAAATGAATTGTGATGGATGATCTCTTGGTCATTATTTGGTTCAAATCTGATGCTTACAAGTTGGTCCCATGCTCCACTTATGGCATGAGTCATTCCATTAACTTTACACTTAAATTGTTTTCTAATTCTTTCCCTTCACTTTCGGCTAGCCTACTTCCCTTGTCTCTCCTTTCTTCATTCTTTTCAATTGTTTACAAGACAATTGTAAGTGTGGTGAATGATTAATACATCACCCTTTGTCTATTGTAATCATGCCAAGATGGATGAGCAATATTTAATGTAAAGTGATCCCTCCACCATGTGATGTCTTCCTAAAATAATGTATACTTTCATAAAGTAGTAGATGCTCAAATATTCAATGGTATGCTCCAACTTTTCTCCTCCAAATTTCAGTTTTATGGCCGAATATAACTTGTATTTTCCTTCCAATTTAATTTTCACGACCCAACCCCGTGGGCCGCGACTGGTATCCTAACTGGATACCCAAACGTACCTACCTGACAGAAACGGCATACCAGACAGATAATCCACACTAGCTGTATACAGACTTAAGCCAATACAAATGCAGCGCGCGCTACAACATACACATACCCGAACATGCTGAAATTTCATATAGGCCGATGAGGCTAACATAACGGACAGAGTCACAAAATCGTACGTACCTACCCGAATCGTAGCAACCCGTAACCCACATACATATCTACAGGCCTTTAACAGACATACAGAATCATATGACGGGACAGGGCCCCGCCGTACCCAAAACTACCATACATACAGAATATACAGATGTCAGAAGATATATACCAAAAGTACACGCTCCGGATCAAAGGGAGCTCTCCAAAATGGTAGAATCAGTGCCCTAGACTGGCGGCGTATCTCCGGGTGCGTCTGTACCTGCAGACATGTAACGCAGCCCCCGAAGAACCGGGGGTCAGTACGAAAACTGTACCGAGTATGTAAAGCGAAAATATAACAAACATAATCATAGTCTTAACCAGAAACACAAAAATATAGCGGACAGAATCATAATCCAAACGGACGGACAGAAATGTATCGGGCAGAATCATAATCCAAACGGACGGACAGAAATGTACCGGACAGAATCATAATCCTGCCGGACAGACAGAGTCATAATCCAGACGGACGGAATCATAATTCAGACGGACGGAATCATAATCCAGATGGACAGATAGAATCATAATCCAGACGGATAGGCAGAATCAAAATCCAGACGGATAGACAGAAGTATGATCCAAGCGGACGGACGGAATCATGCATGCAGAGTCACACAGATTCATACAGAGTCATACAGAGTCATGTGCTTATATAAATGCTGATAGCACATACATACATACATACAGATCCCGGCCCTCTCATGAGGGGCGCGGTAACAGAACCCGACCCTCTTAGTACGGGACGCGGTGGACAGACAGAATCAGATCATATGCCATCTTGGCCGCCATCCCCATACACAAATCATAATATCATACAGATATAAACAGATCCCGACCCGCACACCGAGGGACGCGGTGAACAATGCAGAGGAATATGCACGATAACAGAACCTGGCCCGGGCGCAGTGAAGGAAGCATTGAGACATGCACAAACAGATTAATGAGAAACCACATACATACAGATCATTATACAGACTCAATCAAACTGAAGTATGCCAAACGGCGAGTCAAATCAGAGTATTCAGATAGTGTTCATAATACGCGCCTATATCCTACTTGGGAAGGCACGACAGATTATTACCGGAATCAGATTTCCAGATGTCAAAACCATTTTGTAAGATTTATATAAAAAGCAGTCATATCATGATTAGAATAATAGTCCAGATGTTGTCTGTGAGAAGCGGACAGATAGGGCAATTTAGGTTATGCAAAAAGTGTCGGGGCCTTGTGGGCCCACCTCGGACCAACTTGAGGCGACATACGTAAATTACTGATAATAGACCTTATGAGGTCATCCATAGTCATTTGGAAGCATTCCGACTCCGTTTGGGACAATTGCATACAAAAGTTCACTTTAGAGACAAGTTATAAGAAAAGTGATTCAATCTTACTGAAGGAATTGGAGCGGATTTCCACCTCGAATTCCGAGGAACGGAGTCGTATTTAAGGCTCGCGGCCGAGCCTATTATGTTCAGAACATGCCTAAGAACGAAGGGGTAGGCTTTACATACCTCAATTGCACCTTATGCTCGCTTAGCTTCACTTCCAATTTCGTCCAGAATCTACACATGGTCATGTTTACCAATTGTCAAATTCAAGCCTTTAAGAATCCAAATTTTATTACATACTTGCCTACCGAAATTTCGGCAGCATTTCCCCTATATATATAACATCCCCGAGACTTAGCTCGGCTTAATATATCAACACAGCACCCAACAACAACATCAATAACAACAACAAGTATTATAAAATACACAATATGGCATAACTAGCCATCTTTCCGGCATAACATAACATCTTTCATTCCGGCCTTACACTTCCAAACCAATCTTACCATTTTCATATTCATCACTTATCAAGATCACTACAACATAATTCGGAGGCATATCATATCGTTTTCACCAAATATAAATAAGGTATACACAATATACAAGTTTCCTACCAAAGGCATAATTCACCCACAACTTCCAATCTTTTAGCAAACATGTTCATGACTTATTTCTATCTTCCAACCTCATCAATGACAATCATAATTTACCTCTTACTACTTTCTTTTCCGTATTTACATAGGTTACAATAACTTGCATGTTTTCCTACAACAACTTAACAACCATCCTTGCATAACAACAAGAACCATTATTCTTCCGTTCATTTCACAATAACACAATTAACATACTAATAGAATTTAATTCACATTCCATCATTAACATGAAACCACACGGCCACACACTATAATTTCCAACTTCCATGAATTTCATAACTTTCACTTCCAATACAATTTCTACCATAACCACAACTAGATCATAACATAAATTCAAGTCATCATAAACATGAAATATATACATACACACGGCCTCCTTCTTATAACACACCCACTTTGCAATCTTCCATATTTTCATGAGTTCTTCTCATTTCTACACACTACATCATAAACCAAACTTCATAACATAAGAAAATGAATTAATTCTTACCTTTCCTCTTCAACTTCCACTTGCCACTAAAGTTGTCCTTTTGCCAAAATAATTGTATCACTTTGTAGAGAATCTTGCACTTATTGATAATCCCACAAGAAATGGATTTTTGAACCAAAGGATTTGGCTCCAAGATTTTTTTTTTTCTCTCTTCTAGCCGTGACCTCTTCTTGCTCTCTACTCTTTCTTTTTCTTGAAGCTTCTACATGATAAGGATGGTTATATAATATGATCCATATCATATTTATCACATTGTAGAATAATTTTTCTCCATGGATTTGGGCCATTATTTGGCCGGTTGGGCCTCCCCCCTTTGGGCCTCATTCTCTAATTTCTTTTTGAGCCCAATTGGCCACAAATTGTTTTGTAATTTCTGAAACCAATTTCAAAAATTCCAATTTTGCCCCTTGGCCTCCCTTCGTATTTCACACCAATAATTTCATAGCCAACACATTTATACTAAGCAAAGTCCAAATTTGGCCTCATTCATTACGAATCAAAATTATTTCGCATTTTCCGAATATGCAAAAATGCCGGATGTAACATTAATTGTCCTCAATATATTGAAAATGTAGTGGATGAATCAACAATTAATGACACATTTGTATGTCTTCCATTAGCCTTATTTTAGATGACTTTGAGTCATCCTTTTTACCTTGGACGTTTGATACTCTTGTTGGCTCATTATTGTCACAAATTTTTACTTAACACCACAATTAAGTAGTTCCTAATCTCCAATAACATTTTTACACTAAGTAAAATTTATAACCGATTAGGTCTAGTTTAGAAATTAAAAATCCGAGGTTTCTACCTCACATCGATTCCTTCGCGAATAACTCGATGTATAAAATACGGGGTCTAACAATCAGCATGACACGTACTTCACCATATTAATGGAGTATCGGAGATGTCCCATGAAGTTTTAGAAGGTACAAGCCATGGGAAGTTCGTAACAATGAGGTAAAGGATGAAATACGATCTCATAAGTCGTAACCAGGAAGGACAACCTTGAAACGAAAGGAAATGATCATTATTAAGTATGATTAATGATAAATATCATGTATGGAGAGTTTCAGAAGATTCCAGGACCGAGCAAATCAAAGAAAATAAGTTTGTTGAAAGTTTGGATAAAAGTTGGCAGAATTTTGGACAGAATTTTGGGTCAACTTTTGAGGGATATATCTCAAGGTATATTAAGAGTTTTGAGGTGTTTCAAAAGCCTATAATGAAGTTCGTCGAGTCTAGTTTCCAATTCAATAAACGGCGGATCAAAACGACATCGGAGTAGGGAGTTATGGCCATTTTAAGATAAATACTCCAAGCTGCCAAATGGCTTCCGCGGGTCCCACTTGAGAAGGTCAGTGGAACCGACTTATGAGGGGTATAAATACCCCATTAACTCCATTGTTTCAGCATATTACATTCTCAATAGTCCTAGAAACTTTCCAACACATCCCCCAAACATTTATAGCCCATTAAATCAAGAATTTAACAAGATTACACCAAACTAGTCCATGAAAGGTGATTGTTCTTGCTTCTACTTGATGTTGTGGTAAGTTTGGTCTTGAAGAAAGTTGGTGTGGCTGAATTTCTTCAATCATAAGGTATGTTTTTCATGCTATCTCTTATGTTGAGTAGATTGGAAGGTTTAGCAAGTCTTAAAAGCGAAAATAGTTATGGAGGAAAGGTCATAAAGTGTTGTGTTGTAGTTTTTGTATTTATGGATTGTTTTGAGCATGTTGTGGCCGTGTGGCTGGGCTGATTTACATGTATAGAGATGGTATCTAATGTTGTTGGTGTGTTGACGAGATTATGCTCCTTGATTGGGAAGAAAGGAAGTGTATATTGTTGTTGTATGTTGAAAAACATCGTGTGGGATGTTTTATGGAATATTTTGATATTGATGATAATGTGGTTGATATTAGTATTACTATTGTTATTTGTTTGTTGGTATTGTGATTTCGGGTTAGGTATATAAACAGGGGAAATGCTGTCCGAATTTCAGCAGATTTTAAAAGGAATTAATTTGAGGGCGTAAGACAAGCATATGGCGATAAGCCTAACGATAATATGAATTCTCTTGCATGTAGATTCATGAGCTTGGGAGGATAAGCGTTAAGTAGTTAAAGTTAAGACGACCGAAAAGGTATGTTAAGGCTAGCCCCTTTCTTCAAAAGGCATGATTCCTATGCTATAAAAATAAAAACAAAGAAGCTAACTACTCCTATGCTATCCTAAAAAGACGACAAAACAAAAGCAAGAAAATCTTGTTTTAGGACTTAGGTTGTGGTGCATTATCAAATTTCCTTGCAAACTTTCAAAGTTTTGGTTAAAATTCATGCCATAGGGTTCGTATGATTGTTCAGTGTTACGTGGCTACTCAAAACATTACAATTCACACAAAACTTGGTTCAAGCATTTTATCGAACACCATATGGGCGTAGAACATTCCCTTTAGTTTTGATAACAATGGGGGTTGTAAAACCCTCCCTTTTTCAGTGGGTAATCCTTATTCTATCCCAAGCACAAAATTCAAGCACAACAATACCAATCCCCACCCAAAATTGCCCGCGATAACCTATTCTTCCAATATCCAACCCAAGAACAAAGGGGAAAAAGGGGGGAAATTCCATGGATTGAGGGTGATAATTACTTACCTTACAATTTTAATGGAAAAGGAATGGGAATTCTTATTCCTTGATTTCATTTGAAAAGGGATGGGGAAGGGGTTTTTTCGAGTGTGAGAGTGTTTGAAATTGTTTGAGGGAAAAGAGAAGGGTTTCCGTGTTTTAAACTAAAAGAAAATATTCAAACTCGGTCGACCCTTTCGATGGCTGCGCGTCGAGCAAGCATCGTGAGTCAGATCTCTTCTCCGAATCTCAGACATCGCGTATGATACATGAGTGTCGTGCATGCATCACTCGTAAACACTCCGTCTGAACTTTTTTCTCCTTGCGCACTGCTTGTGCGATGCACAGGTACTGCTTAATCTCAGACTTGGGGGCTTCTTGTTGTTTTGCATTTTCGCTCCTTTCCTAGTCCTGCAATATGAACAAACGTGAAAATAAGTATGAAAAATTGGATTTCCTCCAAGAATCTCTTGATTTAACATCGCGGCACAACACAGTCTCTCTAAAGACTTCTCAAGATCAATTGGGGTCCTTCTCTAAAGACTCCTCAAAATCAATTGAGGTCCTTTCGCAATCAATGACCTCTCCAAGATAGTTCTTCACTCGCTGCCCGTTCACTAAGAAGATCTCGTTAGAGTTTAGCAGTAATTTAACCGCCCCATGTGCTGTCACATGAACTATCTCAAACAGTCCAGACCACTTGATCTTCAGTTTGCCACCGAACAAATTTAGCCTTGAATTGTATTGTAATGATAATTGCCTGAGCTCAAACTCACGGCATTGAATGTGTTTGTCGTGTATTATTTTAGTCCTTTCCTTGTACAGTTTTGCATTCTTATATGCATTAAAATGAAACTCATCAAGCTTATGTAGCTGTAACAACTGCTTCTCACCAGCTACCTCTATATCCAGATTTAGCTTCTTGATTGGCCAATATGCTCTATGTTCAAGCTCAAAAGGCAGGTGACATGCCTTACTGAATACTGACCTATATGGAGAGGTTCCGATAGGAGTTTTTTAAGCAGTTCTATAGGCCCACAGAGCGTTATCCAGCTTCTGCAACCAATCTTTCCTAATAATGCTTACTGTCTTCTCTAGAATTCTCTTGATCTCACGATTTGACACCTCCATTTGACTACTGGTCTGAGGGTGATATGCAGTTTCCACCTTGTACTTCACCCAATACTTGGCCATCAATTGATTGAAAAGCCTATTGCAAACGTGCGTACCTTAATCACTGATAATGCCCCTCGGGTCCTAAACCGTGTAAAGATGTTCTTTTTCAAGAATCTTGTCACCACATTAGCATCATTGGTTAGGAGCAGAATTGCTTCAACCCACTTTGACATATAATCGACTACGACAAGATTGTATTTATTCCCCTTTGATGGAATGAAGGGCCCCATGAAGTCTATTCCCTAGCAATAAAATACCTCAATCTCAAAGACATTGTTCAACAACACTTGATGACTCTACGAGATGTCCCTAATTCTCTCACAATTATCGCACGTCCTCACGAAAGCATAAGCATCGTTAAACAGCGTCGGCCAACATAAACCCGACCAATGTACCTTAACTACTGTTCTGTCACCACTGTGATGCTGACGATAAGGGGATGAAGTGACAGCTCTCAAGAATTGCATTCACATTCTCAACTGGAACACATCTTCTTACCAATTAATCTAGGCCGATTTTGTAATGATGCAACTCACCCCAAATATAAAGTCTACTATCATGAAAGAGCTGCTTATTTCTCTCGTGGTTAGCATCGGGAGGGAACACTACGCTTACCCGGAAATTCACCATGTCAGCATACCATGGTAGTTCGGCTGACTGAAGAGCAAAAAGTTACTCATCTTGAAAGGTCTCTTTGATCACCATGTCATCATCAACATGCTCTCGATCCTCAAGTCTGGACAAATGGTCTGCTACTTAGTTCTCTGTGCCCTTTCGATCTAGAATCTCAATATCATACTCTTGCAGCAGCAAAAACCAAAGAATGAGCCTAGGTTTTGCATCCTTCTTCATGAACAAGTAGCGAACATCAGCGTGATCAGTGTACACTATCACTTTTTTTCCTACCAAGTAAGATCTGAATTTGTCAAAGGTATAAACCACTGCCAATAACTCTTTCTATATAACGGTGTAGTTCATCTAAGTTGCATCAAGTGTTTTGTTGGCATAACAAATAGGATGAAAGACCTTGTCCCTCTTCTACCCAAGAATAGCTCCCACCCCAAAATCACTTGCATCACATATCAACACAAACGGCAGAGTCCAGTCAGGTGCTATGATGATAGGTGTAGTCACCAACTTCTTTTTCAGCTCTTCAAAAGGCCCCAGATAGGCTTCGTTAAATACAAACTTCACCTCTTTTTCAAGAAACTTGTACATCGGATTTGAAATCTTCAAAAAGTCCTTGATGAACCACCGATAGAAACCTACATGTCCCAAGAAACTATGCACCCCTTTAACAGATGATGGGGGTGGTAGCATCTCAATTGTCTCCACCTTTGCCTTTATCGAATTCAATGCCCCGTCTTGAGATTTTGTGGCCAAGAAAAATACCTTCGCGAACCATGAACTGACACTTCACCCAATTCAATACCAAATTTGTTTCCTTACAACTAGCTAGGACTGCATCTAGATGTTGCAAATAGTCATCAAATGATTCTCTAAATACAGAAAAGTCATCCATAAACACCTCCACATATTTTTCCACCATATTAGTGAAAATAGCCATCATACACCTTTAGAAGGTATCGGGGCATTACATAACCTGAACGGCATCATCCGGAATGCAAAATTGCCATAGTGACATATGAAAGCGGTCTTCTCCGGATCTTCCACCGCTATTATGATCTAGTTGTAATCCAAATAACCATCTAAGAACCAATAGTATTCATGCCCTAACAGTCGATCTATCATCTGGTCCATGAATGGCAAAGGAAAGTGATCCTTTCTGGGTGTAGTGTTCAGCTTACGGTAACCAATGCAAATTCACCGACCAGTTACAGTTCTCTGTGACACCAGCTCATCTTTGTCATTCTTCATAACAGTCATGCCCCCTTCTTTTGGAACACATTGAACGGGGCTCACCTATTTATTGTCGGAGATGGATTAAATAATGCTTGCATCAAGCCACTTGATTACCTCTTTCTTCACTACTTCTTTCATAATTGGGTTCAGCCTTCTCTGATACTTGACACTCGGCCTGCTATCCTTCTTCATCAATATTTTAAGCATGGAAAACAAGATACTAATTTGCCGAATGTCAGCTATGGTCCAACCAAGAGCGCTTATTCTATACCTGAGCATTCGCATCACACGTTCAACCTGCACATCAGACAAAAAGACTGAGAGAGTCACGGGCAGTGTGTTATCATTTCCCAAATATGCATAACGAAGATTATAATGTAAGGCTTTATGTTCAAGAACTAGATCCCCTTAATGGAGGGTTTTTTCTTCTTTCACGTGCCAGGCCTCTCGAGCTCTTCGAATGGTTTATATCCTTGCACATTTGTGCAAGTAGTTTCAAGGATTAAAAGACACTCCTTAACTTCTTCATCGCCCAGTAGCTCCTCATTGTAATCCAGTGTCCTCTCCAAGGTATCTTTGGAGGACAAGAAATAATCAAGTTCTGCATATGTCAACTCAGGCTCCACAATTGTTATTATTTTCAACTTATGATAATGGCAGGTAATTTAGTAGCGTTGAACACGTCGAAAGTGGCCTCTTGCCCATCAACCGTCATGGATATCTTACCTTCTCTGACATGGATAATAGCATCAGCAGTGGCTAAAAATCCCCTCCTTTGCTTGTCAGCTTCGTAATCAATAATGATAAAGTCAATTGGAGGAATGAAGGGCCCCACTTTCACAAGAATATCTTCAATTATACCATCTGGATATGTCAAAGATTCATCTGCAAGCTGCAATGTCATTGTGGTTGGTATTGGCTCACCCAAGCCCAATATTTTAAACACAGAATTCGGCATCAAATTGATACTAGCACTTAAATCACATAATGCTCGCCCAACCTCAACATGTCCAATAATGATGAAAATAGTGAAACGGCGCAGGTCTTTCACCTCTGGAGGGATTTTACTCCTCACAGTGGAACTGCACTCTTCAGTAAGTGTTGCCATCTCGAACTCTGTCAGACGTCTTTTGTTTGCAACAATGTCTTGGGTGTGCTTAGTATATTTTGGTCCTACAAGAGCTCCACCAAAGGGATGTTGATATGTACCTCTTTCAAGATCTCAAGAAATTTCTTACAAGCTGAGTCAGCTTTCTGCTTCTAGAGCCTTTGTGGGACGGGTGGTTGCCTACACACCACCATCTCTGGCTATTCTGCAGCATTCTCAGCACTAGGTTGCTCGGTCTCTATCCTCTTAGAAGGGATTAGCTCATCTTTTACCTTCTTATTCTCTGGTGGAACTTCCTCTAGCTGTCTACCATTTATTAAAGAGACAGCGTGAAGTTGTTCTTTCAGATTCTTTTAAGTATTTCTTAGAAAAGCACCCTGTGGTCTGACAGTTTGAGGAACCTCCATCTGGCCCATCTGCCGTTCTAGTGTATGGATGGATTTCTGCATGGCATTCATCATCTACTGTTGCTGAGCCATCCATTGCTTGATCGTATCATCCATTGAATCATCTGTCTGTGAACCATGAGGCTTCTGATAGTTATTCTTCTTGCCCTCCCAGAAGAGATTTGGGTGATTTCTGAAATTCGAATTATAGTTGTTTCTGAAGTGATTTCCACCACCATGAATGTGTTGTCCCACATAATAGATAGATTCTAGATTTGATGGATAATTCATATATGCATGATTATCTCCACAACACTCATAAGTTGCTCATACCTGTTGCACTTGCTGCACCGGATTAGCATTTGGAGCATTGACCAACTTGTTAATAATATGAAAAAGTTTACTAATGTTTGCTCGAATAGCTATGACATCATCTACTTGAAGTACCCCCCTAGTTTTCTCTATGGGTCCTAATTGGACTGGTTTTGAGTAATCCTGACTACCTTCAAACATGAGATCTAGAAGAGCTTCCATCTCATCATACATTTTATTCAAAATCTGGCCATGAGCAGAAGCATTCAACAATGCCCTTGAATCATGCCTTAGACCTTCCACAGAATAATGTGGGATGATCTCCTTCGGCTACATATGGTGTGGAATGTCTCACAGAATCATGCATCTTTCCCAAGCTTGTGGCAAAGATTCAGAGTCTTTCGGAGTAAAGTTAGCAATTTTCCCTCTCAACTCCTTTGTTTTTATGGAGGAAAAGAATTTGTCGATGAACCTGCTTGATAATATCTACCAAGAAGTAATAGATCTGGCAGGTTCATTCTCCAACCATTCGCTTGCTTCACCAATCAATGAGAATGGAAGAAAGACCAACTTCACATACTCATCGGAGACATCCTTATTGTAAATTTTTTTACTCAGCTCCATGAATGTCATCAAGTGCTTATGTGGGTCTTCATGAGGCTTACCCATATATTGGCACGTGTTCTGAAACAATTGTATTGTTCCTTCATTCAACTCAAAATTTCCTGTGATTTTAGGCTTGACAATAGCCTTTGCAGCATTCAACAGACTGCGCCTAGCAAAATTCAACACAGGAACACGGTCTTGTTGTGCCATCACAACAACTCTTTCGACTTCCATGTCCTTGACTTCGTTGTTATCAATTAAATCAAGGTCATGCTTGTAGTTCGCCAGATTTCTCTTCTTGTGTAAAGTTCTTTTAATTTTCAGGCTCAAAGATAGCCAATGCTTTACCTTGACTTCGAATGTTTGACATAAGCGAGAGAAATCACCTGAGAAGCACAAGTAGACCAAAGAAACGGAGTAAGAACTTGAATAAAGGAATAAAACTCAAACTAGAAAACAAAAAAAAATTCAAAGTCCCTGTCAACGGCGCAAAAAAACTTGTTGCTTCCAAGCGCACACGCAAGTATATGCGGTCGTACAAGTAGTATATGATTAAAGTCCAGATATCGTACCTACAGGGACTTATACTTGCTACTATTTCACTAACTTAAATTTCATTGTAACTATTCAACAAAGTAATGATTGATAATTTTGTTGTAACATCAAGTAAAAGAAATTAATGAAACGAACAACATATCAATAAAAAGACTAGGATGAGAAAGAGTTTTAGGGTCATGTCTTCCAACAATCCAGTTGAGTCTTTTGACCGTTCTACCTATTTTATTTTGTGGGTTACTAGTTGACGGGTTAATAATTACTTTATGAGTATCTCTCGAATTGCTCACAAGTCTATTCAAGTTACTCTAACGTCTATATCTCTATGATAACAATAACACATTCAAATTTGTGTAACCAACTAAGTGAGGCTAAGGGGTATATCTCTATCCTCAATAGCGAAACAATTATCCTAAGTGATTTCGAACAAGCTCTATTTATTCTTATTACGCATGCAAATTCCCTTTCTCAAGTTCAATTCACTAGCCACATATAGTGTTAAACTATTGGCTAGATAATCAAACAATTAATTACAAGAATAAATAAATAACCCAAAAATGGTAATTCAATAGATAAAAATTTTCGCCAACCAACTATCATGTCTTTGCCACAACCGTAGTATTAGAACATTTAGCTACTCAAGATTTGAGAAGCGATGCAAGAATTCATGAATAGCATAGGGTTTTGTGATAAAAAATAAGATGAAAAGAAAATTAACCTAAGAATGATAGCTTACTGTTATAACCCATATTTCCATACATTGGGGCGTTTTAAAATAAACGCGACAAGTTAAAGACAAGATTATCTCAAGATACGAAGTAGAGACTTTAACTTCCGGCTGCGTTTCAAGTCACAATTTAACTACAAATTTCATTTGGCATTGAAATATTAATGGAAAATTGGGATTAAACTAACCATAATTGGATTATTAGTGGGATTGGGAAAAACAAAAATCAGTCCATTTAAAATGGACATTGTTGGCCGTGTAGTTTAAGTGGGATGGTCAATGGTTATTGACCCAAAATAGTGTGGGACACATGTCCAAATCATGGAGTAAATACATATAGTAAAACAAAAAATCTGATTCATACCTCATTACACAACTCATTTCAACATTTCAAAGTCAAGAAACTATAGAGCTAGAGAGAGAAGCTCTCGGCCTAGAGCTAGCCGAGAGTGAGGGGTCAAAAATTGCTCCAAAAAAATCAGTTTCTCCATCAAATCAACTCCTCATCAAGTGCATAAGAACGTGTTGTAGTTGTTGGAAGGAAACAAGGAGGTGTAGCATTTCAATAGGGTTGAAGATTCAGCCAAGGTTGAAGAACAAGTTGTAAGGTAAGAATGATCATTGTTCTTGTGTTGCATGATGATTTGAATGTAAAATTCATGCATGTTGTTGTTGGATTGTTGTTGTGGTTGAACTTGAGGGTGAGCCGTGAGCTTGGTGAAGCCATGGTTGGTCTTGTTTTTCATGTATTGTTGATGGATTGAATGTGTGTCAACATATGTAAATGAACAAAGATTGTAAGAAGTTTGTTTATGATGTTGCATGTTGGTATTGGACTGTTTTTCTTAAAAATTGAAATGAGTCGTGTGTTGTAGACTTAATGGAATCATGTTTAATCTTCTTGTATATATATTGGAAATGGATTGAATGTGTTGTAGTATGGATAAATGGATGAAAAATCATGAAGTTGTTGGAATGGTGTTGAAGCCTTGTAAGGGGACTGTTTTAGGGGGATTGTGGACTGTTTTGTGCCAAGTTTTGATTGTTGTTGTTATGGACATAGTGGTGTATTGTATGCATGTTAAATATGTGAATTGAGGTGTTAAAGAAACGAATCATGTTGAAGTATACAAGCAGTCCAAAACCGTGGACTGTTTTAAGGTTAGAAGTGAATTAGTGTATGTTGAATGCTGAATGTTGTTATGAACACATAGTGAAAGTGATGTGCAATGATTCAAGTTGAAATTGAAATGATTTGTGGGCTGTTTTAAGAATAAAAATGATGCTAAAACAGTTCCAAGAATCGTGAAGGTAATGTTAGTAAACGTGTTGTTGTCGTTGTAAGTTAAAACTGGAAAATTGCGAAGTGAAAATGGTATTGTGGTATGTGCTGTTTGGCCGTGAGTTTGGGACTGATTTGAATGCTGTGCAAGCTGTCCAAAGTCCCCTAGGTCATGTTAAACAAGTTTGGATTGATATATGAAAGAATGATTAGCAATGTTAGCTTGTAGCACTAGTTGGTTTGAATGCGAACGAAACGTCGTTTAAATGTTAGAAAGGGAATGTGAGCGTCAAAATACGTATTAAATTCCTTTGTAGACTAATTGTAGCTCTTGATATCTTGATATAGGGTAAGTGTTTTTGGGCAGCAAGTACAAGTTATAATACGACTAAACGCTAAAGGTATGTAAAGCCCAATCCTTCTTTCTTTTGGCATGCCTTAGTTTTCGATACGCTAGATTATAAGCCTTGAGGAAAATTCTAAGATTCGAAATCCGAGCATGTTATGATCCTTATATATTCCTTGGCACTCTTATGTATGATTTGATGAAATATGAACCATTATGTATTTGAAATAATCGCTTTCCGAACCTTGCATAGAAAGGTTTCGCTTTAAAGAATTTCGTAATTTTTGAATGCCATATCTTTCGCATAAAGGCTCGGATTGTTCCAATATTTTTATAGAAGTTGGCATGATGTATAATGAGTATGTTTTCCATAGGCGGGCCCGACTCGGGTCAATACCCGTCCACGGGTCCCGCGACTTTCCTTTATGTAATTCGGAGAACTTTTGAAAGAATCTTTTATGACTATTATTTCGATTTTCAAGTATGATCATTTTACTTATGTTGAGTTCATGATAATGATTTTATGCATATGACTACTCACGACTCTACTCGTGCGTTCTGTTATATCTTTCGCCGGTTCTGTCATCGTGCACACTTTGATATACTCCGGAGTTATGCTGTGTTTATGGTTCACCGAGCTACTCGCCAAGAGGGTCGGGTTCCACTTATATTTGGTGTTATGCTGTGTATGGTGGTATGCTGTGTATGGCGTTACGCTGCGTTATGATATATGACGGAGGTACGGAGATTTGAAACTTTCTGGTGTTATGCTGTGTTATAGCGCCATCGACGAGCGGGCGACCATATTCTTCTGTACCCTACGCATGACTTATGTTTTAAAGTAAACATTTTGATATGTTGAATTTGTACTTATGTTCTGTACTACTATTTCGTTTATGCCTCAGATTTGTTTCTATATTTTCTGCTTTGTATACTCAGTACATATTTCGTACTGACCCCCTTTCTTCGGGGGGCTGCGTTTCATGCCCGCAGGAACAGACGCACAGTTTGGTGATCCACCAGTTTAGGACACTCTTCTGCTGTTTGGAGTGCTCTTCTCATTTCAGAGCATATATTTTGGTATACATATTTGTTTGCTGCGTATGTATACATTTGTTCAGGGGTACGGCGGGTCCCTGTCCCGCCATACTTTTCGGTTGGTCTGTTTAGAAGTCTGTAGACGTATTTGTGGGTGTGTGTGCCTACTTCTGTTCAGATGTGTTTGTATGATCCTACTCGTTATGGCAGCCTTGTCGGCGTGCATTTTGTATATGTTTCGGGACCGTTGTGCCATTTGATAGCCTTGTCGGCTTTTGATATATGTATATGCATCTGGTTGTGCTGAAATGTGTCTGAGATAGTTTGATATAATTTAAGGCAGCGTGTGACAATTGTGCCAGTATATGCTATCTGTATGTGATTCGAATTGGATAAGTTCGTTAGGGTGCCCAACTCGGGCACTAGTCACGGCCTACGGGGTTGGGTCGTGACACTTACAATGCTCGAAATATGTATCCCCCGCCGTCGTTCTGAATATTGAAATGCCTCTTAATAGTTTAGGGTTAATTCTAGAAACATTAACCCAAATCCCGAACAAATTAGGAAAATCTTTTGGCATCGTGCGCTGCATACGCGACGCACGCACATTACTTAACCCTTTTGGTTTCTATGTTTGCTCTCCTTACGCGTCGCTTGGCCATCCCTTATGCACGAACTTGTTCAGAGAGGTGATGTTTTCGTGCCACTTACGCGATGTGTGCCCAGCACACGTGTCCTTTCAAGGATCAATTTATTTTCTTAGTGTTGTGCGATCCTCTCGTCATCTCGTTCTCGTGTAATATGCTTCCAACTTCACCTAGAGTTTCTCCGAATTCATTCATTCTTGCTCGTTGTACCTACACATCAAAAACATAACAACATAAACTTGAATGCAACGATTTCAACTCAAAGGTGCAATTAAAGTGCTAAGACATAGAAAGAATGTGCCAAATTTCAGTTTGCGATGTGGAAAGGTGTTGGAAGAGGCTACTAAAAATCCAAAAAACTCAGTTGTCTAAGATCAATAGGCTACGTGAGAGGAGCAGAAAGCATCAAGCGTACCAATTGGAGATGGGGAAGACAAAAGTTAGCAAAGATAACGAAAGGGCCGAGATTGAAGAGATCAAGCATATATCGGGATTACCATTTCCTCAGAAGCTAAGGAGGGAAAAATTGATAAATGTTTTGGCGAATTCTTAGATATACTAAAATAATTGAATGTTAACATTCCATTCACAGAGGTGCTAACTCAGATCCTTGCTTATTCTAAATTTTTGAAGGAGATTTTGTCAAGCAAGAGGAATTTAAAAGAAACATCAGTGGTCCAATTGAATGCCCAGTGCAGTGCCATTCTTCAGAATATACTCCCTCAGAAATGTGGAGACTCTGGACGTTTCACTATTCCTTATTTTATAGGAAACACCTAATTTAAAAAATCCTTGTGTGACTCAGGTGCCTCGATGAATCTCATGCCTTTGATTGTTTTTAAAAAGATGGAAGGATAACTCGGACTCTTAAAATCCATTCCAATGTCATTGCAATTGGCAGACCAAAGTATCATTTTCCCAAAAGGTATTATAGAAGATGTTCTAGTTCAGGTAGACAAGTTCTTGTTCCAAGTTGATTTCATTGTGGTCTACATGCAAGAAAACAAGGAGGTCACTCTAATTCGAGGGAGACCATTCTTAGCTACATGCAAAGCCATACTTCATGTGTATGAAACACAACTTATGCCTAGAGTTGGGATGAAAAGGTAGTGTTCAATATGAAGAAGATGATGAAATTACCCAAGGATGATGTGCATGTCACAACCCAACCCCGTAAGCCGTGACTGGTGCCCGACATGGACACCCGTATACATACTCTTTAGCTATATGTTCATTTCACATCAAACTCAATATGGATCTTATAACGACCAAACCATGGTCTCAGAACTGTCACATAAATATTCATATAAATGCAAGCCGACAAGGCTGCCATCATATAATAATATCATATGCAAGCCGACAAGGCTGCCATCATATACGAACATCATACCACAGCACATTATATAGACACAGCTGAACAGAACCCATACACAACCCACACATATGTCCATAGACCTCTAAGAGTATCAACAGTAACATAACATATGACGGGACAGGGCCCCGTCGTACCCTTAAACAACATATGGGCTCCGGAACAACGGAACTCTCCAAGATAGCAGAAGGGGAATCTTAAGCTGTCGGATCACCAAAGCGAGTATCTGCACCTGCGGACATGAAACGCAGCCCCCCGAAGAAAGGGGGTCAGTACGGAATATGTACCGAGCATGTAAATCATGAAATACAGAAAACGGGATCATAATTGAAATAAGAAGTACAGAAAATGAGTACAATAACCAGAATACCAAGTACTTGCTTTCGAAACATAAATCATGCATGTCAATATCATATATCATATCCGGCCCCATTATGGGACTCGGTGAACATGGTCGCCACCCCGTCTCTGGCGCCATAACACAGCATACCTTCAGAATATAATTTATATCTCGGTAACAGAGCATATCTCCGTAACACAGCATAACTCCGTAGCACATCATAACTTCATATCACAGCATAACTTCATAACCCAGCATAACTTCAGAATATACATATATATATATATATTTATTGTACCCGACCCTTTAATGAGGGACTCGGCGAACAATACAGTGAAAGTGTGCATTATAAAACATACCCGGCCTGGGACTCGGTGAAAGATATATTGAGATATGCACGAGCAGAGTAGTGAGAAACTATATGCAATTCAAAACATTTTTAAAGACTCAATAGAATAGTCAACACGAACCATCGTTCGCAATTTCGAAAAATAGTCATCTCGTATACCTTTCGGATGTCCCTGTGGATTATATCAAAATGAATCTTTGAAATCATGTGTACACATTAATATAGATGAATCAAAACATAAGTTATGGGAATCAAAAATCAATAGCCATCCTAGTGGCTCTAGGAATAGGAGTTTCCTTTGGAATCGTATATATATCATATATTCATTTCACAACGATCATGCCAAAAAGAAAGAAGGGTTAGCTTCACATACCTTTAGCGTTTATTCGTCACACAATATGTATACGCTGCCCAATAATACTTCAACCTATATTAAGATGCCAACAACTACGTTTAAGTTACGGGGAGATTCAAAACGTATTCTAACGTTAGTAACTCCTTTCTAGATGTTTAGGCGACGTTTACTCTTGTATCCAAACCAAGTACAAATAACCAGCCCAACATCAATAATTATATGTTCAATATCAATCCGGACAGCCCACACAATATTCCAAACAGCCCTCACTCACAACATGCAATAACGATTCACATACGGCTACTACATTATCAAGTTACTTCTAATAGTTTGTAGCCTTAACGTTTGCATGTAACAACTTATAACAGCCCATCCAACATACAATATGATGTATACTCTTAACTTATAATTAGTCTTTCCAACTTAATGAAAACACAAGTCCAAAACAGTCCCTAACCAACAACACATCCAAAACAGTCCCTAACCGACAACATAACAATGTTCGGAATTCTTGCAAACGTTTACGAACATACTAAGACATCCACATACGATTTTTACACATCATTTCATGTCTTCTTTTCATATAATTTCAGTAAGTTATGACCAGCTATCAACACGACAAGTACAACATCAATTCATACGCAACTACGCTATATCGTCATTTCTATAATCCTTACAACAATTCTCAAACGACTTTAGTTTCAACTCCAATCATTAAACACCTTCATTTCCATCATAAATTTCATGATAATAACAATCAAAATATCAAGTAAAAAAAGTTCACTAACTACCTCACAAAACAGTCCACACACGGTTTCAACATGCTTCAACATCACTTCACATAAAATCATAGATTCACTTTATTTTCATACTAACACAACTTCACCTTTAACCTTCCAATTCTTTTCATTATTTTTACCATGAGATCTATGATAGTAACATCCATATTTATTAAAGAAAATTAGTTCATTAATTCAACCAAAACAGTCCCCTCGGTCACAACAACATTCCAACACCAACATTCATGATTTTATGCATGCGATTCATGTTCTTCAAGTTACAACCATACTTCAACATCAACACATATAAAATCATGGTTACTATCATGTTCCAACATCATCACACCTTATTTCATACATACAACTTATATCTACTCATCTACATCACCCTTAATGCATGGAAAAGAAAGTTAGATCTTACCTGGACAACTTGACTTCTCTACTTGGCTAGAGTTGGTGACTTGAGATGAAAATGGTTCTTGTTGCTCCAAAGACTATATTCACGTTTTAGGGACCTTATAAAGGGTTGAAACACCTTGGAAAATAATTTTTTGATCAAGACTCAAAGAGCTCAAAAATCAGCCCCTTGGCCGAATGCTCTCTCTCTCTCTAGGCTTAGGTTTTCTTTCTTTGTGTTGTGTAGTTGAAATGAATTGTGATGGCTGATTTCTTGGTCATTATTTGGTTCAACTTTGATGCCTAAAATTTGGTCACATTCTCCACTTATGGCATGATTCATTCCATTAACTTTACACTTAAAATTTTCTAATTTTTCTCTTCAACTTTCGGGTAAGTGTGTTGGCTGATTTTTCATCTTTGTTTCCTTTCGTCTTTCTTTTCAATTGTTTACAAGACAACCTCATGTGTGGTGAATGATTCACACACCACCCTTTGTCCATTGTAATCATTCCAAGAAGAATGATCCATATTTAATGTGAAATGATCCCTCAACCATGTTATGTCTTCCTAAAATAATGTATACTTTAATAAATTAATGCATGCTTCAATATTCAATTGCATGACAAACCTTTTCCTCCTCCAAATTTCAGCTCCTTGGCCGAATATACATGTATATTTCTTCCAATTTAATTGTCCACAATATAATGAAAGTGTAGTGGATGAATCAACGTTAAATGCATATTTGTATGTCTTCCATAATAACCTTATTTTAGATGACTTTGAGTCATCTTTTGGACATGGCATGTTAATGTTCATATTGAATCATTGTTACCACTAATTTATACTTAACACCACAATTAAGTAGTTCCTAATTTCCATCAAGATTCTTATACTAAGTAAAAATTTATAACCGATTAGTGTAGTTTAGAAATTAAAAATCCGAGATTTCTATCTCACGTCAATTCCTTCGCGAATAACTCGACGTATAAAATACGGGTTCTAACATTCTCCCCCCCTTTAGAACATTCGTCCTCGAATGTTGAATTTGGTCCCGTACGGTCCTATAAGAATTTTGGAATGGTTTCCCTTATCATCATAACATATAGTCTTATCGGACAATCAATATAATCAATTGAGGAGTTTAAGTTACCTGTAGGCGTAGAGAACAAGTAAGGATACTTTTCTTTCATCTCCTCCTCGGCTTCCCAAGTCATCTCTTCCCTGTTGTTGTTTCGTCATAAATCACTTTACGGGCCGTATTCTGTTTTACGACCACTGGCTGAATTGAAATTCTACAACTTTCTTATTTCCAAAAAATTCATGAATCGTCATTTCCTACTTAGTAAAACGTCGCACACTCATTCCCTTCGTTGGTCTATCCACTGCACATGTACGGGGACTTTTCCGAGGTGTAACATTCTTCCCCCCTTTTTGGAACATTCGTCCTCGAATGTTAAACACTCGGAATTGTACGAAAATTTTGCCAGAGTTTCCCCTGTAATTTGACACTACCAGCCTGTCATAAAATCCCATAATATCATCGCCTCACAGGGCTACATCACAATATCAACATATCCATCGCCACACACGACCAAAAGCATAAAAATAAAGCGTACATACCTCATATCGTCGGCATTTCGTCTTGGATCTCTCCCGGGGGTTGGAACAAGTGTGGGTACTTGGATTTCATGCTCTCTTCTGTTTCCCAAGAGGGTTGACAGACACTACCTCTTTATTTCGAAGCTTGTGCACTTGTCTATCTAGGATGGCAATGGGTACTTCTTCATAGGTTAGCTTTTCTGTTATTTGCACGTCATCAATAGGAACAATCCTCGTAGGATCTCCAACACATTTACGGAGCATTGAGACATGAAAGACTGGATGAACCGATTCAAGCTCTGAAGGCAAGTCCAATTCATAGGCCATATGACCCACCATGCGGATAATTCTATAGGGTCCAATGTATCGGGGACTCAACTTCCCTTTCTTACCAAATCTCATCACCCCTTTCATGGGAGACACTTTTAAAAATACCCAATCATCAACCTGAAATTCCAAGTTTCGTCGGCGATTGTCCGCATAAGATTTTTGGCGACTTTGGGCTGTCAACAATCGATCTCGGATCACCTTAACTTTCTCTACCGCTTGCTGAATCAATTCAGGGCCTATTAGCTGTGCTTCTCCTATTTCAAACCATCCGATTGGGGACCTGCATTTCCTTCCATATAAGGCTTCATATGGAGCCATTTGAATACTGGAATAGTAGATTATTGTATGCCAACTCAATAAGGGGTAAGTGATCATTCCAACTACCACCGAAATCCAGCACACATGCTCGGAGCATATCTTCTAAGGTTTGAATAGTGCGCTCGGCCTGCCCATCAGTTTGCGGATGGAATGCCGTGCTAAGCTTCACCTGGGTACCTAGACCCTCTTGAAAAGACTTCCAGAACTTAGCTATAAACTGTATTCCTCTATCTGTGATAATAGATAATGGGATTCCATGGAGTCGCAAAATTTCTTTGAGATATATCCTTGCATAGTCTTCTGCTGAGTACGTGGTTTTGGCTGGAAGAAAATGGGCTTCTTTCGTCAGCCTATCCAAGATCACCCATATAGAGTCATACCTGCCACGGGAACGGGGTAATCCCACGACGAAATCCATGTTGATCACTTCCCATTTCCAGGTAGGGATTTCTATTGCCTGTAACAAGCCCCCTGGCTTCTGATGTTCAGCTTTTACCTGTTGGCAATTTGGGCATTGTGCCACAAACTCGGCTATGTGTCTCTTCATGCCATCCCACCAATACATCGTCTTGAGATCACGATACATTTTGGTTGCACCTGGGTGAATAGAATATCGAGAGCAATGTGCCTCTTCTAAAATTCGTCGGCGCAAATCAACTACATTCGGCACACATAACCTACCTCGGTACCTAAGAATTCCATCCATAGAAACTTCAAACAGAAACTTTTCTTTCCCAGAAGATGTGTTTTTATAACTACATATCTGCGGATCTTCGCACTGCCGTTCATTCACCTCCATATCCAAGGACGAAATTGTGGAATCATTTATACTAATCCCGGCATCGCCCGAATCAATTATACGCACTCCCAAATTTGCTAATCGGTGTAATTCTTGAACCATCTTCTTCCTTTCCGGAGGGATTCCACATAAGCTGCCCATTGATCGGAGGCTAAGTGCATCAACTACTACATTTGCTTTACCGGGGTGGTACAAAATATTCACGTCATAATCTTTTAATAATTCTAACCACCGCCTCTGCCGTAAATTCAGCTCCTTCTGTTTAAAAATATATTGGAGGCTCTTGTGATCAGTATAGATGTCCACATGCACACCATATAAGTAATGTCTCCATATCTTCAACGCATAGATGACCGCAGCCAATTCAAAATCATGAGTGGGGTAATTCTTCTCATGTTTCCACAATTGCCTCGAAGCATATGCAATAACTTTCCCGTGCTGCATCAATACGCATCCTAGTCCAACACCGGAAGCATCACAGTATACCACGTAACCATCTGACCCTTCTGGGAGTGTTAAGATCGGAGCTGAGGTCAACCTGTCTTTCAGCTCTTGGAAACTACGCTCGCATGCATCGTTCCATTGAAAGTTAGCGGACTTCTGAGTTAGCTTCGTCAATGGGGCTAAAATAGATGAAAACCCTCTATGAACCTTCTATAATATCCTGCCAAACCCAGGAAACTGCTGTCACGACCCAGCCCCGTGGGCCGCGACTGGCACCCTACCTGGGTACCCAGACCGAATCGCACATTCATTTTCAAATCCAAACTTATTTCATAATTTTTCGAAATCATACCGAACATAATTTATATCAAAATATGTCTTAAACGGTCGTGCCAAATCAAAATATCATATCAAATACAAACGAAGCGGCGGAGTAGACATCGCCGGCCAAAAGTGCAAACATAAGCATAAGGGCCATTTGGGGCCATCATAACGAACAGACCGCTTTAAGACCAAAAAACAAAATCAGACAAACATACATAGGACCCTCGCCCCACATATATGACTACAGGCCTCTACAAACTCAAAACAAAGACATATGGCGAGACAGGGCCCCGCCGTACCCAAATAGTCAAGCATATCGAATATATACAAAGCAAAAAGAGTCTGTACCAAAAGTGGACTCCGGATCAAATAGGAGTACTCCGGAATAGCAAGAAGTGCAGCCTACTGCGGAGGATCACCGATAACTGCACCTGCGGGCATAAAACGCAGCCCCCAAAGAAAGGGGGTCAGTACGAAATATGTACTGAGTATGTAAAGCACGGAGTACAGAAATATGGATCAAAACCGATAGCAAATCAAATGCCAAAGTGGAGTACAAATGGGTAGGTCAAAATCTATATCGAAATCATATACGTATACATAATGCAAATGAAGTCATGCAAACGCTTAGGAACGTGGTCGCCACTCCGACGCTGGCGCCACACACAGCATAACACCAGAAGGTTTCAAATCTCCGTACATCCCCGAACACAAGCATAATCATAGGTGAGCGTATCGCATCACGAGCCATATCACAGCATAACTCCAAACGGAACCCGGCCCTATGGCGAAGCCTCGGGAACCGTAACACAGCATACGGCCGAATTATTATAAGGCGCACGAATCATAACCGGCTCGGGAACCGGTGGACGAAGTCATCATAAGGCACGAGCGGAGTCGTGAGCAAGCAAATGCAATCCATATTTCAAAATAGCCTTTCAAAACTTAGTAGTCTCATAAGTCATTTCATAGTACAAAATAATCGAATACTTTGTCGATACAAAGTTTCATTTCACAAAACATTTCCAAAATATTACGTATGGCTCAAAACGTAACTTAGCATATCATAATATTCAAAACATATCCCATAGCAGAACGTTTCAAAATCAAAGGGTTCATATCAAATCTTATTCCAAAGGAGAGCCTGATAGGACAAATAGGGCGTCTCGGGGTTAGCGGGCCCACCTCGAGTCAAATTGAGGTGGCGAACATAATTCACGAACATTAATAGGCCAAAAGGTCATACATAATCATTACCAGGTGACCCGATCACATTTCGATAGGTTTCGGACGATTGGTGGCATTCTAGCCAAAATAGAGACCTTAGGCTTCAATTGAATTGAATGAATAGTAACTTTTCTGTGAAACGGATTTCGAGGAGCAGAAATGCTCCGGAAGTTCCAATATTCACCTAGCACACTAAGACATGCCAAACGAAGAAGTGGGAAGCTTTACATACCTTACAGACGTCGTATGCTCTCCCAAAAGTCAAGTCCCGTTTCGTCTAAAATCTGCAAATGGTCAAAGTTACCAATTGAGATTCTTAGGCTTAAAAATGCCATTAACTTCATTTTTTGCCTACCGAAATTTTGGCAGCATTTCCCCTATAAATCTAACACCCCCGAGACTTAGCTCGGCTCAAAATACATCAACAACAACAGCCCACACATCAACAACAACACAAATCATAATCAAACCACTCTAGCTTCAAAGTTCTACCTTATTACCTAAGTTGGCAACTTTTCATTCAAACTTCCAAAACTCCAAATCTATATCCATATTATTGTATTCATTCACTCATTCAAGATTATTCAATCACATTCCAAATACATTCCAAGCCATATACGAAATTGCCCAAGATTCATTACTTTCCATAATTCTTTCAAAACATCAAAACTTACAACGAACGTTCTAACTTGCGTCATTTCATTCCGAATTCATTAATATCAACCATAAATCATATTTAAAGTCTTTAGCATCAAAGATATACAATGATATACGCAAATATACCAAAGGTATATACTTTCCGATAACGTTCCGAAATCATTTTCCAACGCCATTTCAATTCATTAATCATTCACTTACGACATAAAGGTCACAACGACGCATTAAACAAACTAAACAAGATCAATTCACATTTATTTCTCCTTCCTAAGGGCACACGGCCACCTTGCAAAATATACACACACCCACGGCTTCATTCACACATCAAAGTTACGGGGTTCTCGTCTATTCTCAATCCTTAACACATTCATATCAATTCTATAACACAAAAGTGTAAGAATTCTCACCTTTTCTTGAAACCCCGACTTGTCGCAAACGTAGTTCTTGTGCCAAACTAATTATACCCCGTTGAAGAGGGTCTTGAGCACTTCACAACTATGTAGAAACTAAGATTTTTGGATCACAACACAAACTAGCACAATTTTTTTCTCTCTCTTTCCTATTCTCGGCCGAGAGCCCTTTTTATGTGGTGTTCTTGGATTTTTCTTTTGTTCTTGATAATTCTAAAGACTAACATGATATATATCCAATTGTAGAGGTCATGTGCTCAACACATGACATTAAAATGGGTTTGGGCCTTGGCCTTTGGCCGGCCACCCCACTACTTTGGGCCTCAATTTCTTGTGTTCTAATTCCTTGGCCCAATTCCTTAAAAGTCCGTTTTGTAATTCCCGAAACTAATTTCCGAAACTCCAAATTTACCCTCGGCCTTTCCCGATGTCTTAACATTAAAGATTCCATAACCAAAATAGTCATATTCACCAAAATCAAAATATTTCCTTATAACACATAAATCGTAATTATTTCTCAATTTCCAATTATACGAAAACACGGGACATAACAACTGCAAACTTCTGTGGGCGTCGTAGGCCTTGGCCAAGTCTTTACAGCTTCAATTTTCTGAGTGTCGACTCGGATGCCATCATTTGAAATAATATGGCCCAAGAATGTTACAGAATTCAACCAGAACTCACACTTTAAAAATTTTGCATACAATTCTTGGGCTCGAAGAATGCCAAGTACAATCCTCAGATGATCTGCATGTTCTGACTCTGTGCGAGAATACACCAGAATATCATCGATAAATACTATCAAAAATAGATCTAAGAGAGGCCTGAATATGTTGTTCATTAAATTCATAAATACAGCCGGAGCATTAGTCAACCCGAATGACATTACTCAGAATTCATAGTCGCCATATCTCGTTCGGAAAGCTGTTTTGGGAATATCTGCTTCTCTAACTCTCACTTGATGATAACTCGACCTCAAATCTATTTTAGAAAACCACTTATCACCTTGCAGCTGATCGAATAAATCATCAATCCTTGGAAGAGGATATTTGTTCTTTATCGTCACTTTGTTCAATTGTCTGTAGTCGATACACATTCGTAAGGATCCGTCCTTCTTTCTCACGAACAAGACTGGTGCTCCCCACGGCGATGAGCTGGGCCTTATAAACCCCTTTTCAAGCAAATCTTTCAACTGTGTTTTTAGCTCTTTCAATTCTGCCGGAGCCATTCGGTACGAAGGAATAGAAATTGGCTCGGTGTCCAGTAATACATCGATAGCGAAATCAATTTCCCTTTCCGGAGGAAGACTTGGAAGTTCATCTGGAAATACGTCTGGGAATTCATTCACCACCAGAACAGATTGAAAAGATGGCGGTTCTGCTTCTGTATCATGAACTCGAACGAAATGATAAATATAGCCCTTGGCTATCATCTTCCTTGCCTTGAGTTAGGAAATAAACCTACCCTTTGGGGATGCGGTATTCCCCTTCCATTCAAGTATGGGCTCTCCCAGAAATTGGAATCGAACCACTTTCGTCCGACAATCAACATTGGCATAGCACGAAGCCAGCCAATCCATGTCCATGATTACATCGAAATCTACCATGTCAAGCTCAATCAAATCGGCTTTGGTCTAGCGATCACATATCACAATGACACAACTCTTATACACTTTCCTCGCTATCCCGGAATCACCAACCGGAGTGAATACCTTGAAAGGTTTAATTGGCTCGGGTTTCACCCCAATACAATCAGCAACATATGGAGTAACATACGAGAAAGTAGAACCTGGATCGATCAAAGCATACACATCAGGGAAAATATAGTCAATATATATGTGACAACGTCCGAGGAGGACTCAAGATCCTATCGCCCAGCTAAAGCATATACGCGGGGCTGAACAACACCTGAAGTAGATGCTCCCCCTCTGCCTCTGCCTCTACCTGCCGACGTCTGAGGAGTCTGTGCTGTAGGGCGTATTGAAGAAGATCCCGCTGCTGAACCTGTGGGCTGAGCCCCAGCCCTATCTCTCACCGACGGGCAATCCCTCATCATGTGCCCAGTCTGACCACAAGCATAGCAAGCATCCCTACCCCGATAATATCGTCTGGAATGTAATCTACCGCACTGGCTGCACCGCGGTACCGGAGGTCTCCTCTGACTAAAATCTCCCCTAAACTGAGAATTCGAGGCCTTCGAACTCTGGCCCTGTCCGGATCGGGAAGAACGATCAAACCCTCTGTCTAAAAATCTGGGAGGCGCACTAGTCACTGACTGTCCCGAGTGCTTAGAATACATCTGTCTCGACCCCCCCCCCCCCCTCCATACTCACTGCTTGCTCCCATAGACCTAGTACTTTTACCTTGCCTTTGGTTAATATCACGATCACTCCTCGGCAGCTGTTGTCGTTCCTCAAGATTCTGAGCATGGGCCTGTATGCAGGAAATCTCCATCCCATCTTGCAATGAAGTTGTTAAACAATCTTTGAACAAGTGCGGCCCCAACCCGCTCACAAACCTATGTACACGATCGCCCATGTCAGCCACCATAGTCGGGGCATACCTGGCCAGAGAATTAAATTGCAGGCTATATTCCCGAGCACTCATGCTTCCTTGCTTTAGACTCAAGAACCTGTCTGCTCTAGCTCGGCGGACCTCGGGTGGCAAATAATGGCGAATGAAAGCGTCAACAAACTTTTGCCAAATGGGAGGGGGTGCATTTTCTGTCCTTAACGCTATCCAATTGTTGTACCATAATACCGCCATATCGCGGTGTCTATAAGAGGCCAACTCCACGGATTCGGTCTCAGAGGCATGGACAATCTTCAATGTCCTTAACATCTCATCTACGAAGCTTTAGGGATCTTCATCCGGCTTTGACCCGAAGAATTCTGGAGGATTTAAACTCATAAAATCACGGGCCTTTGTACTCGCTGCCCGATCGCTTGAACCTACGTTATGCCGTTGTGCCTATGCGGCAACCAATTGTGTCAATAGCTGAATGGCCTCGGTCATTTGTTGACCCGAAGTTGCCGACGGAGGGATTGGAGCTGGAGCTCCTCCTTGCTCTCCGACATCGGGCGAGGCCTCATTTTGTGATTCGCCCTCCTCTACATTCATCGGAGGCTCTCTTTCTGCCCGTCTCTTTGTCGTAGTCTTACCCTTTTGGGCGGCTATAACTTTTCCCTTTGGCGGCATTCTGAAATCATAACGCACTATTAGGGAGGATAAAATCTTACACATGGCTCTATCGCACGATGTCGTAGAAGAAGAATGGTCATTTTTACTAAATGCCCGGTAGCCTCCTATTTATTGATATGGCGTGCAACACACCATAAACTAGACTCTACTAGACACAGCTCGTAGAAGCTTCCCAGGACGAACTGCTCTGATACCACTTCTGTCACGACCCAGCTAGGGGCCGTGACGGGTACCCGGGGGCTAACCACCGAGCACCACTCGTTCTGCTACTCACCTTACCCATTTAATTCCCTTTTACCAATTCATGCTTACGACATAAGAAGATCATCTTTTCATTTGAAAAATAAAAATACTTTTATATACATAAGCCTCTCGGCCATCAAAATAATACATACATATACATAAAAGCCTCTCGTGAGACCATCTACCCACACTGCGCATCTACAAGCCTCTACTAACATACTATACATATAGGTGGAACAAGACTCCACCATGCCCCAAAATATACCTATACCAAGAGGATAATCATGAGCACCTCCAGACAATGGAGTGCTCGCAATCAGCTGGCACCTACTAAGAATCTGGATCGAGCTTACCTCCCTGTCTACCTGTGGGCATGAATACAACGTCCAAAGAAGACGGACGTCAGTACGAATATTGTACTGAGTATGAGAGACATGAACAATAATAATGCATCAAGGAAACAAGGGAGGCATCAAGTATGGGGCAACTGTACCTGACTGGGAATTACATGAAAAGTAATGCATGCTGACTTACTTTTAAGCTTATCATCATCTCATGTATTCATATCATATATATATAAACTGCCCGACCATATAGGTGTGGTGTGATAATCAGTAACATTAGCCAGCGTCCAGGCCTCTCGCGTCCGGGGTACCATCTCATGCCGCCCACTAGTGGTGTCTGCCCATGCCAACTGGCCATGGTGTATCGTATAGCTGCCCGCTTTCGCGGTGACTGCCCGGCCAACTAGGCCCGGTGTAATGCAATCATGACATGCTCATCATAGAATACTTATAATAATTATTCTTATCAAAATATACTTGTCATCGTACATGCATAAAGACTCTAGAACAACTGCACTCTATCGAGGTGACGTAAGGTCGTGAACCCTCGATTTCATTATGAACATATATGAACATTCTGCCTCACCTTGAAGGATTAGTATATAAGGTGAGTGTATACAAGGAACAACATCATTTACTTTATAGGAACGTCATATTATATCTTTTGACTCATATAGCTATTCATGATCTTAGGCTCTTGGCTTTCTAGGTTATAGGAGAATCATGGAAAGGAAGAAGAATCATATCACGGGATTCATGCCATAGAAAGGAAGGAATAGCCTCACATACCTTTGTCGTTTAGCTAAGCCATCATTCACTTGCTCTCCTTTAATGTCACGTCGCTACCTTCACGAAAGAACTCGTATTGACGTTAGTTAATCGACTACGGGAATGCGTCACTATTTCTAGAGAAAATTGGGCAGCACTTCCTTCATTCATACTACTTTTCTCATGGTCTATATCAACTCCCAAAAATTTACAACAACACTTCACAATATCGTCTCAACAATCGTTATTCATATACTTTGAGCAAAATCTACCATTTTTTCTCTATTTTCTCCACATTTATGGTTGTAGTTCGTTATCGCGTTTTCTCATATATAATGATTATTTCCTGGTATAAACATCATTTACAACATATTCATAATCATGTCACATCAACGTTTATGGTTCCATTCAACTACTATTCAATTATGACACTATTCTCCCATTTAAGACCCATTTTCCATGTCTTTCTACAATTCAAGCATCTTAGCTTTCCAATATCTTAAACAACATGCTAAAGTCATAAAATTTACCTTAGATGGTTGTGGAACAAGCCTATAATAGAGTTCTTACTCCTTCCTCAAAACCCTATTTTTCCTTCCTTGGAATTTCTTGGTTTGGATGAACTTCACTTGAGTTTCACACACTTTGTTTCATGGATTTGGTATTGTTGATCTTGATCTCCCTTTGATTCTCTTAAATTTTGTGGATGAAATGTTTGGATAAGTTCTAGAGCGTTCTTGAAGATTGTAGATGAAGTATGAATGAAAATGAATGAGAAAGTCACTTATAATAATCACAAAATCTAATTTTTAATGAACAGTCGTCGGGGTGTACAGTGGTCGTAAACCACAGTTTACGGACCGTATACTAGTTTACGGGCTGTATAACGTGGTTGTATTTATGCATATCAAAATCAGAAAGGTTTGCTGAAGGTCATGCTGGTTTACGACCACAGTTTACGGGCCGTATTTCAGTTTACTGTCCGTAAACTGGGTCGTATTTTACCATTTAAACTTTGGACAGAAAGTTGAAATTTTTGGAACGTTGGAGGACGATGGCAGTATACGGTCCGTAAATCACTTTACGGGCCGTATTCTGTTTTACAACCACTGGCTGAATTGAAATTCTACAACTTTCTTATTTCCAAAAAATTCATGAATCGTCATTCCCTACTTAGTAAAACGTCGCACACTCATTCCCTTCGTTGGTCTATTCACTGCACATGTACGGGGACTTTTCCGAGGTGTAACAAACTTCCCATAATTTTCTATAAATTTCCATAATCCTCCATAATCCTTCCTAACCTTCCATAATCTTCCAAAACCTTTCCATATCATCAAGAGACATCAAAACCTCAAGGAAAATTTATGGAAGATAATTGTTCTTGTTTCTTTTCAAGGTGGTGATGAACTTAGTCTTGGAAAGGGGTGAATAAAGTGAAGTTCTTCCACTATAAGGTATGTTTTTCCTACTATTATTTACATGATTGAGATGATGTAAAGGTTTAGCAATTTTTAGAAAATAAAGAATCATAGGAGAAAAGTCATAAAGATGTGAATTGAAGTTGATGGCCATGAGGTGAGTTTGAAAGAGAATTTTGGATTAATTTGAGATTAAATTGAATATATTTCTTTGATTATGGTATTATGGATGTTGTAACGGTTGGTTTGAAAATTGGAGAAACGTCGTGTGGGATGTTTTATGGAATATATTGGTATTGATATTATTGTTGATATTGTTGGTTTTGTTTTGGAGTTGTTTTGGTAGTTGGAGGAGGTAACGAATACAAGGGAGATGCTGCCCGAATTTCGGCAGATTCTAAATAGATTTCATTTGAATGCTTCAGACAAGTGTATGATATTGATCCTAATGATAATATGGATGGTTTATGTGTAGAGTTAGGAGCTTGGAAGAATAAACGTTGAACGACTAAGGCGACCGAAACGTATGTTAAGGCTAGTCCCTTTCTTTCAAAAGGCATGATTCCTATGCTGTGATTCCATATTTGTTTTCATAACCTTCTTACTTCCAAAAGTTAGAAGTTCATGATTCTTAAAAGCTTCTTATGATACTAAAGATGATATGTTTTCTACGATGAACATGATGATGATGATGATTTTAATTCTAGAAATTCCAAAGCTTATGATTTTAATGCTAAGATGAGATTACTGAGCTTATTTTAAGATTTTATTGATTCCACTCATTGTTGTTGATCTCACCTTATAATCATTGTTCCTTCAAGGTGAGGTAAAGCGATGATAATTGTTTCATATTATAAATCGGAGGCTACCGACCTTACGTCACTCCGATAAAGTGATAACTTTTACTTGGGCTCTCATGTATGCTACTTATCTTATATATGTATATGATATATATATTTATATGTATATATTGGGTAAGAGGAAAGGTGAGGCGTTATATACGAATAGCCACCTGATCAGCTGGATATCGTCCCGGACGCGGGATGCCCGGACGCGGTATATATGGTTAAATGGATCGGGCCATTCGTTCCTCGATACTATTATGAATATAATATATAGATGGATCGGGCCGTTCGTTCCGCGGCAAAATGATATGCTTGTGAATCGGGCTGCACATTCCGCAGTAATTCTATTTTATATATACGTATATGAGAAATGTTTTTATGAAAGGAAAGCTAAGCATGCATGGTATTTTCCTTAAGAGGCAATCATATGTATAGGTTATTTCCTTACCTCATGTTATGCTCTATATTCCTGATTATGTTATTTTTCATGTTCGGTATCTCTTACTATGTTACTATTCATCCCTTACATACTCAGTTCACAATTCGTACTGATGTCCCTTCTTGTGGACGCTACGCTCATGCCCGCAGGTAGAGAGGTAGATGGATCTGATCCATAGGAGCTTCAACAGCGGAATCTCAGGATCGCTCCACTTACTTCAGAGCTGCAGTCTATTGATATCAGTCTTCATTGTCACTTCTAATCTTTGTAGAGGCTCGTAGACATGTATGTACAGTTAGACGTATCATAACCTTACCGGTTCATATCGTTGTGTAACATTTTAGTAACCTTGACGGCGGGTAATGATGGGCATTATTATCGAAGATTATACAGAGATGTGCTGTTATATTGCGATATATGTCTTTACAAATTATGATATCCATGAGCTATCTTTATGGTCCACCAGGAAATGATTATAAGATGTATGTTTAGAGGTGCTCGTCGTGTTAGCTCCTGGTGCCCGTCATGGCCCTCTAGTTGGGTCGTGACAAGCAGACCAACCACACTGAGCAGCCCATTCTATTTCTTATGGCCGATTAATAGATTCGGGCTGCGAGAGGACAGGTAGATCTAGATGAGCTCTAGTAGAATGTCCCTCTTGCACCGTACACTGTTCAGTTCCTTGGTCTTAGGGAACCTCTAAATCTACCACCTGATGAGGATGTCAAATCAGTCACTGGAGATGATCCGAATGCCGACACCTATCATGGTGTTAACTACAAGCCTTAGGGCACAGGGAGTTTTCTACATCCTTATTCTTTTTGTTATTTTGCATTGTGGATAATGCTTAGCTTAAATGTGAGGTGCAGTCATGTATTTGTTGTTTTGTTTTTTCGTTTTTTCATTGCCCTTTGGCTTTGTTTTGATTTGTTTCTTTAAAATATAGTAAATATAAAAAAAAATGAAAAAATGGCTTTCCCAGATGACATATTGAATTAAAGAATAGATTGAAATAGATAACTCTCTTGATGGAAAAGGCCTAACTCTAATGTCATGGAAATTCTCATCATTTTGGTTATGCCTTGACTTTGTGAATGCCTTGATTATGATACCTAGGACCAGTTGTTGACTCGTGTGATAAATGTTTTATATGTTTAACTGATATGATCAGAAAGTCAGGATGGATACAATTTTAAGTGAGTTATGTGCCATGCGTGTGTGAAAACTTGATTGTGATTTTCATGTATTCATATAGAAGTCTAGAACTTTCCTGGTGTGTGTACAAAGCAAAATAAAGTTTGTTGAGTCTAGGAAGGGATATAGGCGATTCTTTGATTAGCCATATTTGGAACATCCTCTTTACCTACATCTATGTTGATATCCTTACTTATCACGGTTAAGCCTTTAGCGTAATTTTTTACAACCACAGTTTTAGCTTATTCCCTTTGTTCTAATTGGCGAAAAATTTGATCCATACTTCAAGAAATATAGGGTGCACTTGTTGAAGAAAGAAATAATATATGTTGCTAGTAGGGAGCAAAAACAAAGGAAAAGGAAAAAAAAATTGAGTGCTCCTTGCTAGTTATGCATAAATATGTGCTTAATGAGATAGAGGAATTAAATGGAAGGAACGGTTTGGATGTGGAGAATAAAAAACATAAGTGGTGAGTTAAAGAAATGCGCTCAAATAGGAAGAGGTGAGGTATTAAAGTGCTTAGGGAGGATAGTCACTATTTTACCAAATATTTTCTACCCGTCCTTTATCCTACATTATAACCCTCGAAGTCCTACTTGATCTTAGGCTCGATATATTTATATTAGTAGAGTATTACACTAAGGGCAAGACTACTGTCACGACCCAATTTTACTTAGTCGGGCGGGCATCTAACTTTCCCACCTCGGTAGGCGAAACCTTATCTCAACTTTCAAAAAAGATAGAAAAAATAGCGGAAGAAATAAAGTAACGTAAGTCTCACGGATATAATATAAATAAGTGCGGAAGTAAATAAAATCCACCACAGTATTTGGTCGGGTCATACAAGAGCATCTAGCTAAATACTACAAGTCTGAATAATAGTAATACATCAATAGTATCATAATCATGTCTTAGAACGGAAAATAAAGACATAATAGAAGGTAGATTCTTCGGGCAGCGAACGTCCTCATGCTCACCCTGAAAGAATCGAATCAGCGATCCTCGAATATCAGCCACGAAGAGTAGAAGTCGATCTCATTGGTACTATGCATTCATAAAAGAATGCAGCAAGTGTAGTTCAGTACAACAACGAGTATTGGTAGGTATCATAGGCCGTCCTCAGTTAGCTAACATATATACAGAAAGTAAATGAAAGATAGGCATGCTCACAATCAAGTACAAGTATAATATAGTCTCATCAATACATATCAAGTCCTCAAGTATCAACAATTTACATCAGTATTCAAATCACCAGCTACCAACAAGGTTCTATAACTGATCAAGTCTATAATGAAATATCTAAAACCGAGTGTTCCCTGTCTCATCACATCCGATCAAGCCTATTGTTAAAGTATCCAATCTCAAGTGTTCCAAGGACTCATCATAATCGTAAAAATATTCAATCAAGTATCCAAAACACAATCACAATCCAATCACAATGATGATAACAAGTGTAATGAAATGCAATGATATGGATGCCATGAATGAACTGGCCATATATCAATACCGTGTACACATATGCCTCGAGCGGAACATCACGTGTCGACGGTCATGAACCGCAGGGGACCCATGGTGTCCATGTACCACTCGCTCTGAAATGCCTCATCGGATCATGAGAACAATCACAATATAGGCCACATCTTCACCCCCTGTCAAATGTGCCTTACATACATATATGCTATCACACATAAGCTATATCGTCACCCCCTGTCAAATGTGCCTTATATATGTATATATAAATTGTCACCACATGGGACACATCGACACCCCCTATCAAATGTCCGTTTTATATACATATATATGCAAGATGAATGTTCAAGTATGGAAACGCAAGTATGAAAAGAAACTCATATGTAAGAATGAAGATGACAATGACAAGATATCATATCAACGATCAACATGCCACACATAAAAACCTCACAATATCAATTTCATCTCATTTATTCTCAACAAGAGACCTCGGGAGACGCTCACTCATTTCGCTTCGATAAATGACCTCGGATCACGGACTCTCGTCTCTCTCTTACGCTCTCTGGCAGAGACCTCGGAGGCTACACTCTCTCACTTATCATCATCAGTACCGCATCCATGCAATATTAATACTATCATAGAAATGAGTATGAATACGATGCAATGTAATCTCAACCACCAATTCAATCCCAAAAAATACCACACATGGCATACAAGTAGAATCAATAATAAGGTTATATAATATGCAACAAGGGAATCACAATTCTCATCTCAAAATCAATCAGGTAAAGTATCGCTAAATAATCGCCATAATATATCACAAATCACAAATATCTGATGTCTCAACGTAGCGACGAGCCAATAAGTAAATAGATCAAGGTAAGTCAACAACTGTCACGACCTAACCCGGCATGACTGGCACCTATCTAAATCATAGTGGGCGAACCAACATACAAAACACCTATCCATTCAATCTGGTTTAATATTAATCAACCTAAACAATTATTACTCATTTAACAACAAAATAACAAGTAAATCATGCCATAAAAATTGTAGCAAGCTCGGAAGTTCTAACTATTACAATCCCCAAAATTCGAAAGTCATCATACAAGACTCTAAGCCAAAAACATGTCTAAGAATCTGAAGTCTAACATGTAAGTAATCCAAAATGTCTAGAGTACGAAAAGATATCATAGTAAGAAGATCTTCGGGCGGCCTAGCATGGGAAGAAGCTCACCCCAAAATTCGTCAACAAATATCCTCCACGCTAGATGTGAGGATGATCAGCGGTCTCTATTTCAAAATCTGCACTCCAACAATGCAGCAAGGTAGTATTAGTACAAACACTATGTACTGGTAAGCATCATAGGTCGACTAAGATTAATATCATGCATATTTCGTATAATCAATAGATTAAAACACTCCAGTAAACAGTCAGGAAGATCAGTAAATAACAGCAAGTCAACCAAGATCAATCACAATCAATCACCAAGATGTTAAGCATCACAATCACGTAAGTCAACAACCGAAACAAAATTACCACATTAACCACAAGCACTGTGCATACATGCTAGCTGATGTCTTAGCTCAGTAGTCATGACCTACAGGGGACCCATGGTGTCCATGTACCACTCGTTCCGGAATACCCCTAGGACCCGAGCACAAACCTCTACCCCGAAACGAACCTCGGTTGCTGGACATATCAAAGTACCTCTCGTGTCCGGAATGATCCTTAGACCACGAGTCCATAATCTAGGTCACATGAGTGCCTTTCCATACCTCTTACAGAACAGTGTTTCTTACCTTTCCAATATCAACAATCAACTCAATATTTCATTTCACAATACCCTTGAAAAGATTATATTAGGTTCTCATCACAATACGTCCACTGTACATTTAATCACACAGGAATATAATGGCACGAAGCCTACACAATCAGTCATTCACATTCACGTAGGAATTTAGCCGCACAAAACCATGCAAACAAACTAGACATGCTTTCTTGTAAGGAGATCACCAAACATACAATCAACTAACCAAAGTCAAACTTAAGTAAACTGTAACCTACCTCAAAGTAGAGTTGGAACAATGCCTGTCACGCTGCTGCAACCTTTCCTTTCCTCAAAACCTTAATACATTAACGATCTAAAAATAGAAGGCTCAATGAGTCACATTGCTCAATATACAAATACCAAGGCAAGGATACCCTTCCCTCTCCCCATTCTAAGGGTGGATGATTTTCTAGGTGATAAACAACCTATCAAATCCCTTAATATTCATAAACCATCAATTTATACCACATGCTATCAAACATTCCCATTAGAAACAGTTTTCTATGGCAAAGACACCATTTTTATGGAACCCTAGGTCTCAATCACTTAGTTTACTATTCTAAATGTTCAATTTATGTCAAATAGCAACTAATCAGTCCATTTAAATGATAAATACCCGTTAATAATCCCAACCCATCAAGTTTAGAAGGTTAATTGATATTCTAGGGTTCCTACCTCACTTTCACCATTAAAGACCCATGAAGATGATAACAATAACGGAGGGAATGGAATTTTAGAATGGAAAGCAAACAGACTTACCTCTCAAGGTTAACTTGCCATTGCTTGAAAATTCTCTCTAGGTGCTTGTGGGGAAGTGTGTTGGTGTGTTATGTATGAAAATATAAAACCAAGGCATTAAAACCCCGATTCTTCCTTCCCGTTGATCGCTGTAGCGATCGCTACGTCGCTGTAGCGGTCCCGCTATAGCTGCACCGCCGTAGCGGACAATGTCCCGGCACAACGGCGCCAAGAGAAAGTGGCTGACTGCTTCCACCGCTACAGCGGTACTCCCACAATCACAGTGGTGCATTTTGGGCAGTGAGCTCGATTTTCTGTCCAGTTTTCCCACTATCACCCCACATTTCATCCAATGGCTCAAAAACACAACACAAAACATGGATACATACAAAAAGAGGCCCTACAAATCCACTCGCGGCCTCAGAATTCCCAATGGAGTCCTAATTTCCCTTAACGACCGGAAGGGTCATTACACCAGATACCAATTAAGACACTGCTCGTCCCTAAATGGACAAAGATGAGAAATCTAAGGAGGAGTTACGTCTCTCGGCGAAAAGCTGAGGGTATTTGCTACGCATATCCGACTCTATTTCCTGAGTAGCTTCTTCCACCGGTCGATTCTTCCACTGAACTTTTACGGAGGCTATTTCTTTGGACCTCATCTTATGGACATCCCTGTCAAAGATAGCAACGGGCTCTTCCTCATATGATAGATTTTCATCTAACAAAATCGAATCCCAACGGATGATATAGGAACCATCGCCGTGGTACCTTTTCAACATCGACACATGGAATACCGAATGAACGCCTGACAGTCCCGCGGGTAAAGCCAACTTTTAAGCCACCTCTCCCACACGTTTGAGAACCTCAAATGGACCAATGTACCTCGGACTAAGCTTGCCCTTCATTACAAACCGCATCACCCCCTTCATGGGTGAGACCTTCAACAACACTTGCTTTCCTTCCTCAAACTCAAGATCTCGGGCCTTGCGGTCTATATACATCTTCTGCCTACTCTGCGCTGCCAGAAGCTTGGCTTGAATCACCTTCACCTTCTCTAGGGACTCTCTCAGCAGGTCAGTACCCCACGGTCTAACCTCTAATGCATCAAACCATCCAATAGGGGACCTATACCTCCTTCCATACAATGCCTCAAATGGGGCTATATCAATACTCGAGTGATAGTTATTATTGTAAGCAAATTCGACTAAGGGCAAGAACTGATCCCAATGCCTACCAAAATCTATCAAACACGCACAAAGCATATCCTCATGAACCTGAATAGTCCGCTCAGACTGCCCGTCAGTCTGAGGATGGAAGGCAGTGCTAAGATCTAACTTAGTACCCAACTCTTCATGCAACCATTGCCATAACCTATATGTAAAAGTGGTGCCCCTGTCGGAAACAATGGAAATAGGAACCCCGTGAAGTCTAAGTACCTCATGAATGTAGATTTTATCTAATTTTTCCGCATTATAAGTTATCTTCACCGGAATAAAGTGGGCAGACTTAGTCAACCTATCAACAATAACCCAGATAGAGTCAAGCATCCCTAACATCTTCGGAAGACCCACTACGAAATCCACGGCTATTCTTTTCAAATTTCACTCAGGAATGGGCATCCTCTGCAATGTACCCCCAGGTTTCTGATGTTCATACTTCACCTATTGACAATTTAGACACTGAGCAACGAACACTACAATATCCTGCTTCATCCTAGTCTACCAGTAATGTTGCCTCAAATCACGATACATCTTATTGACACCAGGATGCATAGAATACCTCAAACTATGAGCCTCTGTCAGAATGGTCTTAATCAAGTCACCCACATATGGCACACGCACTCGTTCTTTGATTCGAAGCACGCCCTCCTCATCAATCATGGCCTCCTTGGCCTCACCACGCAACACCATATCTCGTATCTTACGTAGTTTAAAATCTTTAAACTGCTTAGCCTTAATCTGCTTCAAAAATGATGACCGAGCCACAACACAAGCCAACACCTTGCCTGTGTTAGCGATATCAAGTCTCATAAAACTGTTAGCCAGAGTCTACACCTCTCTAGCCAACGGACGCTCAGAGGAGATAAAACGAGCCAGACTTCCCATACTAGCCGACTTCCTGCTCAATGCGTCAGCTGCTACATTAGTCTCGCCAGGATGATACAAAATGGTGATGTCATAGTCTTTCAGTAGTTCCATCTATCTCTGCTGTCTAGAGTTCAGATCTTTCTGAGTGGACACATGCTACAAACTACGATGGTCTGTGTGCACCTCACAATCAACACCATACAAGTAGTGCCGCTAGATTTTCAACGCAAACACCACCGCTACCAATTCTAGATCATGAGTAGGATAGTTCTTTTCATGCACCTTCAACTACCGAGAAGAATAAGCAATCACCTTTCTTTCCTGCATCAAAACAGCACCCAAACCAGAACGTGAGGCATCACAATAAAAAATAAAATCCTTGCCCTCTGCGGGCAATGCTAGAATCGTTGATGTGGTCAACAGTGTTTTGAGATTTTGCAAGCTCTCCTTACACTCGCCGGACCACTGAAACGACATCTCTTTTTGGGTCAAATGGGTCATATGAGAAGCAATAGAGGCAAACCCTTTCACAAACCCATGATAGTAGCTAGCCAAACCCATAAAACTATGGATCTCGGTCACTGATGTGGGCCTAGCCCATTCCTTGATTGCCTGAATTTTTTGAGGATCTACCAAAATACCCTCTTTCGAAATAACATGCCCCAAGAATGACACATATGACAATTAGAATTCACACTTGGAGAATTTACTATACAACTCCTTCTCTCGCAATATTTCAAGAGCAATTCTCAAATATTTCTCATGCTCTTCCTAACTCCTAGAGTACACCAGGATATCGTCGATGAACACTATTACGAATGAGTCTAAATAGGGCTTAAACACACTGTTCATCAAATCCATGAACGCAGCTGGGGCGTTTATAAGACAAAAACACATAACTAAGAACTCATAGTGCCCACACCTGGTCCGAAAAGCGGTGTTAGGAACATCTTCTGCCCGAATCTTTAACTGATGGTACCCTGACCTTAAGTCAATTTTTGAGAACACCGAAGCTCCTTGTAACTGATCAAACAAGTCATCAATATGGGGAATGTGATACTTGTTTCGGACAGTTACCTTATTCAGCTGACGGTAATCAATACACATACGCATTGACGTATCCTTCTTCTTAACAAACAGCACAGGAGCACCCCATGGAGAGACACTCTGGCGAATAAACCCTTTACTCAGAAGATCTTGCAACTGCTTTTTCAATTCCCTAAGTTCTGCTGGTGCCATCCTATAAGGTGGGATGGAGATAGGACGAGTCCTTGGATCTATGTCAATTCTAAAGTCAATATCATGATCCGGTGGCATACTAGGCAAGTCCGCAGGGAACACATCCGCAAATTCGAGAACCACGGGTTCTGAATCAAATGATGGAGTATTTGAACTGGTATCACGAATATGTGCCAGATAAGATAAAAAACCCTTCTCTACTAGCTTCCTAGCACGAACAAAGGATATTGCTTTCTTAGGGAGGGGACTAAGGTTACCCTTCCACTCGAGTCTGAGTGCCCCGGGCATGGCTAGTGTAACAGTCTTAGAATGACAATGAAGTGTAGCATAATGCGGGGACAACCAACTCATACACAAAATAACGTCAAAGTCTACCATGTCTAAGATCATCAAATCTGCCCAAGTACTATACCCCATAAAAGAAATTGCACACGAAGGGTAGACGCTATCCACTTCCACAGAATCCCCAACAGGAGTGGACACAAAAATAGGGGTATCAAGAGTATGACACATCATATCCAGACCCACAGCAAAATAGGTAGATACATAGGAAAAAGTAGAACCCAGATCGAACAAAACAAGAGCCATACGGTCGTAAACGGAGATAGTACCTGTGATAACTACATCGGAGGCCTTAGCCTCGAGTCTACCAGGGAAGGCGTACAAATGACCGTGCCCCATTGTCGTCCTTTTACCACCACAATAACCATTTCCAGTCTGAGCCCTGCCCCTGCCGGGCTGTTGTCCGCCTCTACCTACTTGAGGACCGCTTCGGTTAGGTTGGGCATCACCCCTACCCGCAGTGTGGCTGCCCCGCCATGCCGGTGCGCGATCCTTACCCCATCGATATGGTGCAAATAGAGCTCGGGGTGGCTGAAACTTAGTCTCCTGCCAGTCACTCTGTCTATGTTTGGGGCAATACCTCTTAATATGCCCTATCTCACCAAACTCGAAGCAAGCACGGTCCAGCGTAGGCCGTTGAACAGAAGATAACGAAGCAGTGTAGCCTTCATGCTGACCAAAAGCCTAGTAATTCGCCCCTGATGGGCCCCCAACTGACACCTGCATCGCGGACTGAACCGAACGCCCTGAATATACCTGCGAACTTTGACCCCTCGAGAAGGAGTTACTGAACATCCTACCCTTACGGGGGCCTTCTTCTCAACTTGCTTTGTATAACTCTCATGCCTAATCCATTCAACGATACTGACATGCTCCACTATCTCCTGAAATGAAGCCCCAGTGGCTACAAGCTGAAAAGCTGATAACTGCAGTCCGGTGTTCAACACCTTCACGAACTGTTGTATCCTCTCCCCTTCAGTGGGCAGCAACTGAAGAGCATAACGAGAAAGGGAGTGGAAATGGGATTTATACACAGCAACAGACGAGTTCCCCTAACCAATAGTAGTGAACTCATCCTTCCTTCGGTCCCTCGAGTACGTGGAACGTACTTGTCCAGAAACACAAAGTAAAACTAGACCAAAGTTAACGGAGAAGACCCAGCTAGCCCACACTCCACATAAGCCCTCCACCAAAACTTGGCATCACCCAAGAAATGGAATGTCATAAAATCCACCCCGTACATATCCATGGCCCCCATCTTATGGTGCCTCTCATGATAGTCGATGATGAACTCATATGCATCCTCCGACTCAATACCATAAAACACACAGGAGGCTATATTACACCTCGCATTTTCAGAGAATGATCATGCCATGTACTTCCCCATATTAATAGAGTATCAGAGACGTCCCATGAAGTTTTAGAGAGTACAAGCCATGGGAAGTTCATAACAATGAGGTAAAGGATGAATTACGATCTCGTAAGGCGTAACCGGGAAGGACAACCTTGAAACCAAAGGACATGACCGTTATCAAGTATGATTAATGGTAAATATCATGTATGGAGAGTTTCGGAAGATTCCAGGACCAAGCAAATCAAAGAAAATAAGTTTGTCGAAAGTTTAGAAAAAAGTTGGCAGAATTTTGGATAGAATTTTGGGTCACATTTGGAGGGGTATATCTCCAGGTATATTACGAGTTTTAAGGTATTTCAAAAGCCTAAAATGAAGTTCGTTGAGTCTAGTTTCCAATGAAATAAATCTCTTGTCATAAAGACATCGGAGTAGGGTGTTATGATCATTTTAAGATATAGACTCCAAGCTGCCAAATGACTTCCGCGGGTCCCACTTGAGAAGGTCGGTGGAACCGACTTATGAGGGGTATAAATACCCTATTAACTCTATTTTTCAGCATTTTACATTATCAATAGTCCTAGAAACTTCCCAACACAACCCCCAAACCTTTATAGCCCGTTAAATCAAGAATTTAAGAAGATTACACCAAACTAGTCCATGGAAGGTGATTATTCTTGCTTCTACTTGATGTTGTGGTAAGTTTGGTCTTGAAGAAAGTTGGTGTGGCTGAATTTATTCAAGTATAAGGTATGTTCTTCATCCTATCTCTTATTTTGAGTTGATTTGAAGGTTTAGCAAGTCTTAAAAGTGAAAATAGTTATGGGGGAAAGGTCATAAGGTGTTGTGTTTTAGTTGTTGTGTTTATGGACTATTTTGAGCATGTTGTGGCCGTGTGGCTGGGCTGATTTACATGTATAGAGATGGTATCTAATATTGTTGGTGTGTTGATGGGATTTTTCTCCTTGATTGGGAAGAAATGAAGTGTATATTGTTGTTGTATGTGGAAAAACATCGTGTGGGATGTTTTATGGATATTTTGGTATTGATGATGATGTGGTTGATATTAGCATTACTAGTGTTGTTGTTTTGTTTGTATTGCGATTGCGGGCTAGGGATATAAACATGTGAGATTGTGCCCGAATTTTGGCAGATTTTAAAAGGAATTAATTTGAGGGCTCAAGACAACCATATGACGATAAGCCTAACAATGATATGAATTCTCTAGAATGTAGATTTACGAGCTTGGGAGGATAAGCATTAAATAGTTAAAGTTAAAACGACTGAAAAGGTATGTTAAGGATCGAGTCAGCCCCCGATGTCTCAAAAATAACTTCCCACCCTAAGTCCCAAAATGCATCCGAGTGCATTGGGAACTGAACCAAATATACACACAAATTCTAAATGACCATTCAAACCTCCCAGAATTAATAAATTTTTGATAACGGTCTGTTTACCCAAAAGTCAACTATGAGTTAAAAGGCTTTCACTTAAAAGCCAATTTTTGCAAAAGTCACGTCAAAACTCAAACTCATCCCTAAGGAACCGTACCACCAGTCCTCGCAGGTCAAATAGTACTAATAATGCTTAGGGATGGGTCAACGAGGGTGAAATGGTCAAAAACGCAATAATGACCCAATGGGTCATTACAACTATGGTTCCTCATGTTGCATGTTAATTTTCTCTGTGAGAGTGAGCGCATTTCTCTTGATTATATGCCCATGTATGTGATTCAAATATACTTGTGTTGGCAAATATTGGGAACTCTCTTATTTTATGCGAGGGCCCATGTCATAACCCAACAAGAGGGCCATGACGGGTACCCGGTACTAACTACCGAGCACCTCTTATCATCATATCTATCACTCAACTTGTGCAAACATAGTTCCCAACAGACTTGCGGTGAAAGGGTCACTAAATATCTTCACAAAACAAGAATATATACACAAGCTCTTGAGGTGTCAAAAGTGATATACAAAAATATACACTAAGGTGATCACGAGACATCTACTACCCACATACATACGTATCTACGAGCCTCTAACTTAAATACTAAACATCAAGACGGGACAGGATCCCGCCATGCCCCAAATATGTACATAAAAGAATATACCGATAAGCGGCATCTCTGGAGTAGTGGAGTACTTCTGCAAAGATGCTGACAAGGCTCTTAGGGATCTGTACCGTCTCCCTATCTAACTGCGGGTATGAACACAACGTCCACAAGAAAGGACGTCAGTACGAGTAATGTACCTAGTATGTAAGGCATGAACAATAATATAATAAGACATATGGAACATAACATGAGATAAGGGAATAACCTGTACATCAGGATTCCTCTTAGGGCGGATACCATGCATGCATAGCTTTTAATAAAATCTTTCTCATACATAGATACATCATAATATTGTTGCAGAACGTGCAGCCTGACTTCTTCCCATATGTCCCGCGTCCCGGTATCCAGTGTCCAGGACGATATCATAATGTACCAACTGATCTGGTGGCTATGCGTCTATAACGCCTCGCCCTTTCTTTCCCATAATCCCCATATATACATATACATATATACATAAATGTATTATAAAATACGTAGCATGCACGAGAGCCCAAAGAAAGCTATAACTCAATCGGAGTGACGTAAGGTCGGTAACCTCTGATTACATTATGGAATAATCATCATCGCGCTCTCTCACCTTGAAGGAACAATTATTGTGAGGTGAGGCTAACAACAATGAATAAAATTGAGGAAGTCAAGAAAATAGCTCAATATTCTCATACCATCATTGATCTCATAACTTTAGACTTTTAAACATAAAATCATTATCACCATAAGCATCATAGAAATATTCTCATCTTTGGCATCATCGCTATCCCGTCGTTGTTGTCATAAGAACTTATGGAATCACAAATCTCTGATTTGGAAAATACGGACATTTTGGAAAACATTTATGGATTATCAAAAAGGGAGTCATACCTTGAATCATGAAATTTTAACTTTTAGAAACAATGAGGTTATGGAAACATTTATGGAATCATAACATAGGAATCATGCCTTTCAAAAGAAAGGGACGAGCCATAACATACCTGAAATTTCACATTGCTATTTTTTCGCCTATTTACGGTCTCGCAATCTGCCTATAAGACCATTCATACTATGGTTAGGCTCACTGTTATATACTTATCCTAAACCGTCAAATTAAACCTCCTTAAAATCTGCCGAAATTCGGGCAGCAACTCCCCAGTTTATATGCCTAACCCGAATTCATGATTCAACAACTAACAATAACAACAACAATACCAACATCAATCATAATATTCTCAATACCAAATACTCCATAAACATCTCATATGGGGTTTATCCTATATTTCAACCAACAAAACCACTATACAGCCATATTGATAGTTCTATCTCCGTCAATAAACTAAAATTAACATTAATAATAAGAGATTCCTACCTCTCTCCCAATAATATTGTTGTATCTTCACTTTTTCCCACCTTGAATTGAACCAACCACGTCACTATATGGTTTTGTAATCGCATCTATACGTTGTCTTGACCGGAATTCGGGAATTATAGTTGGTTTAGGCTTAAAATTTGTCTTGGGGAGCTGGGGAGAGCTCTCCAGAATTTTGGAGAGTATTAGGGGTGTTGGATGAGGAAATTAAGGGGGTAACCCCTTTTTATAACAGTCCAGGTTCTTCCTGAACTGACTTAAAATTTGTTCAGCGCGATCGCTCCCCCTTTGGACTCGTTCGCGCAGGCTTAACTTTTCTGCCTGCGCGTTTGTTCAGTAAAAAGGTCATAACTCTTGATACCGATATTGTATGAGGGCCCACGACCTATGGTTGGAAATCTAATTCAATTATCTACAACTTTCATTTTTGGAATGTTTCCAGATTCCAAACTTATAATGGCATTTTGGCCTCTTCAAGTTAGATCATCCGAAAATGTATCCTCAAATCGTCCTTTTAGAGGGCTTATGCCCATATTTGGCTTAAGGGTCCTTCTTAAGACTTGCTCAAATTCCCATGTACTACTCACATATCTCTCCATATGTCCTTTATAAAATCCCGGCGTGTGGGCCCCACCTTAACTTACGGTTACGAGGGCTATTCATCAAGTAACGTACTAACTGATTTACACTATACAGTCTCCAAATGTCATACATATATTATTATTACACTCGTATAACATAACCTTCATCCCTAACCCGGGCCTTAAAATTGCTTAGTGCATTTGCGTCCCGTGGTGGTGCGTTCGCGCTGTGTTGGCCCTTGGCCTTCTACGTTTTCACGCCACTCCCTGGCGTGTTCGCACATACCATTTTCTTGGCTTGCCAGCCCAACTTGTAACGTCCATATCTCCTTACCCTGATATCCTATCGAGGAGCGGTTTGTTGCGTTGGAAACTAGACTTCCCAAAATTCACTTTAGAGTTTTGTTTCACTTCAAAACTCTTAATATACTAACAGATATTCTTTCTCCTAGTTAGACAAAAAATTTGGCACCAAACCTTGCCCAACTTTCCTTCAAAGCCTCAGAAGCTTAATCTCCTTAGTTCACTTGTTTTCCAATCCATCTATAACCTGTTTCGTGAACTCAAACTGTTATAATTATAAAACGAGCAACTATGATCTTGCATATTCTCGTCAATAACTCTGATGTATGCAATTTAATAGCTAACACCTAACGAATCTCAACGTACAGAAACTACGGGGTGTAACAACACATGACCTGTGAAGAAGAGGTATATGTTTGGTTTTCTTGGTCAAAGCAAGTAAGCAAGCGGTTTTGTGAGTTGAGTTATTGAGGCTAGGGTGTTGTAATAAGGTGCTTGAATGGTTTTAAATATTTTTGGTATGACTAACTAAGAGAATACTCAAAAAGATGGTCCTCTCGAAAAGTATAGTTGTTTGCTCGGGGACAAGTAATGGTATAAGTGTGGGGTGTTGATGATAGGCTATAAACACGGATATTTAGCCTTATTTCACATTGTTATTGACTATACTTTAATTGTATTCGAGCTATAATGTAGTATTTTACAATAATTATGTGTGTTTCTTGTGTAGGAGTTGTTTCAAATCAAACGAGTATCTTTGAAGCTTAAATTAAGGTTATGGGACTTCGAAGTCTGAGTAGATGTTCAACAGAAAAATCGGGATCTAGTTGGGGTTTGAGGACAAGATATGAATGCTAAAAATTGAATAAAAATGACGACAACACGAGAAAGCTTTGCGCAACGGATTGGGCCACACCTCAGGCCCAGCGCCTATGGGAGTTTTCTAAGCCAAAACCTGAAAATCAGTGTAACAACCAGCTAGGTCGTTATGTGTCTTTTGACCATTTTATCCCTGTTGATCAATTCCCGATACTCCAAAGCGATGCTAGTGAAAACTAAAGGATTTAGAATGCTTAAAAGAAAGTACTTGACCAATAGTTGACTTTTGGGTAAACGGACCTTTTTCAGATTTCTGTCGACTCTGTGAGGTCCGGAGGGATGATTATGACTTGGTGGGGTGGATGGTTCAGTTCCTGAGGCATTAGGTTGCTTTTTGGGTACTTGGTTGGAAACTTGGTTTTATCTGTTTGGGGGTTGACTTGGTAAATTAGACCTCCATTGGGAATTTTGAGGCCACAGGTGAGTTCATAGCGTATGTTTATGTGTGTGTGCATATCTAGTTCTGTATGGGAGGCCTCAGATTGAAGTTAGGATTTCGAGAGAGACTTGTGAAAAACCAGATTTTGCTGGATTTGGTGTGACCGCCATGGCTGGCACAGTGCTGCCATAGCAGTACTGCCGTAGCGGGGTTTTGACTGCCACAGCGGTGGAATGGACTTTCTTATTTCTGCCATGGTGGTTGCTTTGACCTACATAGTGGGGCCGCTATGGCGTAGTCCTTGGGGCCACGACAGAGGGTGGAGGGGATGGCCTTAAATGAGTTCTGCTATAGCGTAAATCCCGACTGCTATAGCAAGATCGCCATAGCGATCCTGGTGATCGCTGCTGCGGATCGACAGGACTAGAAACTCCTTTTATATTCCTAAGTTTGAACCTTTAGTCTAACACTTCTAAAACCTAATTCTAAGAGCTTGGGGAGGTGAATACTGAAGAGACTTGGTGGAATCATCTCTGAGGGTAGGTTCTAAACCTTTATCTTTCTTATCTACCATCCTTCCTTGAGTATCCATGGTGGTTTAAGGTTCTAGAGTGTTGGGTGTTGAGACTTCGATTCCTAATCATGAAACCCTTAGTATAAATTGTTTATTGTTGATTAACTTACTGTTTTTGTCATCTAGAATTGCAGATTAACACCTTCTAGGATGGATTTGTTCTATAATTCAAGAAACTATTTATGAGACTTAGGGTTTCACCCAAATTTGGGGGTTTTGACTAAGTTATGAAATTGAAGGGTCTAAAGTGATTAGAAACCCATGAAATTGAGGATTATAATTGTTGGTACTAAGGGTAGGGTAATTTCACTTTTAATTTCTGATTTTACCCATACGATTCGTTAGGGGTATTTTGGGTATTCTTCCCCAAATCGATTCTTCTTCCAATTAGATGGTCTATTACTTACTTAGCATTGCTACTGCTAGACTTTGAGCATTCCGAGGCATTACGTAAAGGGAAAGCTCGGGTGGAGTAGCTCGGGTTCTAGTTCTGCATTTGAGGAACGTTACGATTTACTTGAGTTAGACTTTGATTAGTCGATTGTATATATAGTAGAATTGAATGGAGAAAGCATGATTAGGCTTTTGGGCATGAAGTCTGGTTGGATATTACCAAGGTGATTATGTGGGATTGTCTCCATTACTTTATTTATGGAACCATGAGGTGTACTTGTTGTGTTATTGGAAGGAAGGGGTTGATATATATACTCTCCGTGTTGATTGAGATAGCTTGTATGTTTTATGCTATTGTTGAGTTGATTTATCTGAGTCTTGTTATGACTCATAGCATTGTGACTTGTACTTCCTTGGCATTGATATTATTGATTGATCATGCGTACATGGGTGTGGTGCTTCACATTGGGTTCTCCACATGAACCATATCTTAAGACTCAGCTTGGGTACCGACATTTATATATTTAAGGCACATTTGACAGGGGGTGAGATGTGGCCTAGTTATGGACTTGTGATCCGAGGTCAGTACCGGAGCTAGTGGTACATAGACACCATGGGTTCCCCGCGGGTCATGACTATCGTACGAACAAGGCCTTTAGCATGTGTCTACGGTTGAGATACGTATCATTGGTTGCATTGCATTGGACATCATCTTATTCCAGTGATTCCTATTGATTGGTTGTTGTTGATGTGTCGTTATTCCTATCTATTTATCTTGCTGGTTTTACTAAGTATGCATGATATTAATCTTAGTCAGCCTATCATATCTACCGGTACATAGTGTTTACACTGATACTACCTTGCTGCACCCTTTTTGAGTGCAGATTGCATTCCGGAGTCCTTTTCTAGACCTCACATCTAGCCTATGGTTACTTCTTGACTAGATCCGAGGGTAAGCTCTAATCAATTCCATGCCGCCTGAAGATCTCTCTTATATGCGTCTATTCCATTTTCAGACATTATTGTTATATTCAAACACTTATGTATTTCTTAGCCATTATTTATGGTTATAGTCCTTGTATGATTATTTTCAGATTTAGGGGTTGTAACATGTAGTATTCCACATTATTTATTATCTATGGCATGACTTGGACATTTATTATAGATTTTGTTGTTCTTTAAGTTGTAATTGGTTAAATGAATAATTAATTGGTTAAGCGGATGGTTTTCCCACTAGGGGGGTTAGTGTGGGTGCCATAACAACGGGTTGGGTCATGATAATCAGGTTCAGAAATTTGTCATGGCCCCGACGCACAGGGCAGGGCAGCCCGTGTAGCGACAGTGATGTCGACTCCTATTTATTTGTTACAAGCTTTAAAAGGGTATTTCGGTCTTGGCCTATTTTTGGAAGGTTTAAATACCTATAACATACAGTTATTATGACATCTTTGGACGGCTACATTTGGAAGATGACTTAGAGTTTGAACGAATATTTTGCTACTTTCTACATTCGATTCAATACGAAAGTTTGGATCGAAAGTTGATTTTATGACTTCTAGTCTGCTTTCTTCTCCTATTATGTTTACTTTTGCTATTATGGATTATTATATCTTAAGGTTTTTGAGGGACATGGTGTTTTAAGACTTATCTATGGATTAACTTCATGTCTTGCTTGAATTCTCGTATGGAGTTTTGAATGTTATGCATATGTTTTCTTTATTTTAGTTTAATAGAAAGAGACCTACTTTATTGGATATTTATGCTAGTCTAATGTAGTTAAAGTACAATTCTTTTTAGTAATCGTAAGAGCTTATTCGAATTTTTCTTGAATCAAGATAGGAAGATATTTGAGAGAAGTTTTCCTTCAATTAAATCCATTCCATAGTTCTTGCATATGTTCTTGAGTTTTAGATTAGTCTATTCTGGAGATATTTAGTTTATTCGAAAGAAGAGTTTGAGTATCACATGCTGTCGAAAGTCAACGAACCTTGAACAATTATTAATCCTGATTGTTTCTTTTGCACCAGTCTTGTCATTTGCCCTTACTTCTCCTGTTGATAGTAATCTTTGATCAATTTCTAAGTTTTTATCATTATTTTAGTTTAATCGTAAAATATGTTACTCGTGGTTTACACCACAAAACTCTAAAGATTTGATTTCCTGAATAATACTGAGCAAGATTTTGTTTGAGTTATTAATAACACCAATCTATGTGGAGACGATCTTACACTATATTATTTTTTATTAGCGAAGCGCTTGAGGACCAGTTCCTTTGAATGTTATGACTACTTCCTTATTCATCTATCGATAATCAATACACACAGGCATAGTCCCTTCCTTCTTCTTCACAAATAGCATAGGAGCACCCAAGGGGAAAAACTCGGTCTGATGAACCCCTGACTAAACATATCTGGTAATTGCTCCTTCAATCCCTTCAACTCCATTGGCACCATCCGATATGGTGGAATAGATATAGGATTGGTGCCCTGCTCCAAATCAATGTAGAAATCGATATCGCGATAAGGTGGAATACCCAATAGGTCTATTGGAAAAAACCTCCGAAAACTCCCTCAGTACCAGTACCGACTCAAGTGGAGGAGTATTAGCGCTAGTATCCCAAACATAAGCTTACTAAGCCAAACACCCCTTCTCAACCATCTGCTGAGCCTTACGAACAGATATAACTCTCTTTGATGTGTTAATAATAGAACCCTTCCACTCCAACCGAGGAGCTCCCGACATTGCTAACGTAACTGTCTTGACATAACAGTCCAAGATCGCAAGATAAGGAGATAACTAATCTATATCTAGAATAACATCGAAATCTACCATGTCTAGAATCATCAAATCAGGCCAAGTATCATACCCCATCAAGGTAACAACATAGGATTGATAAACTCGATCCACCACTACAAAATCTCCAACATATGTAGAAACACTAACAGGATAATCAAGCGACGCACATAGCATATCTAGGCTCAAAGAAAAATAAGTAGACAGATAAGAGTTGGTAGAGCCTGTATCATAAACCAACTAGTATTGGAATAATCACATAAGTAAGGTAAGTATATTTCCATTAATAACTCAAGCAAGTCAATCCAAGGAGTTCAATTAATGATGTGATAGGAAAATGCAATGCAAGGACTTTCATCACCAGTATACACACGCTCCGTAATATGAAATATGTGATTCATAGGGGACCCTTAAGATCCGTACACCAACCACAACCGTTTTCCATCGGGTTTTTAGCCAAATAGGCTTCCAATCTCAACACTTAGCCAATTCGGCTCACTTTACCTGTGGGGAGTCATGGCCGGCACCCGATGCCTTATTTGACCCCAAGCGTACCAATTGTAACTTGTATAACCTGAACATACGGAACATTCTTGGCCGACTAGACAATTCTGTAACATAAGTATGCTATCTTAGGCCGACAAAGCCGTAAACTGAATAATCCATAGATGGAAACTACCTCACTGAAATAGGATCACCCCAACATATATGTAACAACCTATGCGGACCGACAAGGACACAATGCATATCTACAAACAACAAAACCTAAAAAAAAATATATCCAAGGCCACCATGCTGACATACTATACGTACATGAAAAGTCTACAAGCCTCTATGAGAAACATAACTGTACTGCGGTTGGGTTGGGGCCCCGGCCTACCTATTATGTCTGTATATACAAAAGGACTCCAACTCTGGACCTGGTAACTCCGGATGAAATAGAGCACAGGAATCCAGCTATTACTTGGCACCGTCAACTGTGGAGGTCGGTCTATTTGTCTTTGAGTACTTGCGGCCATGAAATACAGCACCCTCGACAAAAAAGACATTAGTACGAAATATATGTAAGGCAACTGAATAACTGAAATTGAACCGTTATACATGATATACTGAATGTAAACTGAGGAGTCAATGATAATCTTAAAACATATCTACCTGTCTCTATTTCATGTCATGAATGCAGTACTGAAGATAAACTGTCCGGCCACATATGGGGTCCGGCCTGAGACTACTTCCTGACCAGATCCGAGGGTAAGCTCTTATGCATGCCATGCTACCTGAAGATTTCTCTTAATTGATGTCTATTCTATTTCCAAACATTATTGTTGATACGCTCAAATTACACCTTTTATAAGCGTAAAGTGGACGATGTCAAATATAGTAACCAAACAAGGTTGGGGTTGAATTCCACAGGGAATATGGTGTGAAAAGGTTACTAAATTCGTAGAATGCTTAATTTTGGTCTATTGTCATAATGCGATGATTTTGGTAAAAGTTGGTTTTTTATGACTAGTGGCTAACTAATTGCTTTGGATTGTAATATATGGTAAAAGAAATCAAGGTTGTGTCCCCTTTAGATAAGGTGTATGATCATGTGTATTGATCTTGATATACTTCTAATGGATCGTTATATGAATGCACTTAACCTCTATATGAATCTTTACTATTTCCCAATAAATAAAGATTATATGTTTCTATGATTTTCCCTAATATAAGAAAGTGAATATTAAAGAATGGCTAATTATGCAAGATAAATTCTTCTTATTCCTAAGTGAATTTATTAAACAAAGTTTGATAGCTTTAAGTTCTTGTTATTTATTCTTACCAAACCCTAATTGTTTTCCTAAACAAATCAAGGTTTATGGCTTTAATCAGTTTATAGCTTTAATCAATGTTTGCAACCATTAATTATGAATGAAGAATGAAGAATAAATAAACCCTAATAATATATTATGTGTATATCAATCACAAAACCAATCACAAAACACCCATCATTGGGTTCACAACCCTAGTAAGGGAATTTAGCTACTCATGACAAAGAACAAGAAACAAGAAATTGAAGAATTTATAATTGCTTACTTTGGATGGAAAAAGGAATTGATAATACTTGAATTGATGTTTTGAATCTCCATAGTAAAGAGAGTATTTAATGTTCTAAGCCAAAAGTCAAGAAAATAATAACCTGTCCGAAATAAAACCCTACATTGGACTATTTATAGGTTTTGAAACGTAAAAGTTACAGAATTACACTTTGGTCACCGACGACATAAAATATGGTCTGTATTTCATATTACGGATCGTAAACTAGTTTACTGTTTTGTTTTCCTTCAACATCTTGGCAACTGCAACATCATGGATTACGGACCGTATTTTGATTTATGGTCCGTATTCTGCTTGATCGTATTTCACTTTTTAAAACTTCAACTTTCTGCCAAGTGTCTAAATGCTAAATACGCTTTGAAATACGGTCCGTAAAAGTTGTTCATATTTTACCATCTTCTCAACATGCTTTTCTGGTTCTGCTTATCTTTAATTACGCCTATGGAATATGGCCTGTTTTTGAGAATACGGCCAATATTTTGTCACCAACGCCAAATTCTGCACTTTAATAGTTTTCATTCCAAAATTGCTCCATTACCTGAGAAATATTAAAAACACATTAAATTGCCACTAACTTGCTTAAAAACTAGTAAAACTTCTCATAAAAAGGCCTTAGATGTGCCACAATTTCCCCGCACATCACCATCCCGAACTTAAATTCTTTGCTTGTCCTCAAGCAAGTCATGCAACACAACGACTCGATCTAACATCTAGATATAACAGAGTACTAATGGCTACAACGGTTTTAACTACAAACTACGGGCATGCATGTTTATTACAAATAATCACTTCAACTTGCAAAATTAGACCACAACTCATACTCAGGCTACAACTCACAGTGAATTTTCAATGCATGTCATAACATTACTAGAAGCACCAATATACACACAAATGTTGCTTTTTTGAGAATGCTCATAGTTTCATCTGAATGCCCTCACATAGACCAAAGAATGTCCTTCACACATATGTACAACACAATAGGGACTATGAAAAAGGAGAAGAGAAGTCACTCACTCTCACAAAGAAATTTACAGATTGCACTTACACATACCATAGGCTTGCCCTCGTTTTCAATATTCTCATCTTCGGACATCTTTGTTATGATCACTCTAGGACTTTGTAGGTTTGTAATGTAGGCTTCGGGACGGGTAGGATACATATTTGGTCAATAGTGGCTCGCCCTCCTTGAACACTGCACTTTTTTTAAAAAAAAATTATTCACCCTTCTTACTTCGCTTCTTTACATTATCCTGTAAGGTCGGTGTGACTTTATTGGACTAACACTAATAAAATCTTTTTTTTTTCTATTTTTTTTTCTTTTTAGATTTTCCTTATTTTTTTTCCTTCTCAACCCTATGCTTATCAACACTGAACCCTACACCATATAACTTCGCTTCCATCCCCAACTTAGGCTTTCAGCCTCATTCTCCACAGAATTCACCCAACAACCCCCAACTTATTCGTTTTTCACATTCATAATATCAAGGAGGGATTTTGGTGCAAAACATGAGATTATTCAAAGAAAGGGTAAAGGCTCGTTAATGGCTAGTCAAAGAAAATTGGTCACATAGGCTCAAAATGGGTAACTAGGGATCATTGCTCATTCATGTATGGACAAAAGTGTTTAGAAAGGGTTTCCAATTAAACAAAGATAGCCTATGATCATTTCACAACCAGCACATCCTTAGAATGCAAACACGACTACTTGGGCAAGTTCTAGATTGCAAGCACAATAAGAGAACAAAACTAAAACTCACAACACACAATGGCAACGAAATTCAGCTTAACACAACATCCCAAGCAATCATTTGGCGTACTTAATATTCTCATAATTATCATGTCATGAAAAGAACCAATCCCGTCAATTCATACTGTTATATCCTGCATTTTGTACATTCGGATAATTCAAGACAATTGCAAGAAGTTAAGGACAAGGCTATATTTTGATCTTGTTTAATACACAAGTTGTGTATGAAATTTTTTGATGTGGAAATATTAAGTAAAGCTAGGGGTAAAAAGGAAAATTCACAAGGTGGCCTATGGAAACCTTAAGGAAAATTTGCGGTTAAAAGTTGATTTTCGAAAACTTGAAATTCTTGAATTAATAGGCCAATTGGGCCGTGTAAATGGAGTGGGCTTAGGCCCACATAGAAGCTTAATGGATAAGATAAAAGATGACTAAGTCATTATATTTTTCATCTTTATCCCTAGAAATTTCAAGAAACATGAAGAACAAAAAAAAGAGAAGGAGAAAAATAAGAGGCCATTCGGCCATACCAAGCCAAACAAGAACCTTGGAGAAAAATTGATCAAAAAATATTTTCTTCTAGCTAAACAACCAATTGCAAGGTCCCTAGCAAAGTGAAGTGGTCATTGGAGCAAGTAAAACATTTATTCTTGTAAGCTACAAATCCTAGCCAAGTGAGAAGTTAAGGGAAAAAGGTAAGGTTTAATCCTCTTCTTATATGTTATGGATAATTATGTATGTTGTAGTATGTAAAAGTGGATGAAATTCATGAAAATATGAATGCTATTGTGTCCGTGTAGGTATGGTGTGGTGTGGAAGAGAATGAATCAAATTTTACTTAGTATTTTGGTGGATGTTGTAATGGAATCTATGATGGAAATGAAAGTTTGATGATTCTAGTTGAAGTTGTAAGTATTGGAGAGTTGTTTAGAAGCTAATGTGATGTTAAAAAAAATCATTTCTTGTATTTATGGAAATGATGTTGTTAGTGTGTAAATTGTTGGTATGGTTCATGAACTTGAAGGAAGGAAATGTGTTGTTATCGTTCTTGTTGCATTTGGAAGATTTCGGGTGGAATGGCATATTGGTTAGATTATTTTGAATATTGTGCGGATTGCTTGAAGTGTTCTTGAATATTGTTTGAATGGTTTTGGTTAGTACTTGAATATGTGAGCAATTGTGAATTGAACATAAATGAAACGCCGTCGAAGTTTGTAGAAAGAAGTTGCTAACGTTAGTATGCGTTTTGAATTGATTGTGGATATTGTTAGAATAACTGTTGGTATTGTTGTTGATAATTTGGCCGAGTTGAATTCTCGAATTTGTTGTGGATGATTTGGCCGAGTTGGATTCTCGGGGTTAGTTGTATTTACAGGGGAAATGCTGCCGAAATTTCTGCAAATAAAGTATTGGTTGAAGATTGAACTTCTAAGTATCTATAGCTAATGTTTGGTATATACTAATATTGTTGTAGATCTTGCGAAGCCAAGGATTTAAATTCGGATTAGCTTAAGAAGCGGGCAAGGTATGTAAGGCTTACCCTTTCTTTCTTTTGGCATGATCATTATGAAACAAGTAGATGACATATATGTATGACTTCAAAGAGATTCCTATTCTTAGAGCCACTAGGATGACTAACGTTCTTGATTTCCATAAGCTGGTTCATATGGTCTTGATGCATATCTATGATGTCCGAAGTCCGGTTGATATGTTTCCGAATGGCATTCGAGAGATAATTGATATGACTAATGTCTTGATTTTCAAATGATAGCACGTTTGATTATTCCGTCGAGTCTTTGATACATTTTGATACGTACAAATGGTTCCAAAAGCTCTATTCTATTTGATCCATAACGATATTCGAAAGGTACCTAACATGATTGTTGCTTTGATTTTCAAAAAATGGCTACTGAAACGTTCGTAGAAGGTTCTGTACTTCAAACGCACATAACTTTCTTATACTAAATCGGATTGACCCGAAACTTGTTTCTGAGCCTTCAAGGTGAGACAAAGCCATGATGATTATTCTATAATATATTCGGAGGTTACCGACCTTACGTCACTCCGATAGAGACATAACATTCTTTGGGCTCTCCTGCATGCTACTTACCTGATATATGAATATGATACACGAACACGATATATGTATAAGTATATGGGGTAAGGGGAAAGGTGAGGCGCTATAGACGCATAGCCACCTGATCATTTGGTATAATATGATATCGTCCCGGACGCGGGATGCCCGGATATATATATATATATATATATATATATATATATATATAGATCGGGCTGCGCGTTCCGCAGCACTAAGCATGCATGGTACCCGCCAAAAGGCACTCATATGTACAGGTTGCTCTTCTATCTCATGATATGCTCTATATTTCCTTTATGTCATTATTCATGCTATGTATCCCTCGTATGTTATTATTCATGCCTTACATACTCGGTACATTACTCGTACTGACGTCTCTTCTTGTGGACGCTGTGTTTCATGCCACACAGGTAAGCAGGTAGACGGGTTCGATTCCTTGGAGCTCCCCCAGCGATATATTGAGAGCGCTCCAGTTGTTCCGGAGCTTCAATTTATCAGTACTACTTTTGTGTATATATTTGGGCACGGCAGAACCCGACCCTCCTTGTGCATATATGTATCTTGATTAGAGGCTCATAGACAGATATGTACAGTCAAATGTTTCACAATCTTGTTCGTCCTTGTCGTTGTATAATATGTTAGTAAAGTTTCTTGACACTTGTTTACGAGTATGCTATTGATGATGGTGTTGAGTAAAGCAATGACGGTATCGTCCCACTCAATAGTAAGAGTAAGATGCGAGATAAGAGGTGCTCGGTATAGTAGTATCGGGTACCGTCATGACTTCTAGTGGGGTCGTGACAAAAGTGGTATCAGAGCAGTTCGTCCTAGGGGTTGTCTACGAGCCGTGTCCAGTAGAGTCCTGTTTATGGGTGTGTAGCGCGCCACACTTATAAACAGGGAGCTGCAGGTCATTTAGGAAATCTGACCTTCTTTGTACTCTAGATAGTGCGATAGAACTATGTTACCAGGTTTCCATGTTCTTTTCTTAATCATGTGTTATGGTTTCAGTAATGTCGGTGAAGAGGAAAGCTACGGCGGCCCAGAAGGGCAAGATGATGGCTGGAAGAAGAGTTGAACCGGAGCCACCAACAGAAGTAGAAGAAGGAGAGTCTCACAACGAAGCTTCTCCTCAGACTTCTCATGCTCCCCCCGTGTCAGCAGAGCAGGAAGGAGTTTCAGCTCCAGCGCCAGAACCTCCAGTTCCACCGCCAGCAGCTTCGGTCCAGCAGATAACAGAAGCTATTGAGTTGCTGACCCAGTTAGTTTCCGCACAAGCTCAGCGGCAAGGTACGGGCCAAGGAGGCAGGGCGGTGAGTGCAAGATCCCGTGATTTTATCACCCTGAATCCTCTGGAGTTTTTTGGATCGAAACCCGAGAAAGACCCGCAAGGTTTCATAGAGGAGATGCTGAGGACACTGAGGATAATACATGCTTCGAATACAGAGTCAGTAGAGTTGGCTTCATATAGATTGCGAGATGTAGCGGTCCAGTGGTATAACACTTGGATATCTTCAAGGGGAGCAAATGCACCTCCCCCAGTTTGGCAAGAGTTCACCGAAGCATTCCTGCGACATTACTTACCACCGGAGGTTCGACGGGCTCGAGCCGATATGTTTTTGAATCTCAAACAGGAAAATATGAGCGCCCGGGAATATGGTCTCCGTTATAACTCTTTAGCCAGGTATGCCCCAGCCATGGTGGCCGATATGGGAGATCGTGTACATCGGTTTGTGAGTGGGTTGGGTCCATATTTAGTTAAGGATTGCTTGACGGCTTCACTCCAGGATGGAATGAATATCGCTCGTATCCAGGCCCACGCCCAAAACCTGGAGGAACAGCAGCAGCTGCAGAGAGGTGAACGTTATTCTGATAGGGGTCCCAGGAAAAAGGCTAAATCCTTCGAAACTAGAAGTGAGTATAAAGGGGGACAGGCACAGCAGCATTCCAGGTATTCAGGCCAATCAGTGGCCAGCGCACCTCCTCGATTTGTGAGTAGAAGATTTGATCGTCCTACTTATTCAGGCCCAGGCCAGAGTGCCAAAGCTTCAGAGTCCCAGTATAGAGCTGATTCTAGAAGGACGATGCCACCCCTACCATGGTGTACTCTGTGTGACAGGCCACACTCTGGAGAGTGTCGCGCAGGTACATGTGCTTGTTTTACTTGTGGTTGAGTTGGCCATTTGATGCGTGATTGCCCACTGAGGAATGAGGAAGACAAAGCTCAGCCCGCCGGGTCGGCAATTGGTTCATCATCATCCGTGCGCCCTTCTGTAAAGACTTCCCAGGCTCAAGCAAGCCGTGGCCGAGGCAGAGAAGGGGCACCTAGTTCAGGCGGTCCTCAGAACCGTATATATGCATTGGCGGGACAGCAGGATCTTGAATCTTCCCCAGACGTGGCTACAGGTACACTATCGGCATTCTCCTATGATATATATGTGTTGATTGATCTAGATTCTACTCTATCATATATCGCTCTTTGTATTGCTAAACGTATTGGGTTGAAACCCGAGCTAAATCAAACGTTTTGGGATGTCTATGCCTGTTGGCGACCAAGGTGCTTTCGCCACTCTTGCGAATCTGGAAATCCAGGACGAAAGGTAGTCGAACGCATAGGTGAAAGGTGAATGTTGGGGATTGCGAAGGATAAAATAGTAATTGTTAAGGAGAGATGCATTACGAGAGTGTTTCGGAAGTTGTCAAGACCCCAACCTGCTCCAGATTACGTGATAAAGGTCGTGCGGGGAAGTGGATGCAAATATACCAGCATTAAGGCACCGAAATGCATTAAAGTTTCGAGGTTAAGCGTGCTAGGGTGAGAGCAATTTTAGGATGGGTGACCCCCTGGGAAGTGTACTAAAAGTTCTATAAATGTAGATATAGGAGCCGAATGTGAAATTAGGGCAACCTAAAGGAAATTAGAGTATGTGGAGCGGTTAGAAACCTTATAGGGGTCGCGTAGGCTGAGACAGACTAGACTGGTGAAAAGGAAGAAGGCGCAACACAACTCTGGAATCAGAGTAAGATTTAATAGCGTTTGGAAATGTTTGTGAGCGAAATGGTAGCAAATATACATATATATACATATGACATCTCATTTGTGACTGTATCGATCGATAGGTGAATCCCAGCAACCAGTGTTACGATGTATAGAAGACACTAACCGAACGGAATTCAAGAGACAGAGTGAAAGACATAAGTACAGATGTTGCAGGGTAAAACTGATACTGGATCTACCACTAGTTAAGGCTGGAAAGTCCTAATACAGTGATATTCGGGAACAGAAAGAAAGTGAGTACATAGAGAGTAAGGAGCTTCGAAGTATCAGAAATATCAAAGGAAGGACCAGGATAATGAGCAGTTGACCAAAAAAAAAACCCATGATGTGGAATGAGACATTCATGTGAAGATCGAGAGGTTCGACTATAAAGAAAACGGGATGAAAGATAGAGAATGGGCATGAAGGAAAGGACGTAGAAATAAATTGCCAACGAGTGAAATATCAGGCAGATATAGGGAGAAAATACGGAAGATACCTGGAGAGGTCAACAAATATAAAAAGGACAACCCACACGGCACCATGTGAGGCTTTATATAGCAAGAAGTGCAAGTCACCAATCAGTTGGTTCGATGTTGGCGGAACTAAGTTAATCGGCCCACGGCCTACAGGCAACCTAAGCTTCTAAAACGGATATGTTAAGTGATCGTATGTGATAACTATAAAGAAGACCTCCCCGAAGTATTATAATACACCATGAGGCCAGTTCAACATTCGAGGACGAATGTTCTAAAGGGGGGGAGGATGTTATATCCCGCATTTTGTACATTCGGATAATTCAAGACAATTGCAAGAAGTTAAGGACAAGGCTATATTTTGATCTTGTTTAATACACAAGTTGTGTATGAAATTTTTTGATGTGGAAATATTAAGTAAAGCCAGGGGTAAAAAGGGAAATTCACAAGGTGGCCTATGGAAATCTTAAGGAAAATTTGGGGTTAAAAGTTGATTTTGGAAAACTTGAAATTCTTGAAATAATAGGCCAATTAGGCCGTGTAAATGGAGTGGGATTAGGCCCACATAGAAGCTTAATGGATAAGATAAAAGATGACTAAGTCATCATATTTTTCATCTTTATCCCTAGAAATTTCAAGAAACTTGGAGAACAAAAAAAAGAGAAGGAGAAAAATAAGAGGCCATTCGGCCATACCCAACCAAACAAGAACCTTGGAGAAAAATTGATCAAAAATTATTTTCTTCTAGCTAAAAAACCAATTGGAAGGTCCCTAGCAAAGTGATGTGGTCATTGGAGCAAGTAAAACATTTATTCTTGCAAACTACAAATCCTAGCCAAGTGAGAAGTTAAGGGAAAAAGGTAAGGTTTAATCCTCTTCTTATATGTTATGGATAATTATGTATGTTGTAGTATGTAAAAGTGGATGAAATTCATGAAAATATGAATGCTATATGTGGTCGTGTAGGTATGGTGTGGTGTGGAAGAGAATGAATCAAATTTTACTTAGTATTTTGGTGGATGTTGTAATGGAATCTATGAGGGAAATGAAAGTTTGATGATTCTAGTTGAAGTTTTAAGTATTGGAGAGTTGTTTAGAAGCTAATGTGATGTTAAAAAAAAATCATTTCTTGTATTTATGGAAAATGATGTTGTTAGTGTGTAAATTGTTGGTATGGTTCATGACCTTGAAGGAAGGAAATGTGTTGTTATCGTTCTTGTTGCATTTGGAAGATTTCGGGTGGAATGGCATATTGGTTGGATTATTTTGAATATTGTGCGGATTGTTTGAAGTGTTCTTGAATATTGTTTGAATGGTTTTGTTTAGTACTTGAATATGTGAGCAATTGTGATTTGAACATAAACGAAACGCCGTCGAAGTTTGTAGAAAGAAGTTGCTAACGTGAGTATGTGTTTTAAATTGATTGTAGATATTGTTAGAATAAGTGTTGGTATTGTTGTTGATAATTTGTCCGAGTTGAATTCTCGGATTTGTTGTTGATGATTTGGCCGAGTTGGATTCTCGGGGTTAGTTGTATTTACAGGGGAAATGCTGCCGAAATTTCTGCAAATAAAGTATTGGTTGAAGATTGAACTTCTAAGTATCTATATCTAATGTTTGGTATATACTAATATTGTTGTAGATCTTGCGAAGCCAAGGATTTAAATTCGGATTAGCTTAAGAAGCGGGCAAGGTATGTAAGGCTTACCCTTTCTTTCTTTTGGCATGATCATTATGAAACAAGTAGATGACGTATATGTATGACTTCAAAGAGATTCCTATTCTTAGAGCCACTAGGATGGCTAACGTTCTTGATTTCCATAAGCTGGTTCATATGGTCTTGATGCGTATCTATGATGTTCGAAGTCCGGTTGATATGTTTCCGAATGGCATTCGAGAGATATTTGATATGACTAATGTCTTGATTTTCAAATGATAGCACGTTTGATTATTCCATCGAGTCTTTGATACATTTTGATACATACATATGGTTCCAAAAGCTCTATCTGATTTGATCCATAACGATATTCGAAAGGTACCTAACATGATTGTTGCTTTGATGTTCAAAAAAATGGCTTCTGAAACATTCGTAGAAGGTTCTGTACTTGAAACGCTCATAACTTTCTTATACTAAATCGGATTGACCCGAAACTTGTTTCTGAGCCTTCAAGGTGAGACAAAGCCATGATGATTATTCTATAATATATTCGGAGGTTACCGACCTTACGTCACTCCGATAGAGACATAACATTCTTTGGGCTCTCCTGCATGCTACTTACATGATATATGTATATGATACACGAACACGATATATGTATAAGTATATGGGGTAAGGGGAAAGGTGAGGCGCTATAGACGCATAGCCACCAGATCAGTTGGTATAATATGATATCGTCCCAGACGCCGGATGCCCGGACGCCGGATATATGGATAAATGGATCGGGCTGCACGTTCCGCAACAATAGAATATATATAAATGGATCGAGCTGCACGTTCCGCAGCAATATAATATATAAATTGATTGGGCTGCACGTTCCTCAGAAATATGGAATATATATATATATGGATCGGGCTGCGCGTTCCGCAACACTAAGCATGCATGGTACCCGCCAAAAGGCACTCATATGTACAGGTTGCTTTTCTATCTCATGATATGCTCTATATTTCCTTTATGTCATTATTCATGCTATGTATCCCTCGTATGTTATTACTCATGCCTTACATACTCGGTACATTACTCGTACTGATGTCCCTTCTTGTGGACGCTGTGTTTCATTCCACGCAGGTAGACGGGTTCGATCCCTAGGAGCTCCCCCAGCGATATATTGAGAGCGCTCCAGTTGTTCCGGAGCTTCAGTTTATCGGTACTACTTTTGTGTATATATTTGGGCACGGCAGAACCCAGCCCTCCTTGTACATATATGTATCTTGTTTAGAGGCTCGTAGACAGATATGTACAATAAGATGTTTCACAATCTTGTTCGTCCTTGTCGCTGTATAATATGTTAGTAAAGTTTATTGACACTTGTTTACGAGTATGCTATTGATGATGGTGTTGAGTAAAGCAATGACGGTATCTTCCATACGGCCCACTCAGTAGTAAGAGTAATATGCGAGATAAGAGGTGCTCGGTATAGTAGTATCGGGTACCCGTCACGACTTCTAGTGGGGTCGTGACACATACTTATTCATAAGTATTCATCAAAAATTTGAAGGGTTCCATTTTTTTTTTCAAAATAAAAAATTAACATGCCGTAAGTTACTAAAGTACTACCATATAAGTCAAAACAACTCTATTCTACTAACAACCTAAACATGCCAGTTTCAATAACAAAAACCCCTCAAGAAAAGAACTCTGGCACAGAAAAGCCGCCGGGGGGGGGGGGGGGTGGGGGGGTTCCTAAACACATATTTACAATCCCACCCCCAACAACAAAAATCAAGCAGTATCCTCAGTGCGTCAATAATAAGATCAAGAGAAAAGGGAGTTGTACCTGGGCGCCCTAGGCGCTATGCGTATCTCAAGACTGGTCTGCCTCATCAGGTGGCTTACTACTGGACTCGCCTGATCATCGCTGTGGCTCAACTAAGGAATTATGGGTGGCTTGTTGCATCTCCTTTTCCTCCATAGTCTTCAATCTCTTGGCCAGCTCTTCGAGATCCTCAGATATCTCACGGACCCTCTTGCCTTTGTCTCGCACAAGAGATGCTACATCCTCCTCTTTCTCAGACTCCATCAGAAACAACACCGGAATGTTACTAGGCAAAGTGGCACGTGGTGCTGGAACTGGTGAGGCTACTGTACCTTGCACTTTAAGCGCCTCAAGCTCCTTCTTTAGACTCTCCAACTCACTCCTCAAAGAAATAAACTCCTTACCAGATGCGGTCTAGTCTCGAGTCACCAATCTATTCTCAAATATATCTAGTCTAGCCTGATATACCTCATGCTTCTTCTGGAATTCCTCACCGATCTCTGTAGTAGCCTCTGTAATCAATGTCTCCACTAACTTCATCACCTTTTGCTTGAACTGTTGAAGGATTCTCCCTATCTGTCTTTCTGCCTTCACTGCCTTGAATGTAATCTGACTATAGTTTTCATGGCTAAAATTAAGCAGCTTCAAATCTGGATCTTCAGGCTCAGCGGATGCAGTTGCAGTGGTAGACCTCGAGGGAGGACCATGTGTGGCAGCTGTACCATGAGCTGTCTCTGCTGCGGAAGTCAGTGTATCTACCATCTCAGTCGCAACCTCGGTACTCGTAGTAACACTATCTGGACACTTATAGTGGTAGCAACAGGCTCAGTAGCAGTAGCATCAATGTCGGGCTCTACTGGATCAGTCCAAAAGCATGGCTCAAACTCAACTCTAATTGAGTGTCGTCGTCATCCCCGAACTGATCGGCCTCATTATCATCCTTGCTCGGAACCTTATACTTCCTTCAATCTCCCACATGGACAGCTTTGATGGTGTTGTCCCATTCCAGAAGCTGAAATATCCTTACCCTTCTACACAACTCCGTGATAAGACACGGGAATACCATGGATTGCTTGGGCTTGTATGCCCTCACATGTAGCTCCTTAGCAATTAGCTCTCCAATATCAATTGGATACTTAGACACAAACGAGGCAATAATGACTGCTTGACTTGTTTTAAGGGTGTTGCCAGCCTGCGTTGGAGTGATCAGGTACCTAAGAAACGTCCACCAAAACTTGGCTTCTATCGACAAGTAACTTTTGGTAATCCTCACTCTCCCATCATCTGTCTATTTCTGCTTGTGTGGCTGAGATGTGATTGTGGTTGTAGTCCATTCCCTCAAAGACTTCTTGTCTTTCCTTGCTCTCTTGTTTAGGAATAGGCTCAAATCGGTAGATGCAACATAGTCATTTTAAAATAGAACTTTGTTTATGGCCTTGGAGGAAATATCAACATGGGAGTTCCGGATGGTCACATTCTCCAACATAGGGACTTGATGCCAAGCACGACTCGGCTTTTTTAGATCATTCAACACGATCCCATATCCCGCATAAAATACCCTCACCACGTGCTAACAATACTCTCTTGGTTCGTGAGTGAAGGCATCCAACTGATACATCCTGACGGTCTCGTCAATCTGTGGATATGTCAAAACACCCTCGAAAATCAACCGCCGCTCCTCAAATAGGCTCCTCTGCGGCTTGCACCCATTTTCTGTCCCGACCATCCATTAGTCATATAACTATTTTGAACCTTTGACTGAGAACATGAGTTTTTCGGCCTCCAAATGTTTAGTCCAGATGGCTAATTTCCGACCCTCTGGTGGTGTATTGACATCCTGAGCTTGGATATCACTTGGCTTCTCCGAGCCACTCTTTTGCTCAGTTTGTTGGGTCACCCCTATGCTTGCTACTTCCGCGTCAGAATCCCCCTCTTCAGACTGGGAGGCTTCCGCGCGGACTTGGACAGTGTCATGGTTGGTGGCGTAAATGTGCCTTGTGCGGGGGCCCCTCTGACCTTTCGTGGGCATATAACCTCTCGGTACTTTGACCCTAAATTTTCTTCTTCAGAATTGGATGGTTCATCCATAATTTAAAGTCCGAGCCTACTGGTTTGGAATCTACCCTGGGGTCCTTCCTTACACGCGCACTATCAGAAATCGCCCTCTTCATCTGTATCAATCTGCACGAAAGAGAGTCAGAAATGATCTTTCCTAGACTTTGGCTCTATAGCACGATCTAAGATGAGAAGGAGGGTCAATCATTCCTAAATTTCCAGCAGCCTCCTATTTATAAGTGTGGCGCATTTCACACCCATAAACAATACTCTACTAGACGCTTATTTCTCGACTTTCCAACTTACTTCCTATCTTACAATTTTCTTAAGATCATTCATAGTCTCGTAATCTACTTATAAAATAATTCACACTATTGTTAGGGCTCATCCTCGTACGCTCATCTTAAGCCTTCAATTTAAATCCATTTAGAATCTGCCGAAATTCGGGCAGCATCTCCCCTGTTTGTATGCCTAGCCCGAAATCGTAATATCAACAACCAACCACAACAACAACAACACCAACATCATCAACACCATTATCCATACCAATATATTCCCTAAAACAACCCACACAATGTTTTTTCCCAATTTCTCAACTAGCCAACTTGTACTATGACTATTCAATAACTTTATCTTCGCAAATAAACCAAAATTAATATTAATAAGGAGAGATTCATACCTTATTCGCACTAGATCCGCAAGATCTTCAATACTTGCTTTGAATCCAAGCTGACATCCACCGCAAAATGATACTATAATCACAATTACACGTTACCTGAGCCTCGATTTAATACTCCGACACTTGAAACAAATCATAAACCCTCAACTTTATGACATCCACTCACCCTATATGTTTGTTGAGCTTTGGGAAATATTTTGGGTGAAAATGAGAGGGGTTTTCCCTTTATATAGGGCGTTTAAGTCGGTTTCCACCGACTTAAAAATTTACCCTTGTTAATCCCTTCTCCTCTTCACGTTCGCGGCCCTTTGGTCGCGTTCGTGTAGGGTTAATTCCTTCTCTGGCGGCCTAACTTGTAATGTTCATAACTCTCTACTCCGATGTCCTATCGACGAATGGTTTGTTGCGTTGGAAACTACACTTCATCAACTAAAATTTAGGATTTTGTATTGCTCTAAAACTCCTCATTTACTAAAAGATATTCTTTCTCTAAGTTGGACCAAAATTGCCCCTCATATTTTCTCCAAAATCCAATAAACTTAATTTATTTAATCCACTTGCCCTCCAATCCTTCAGTGGCTTATTATATGAACTTAAACCCTCATAGTCATATGGTACGCGCATATAATATCATATATCCTTGGAGGTAATTCCAATGTCCATACTTAAGACAACCAGCACCTAACGAATCACAACATTCAAAACTACGGGGTGTAAGAGTATGCCCACCAATAGCATGAACCATGAGTAATTGAACTGAATTTGGTATGAAATTGGGTGAATTCTGAGTTACCCAACCCAAAACACAATGTGAAACCATGGTAATTAAGGTTATTGATGTTTTCTTGAACAACCAAAACATTCTCTGTTTCTGTGAGTTTATGAAGCAAAAGACAAACTCAGGATACGGACCATATTTCACTTTACGGTCCGTATTTAGGTGTTATATTAAAAAGCCACAAGCACTGAAGTCAAAAATATGAGATGGCACATTACGACATGCGTTACGGACCGTATTTCACTTTACGGTCCGTATTTAGTCATTTAATTGAAAAGCCACAAAACAGTGAGGTCCAAAAATAGGGATGGCACAATACGACCTGAGTTACGGACCGTATTTCACTTTACGGTCCGTATTTTAAGTTTACGATCACAGACAAAACATAGTTTTTTATGTACAGTTCGTTTGTTTCACTTTTGTTTAGTAGTCACTAATGGGATGTGTATTTTACAAAAATGGATCAAAAAAGAAATGCTACAACGAGGGTGGGGCCCCGATGCAAGGGAAAAGGAATAATATATAGTGTACCCGGCCCATTATGGGACTCGGTGAAATAATATATAGCGTACTCGGCCCATTATGGGACTCGGTGAAATAATAAATAGCTAGTCGGCCCATTATGTGACTCGGTGAAATAATATGTAGTGGACCCGGCCCATTATGGGACTCGGTGAAATAATATATAGCGTACCCGGCCCATTATGGGAGTCGGTGAAATAATATATATCGTACCCGGCCCATTATGGGACTCCGTGAACTAATATGTAGCGTACCTGGCCCGTTATGGGGCTCGGTGAAATAATATATAGTGTACCCTGCCCTCTAGCGAGGGACTCGGTGAATCATGCAATGAAACTGTGCATGAGTAATAGGAGCAATCATGTACAAATTGAATCACCATTTGGGATCCACGAGAATAATTAGAATGAACCAACACTTGCGAATCAGAGACAACTGTCTTGTCAAATACTACCGAGAACTAGAGTTCATTGGAGTCATGTATGCTCGTCGTTTGCTCATTTTATGTAATTCATGCCAAAGAAGAAAGAAGGGATAGCTTTACATACCTTGAAGCTTATCTATTCGCTCAACTGCTACTTTTCGAACTCGCAAATGTACAATCAAGGGAATTCATACTATCGTGTGGCTCTTTATCAAGTGCTTACCTTATGCCTTTAAGTTAACTCTTTCTAGAATCTGCCGAAATTTCGGCAACATCTCCCCTGTTTATATGCTGAGCCCAAAATCTCAATTCAACAACCAACAACAAAAACAACAACAATACCAACATCCACCATAATACCATTACAACCAAAATACTCCATAAATTATTCCATATGATATTTATCCAATTTCTACAACCAACAACTTTATTATACGACCATTTAATCACTCTATCTTCGTGAATAAACTAAAAGTTATATTAATAAAGAGAAATTCATACCTTATTCTTGTTGAAATAGCAATATCTTCAATATCCACTATGAGTCCACGTCAAAATCCACCGCACAACAATACTAGAATTACGATTATGCACTACCCGATCATTGACTAATCAAATTCCTCACTTTCTTTATGACATAAATACCCGTATATGTTGCTGAGTTGCCAATCTGATTTTCGGTGAAAAAATGGGGGTTTTCCCCTTTCATAAGGTTCAAATTCGGGGAGGGGTCACTGTAGCAGTACTGTAGCAGGTCGATTACTGTTACAGTGCTGTAGCACGCGTTTCTGCTTTGTCAGTCGAACTTGTAACATCCATAATTCTCTACTCCGATGTCCTATCGATGAGTGGTTTGTTGAGTTGGAAACTAGACTCTACAAATTTCATTTTAGGATGTTGAAACACCTTAAAACACATCATATGCTAAGAGATATTCTTCTCTCAATTTGGACCAAAAATTTCACGCGAAACTTTACCCATCCTTTCTCCAAAGTCGTACTACTCCATTTCTTCCACTCATTCCCTTATAAAACCTTCTGGTATACCTTATATACATCCTTTACTCATTAAATATACTTCCTAATGCTTGCTCCTTATATTCCAAAGTGGTTTTACTTAACCATAACTCAACATACTTATGTTTCAAATTTGGTAAGTGCTTCTTCGAAGATACGGGGTGTAACATCCTTCCCCCCTTAAAAACATTCATCCTCGAATGTTATAGTGCACCAATCCTCAATATCCTTATTGATGTTTTTTTTTTATTACCATATTCTTATACTATAATTTGGTCAGTTTTGTCCTGTTCTTTCTTAGCTCTTTATCAAATTCATTTGTGAGTCGTACAGTCTTCAATCCTCATGTATATGATCACAAGTTAACTAGTATTCCGTTCTCATTCTGTATTCATTCCTGTGGTTTAACTTGCCACGCCACGGCTACTCGCCGTCCTGCGAGCATCCTTCCTCTTCGTTTCTCATTTCTTTATTAACGGATAACTCCCTTACTCGAATACAACACTTTCTGTTGTTGACTCCTCCGATGCTATCTTGGCTATCCCTACTTGTACTTGTTGAGCTTAGATACGTGCTAGATTAGCCCCTAGTAATTCATCAGCCAAGCTTTCCGATTCATCATAAGTTTTCTTCTACTAATGTCCCGTTGCTTGTTTAGCGTTACTCTGCTACTGACAAATCCTTACTCTTGATGGTTACGTTTCTTCAACCATCCATCTTGATTCCTTTCCATGATCAGTTATAACCATATCCTCAATACAATTTCTTAAATACGTACATTCCTAATGTTCCATCACCATCTTTATTATTTCTCATAGCAGGATTATATATTGCGATGAACCAATAATCATAGTTCGAACTGGTCTATAGCTCACAATATCTTCGAGTTCTTGTCAAACTCTCCCTTTAATTCCTTTGCCTCAAATCTTGCAATATAACTTATAATTATATAGTTAGGGCAATTCTCACTTTATCACAGCTTCTTTTCCAACATCAGTATGGTATACTTACCCTTGACTTCCTAATTCCAGTGATGACTTAGTTAGCTGTCATTCCTTGTTGTCTTTCCGGTGTGTCCATTCCCATCTGCGAGGCATAACCTTAGGTTGATGGTTCATATAATTCTATAATACATACCCTTATGCTCAGTATGGTTAGTGACCCGTGATATACTTTCTAATTTCTGGTGATGCTGAAGCCTTTCTATTTGCACCCACATCGTTCTTCCTCTTTTCAGAGATCGCCACACCACTTATCATTACTCCCTTTGTTAAGATTCTCATATTTTTCCTTTAATGTCAAGATTTTCTTCCGTTGTAACCCAAAATGTCCTTTGTACTCATCATCCATGTCGTCATTCTCTTTGTGGTTAGCTTGCAGAACTTTCTTACTCTCTTTATTACTCTTTAGGTTACGTCACTGCCTATTTAGGTGCGACACAAATTTCCCTGGTCTAGAAATATCATATATCACTCCCGCATGAAGTATTTTCCTGATCCATTTTAATTCATTTTCATACCTGCTTTGTGGTATGCTTATCTTTAATTTGTTGCTACTCCCTTTTAATGCATTCTTGATATGCCACTAAATCTTTCTTTCCTTGGAATTTTGACAATTCCATACCTCGTTTCAGGACTAGATCTGCTCTTCCCCCTTTTTAAGGGTGTTCTTATACACTAGTAACTCTCGAGTATCAGTAGTCATCGGCCTACCCTAGCGATCCTCTAACTCTTTTGGTCTCTTGTAATACCGGAATTCTCTCATCATATAGCTTGACTTATTTTCCTTTCTACTAATCGAGGGCCTTGCATTTAAACGAAGCGCTTATGCATTACAGATCTATTCTCGCTGCCTTCTTTAAGGCCCTTCTACTTTTACCTTTTATGACTGAACATTTCCCGAATCAACAGGCTAATGGGGACATTGGAATCCATCAAAACATTTCACGAAACGTTTGGTCACTTTGCTTTTTTATCCTTCGTCTTCCTCCACAACTATTTTCACTAAAATGCGTCTTACTCTGAGTTTCCGGTTTCACTCTACGCCTACAATATATATCATTGAGAGTTAATATCCTACACTCTTCCCCTTCCACTATCAACCCTTTTATTCACTTAGCTCACTTATCTGAAATTTTCCTTGACTACTTATTTGCATCCCACCTATGCGTTGTAGTTCTTCCAGTGTTCTGCCACTTCTTATTCGTGTCGTGAAATCCTTGCAAATATACTCTCTTATTTCTTCTCCTTCCTGCCGCCAAGGCTAGTCCATGCTCATGAATACTTTCCATGCATCCGTCTATTTCCATTATAATTAAATCTCGGTATTCCTTATCCTCATCCCATGTCATCGATGTACTACCTCCCGGTTAGCTTTGTTAGCTCATTATCCTCTCCCTTGTCCTTGGTGATTTCTCAATTTTTCTTTTCTTCCCTTCTTCTTCTCTCCTCTCCTTTTGACCAGCCGATTAGTGTACCTTTCCTGCTTTCATCCTCAAACCTTCCTTCAGTTTCTTCCTCCTCGAGCGCCCTTCTCCGCTTGTTATTTTATAGTATTGACCCTGAAGTTCGTAAAATATTCCTTTAAATGTGAAAATCCGTTCTATTCTTAAATCATCTTTTAGGAAAACTTATCCATTTCGGAGGCAACCGTGTCAGTATAACTACACATTTATTCCTTTATATACCTCTCGAGAGCTGTAAATCTCTTAGTATCGTTTCAAGGCCTGATCATTCTCTCTCTTATTTCACCTCCCTATTTATGATTACTATCCTTTAGTCCCACTTATCGAAGTCTGTTCTCTGACCCCACACATTCATCTTTTGTTTCACACTACCGTATTTTATACCTTTCGCATGCCTACCTTCGAATTCTATCCAAATAGTCCATTGCCTTACCCGTCGTCTCTCTTGGAAGCTTCACTCACCCTCGTTTCTTACACTTTTTTTTCCTTTCCTCAAAACATTCTAATCTCTTTACTTTCTATATATTCACTTTCTTCCTTTCCCTGATATTATCACATTAAGGCTTTCAAACTCTAGCCTGTAGTGAAAATAACATCAACTTACCATGTAACATTTGTCACTTGAACTTCACTAACCTGTTCGATTAATGCCTTCAGTATATAGCAACGTCAGTTGTTCGGACACACATACCGGTTGGCGCAGCCACATATGGGATGTCACACACACACACACATATATATATATATATATATATATATATATATATGCTTACTAACGCCTCACTTACAAAGTACTTCCCAATACTATTCGAACTCATCCTAATTCTAGAGCTGTGATGCACCTTCTTTCTCTTTGCCAGTCTAGTCCGCCTCATCCTTCGTGACCTTTTAGGGTTTCTAACCACTCCGCATACTCCAATTTCCCTTAGGTTACTCTATTTTCTCATCTGTCTATTATGTCTGAGTTTGTAGGACTCTTAATACACTTCTTAGGGGGTCACCCATCCTAGTATTACTCTCACCCCAGCATGCTTAACCTTGGAGTGCTAATTGGATCCGGTGTGCTAGTGCTGGTACGATCACATCCACCCTACTGCATGACCTTTATCGCATGACCAAGAACAAGTTGAAGTTCTAATGGGTCTCATTAAATTCTCGTAATGCATGTCCCTCCGGATTAAAAGGGATCTCTTACTCTTCCGACTAAGCAAATGTTATTTTGGCCTTTGAAATCCTCAATAATCACCTTTAATCTGCATGTATGACTACTTCTCATCCTAACTTTCAAGATTCCAAATGGTGGCGAAATCATCTTAATCGCAGTTACTTATAAATACTTTGGTTATTGGTCCATTAAGGATTTTCGCTCGTCGCTATTAAGTAATAATCTACAGTAAATGCACACACAGAAGAAATTTCCATAGAAGACTCATATACCTATAGCCGATCAGTCCTTAGCCTGATCTGGTGGGCTATAGAGTGAAGTATCCTCTTCATCCTTGTCTTCCCACCGTCTACTAGTCGGGCCTAACATAATGCTGGAACGTAGGGAAAATCTAGATGTGCCAAACTCTGTACTTCCTAAATTACGTCTTCGTCCACAGGAGTCTTGTGAACCCTTAAACGGTCTTTGTCATGTGATTTCTCAGTCGGGTCTCCTCCTACTGGAGCCACATCCTCTGATGGGTCTGTCTCAATGATAGCTGATGCTCTTTCTTATACCACTTGACATGCTCGATCCTGAGTCGATGGGTGATACAGGTCTCATGTCCCCCTTCGGAGCCTCACTTACGGTCCGATTAACTGAACTTGTCCTCTTCTATAATACAATCCTGCAATTTAACAAAAATCGTACCAATAACGAGCTTTCCTATCATTGGCTCTACCGCACGATCTATGATCAGAAAGAAAGATGACTTCCTAAATGTCCTGTAGCTTCCTATTTATAGATGTGGTGCACAAAAAACTGATAAACAAGACTCTACTAGATATGGTCTGTAGACACTCCGAGGATGAACTGCACTAATACCACTTTTGTCACGACCCAAATAAATGGGCCATGGCTAGTGACCGAGTTGGACACTCGTATATGAACCTACTAGATATAATCAAATTGAACTAAGGACAATATGTAAATTGTAAAAGCATGTTGTAGGCTAATAATGTAATATATCAGAGTGAACCTGTTTCGTGGGGAGTCACAGTTAACCAAAACATAACAAAATATGCAAGCCGACAAGGCTGCCACTTTATACCGGAATATCCAATGGGGCTCAATGAAATAATATATAGCATACCCAGCCCATTATAGGACTTGGTGAAATAATATAGAGCATACCCAGCCAATTATGGGACTCGGTGAAATATTATATAATACATAGCATACCTGGCCCTCTAGTGAGGGACTCAGTTAAATAATATATAGCGTACCCGACCCTCTAGTGAGGGACTCAGTGAATAATGTAATGAAACTATGCACGAGTAATAAAATAAATCATGTACAAAATGAATCATCATTTGGGATCCAAGAGAATAATTAGAATGAACCAACACTTGAGAATCAGAGACAACTGTCATGTCAAGTAGTACTGAGAACTAGAGATCATTGGAGTCATGTATGCTCGTCGTTTGCTCATTTTATGTAATTCATGCCAAAGAAGAAAGAAGGGATAGCTTTTAATACCTTGAAGCTTATCTATTCGCTCAAATTCTACTTCTCGAACTCGCAAATCTACAATCAAGGGAATTCATACTATCGTAGGCTCGTTATCAAGTGCCTACCTTAAGCCACTAAGTTAACTCTTTTGAGAATCTGCCGAAATTTCGGCAGCATCTCCCCTCTTTATATGCCTAGCACGAAATCTCAATTCAACAACCAACAACAGCAACAACAATATCAACATCCACCATAATACCATTACTACCAAAATACTCCGTAAATTATTCCATATGATATTTATCCAATTTACACAACCAACAACTTTATTATATGACCACATCATCATTCTATCTTCGTGAATAAACCAAAAGTACTATTAATAAAGAGAAATTCATACCTTATTCTTGTTTAAATAGCAATATGTTCAATATCCACTTGGAATCCACGTCAAAATCCACCGCACAACAATACTAAAATTACGATTATGCGCTACCCGAGCCTCGACTAATCAAAATCACTCAAATTCCTCACTTTCTTTATGACATAAATACCCCTATATGTTGCTGAGTTCCAAATCTGATTTTTGGTGAAAAAAAATGAGGTCTTTCCCCTTTTATAAGGTTCAAATTCGGGTCGGGTCACTGTAGCAGATACTGTAGCAGTACTGTAGCATGCTTTTCTGCTTTGTCAGCCGAACTTGTAACGTCCATAATTCTCTACTCTGATGTCCTATGGATGAGAGGTTTATTGCGTTGGAAACTAGACTTGATGAACTTCAGATTAGGCTTTTGAAATACATTAAAACACTTCATAGGCTAAGAGATATTCTTCCCTCACGTTGGACCAAATATTTAACATGAAACTATGCCCATCCTTTCCCCAAAGTCGTACTTCTCCATTTCTTCCACTCATTTTGTTACACCTCGGAAAATTTTCTGTTCATGCATAGTGAATATATTGACGAAGAGTACGACTTATGTGATGTTTTGATAAGTAAGAAATAGCGTCTGACAATCCTAATCGAAATTGTAAAGACATTAGAGGTGAGGGAAGAAAGTTGTCAAGGAAGGCAAGGCATACGTTGTGTATCGGAAATAATTATGAGTAACGAGTCAATGATGATTTAATGATGCTCTGGAGAAGAGTAATAACGTCCCTTAGATTGGTATTGAAGTGTTAAAAAAGTGTTAAGAAGATTGCATAAGGATTGGAGACCAAACGAAACGACGAGAACAACTTCGGAAAAACTGTGAGTTACACGACAACATTATACGGCCCGTGGAATGTTATACGGACCATATAATGGTCTGTATAACCCAACAGAAATGAAGTGTTCCAAGGTGGTGAACCACGACCACTTGTAGGGGCCGTGCAATGTTCCACGGACCGTACAAGTGTCCGTGGAAGTCCCGACGGGCTGAATAAGTTCACTTATATAAATGTGATCCCACTTCATTAATTTCATTTCCCACACACTTCTTCATCTCTCTCAAGACCTCTATAAGGTTCCAGATACTTCATCTACAAGAATACAAAGGAAAACAAAGATCAATATCAAGAATTCAAGTGGGTCAAGTGCATAAAGCTTACTAGGGTCCATCTAAGTCAAGAATTCTCTTGGGAGTGAAGTTAGGGTTTTGGTGCAAGAAGAGAAGTTCCACTCAAGGGTTGTTCATCCATCATCTAAGGAGAGTTTTATGATCATTATTGGTTGTTTAAGGTGTTGAAAGTTAAGAACACATGGATTGTAGAATGATATAGAAAGTGGGTCATAAATGTGGGAATAGTGATATTGTTGGGTGAAGGTTTGGATTGAATTATGGATATTGGTATGTTGTGATTGTAAATATATTGTGAATTACATTTAGACCATGTAATAAGTATTATATATGAGAAAACGGAATAGCGAAATATAATCACCATTATGGAGAAATTGAAGAGGAATTGTGAAATGCGGATAATGTAGATGAATGATGATTGTGGTTTATTATATTGTGAATGTTGTTATGAATGTTTGAGAGTTGATATAGAATATGGGAAAATTTGTATAAAAAAAAGAAATACAGCCCAATTTTCCTTAGCTTTAGTAAGCACCTTTCAGTAAGGTGCTTACTAAAGTCGTCCTACCTTGGTAGGAGTATGGTCTGCGCACACTCTACCCTCCCCAGACCCCACGATGTGGGATTTCACTGGGTTGTTGTTGTTGTTGTTGTTAGTAAGCACCTTTAAGTAATTGATTAGCTAATGTTCATGCGACTTCTCTTGAAGGTAGAGTCGTGGGCATTGAAGGAGAACAAGCAAGTGATAGATTAGTTAAACGGAAAAGGTATGTGAGGCTAGTCTTTTCTTTCTATGGCATGAATCCGATGGCATGATTCTTCTTTCTTCCTCATGAATCTTCTACATTCCGGAAAGAGTAATAGCCTATGTCCATGAATAGCCATATGAGATGAGAGATATATTATGAGTTCAATAATGATAATGATGAGTTAAGTATAAAGATTCTAGAGTTCATGATATGATGTTCCTATAACGCTAATGAGGTCATATATTGTGTACACTCACCTTATATATTATTTCCTTCAAGGTGAGGCAGAATACCATAAATTTAATGATGTCGTTTATCGTACACACTAACCTTATATACTATTTCCTTCAAGGTGAGGCAGAACACTTATAAATGTCCCATAATGAAATCGGGGATTCACGACCTTATGTCAGCTCGATAAAGTATAGCTATCTTTGAGTTATTATACATGCATTATGATGAGTATATGTTGATGATAATACCCCGCGCCTATATGGCATGGGAAGACACACCACTGCAGTAGGCAGCTTATACCCCGGACGCGGGAGGCCTGGATGAAGGTTAATTATTATCACACCGTGCCGATATGGACGAGCAGCTTATACACTTATACATTTATGCATACATGATATGATGATGATTATGAAGTAAGTCATCATGCATTATTTCTTTTATAGTTGACAGTTAGTTACATATTGCTCCTTATTTTATGCTTCCTTTATCTCATTGACGTATTATTGTTACGTATGCCTCTCATACTCAGTACAATGTTCGTACTGACGTCCATTTTCTTTGGACGCTGTGTTCATGCCCACAGGTAGACAGAGAGGTGATCTTGATCGAGACTCGTAGGAGCCGGTATCTGATTTGAGAGCACTCCATTATTTCGGAGGTGCCTTTGATTATTCTTTTGTGTACATATGTATATCTTGGGCACGACGGGGTCCTGTCCCGTCCTTATGTCTAGCACTCTAGTAGAGGCTCGTAGATACGCAGTTGTGGGTTATATGGTCTTACAAGGTTACTACTGTAGATATACATATTATCATTTTGATAGCCGAACGGCTTATGTATATAAAAGTATTTATGTTCTCAAATGAAAAATGATTTTTCCAATGAATTGAGTATGAAATTGATAAAAGAACGCTTAATGGGTATGATGAGTAGTAGAATGAGTGGTGCTCGGTGGTTAGCCCCGGGTACCCGTCGCGGCCCCTAGTCAGGTCGTGACAAAAGTGATATCAGAGCAGTTCAGTCCTAGGAAGTGTCTACGAGCCGTGTCTAGTAGAGTCTTGTTTATGGCGTGTTGCGCGCTACACTAATAAACAGGAGGCTACAGGGCATTTAGGAAAAATGACCATCTTTCATCTTAAGAGATTGTGCGATAGAGCTGTATTATAAGATTATCCCCTCCCTAATTGTGCGTTATAATTTAAGCAAAGCTGATGAAGGGAAAAGCTACGGCAGCCCAGAAGGGCAAGATGGTGGTTGAAGAAGGGCTTGAACGAGAGTCGTCTATAGATATGGATGAGGGCGAACCCCAGAATAAGGCCCCACCTCGGTTATCCCAGACTTCGCCCACTTTCGGGGATTAGAGGGGAGCCTCAACTTTAGTTCCAGCACCCCCCGTTCCTCCACCAGATGCCTTGGGCCAAGAGATGAGATAGGCTATTCTTTTACTGACTCAATTGGTAGCCACTCAAGCTCAGCGGCAGGATGTGGGCCACGATAACAGGGGTTGGAGAAAGGGAGTTAATTCTTCAGGGTTTGATCATGAGTTTAGGGGTGCTCCGAGGCAACAATTATCTAGGAAATCAGTTCATTCAATAAGTGGTGCTCCTCCGCAATTTCCTAGACCCAGATTTGACGGCTCTACTTATTCTAAGTCACCCCAGAGTCTCAGAGTTTCTCGTTCTCGGATTTGGAGTGGTTCTAGTCAAACGAGATCCCCGGTACCACGATGTACTCGGTGTCGCAGGTTACATTGGGGACCGTGCCGCTTGGGCTCAGATGTTTGTTATACCTGTGCCCGGCCAGGCCATCTTATGCGCCACTGCCCATGGAGGCGTGGTAAAGGTAAGGTTTGGGCTACGGGAGTGATAGCTGGTTGTTCGTCATCGGTACGCCCCCCAATGCCAAGGCCACAGATGTTAGTAGGTGGTGATAGAGACCAAAGAGGAACGCCCAGTCCAAGTGGATCCCAGCATCATATCTGTCACACCGTAACCTCGCTAGGGTGTGATGGGCACCCGACCCTTATTTAGGGCCGAGCGAACCCGCTGACTCTTATTACACACATAATCTATTTGGACTCTTAAATCAAATAAGAATGAAATACATAGTAAAGGCTGTCAGAAACGTTCTTTTCGTCGTTCTCAAGTCAAGTAAAATCTGTAATCACATGGAATTGTAACATAATGCATAATGGTACGTCGGCTTACAAAGCCCCTTACAAGACTGACATCATATACACATGACTCTGTCTTCAAAGTCTCTAACATCAATCAGGAATCATAACATATATACTCGGACTCGGCAACACTCCGGAAGGAAATGGAGCTTGCCAATCCTGCTGGAACATCTTCTAGCAATGTCTTCTACTCATCTGGGTGTACTTACGTGGCATGAAACGCAGCCCCCGAAGAAAGAGGGTCAGTACGGAATATGTACTGAGCATGTAAAGAGTGAAATACAGTAAAGAGGATCATAACTGAAATGGAAATTTACCAGAAACAAGTATGACTGTTAAAAACATCAACACACTTGCCTTATGAAATGAAAGTCGTGCATATCAACATCATATATCATATATATATATATATATATATATATATATATATATATATATATATATATATATATATATATAACGTGTCCTGGCCCTCTACTGAGGGACTCGGTGAATAAAGTCATGCATGTCAACATCATATATCATGAATATGCATAACGTATCCCGGCCCTCTAGTGAGGGACTCGGTATAGAGTAGTGAGAAAAGAGAAGAAGGGTGTAGGTAGCGGATTTTGTGGGATATTGCTGTGGTGGTGGTGAGGTGACGTTGGGGTGGCTGTTCAGTTTAGGGCTGTTAGGTGAAGGAGAAAGGGTTGTTTGGTTAGTTAGTTTAAAAGTTAATCTATGAAAAGGTACCCATTGCCACATTAGATAGGCAAGTACTGAGACATCGAAACAAAGAAGTGGCCTCAGTTAAGGTCTTATGGCAAAATAACAACCGAGAAGAATGCCTTGGGAAGCGGAAGAAAATGTGAAATACAAGTGTCCGCACTTTTTTCAGCCCCGTAAGACATTCGAAATGAAACATCAAGATTATGAGGTATGTATGATTTTTTTTTATGTATATGGGTCGCGTGTGGCCAATTTATATTGCTATTGCTTTGTGGCCCTATGAGGCAATACTATTATGGGATGTTGTGACAGGATGGTAGTGCTATGTTACAGGGGAAACTCTGGCGAAATTGTTGTAGAATTCCCGAATAGTTTAACATTCGAGGACGAATGTTCCCAAGGGGGAAATAATGTTACACCTTGAACAAATTTTCGTTCATTCACAGTGAATAGACTGACGAAGAGTACGACTTATGCGATGTTTTTTTAAGTAAGAAATGGCGTCTGACAATCCTAATTGAAATTTTAAAGACATTGGAGGTGAGGGAAGAAAGTTGTCAAGGAAGGCAAGGCATACGTTGTGTATCGGAAAGAATTATGAGTAACGAGTCAATGATGATTTAATGATGCTTTGGAGAAGAGTAATAACGTCCCTTAGATTGGTATTGAAGTGTTCAAATAGTGTTAAGAAAGTTCCATAAGGTTTGGAGACCAAACGAAACGACGAGAACAACTTCGGAAAAACTGTGAGTTACACGACAACATTATACGGCTCGTGGAATGTTATACGGACCGTATAATTGTCCTTATAACCCAACAGTAACGAAATGTTCCAAGGTGGTGAACCACGACCACTTGTACGGGCCGTACAATGTTCCACGGACCGTACAAGTGTCCGTGGAAGTCCCGACGGGCTGAATAAGTTCACTTATATAAATGTGATCCCACTTTATTAATTTCATTTCCCACACACTTCTTCATCTCTCTCAAGACCTCTAGAAGGTTCCACATACCTCATCTACACGAATACAAAGTAAAACAAAGATCAATATCAAGAATTCAAGTGGGTCAAGTGCATAAAGCTTACTAGGGTCCATCTAAGTCAAGAATTCTCTTAGGGGTTAAGTTAGGGTTTTGGTGCAAGAGGAGAAGTTCCAGTCAAGGGTTGTTCATCCATCATCTAAGGTGAGTTTTATGATAATTATTGGTTGTTTAAGGTATTGAAAGTTAAGAACACATGGATTGTAGAAAGATATAGAAAGTGGGTCATAAATGTGAGAATAGTGACATTGTTGGGTGAAGGTTTGGATTGAATTATGGATATTGGTATGTTGTAATTGTAAATATATTGTGAATGACATTTAGACCATGGAATAAGTATTGTATATGAGAAAACGCAATAGCGAACTATAATCAAAATTATGGAGAAATTGAAGAGGAATTGTGAAATGCAGATAATGTAGATGAATGATGATTGTGGTCTATTATATTGTGAATGTTGTTATAAATGTTTGAGAGTTGATATAATATGGGAAAAGTTGTATAAACAAAAGAAATGCTGCCCAATTTTCCTTAGCTTTAGTAAGCACGTTTAAGTAATCGATTAGCTAATGTTCATGCGACTTCTCTTGAAGGTAGAGACGTGGGCATTGAAGGAGAACAAGCAAGCGATAGATTAGTCAAACGAAAAAGGTATGTGAGGCTATTCCTTTCTGTCTATGGCATGAATCCGATGGCATGATTATTCTTTCTTCCCCATGAATCTTCTACATTCCGGAGAAACTAATAGCCTATGTCCATGAATAGCCATATGAGATGAGAGATATATTATGAGTTCAATAATGATGATGATGAGTTAAGTATAAAGATGCTAGAGTTCATGATATGATGTTCCTATAACGCTAATGATGTCATATATTGTATACACTCACCTTATATATTATTTCCTTCAAGGTGAGGCATAATACCATAAAGTTAATGATGTCGTTTATCGTACACACTAACCTTATATACTATTTCCTTCAAGGTGAGGCAGAACACTTATAAATGTCCCATAATGAAATCGGGGATTCACGACCTTATGTCAGCTCGATAAAGTATAGCTATCTTTGAGTTATTATACATGGATTATGACGAGTATATGTTGATGATAATACACCGCGCCTATATAGCACGGGCAGACACACCACTGCAATAGGCAGCTTATACCCCGAACGCGGGAGGCCTAGACGCAGGTTAATTATTATCACACCGTGCCTATATGGACGGGCAGCTTATACACTTATACATTTATGCATACATGATATGATGATGATTATGAAGTAAGCCAGCATGCTTATTTATTTTATAGTTGACAGTCAGTTACAGATTGCTCCTTATTTGATGCTTCCTTTATCTCATCGACGTATTGTTATTACGTATTCCACTCATACTCAGTACAATGTTCGTACTCACGTCCGTTTTCTTTGGACTCTGTGTTCATGCCCACGGGTAGACGGGGAGGTGATCTTGATCCAGACTCGTAGGAGCCAGTAGCTGATTTGAGAGCACTCCATTATTCCGGAGGTGCCTTTAATTATTCTTTTATGTACATATGTATATCTTGGGCACGACGGGGTCCTGTCCCGTCCCGATAGCTAGCACTCTAGTAGAGGCTCGTAGATACGCAGTTGTGGGTTATATGGTCTCACAAGGTTACTACTGTAGATATACATATTATCATTTTGATAGCCGAAAGGCTTATGTATATAAAAGTATTTATGTTCTCAAATGAAGAATGATTTTTCCTATGAATTGAGTATGAAATTGATAAAAGAACGCTTAATGGGTATGATGAGTAGTAGAATGAGTGGTGCTCGGTGGTTAGCCCCGGGTACCCGTCGCGGCCCCTAGTCGGGTCGTGACACATTTCGTTATAAAACCTTCTGGTATACCTTATATACATCCTTTACTCATTAAATATACTTCATAATGCTTGCTCCTTATATTCAAAAGTGGTTTTACTTAACCATAACTCAACATACTTATGTTTCAAATTTGATAAGTGTTTCTTCGAAGATACGGAGTGTAACAGGACTGTTATAAGACGGACCCGTCTGAGGGTTCGTATAAGACGCCAGTGGAGTAGGAGGCTCCTGAGGCTGCACCAGATTTGGTTTCCCTAGTTTCTACTATGATTGAGAATTATGTCAGAGCTGCCACGAGTGTGAGTGTTACGGAGTATTCTAGCCCTCTGGCTTGGCCTTCAGTCAATCAGGAGCTGCCGGAGTATTCATATTCTTCGGACTATGATGGGGGAGATGATTCTGAGCAGACGAGTAGATGGTGGGAGGATGATGAAAGAGATATTTCACTTCACAGTTCCCAGAGCAGGACCAGGACGGGCCAACTACAGGTATATGGGTCTTCTTATTGAAACTCCTTGTGATATGTGTGATTATTATAGGGTAGTATCTAATTGTTGACAAATGAAGATTTTGAGGAAGCTGATCACTAAAGTAATTACGGGTAATTGCGACTAAGACAATTTGTAACCATTAGCAGCCCCGGGACTAGGGATGAAAAGCAGTCATGTGTGTTGATTTGTGATTACGATAATTTGCTAGATGTTGGAAGTTTCAGATGCCATGATAATATTTATCCAACCAGGGAAGTCAAGGACTTTTCTAGTCATGGGGAAAGACATTACAGAGTTTTATTTGGGTTTCCCATTAGAAATTCAAATTGATTTTTAACGATAGGTACTAAGAGACAAGGCAGTAATAAAAAAGGAAAGAAAAGTAGGAATCCGAGTGGAGATCATTATTAAGTCTATATTGCCAGGGGTTCCTAACCAAGGACTTGGAATATGTGTTAAGAAGTCCTACAGATTCAAACGTACAAAAATATGAGGAACAAACAATCGCCCGAGGGAAATTAGGAGCATATGAGCCTTACGAATGGAATTTTTAAATGATTGTGAGATATGAGTCTGGCTAACTAGGAAAAGAGGGAGAAGATGTATTAAAGCCACATATTTAGATCAATTTTAAATAGCATGGGCATATTTTGTAAGCAAGGCCTTGGCAAGTGATGTAAGAGCCATTCATATAAATTTCTAAAGTGAGTAAGCAGAAAGGATAGAGTATGGCAAAATGTGATAGAAGACAAATGTGAAGATCTTGGAAACAGATCTGGATAAACAGGGTTAAAGTATAATAACGATGGGTATGGATGTAATTCAAGATGGAATAATTAAATTTTACAAAAAATGTAAAGAGAATTCTGACTCTTAAGGATCGTCCAAGAGGATAAATATGAAACCATATTGATAAGTTCACCTAGAGAATGGAAGAGCCCCCCCCCCCCCCCCCCCCCCCCCCCCCCCCCTCTCCCACCAAAAGACAATTTTGGAGATGGAAGAAATTGTTGCTTTAATAAAATATTCCACGATTCTAGGGCCAATGCTGTAAAATGGCAAATGGAGAAGAGCGCTAGAGGATGGCAAAAATCTATTCAAAAGTTTCTTCCTAAGGTGCTATCTAGCGGTAAGGTGGTGACTTATCTGGGAACAAAGAGTTATGTAGAATCAACTGAAGGAGGGAAAACAAAGTTAAGTGCAACGAAAGTCAAGAAGGGTCATAAAGGCAAAGGTAAGAAGAGTGGACTAAGGGAATTGCCAAGAGGAAGTTGTGTAACCATAAAGGACAAGAGGAAGGATAATAAGCTACTAAGTCTGACCAAAAGACAAAACATTGGTAATATGAGATAAGAGTCTCGATAAGGAGTAAATTCGACCATAAAGGAAATAAGAAGAATGTACGAGGGATATGTAAGAAAGTTAACAGATTGTAGTAGCATAAACAAAATGAAAAATTTGACAAAGGAAGAAAGAAAAGAGTGTACTTTACTAATATTGCATGACGAGAACAAGAAATGGCAAGGAATTAGAATGACTATGATGCATGACCGTGATGCAGAATTTTTAAGATGGACTACGAGACAATATAAGCTAAGATAATGAAAGGAGGAATCGTGACAATGAATGGTATAGTATAGATATAAATCGAGAATTAAGAGTAAGAAGAATCTCAAGGATCTTAGTATAAAGGTAGTTACGAATGAAGATTACGGCGGAAGGAGCATTGCATGGGGAGAAATTCCATAAAGAGCCCGACGAATTTCGATGTCACCATTAATACATTGGCCTAGAGGATTAATAGTCATGAAAGGAAGAAGTGGTCTGAATTGTATTCAATATGTGTAAACCTTTGACTTAGTACAAAAGTTCAGCTAGTAAAAAGGAAATAAGTTAAACCATGCGAAGAAAGGAGTTCCAGTATTATGTGGAATAAAAGAATTAGAGGACTGTTAAAGCTGGCCAGATGACTATCAAAGACGGTTAGTACGTGAATGTTACTGGTGTATAAGATTATCCCTGGAAAAAAAAAAGGGGGGGGGGGGGGGGGGGGAGGGGGGGGGACAGATTCAGTTCTGAGATGAACTACAATATTCCCGAGTTCAAAAGAGGGAAACTTACTGCCTCGAAGGAGCCAAAATTTGAGATGAACTGATATATCAAGGAAGTGCTAAAGAATGGTAAGAATGGACTGAATGCAAGTATATTATAGGACAAAGATGGAATAGGAGGCATGATAAGATGATGAAGAATTAACAAAACAAAGGGGTTTTTGTCAATAAAACACATTATGCTTCCAGGCTATGGTTCGAATCACTCACACCGGAGAATATTTGGGTTACATTAAATATGCAGTAGAGTACTCCAAGAAGGTAACAGTAGGAATAAGAATAGCATGCAAGCTGACCAAAGATAAATACGAAGGATAAATTGGATTATTAAAAAGGGAAATCTTAGTATAAGACGAGACGAAAATTTTAACAAGAGGAGTGTGCACAGGAGGTTTAGAAATCTCCAAAGAAAAGAAAGATAATATGCCTATAGATAACAAAACAGCAGTGCTACTAGGGATTAGAACGTACCTCACAAGTCACCAGTTATGTCAAATGTTAGAACATATGTTATAGAACCATATAAACAGTTGTCGTGATGAAACAAACAGGAAAATAAGGTAAGGACAAGGATAAGGCGTTAAAAAAATAAAAAAGAATAGAGACTAATTTAAGTCTTAAATGACCATCAGTAAAAGAGAATCAACGGCTATATGGAAAGGAAGTTATGATTAAGTAAGGTTTTATCTTAATTCCATGCTTATGGGTTTATTTTGTAGTCATGTTAAGCTTTTGGGGCAGAAAATTGGAGGAAAGTTCAAAAATGAATTTGAAGGTATTTTGAGTGGTACATTATCTTAAGTTGTAATTATTAGTATGTTATGAATATAATTCTTCTATGAGAGATGATAATAATGACAAGGAAGCGTCGTACATAAGCGTATGAGATATGGTATTGCGGTTGTCGTTATAGACTAACTATGGAGAGTAGTCTGGTCTGGTTTGAGTCTGATTTGAATATAAATCTCTTGGCTATGGTATTGTTAATATATTGGATGGACAATCTGAAGTAAAATTATAACTAAGAATAACAAGTTATTAGCAAGGAAATGTTATTGCGACTCATCTGGGCACTGTCATAGGTGGAACTATGATGATATTGTAAGAAATTAAGAAGTCCGGCCAAGGAATTAAAAGGAGATGATATGGTATGTAAATATATAAGGTCAACTAGTACAAAAAGGGATAATCTAAAATAGTACCAGAGAAGTAAGCAAGGAAAGGTACCATGTCTGAGCAAGAGGATTTATTTATTAGTAGAGAAATAAAGAGCAAGTAAAAAGGGTACTCCGAGATCGGTGGCAAGCCATCACAAGCATGAGATAGGATCATCTTAATGGGCACAGGACAATAACGGGACATCGGTTAACCACTGGCAACTTACCTAAAAACATGAGGACGTGGGACTAATAGAGAAGTTTGACAATAAATAGGAAAATATGAAAGAAGACTGATGAGCTCATATTATAAGCATATGAAGATCAGGGTCTAAGGAAAGACAACAATTTCAAGAAACCAATGATAACATTGTAAGACCCAACGACAACATTCGAGGACGAATGTTTTTAAAGGGAGTGAGGATGTTACACCCCGTTGTTTTGAATGTTGTGATTCCTTAGGTGCTGGTTGTCTTAAGTATGGACATTGGAATTACCTCCAGCGATATATGAGATTATATGCATGTACCTTATGTTTATGAGGGTTTAAGTTCATATCATAAGCTATGGAAGGATTGAGGGCAAGCAGATTAAGGAAATTAAGTTCGTTGGATTTTGGAGAAATTATGAGGGGCAATTTTGGTCCAACTTGGAGAAAGAATATATTTTAGTATATGAGTCATTTTAGAACAAATAAAAATTCTAAATTGAAGTTCATGATGTCTAGTTTTCAACGCAACCAACTGTTCGTCGATAGGACATCGGGGTAGAGAGTTATGGACGTTACAAGTTAGGCCGCCAGAGCAGAAATTAACCCTATCCAAATGTGATAAAAGGGCCCCGCGAACGCGAAGAGGAGAAGGGATTAACCCTTCGTGAACGCGATCTAAGGCCGCAAACGTGAAGGGTAAATTTTAAGTCGGTGGAAACTGACTTAAACACCTTATATAAGGGGCAAAGCCCCCTCATTTTCACCCAAAATATTTCCTAAAGCTCAGCAAAGGTATAGGGGTGAGTGTATGTCATAAAGTTGAAGGTGTATGAGTGGTTTCAAGTGGCGGAGTATTAAATCCAGGCTCGAGTAACGTGTAATTGTTATTATAGTATCGTTTTGAGGTGGATTTCAGCTTGCATTCAAAGAAAGTATTGAAGATCTTGCGGATCCAGTGTGAATAAGGAATGAACCTTTCCTTATTAATATTAATTTAGGTTTATTTGTGGAGATAAAGTTATTGAATAGTCATATTACAAGTTGGCTAGTTGAGAAATTTGGATAAAAACATCGCGCGAGATGTTTTAGGGAATATAATGGTATAGATAATGGTGTTGGTGATGTTGGTATTGTTGTTGTTGTTTTTGGTTGTTGATATTATGATTTCGAACTAGGCATATAAACAGGGGAGATGCTGCCCGAATTTCGGCATATTCTAAATAGATTTAAATTGAAGGCTTAAGACGAGCATATGAGGATGAGCCTAACAATAGTGTGAATTGTTTTATATGTAGATTACGAGACTACGAATGATCTTAAGTAAATTGCAAGACATGAAGTAAGTTGAAAAGTCGAGAAATAAGCACCCAGTTAAGTTAAGGCTATTCTCTTTCTTTCTAAAGGCATGACTCATTTCCTATGAACGCATGCACGACTTCTATAATACCCTTGTTCCCGAAAATGCTAGCAGTTCATGATTCTCAAAATCCTTATGATGCTAAAGATGAATGTTTTCTACAATGACCATGATGATGATTATGATGATCCCATTTCTGGAGATTCCAAAGTTATGGTTTTAATGCCATTATGAGATTACTGAGCTGGTTTCCAGATTATTGATTATATTTATTGATGTTGATCTCATCTTATGATTTTGTTCTTTCAAGGTGAGATATATGCATGATGATAATTCCACAATGAAAATCGGAGGTTACCGACCTTACGTCACTCCGATGTATTTATATCTTTTATTTGGGCTCTCATGCATGCAATTTACATTATGTATATGTAACATAATATATATAGATCTGGCCGTACGCTCCTCGGCACTAACATATGATATTTATGGATCGGGCCGTACCTTCCTCGGCGCTAACAAATGATATTTATGGATCGGGCCGTACGTTCCTTGGTACTAACATATATGGATCGGGTTGTACGTGCTGCAACACTATATTTATGGATCAGGCCGTACGTTCCTCGGCACTAACATATATGATTGGGTTGTACGTTCCACTGCACTAACATTTATGGATTGGGTTATGCGTTCCGCAATACTAACAATTATATTATATATACACATACGTGCTTACTTACATATGATTTTTAAGATTCATGCATTACATATTGTACGTTCTCAGATGACAAGTTACCTCTCTTATTCCATGTTACCTTTCATATCTTTATTATGCTGTTATTCATGCCTTACATACTCAGTACATTGCTTGTACTGACGTCTTTTTGATATGGACGTTGCGTTCATGCTCGCAGATTCAGGTAGTCAGCCCAACAGCCCAGCCCAATAGGTTATCCACTCAGCTGCAGTCAGTGCGCTCCACTTGGTTCGGAGCTGCAGTTTCTTTTGGTATGCCATTCTGATTTGTACATATGAGTATGACGAGGCCTTTTCCCGTCCCCTCTACAGTTTATGTTCCATAGAGGTTTGTAGACAGTTGTACGTAGTTTTGAAGTTATGTAGTCTTGTCGGCTCTTCTTTTTATCATACAACATATGTAGCGACCTAGCCGGCTTGCACCATTATCATCTGTATATATATGTATATGTTGGTTGAAGCTTTTGGCGCAGAGTTTGTTATGTTGCTATTATAGAAGTGTATATTTCAGTTAAAAGTCATATAAGTTACACCCCGTAGTTTCGTATGTTGAGATTTGAGCTACCTTTCAGGAGGTATGTGAGATGATACGTGTTTATCTTATGGTTATGAGGGTTTAAGTTCATATAATAAGCCATAGGAGGATTGGAGAAAGAATATCTTTTAGTATATGTGAAGTTTTGGAAGGTACAAGCATGGGAAGTACGTAACAATGAAGTAAAGGATGAATTACGATCTCTTAAGTCGTAACTGGGAAGGACAACCTTAGACCCAAAGGAAATGACCATTATCAAGTATGATTAATGATAAATATCATGTATGAAGAGTTTCGGAAGATTTCGGGATCAAGCAAATCGAAGAAAATAAGTTAGTCTAAAATTTGGAAAAAGTCGACAGAATTTTGGGTCGAATTTGGAGGGGTATATCTCCAGGTATATTAGGATTTTTAAGGTGTTTCAAAATCCTATAATGAATTTCGTCGAGTCTAGTTTCCAACGCAATAAACCGCTCATCAAAAAGACATTGGAGTAGGGAGTTATGGCCATTTTAAGATAACCCATCCAAGCTGCCAAAAGGCTTCCGCGGGTGCCACTTGGGAAAGTCGGTGGAACTGACTTATAATGGGTATGAAAACCCCATAAACCCATTTTTTCATCATTTTACACTCTCGTGAGTTCTAGAAATCTCCCAACACATCCCCCAAACATTTATATCCCATTAAATCAAGAATTTAACAAGATTACACCAAACTAGTCCATGAAAGGTGATTGTTCTTGCTTCTACTTGATTTTGTGGTGAGTCTGGTCTTGAAGAAATTTGGTGTGGATGGAATCAACTCAATAGAATTAGGTTTTTTTTATGACTGCTGAAGTGACCGAACGAAATGTTGGATTGAGTTCTTCAATTATAAGGTATGCTTTTCATCCTATCTCTTATGTTCAGTTGATTTGAAGGATTAGCAAGTCTTAAAAGTGAAAATAGTTATGGAGGAAAGGTCATAAAGTGTTGTGTTGTAGTTGTTGTGTTATGGACTATTTTGAGCAAGTGGTGGTCGTATGGTTGGGCTAATTTCCATGTATATGGATGGTATCTCATGTTGTTGGTGTGTTGGTGAGATTACGCTCCTTGATTGGGAAGAAAGGAAGTGTATATTGTTGTTGTATGTTGAAAAACATTGTGTGGGATTATTTATGCAATATTTTGGTATTGATGATGATGTTGTTGATATTAGTATTGCTATTGTTGTTGTTTTATTGGTATTGTGATTTCGGGCTAGGCACATAAACAGGGGAGATGCTGCCTGAATATCGGCAGATTCTAAAAGGATTTTAATTAAAGGCTTGAGACGGGTGTATGATGGTGAGCCTAATAATAGTTTGAATGGTTTTATATGTAGATTACGAGACTACGAACGATCTTATGTAGATTGCAAGACAAGAGGTAGGTTGGAAAGTCGGGAAGTGAGCTTCCCGGTATGTTAATGCTAAACCTTTCTTTCTTAAGGCATGATTCCTTTGTTTTGAACCTATACATGATATCTTCAATGACCTTTCTTCTAAAAGTACCAAAGCTTATAGTTCCCGATGTTCTTATGATATCATTGAGCTCCTTTCATGACTATAGGTGTTATTCATTAGTGTTGATCTCATCTTATGATCTTGTTCCTTCAAGGTGATATATGTTCATGATGATAGTTCCATAATGTTAACCGGAGTTTTACCGACCTTATTTCACTCCGATGCGTTTAGAAATGTGTACTTAGGTAATGTCTTGTGGGACATAAATAGAATACTAGCAGAGGATACCCAATAAAGTATTTGATGCTAGAAGAGATGCTTATGATTGATCTCAGAGTCTGGTTATTGTTTAGTTAAGCGGTAAGAGGTCCTTATGGCCAAAACCTGTGCTTATAAGACTTATGTGATCGTGTATGCTATAACGGACAAGTAATGGCCATGAGAAGTCTATAGAGATTACTCAGGGAGACAAGGTCATGATGGTGATTATAAAATACCACTAGTCTACACCCAGTTGGGCAGTTATGTATTTACCACTGGTCTATGACCAGTTGGGGAGATATGAATTTACCACTGGTCTATGACCAGTTGGAAGTTATGTATTTACCACCATGCTACGACTGGTTGGGAAGTCATTACCACCGAGCTACGGCCGGTTCGACAGTTACCACTGATCAGTCGGGCAGTTGCGCTGTACCGTCAGGCGATAATCGAACGGGCTGTTACCACCGTGCTACGGTCGGTGGGGCAGTTACCACTGATCAGTTGGGCAGATAGCACCAGGATGATATTGGATACGTAGTTCAGGATCACAGTATTATATATAGATGTATATAAAGATATGACAGTATAAAGGGACATGCGTACAAGCTTCTCATTAGTAAGTCAGAAGTGCAAAGTTCATGCTTATCTTTCCTTCCTGCAGCATATATATATTTATCATACTACATTTCCGTCTTACATACTCGGTACATTATTCGTACTAATGTCATTTCTTGTGGACGCTGCGTTCATGCCTGCAGGTGTAGACAGACGGGATGAGGATTTTCCAGTAGGCTGCTTTCAGGTACAAGTTTTGATTTGTGGGCTCCACTTCTTCCTGGAGCATTCCTGAGTCTGGGTCATTTATGTACTTTGTGTTTAGGGTATGTCGGGGGCCCTGTCTCGACTTGTATACTTCAATCAGGTTTATAGAGGCTTTGCATACAGTGTCTTGTATACCGCTTAGTTATGTCTTGCCAGTCGTTATATCGGATTCGTGGGCCTATGATATATATATATACACACATACACACACACATTTATTTATGATATTATATTTGTATTTAGCCCCTTGATCATATTTTGCCGTTTGAGACACAGAGGATGTGAGTTATAAGTTGGTTCGCTCGGTTTTCTTAAGATGCCGGATGCTAATCACTCCTTACCAGGGTTGGGGTGTGACAATATATGGGCCACCATAATGTTTAGTGAGTTTCGGGTATGAAGGTAGGAGTGCTTGACCAGAAGAGGTCGAGCACTCGTCACGGCTCCTCAATTTGGGGCGTGACACATACCAAAACTTGAAGTTTGAAATTCAAGGTGTGGAATGCCCTCCGACACATTTGGGTCCTAGTAACAAACTTCCCATGAGATTTACAAACTTAAAACTTCATAACCCCAATACAAGATCATTAACCAAGACAAATTTCACAAAACCCTAGTGTAATCAACACCTACCAATTATTTCATACCCAAATTGAGAAAATTAAGAGTGAAGAGTGTCAATCATACCTGTAATGATGAGTACTAGATGGAAACCTTGAAGAACGTTGAGAGAAAAATCACAAGAAGCAGGTAAAACTAGGGCAGAGAGATTAGGGTTATGGTTTGGTGAAGATGATGAATTTTAGATGACACAATGGTGTATTTATAGAGATGGGGGGTAGAAGATAATGGGTATTGTAGTGGAAGGTCGTGGGTTTTGTGAATTAAGAGTGGGGGTTATGTTCGAAGTGGTGGGAATATGAAAAGAGGCGGTATTTTTTCTCCCTCTCTGCCCGTTATTTAAGTGACTGCCCGTCGTATTTTTTTTTCTATGTACAAATACGATCCGTAAAATGACATACGGGCCGTATTTAATGATATTTGTTGAGACGGTGCACTGTGTTGTGTCATGAAGGATTACGACCAAGTTTACGGATCGTATTTCTGTATACCATGGTCGTAATTTTTCATGTTGCAATACAGTACTACTGTTTTGCAACATTGTCAAATACGCGTTGTTTTACACCCCGTATTGTGAAATACGGTCCGTAAATCCAAGGCGTATTTTGCAATGTTGCCAAACAAGCTAGCTGATGCTTAACTTACATGTTACTCATCAATGTTTTCTGCAATATAGCCCTGCACCAAAACAAACGTTACCCTATATGCTTTTTTTTTCTTATAAGAATAAAAGAACATAAACATTACACTTGGGTTGCCTCCCAAGAAGCACTTGATTTAATGTCGCGGCACGAAAGTGGTACCAATATACTCCTGGTCGGTATATACCGGGTCAGCATTTGTTCCAAGATTCTTCAATCGGTATCAGTCAACAATTCTATCCCCATCAACCATTCTTTGATAGTGCTTCATCTCTGCCCGTTCACCTTAAAAGTCCGAGTTCCATCTCCGGACTTTAGTTCAATTGGCCTATGGGGTGAAACACCTACCACCTCAAACGGAACAGACCACCTTGACTTTACCTTACCCGGTACCAACTTCAACCGTGAGTTAAACAGTAAGACAGGATCACCCATGTATAATTCTCGCTTCAGGATTTTCTTATCATGATACTGCTTCATCTTCTCTTTATAAAGTGTTGCACTTTCATACGCCTGGTACCGGAATTCATCCATCTCATTGAGTTGAAACAACTTGAGTTTGGTCGCCTCTTTCCAATCCATATTCAATTTCTTCAAGGCCCACATAGCCTTATGTTCAAGTTCAACCGGCAGGTAACAAGCCTTTTCTAAAACGAGCTTGAAGGGTGAAGTCCTAATCTGAGTCTTAAATGTAGTCTGGTAAGCCCACAGAGCATCATCAAGCTTGCAGGCCTAATCTGTTATGTTTGCATTTTCCGTTTTAGCTAGAATACTCTTGATATCCCGATTGGAGACTTCAACTTGCCCACTTGTTTGAGGATGATAGGGAGTTGCCACCCTATGTTTCACTCCATATTTCTCCATCAATCCCGCGAAGGCTCTATTGCAAAAGTGGGAATCACCATCACTGATTATAGCCCTCGGTGTACCAAAATGAGTAAATATGTTTTTTTAGGAACCCCATGACACTCTTGGCCTTATTGTTAGGTAAAGCCACCACTTCTATCCATTTCGACACATAGTCCACAATAACCAAGATATATTTTATGCCACCAGAGCTCACTAAGGGCCCTATAAAATCAATCCCCCAGACATCGAACACCTCCACCTACATCACAAAGTTCATAGGCATCTCCTACCTTCTGGCTATACTCCCTTGCCTCTGACATTGATCACAAGACCGCACCAATAGATTTGCATCATGAAAGATAGTCGGCCAGTAATAACCGCATTCAAGATCTTTAGTAGCAGTTTGGTTACCACTATTATGACCCCCATCAGGAGAGTCATGGCATGCCTTTAGAATTTCCATCACTTCAATTTCTGGAACACAACACCGAATGATTTTGTCAGCACATGTTCTGAACAAGTAAGCCTCGTCCCAATAGTATTGACGAGAATTCCGCAAGAACTTCTTCTTTTGATATGCTTTGAGACCCTCTGGAACTATGCCTGTCACCAAATTATTGGTAATGTCTGCATACCATGGTCCCACCTCAATTGACACAGCCAACACCCCTCATCTGGAAACGCATCATCGATATCTAGCTCATCGAAGGTCTCCTAGCTTCCTCAAGCCTAGAGAGATTATCAGAGACCTGATTTTGAGTTCCCTTGCGGTCTTTCACCTCGAAATCAAATTCTTTTAGAAACCGCACCCATCAGATCAATCGCATCATAGCTTCCTTCTTCGCCATCAGGTATCTCAATATGGAATGATCAGTGTATACAATGACTTTAGACCCCAACAGATAGGCCCGAAACTTCTCAAAAGCAAAAACTATCGTAAGCAGCTTGTTACACCGCGGACATTTCACGTTATCGTGCGGTGATTAGACTAACGCAAGTTAAGGTGTACATTAAGTCCCTACAAGTAAGAAAGTGCATTTTACCATTCTAATTAAGATTCCAAAGTCATTTGAGGCAAGGAAAGAAAGTTCGTCAAAGGAAGGGGAAGTATAAGTTGTGTTTGGGAAGGATTTTGCAAACTATCGGGTTAAGGGTTTTTTGGTAATGCCTTGGAGAGGAGTCATGAGGATATTTAGATTTTTAATGAAGTATTAAACAAGTGTTAAGAAGGATCCATAAGGTTTGGAGATTAAACGAAACGACGAGAACAAGTTCGGAAAGAAGGTGTGTTATACGACCATTTATACGGCTCGTATAACCTTATACGGTCCGTATAATGGTCCATATAAATGTTACAGTGAAGGCTCATCACTGATGGAGTTATACGGTAAGTTATACGGACCGTATAAGGGTCCGTAAAATCCCATCGGGATGAGTTAATTTCCAAGTATAAATATAAGTTCCATGTTCTAATTTTTCATTTTTCCACCTTCTCCACTCCTCTCAAGAACTCTAGAGTATTCCACATATCTTACTAACATAAATTCAAGGGAGATCAAAGATCAAACACCACTAATCAAGGGAAACCAAGTGTATGGATGTTTATTAGGGTTAATGGAAGCTAGAAATTCCTTTGGAATTAAAGTTGGTGTTTTCTCCAAGTGAAGTATTTTCATCTAAAGCCCATTCCTACATAATCAAAGGTGATTTTTTTGTTCATTTCATGTTATTAAGAATATTGAGTGGTTGAAAGACTTGGATTATAGAAGAAAGTGGAGTAAGAAGTTCAAATATGGAAATAGTGGTATTCTTGAATAGTAACTTGAATCATAGTTTTTGATATGTTATGAGTATAATCTTGTTAGGGATGATAATAAACATGTTGTAGAAGCATTATATGTGAATGAATATGATGTTTTGTCATAAGTATGGTTATGGATGACTTGAAAGGGGATTTTGAGATTTGGCTAATGTCTAGCTTGACAAAGTTTGTTGATTGTGATATTATGGGTGTTGTTATTGAAGTTTGGGAGTTGTTTATTATATGAAGGAAGTTGTTGAAACAAGGGAGATGCTGCCCAACTTTCGTTAGCTCTTAGTAATGTTAGTTGAGACCTAAAGTATGTTTCTGGTTATCTAACCTTAGTATGAATTTTCTTGAATGTAGAACCGTGAGCTTGGAAGGAAAGCGTTTAGTCAATAGAGTTAAGGAGACGTAAAGGCATGTAAGGCTAGTCCCCCTTCTTTCAAAAGAATGACTCTTATATTCTGACTTCTTTTCTATATTCCCATGATCTTCTTACATCCTACAAGATGAAGGTTAAAGGTTCATAAGAGCTCCTTGTGAGATAGTGATGAGATATGTCTTATGATGATGTTGAGGTTGATGGTTCTAATTCTAAACACTCCAAAGTTTATGAATTGATCCTTTTATAGGGTATATGATCTTATTCTATGTTTTCCTTGATGATTGTTCATTGTTGGTAGTCTCACCTCATGTTACTAGGTCCTTAAAGGTGAAACATGACGATCATGACTATTCCATAACATAATCGGAGGTTCCCAACCTTATGTCACTCTGATAGAGTTACACCTTTTACATGAGCTCTTATGCATGCTTCATGTTAAGTATATGATGAGGATTACACCGTGCCTAGACGGCTGGGCAGCACCGCTAAGGCAGGCGGCTTACTACACCATGTCTATATAGCATGGGCAGACACCACTAGTAGGCGACTTGAGATTTTTACCTCGCATGCAAGCTAATGATGATCACACCGTACCTATATGGACGGGCAGTTTACATATGTATACATGATATGATGTTGTTTGTTATGAAAGTTAGCATGCATGATTCCACCTTAAGAGGCAATCAGTTGTAGGTTCTCTTTTCTACTTATTCTTTCTTATTGCTTGATTATGCTATTTTACGTGCCTTACATATTGAGTACATTATTCATATTGACCTCCTTTTCTTTTATGGACGTTGTGTTTATGCCCACAGGGAGACGGTGCTGACGCTTAGGGGCTTACTCAGTAGATTTATAGGAGCACCCCACTACTCCGGAGGTGCAGCCCATCGGTATATTCTTTTGCGTACATATTGGGGCATGGCGGGGTCCTGTCCCGTCCTTATGATTACAACACTCAAGTAAGAGGCTCGTAGATACTTATATGTGGGTTGTAGTTGCTATGTGACTTCTCCATTGTATATATTGTACATCATTTTTGTAGCCTCGTGGACGATCATTTTATGATAAGCGTTGTGTTGAGAAGGTTCAGTATGATAGATTGCATGATGAGTGGTGGTCGCTAGTCAGCTCTGGGTACCCATCATGGCTCATTAGTTTGTTTGTGACAAAAGTGGTATCCGAGCAGTTCTGTCCTAGGGTGTGTTTGTGAGCCGTGTCCAGTAGAATCTTGTTAATGGGTGTGAAGCATGCAACACTTATAAACGAGAGGCTGCGGGGCATTTTGGAATAATGGCCGTCTTTCTTCTGCATAGATGGTGCGATAGAGCTATGTTATAAGATTTCCTTTTTCCCTAATTGTGCGTTAGGGTTTCAGCGATGCCGGCAAAGAGGAAAGCAACAGCCGCCCAGAAGGGCAAGAGCGAGACGGGAAGGCGGGTTGAACCATAGCCACCGGCAAATATAGAAGAGGGTGAGTCCCATAATGAGGCTCCATCTCATACCTCTTACACTCCACCTATATTAGAGGAGCATGAAGGGACCTCAGCTCCAGCTCCAGTGCCTCCAGTTCCTCCGCTAGGTGCTTCGGGTCAGCAAATGACCGAGGCTATTAAGTTGTTGACACAACTAGTTGCTGCCCAGGCTCAGCGGCAGAGTGCGGGTCCAGGCGATAAAGCTTCTAGTGCTAGAGCCCGTCATTTTATGAGTTTGAACCCACCAAATTTTTTTATGTCCAAGTCAGATGAAGACCCGCAGGGTTTTATAGACGAGATGTTGCGGATGCTAAGGATTATACATGCCTCAGATACAGAGTCAGTGCAGTCGGCGTCCTATAGGTTCCGGGATGTTGTTGTTCTATGGTATAATAATTGGATATCATCAAGGAAGGAAAATGCACCCCCCCCCCCAGTTTGGCTGGAAATCGTAGATGCTTTCATCCCCCATTATCTGCCACCGGAGGTCCTTCGGGCCCGAGCTGATAGGTCGCCGCATTTATTCTTGTTCTGGTCAGAGTTCGAGGGTCTTGGGTCCTCAGTTTGGAGGTGATTCTAGTCTGGGGAGACCACTGGTCCCATGATACAGCCAGTGCAGGAGATTACATTTAGGTCCATGTTGCCAAGGCTCATATGCTTGCGGACAGACTGGGCAAATGATGTGTAATTGTCCCTCGATGAGTGGTAGGGTTGAGGTCCAGCCCACCGGATCAGTAGCCGGTTCTTCTTCATCCGTGTGCCCTGTAGGGAAGACTCCCCAGATTTCAGTAGGTCGTGGTAGGGCAGGGGGTAGCATCCAGTTTAGGTGGCCCTCAGCCCCGTATTTATGCTTTAGCCGGACGCCAGGATCTTGAGTCCTCTCCTGATGTGGTTACAAGTATATTATCTATATTTTCTCATGATGTTTATGCATTGATTGATCTGGGTTCTACCTTGTCGTATATCACTCCTTATATTGCTGGTCGTATTGGGGTGAAATCTGAGCCACTCAAATCTTTTGAAGTGTTACTCCTGTTGGTGACTCGGTAATAGCTAGACAGGCATATCGAAATTGTGTGGTTGTAGTATGTTATCATCATACTATAGTTGAGTTGATTGACCTGGAAATGTTGAATTTCGATGTGATTATGGGCATAGATTGGTTGGCTTCTCGTTATGCTAATGTGGATTGTAGAACGAAAATAGTTCGATTCGAATTTTTGGGAGAACCAATACTTGAAGGGAAGGGTAACACAGCATCCCCAAGAGGTAGGTTTATTTTCTATCTTAAGGCAAGGAAGATGATCGCTTAAGGCTACATTTATCATCTAGTCCGAGTTCATGACTCCGAGAAAAGTCGCTGACTTTTCAATCCATCCCGGTAGTAAATGAGTTTCCGGAAGCATTTCCAGGTGAAATTTTAGGTCTTCCCCCGGAACGAGAAATTGACTTTACTATTGATGTGTTGCCGGACACTGAACCCATATCTATTCCTCCTTACAGGATGGCTCCTACAGAATAGAAAGAGCTAAAGGCACAACTGAAGGATTTGTTCGAGAAGGGATTCATTACGCCCAGTTCATCCCTATGGGGAGCACCTGTCTTATTTGTAAGAAAGAATGATAGCTCCCTACGAATGTGAATTGACTATAGACAGTTGAACAAGGTGACAATCAAGAATAAATATCCACTTAGGAGAATCGATGATTTGTTTGATCAATTGCAAGGTGCTAAGTGGTTTTCAAAGATTGATCTGAGATCGGGATATCACCAAGTGAGAGTCAAGGAAGAAGATATTCCGAAAACGGCTTTCAGGACTAGTTATGTTCATTATGAATTTCGGGTGATGTCATTCGGGTTGACTAACGCTCCAGCAGTGTTTATGTATTTGATGAATAATGTATTCAGGCCTTTTTTAGATCTAGTTGTGATCGTGTTTATTGAAGATATTCTAGTATATTCTCGGTCAGAAGTAGAGCATGCGGATCATCTACGTATTGTCCTTGGAATTCTTCGGACTCGAGAGTTATATGCAAAGTTTTCAAAATATGAGTTCTGGCTAAATTCTGTGACTTTTATGGGCCATATTGTCTCAGCTGATGGTATTCGGGTTGATACTCCGAAAATTGAAGTTGTGAAGACATGGACAAGACCTACAACACCTGCTGAGGTCCGTAGCTTTTTGGGTCTAGCGCGTTATTATAGAAGATTTGTGGAAGGATTCTCTTCTATTTCAGCACCATTGACAAAGCTAACTCAGAAATCAGCAAAATTTCAATGGACCGATGCTTGTGAGCGTAGTTTCCAGGAATTGAAAGATAGAGTTACTTCAGCCCCAGTCCTGACACTTCCTGAAGGGGTGGAAGGCTATGTTGTTTATTGTGATGCCTCCGGTGTTGGGTTGGGCTGTGTATTGACAAAGCACGGTAAGGTTATTGCCTATGCTTCTAGGCAGTTGTGGAAAAATGAGAAGAATTGTCTGACCCATGACCTCAAATTGGCTGCGTTTATTCATGCCCTGATGATGTGGAGACATTATTTATATGATGTGCATGTTGAAATTTACACAGATCATAAGTTTCTCCAGTATATTTTCAAGCAGAAGGAGTCGAATCTTTGGTAGAGGCGATGGTTGGAGTTGTTGAAGGTCTATGATGTGAGTATCTTATATCATTCGGGAAAAGCTAATATAGTGGTTGATGCTCTAAGCCGCAAATCCATGGGCAGTTTATGTGACATTCAACCGGAAAAGAAATTAGTCTGCGAGCTCCATCAGTTAGCTAGCCTAGGAGTTCGTTTAATTGATTCAGGCAATGCAGGAGTTGGTATTCATAACCCAATTGTTTCATCCTTAGATATGGAAGTAAAAATAAGCCAATATGATGATCCCCAGTTGAGTCACTATAGAGATACACTTCCTCAGAAAGAAGAGTCACCAGTTGAGGTTTCTGGAGATGGGATTCTCAGGTACCGAGGCAGGCTATGTGTTCCAGATGTTGCAAGACTACATCGTCAGATTCTGGAAGAAGCTCATTACTACCGCTATTCTATTCACCCAGGAGCGACAAAGATGTATCACGATCTCAAGTTAATGTATTGGTGGGATGGAATGAAGAAAGATATAGGAGAGTTTGTGGCAGAAACAAGTGAAAATTGAACATCAAAAACCAGGAAGATTGTTGCAAGCTATGGAGATTCCAACTTGGAAATGGAAAGTGATCAACATGGATTTTATTGTAGGTTTACCTCGTTCTCGGGATAAGGATGACTCCATATGGGTAATTGTTGACAGACTCACGAAATCAGCTCATTTTCTTCCGGTCAAAATGACATATTTAGCGGGGGATTACGCAAGGCTGTACCTTAAGGAGATAGTACGGCTTCATGGTATTCTAGTATCTATTATCACGGATAGGGGAGCGCAATTTACAGCTAAATTCTGGAAGTCTTTTCAAGAAAGTTTGGGAACTCAAGTGAGACTCAGCACAGCATTTCATCCACAAACTGATGGGCAAGCTGAACGCACTATTCAGACCTTGGAAGATATGTTGCGGGCATGTATATTAGACTTCGGAGGTAATTGGGATGAACATTTGCCACTTATCGATTTTGTCTATAATAATAGTTATCATTCCAGTATCCAGATGGCTCCGTATGACGTTCTGTATGACAGGAAATGCAGGCCGCCAATTGGATGGTTTGAAGACGGGGAGACACAACTTATGGGTCCAGAATTTATTCAGCAAGTGGGGGAAAAGATCAAGCTTATCAGAGACCGGTTGTTGACAGCCCAAAGTCGCCAAAAGTATTATGCAGATAATCATCGACGAAACCTGGAATTCTGAGTTAAAGATTGGGTATTCCTAAAAGTGTCGCCCATGAAAGGTGTAATGAGATTCGGCAAGAAGGGTAAGCTTAGCCCCCAGTATATTGGACATTATAAGATTGTGCGCAAAGTGGGCCAAGTGGCTTATGAGATGGTGTTACCTTCAGAACTTGAGTCAGTTCATCCAGTTTTCCATGTATCGATGCTCCGCAAATGTGTTGGAGATCGTTCTAGAGTAGTGCATGTAGATGATGTTCAAGTTACAGAGAAGTTGGTTTACGAAGAGGTATCCATTGCCATACTAGATAGGCAAGTACGGAAACTCAGAAATAGAGAGGTAGCCTCAGTTTAGGTCTTATGGAGAAACCATAACTGAGAGGAAATGACTTGGGAAGCATAAGAAGATATGAAGTCCAAATATCCGCATTTTTTTCCACCCTCGGAAGAATTTCAAGTTGAGATACCATTGTCCTAAGGTATGTAACGCTTTATTTTAATGCTTCTGATCGTGTGTGGTCATGTTTATTTGTTATTGTTGTTGTATCCCCGTGAGGCGATGTTATTTTGGGTTGTTGTGACAGGATGATAGTGCCATATTACAAGGGAAACTCTGGCGAAATTTCTGTAGAATTCCAGAGAACTTAACATTCGAGGATAAAAGTTCTTAAGGGGAGGAGAATGTTACACCTCAGACACTTCACGTTATTGTGCGGTGATTAGACTAATGCAAGTTAAGGTGTACGTGAAGTCCCTACAAGTAAGAAAGTTCATTTGACCATTCTAATTAAGATTCCAAAGTCATTTGAGGCAATGGAAGAAAGTTCGTCAAAGGAAGGTGAAGTATAAGTTGTGTGTGGGAAGGATTTTGCAAACAATCAGGTTAAGGGTTGTTTGGTAATGCCTTGGAGAGGAGTCATGAGGATATTTACATTGTTAGTGAAGTATTAAACAAGTGTTAAGAAGGTTCCATAAGTATTGGAGATTAAACGAAACGACGAGAACAAGTTTGGGAAGAAGGTGGGTTATACGACCATTTATACGGTCCGTATAATGGCCCGTATAACTGTTACAGCGAAGGGTCATCACTGATGGAGTTATACGGTCCGTAACGGACAATATCGTATAGTATTATACGGACCGTATAAGGGTCCGTATAATCCCATCGGGATGAGTTAATTTCCAAGTATAAATATAAGTTCCAAGTTCTAATTTTTAATTTTTAATTTTTCCATCTTCTCCACTCTTCTCAAGAACTCTAAAGTATTCCACATATCTTACTAACATAAATTCAAGGGAGATCAAAGATCAAACACCAATAATCAAGGGAAACCAAGTGTATGGATGTTTATTAGGGTTAATGGAAGCTAGAAATTCCTTTGGAATTAAAGTTGCGATTTTCTCTAAGTGAAGTATTTTCACCCAAAGCCCATTCGTACATAATCAAAGGTGAGTTTTATGTTCATTTCATGTTATTAAGAATATTGAGTGGTTGAAAGACTTGGATTATATAAGAAAGTGGAGTAGGAAGTTCAAATATGGAAATAGTGGCATTCTTGAATAGTAACTTGACTTGAATCATAATTTTTGATATGTTATGAGTATAATCTTGTTATAAATGATAATAAACATGTTGTAGAAGCAGTATATGTGAATGAATATAATGTTGTGTCATAAGTATGGTTATAGATGACTTTAACGGAGATTTTTAGAATCGAATAATGTCTAGCTTGATGAAGTTTGTTGATTGTGATATTATGGGTGTTGTTATTGAAGTTTGGGAGTTGTTAATTATATGGAGGAAGTTGTTGAAACAAGGGAGATGCTGCCCAACTTTCGTTAGCTCTTAGTTATGTTAGTTGAGACGTAAAGTATGTTTCTGGTTACCTAACCTTAGTACTAATTTTCTTGAATGTAGAACCGTGAGCTTGGAAGGAAAGCGTTTAGTCAATAGAGTTAAGGAGACGTAAAGGTATGTAAGGCTAGTCCCCCTTCTTTCAAAGGCATGACTCTTATATTGTGACTTCTTTTCTATATACCCATGATCTTCTTACATCCTAAAAGATGAATGTAAATGGTTCGTAAGAGCTCTTTGTGAGATAGAGATGAGATATGTCTTATGATGATGATGAGGTTGATGGTTCTAATTCTAAAGACTCCAAAGTTTATGAATTGATTCTTTTATAGGGTATATAATCTGATTCTATGTTTTCCTTGATGATTGCTCATCGTTGGTAATCTCACCTCATGTTACTAGGTCCTTCAAGGTGAGACATGACGATCGTGACTATTCCATAACATAATCAAAGGTTCCCGACCTTACATCTCTCCGATAGAGTTACAGCTTTTACTTGAGCTCTTATGCAAGCTTCATGATAAGTATATGGTAATTATTACACCGTGCCTAGATGGTCGTGCAGCACCGCTAAGGCCGACGACTTACTACACCATGTCTATATGGCATGGGCAGACACCACCAGTGGGCGGCTTGAGATATTTACCCCGGACGCGGGAGGCCCGGACACGGGCTAATGATGATCACACCGTACCTATATGGACGGGCAGTTTATATATGTATACACAATATGATGTTGTTTATTATGAAAGTTAGTATGCATGATTCCGCCTTAAGCGGCAATCAGTTACATGTTCTCTTTTCTACTTATGCTTTCTTATTGCTTGATTATGCTATTGTACTTGCCTTACATACTGAGTACATTGTTCGTACTGACGTCCTTTTTTTTTGTGGATGCTGTGTTCAAGCCCACCGGTAGACAGGGAGACAGTGCTGACGCTTAGGGGTTTACTAAGCAGATTTACAGCAGCACCCCACTACTCCGGACGTGCAGCCCATCGGTATATTCTTTTGCGTACATATTGGGGCATGGCGGGGTCCTGTCTCGTCCTTATGAGTCCAACACTCCAGTTAGAGGCTCGTAGAAGCTTATGTGTGGGTTGTAGTTGTTATGTGACTTCTCCATTGTATATTCTGTACATCATTTTTGTAGCCTCGTGGACGATCATTTTATTATAAGCCTTGTGTTGAGAATGATGTATGCCCAGGTTCAGCATGATATATATCATGATGAGTGGTGCTCAGTAGTTAGCTCCGGGTACTCGCCATGGCCCACTAGTTGGGTCGTGACACAGCTCTTGCTCCGTTACTGTGTAATTCATCTGAGCAGCATTCAATGTTTTGCTTGCATAATAGATCAGATGCATGATTTTATTATGTCTCTTGCCAAGCACCACACCGATAGCAAAGCCACTTACATCACACCTCAATTCGAACGATAGAGACCAGTCGAGCGAAACAATAGTAGGCATTGTGGTCAACCGCTGCTTCAATTCATCGAATGCCTTTCGACACTTCTCGTCAAATTCAAACTTAGCCTCTTTTTCAAGAAGCCTGCACATCGGGTTAGCAATTTTTGAGAAATCCTTGAAGAAATGCCTATACAAACTGGCGTGTCCTAAAAAGCTCCAGATATCCTTTACTGAGATAGGTGGAGGAAGCTTCGAAATCACATCAATCTTGCTTGATCATCCTCAATCCCTTTTTTAGAGATTTTATGCCCGAGGACGATCCCTTCCTTCACCATCAAGTAGTACTTCTCCCAATTCAGCACCAGATTAGTCTCCTCACAGTATCTAAGTGCTTGACCCAGATGGCGAAGACAGTCATCAAAAGAATCACCAACAACCGAGAAGTCATCTATAAAGACCTCGAGAAAATATTTCACCATATCAGAGAATATCGACATTATACATTGCTAAAACGTAGTCGGTGTATTGCAAAGACCAAAAGGCATTCTGCTGAAAGCAAATGTCTCATACGGGTAAGTAAAAGTCGTCTTCTCTTGATCCTCCAGGGCGATGTTAATCTGATTGTAGCCCGAATAACCATCAAGGAAGCAATAACAATATCATCCCGCTAGCCGATCAAGAATTTGATCAATAAAAGGAATAGGGAAGTGATCCTTGCAAGTGGCAGTGTTAAGCTTGTGATAGTCCATGCAAACTCTCCATCCTGTTATAGTCCTCGTCGGAATCAGCTCATACTTTGCATTGGGCACCACTGTGATGCTGTCCTTTTTTGAAACACATTGGACTGGGCTCACCTATTTACTATCAACAATCAGGTAAACCACTCCAGCATCTAACCATTTGATGATCTCTTTCTTGACGACATCTTGCATATTCTCATTCAGTCTCCTTTGATGGTCCATACTTGGCTTGCTATCCTCCTCCAACAGGATTTTATGTTCACAGATCCTGGAAGGAATTCCTCGAATGTCTGCTATGGCCCAACCAATGGCACTCCTATATTCAAGAAATACCTCCAAAACTCGCTCAATCTGTTCCTCAGTCAGTAGTGCTGAAACAATCACTGGCAATTCCAAGGAACTCGTACTTCAAATGTGATGGGAGCGGCTTAAGTTCCAACTTCGGTGGTTCAATGATCGAAAGCTTTGCTGGAGGAGTTGTTCTATCTTTCAGATCAAGATCCAACTTCTTTGGGTGGTAAGAATATGAACCCAACCCAACAAGAAAATTAACTGTCTCTACATAACCCTCCATGTCTTCAGCATCAAAGTTTACTAGAACATCAACCAGAGCTTCTCCCAAACTTTCTTCTTCTATCTTGAACTCCACTGCTTCATCAAAAATATAAAATAGTCAATCACGGAAAGCTCTTGAAATCCACCGCTTCATCAAAAATATCATTCCCTTGTTTGCTTGAAAAGTAACTTCATCCTCTTTCTTGCTTGAAAAGTAACTTCCTCATCATTGACTCGGAACATGATTTCATTCTTCTCCGAATCCATCAGAGCTCTTCCCGTAGCAAGGAAAGGTCTCCCCAGAATAATAGGAATGTCCCGATCAATAGCACAGTCAAGAATCAGAAAATCAGTGGGAAACATAAGCTTACCAACCCGTACAAGGACATTATCAACCACACCAACAGGCTTATTAATAGATCTATCAGCCATCTGTAACCTCATAGTAGTCGGCCTTGGCATCCCCAACCCTGATTGCTTGTATATTGCAAGTGGCATATTTATACTCGCCCCATTATCACACAGAGCACGGGCAAAATTATGGTGCCCAACAGAACAAGGAATGGTGAACGTCCCAAGATCTCCTTTTTTCTGAACAGTACTTGTTGAAATGATGGAACTCACAGTTTCATGTTGTACCATTTTCTTCTTGGTCAGCAGGTCCTTCAAATATTTAGCAAAATCGAGCATCTCTTTGACAACTTCCACGAAAGGAAAATTGAGAGATAATTGCTTCAGCTGGTCATAAATTTTTTCAAACTTTGCATCTTCCTTGTTATTCACCAATGTCACGACCCAAACCGATGGGCTATGACTAGCGCCCGAACTGGACACCCGTGTACGAACCTGCAAGATATAATCGGACTGAACTAAGGAAAATATGGAGATTTGTAAAAGCATATTGTAGACTCATAATGTCACATACCAGAATGAACCTTTCTCTTGAAGAGTCACAGTTAACCAAAACATTACAAAATGTGCAAGCCGACAAGGCTGCCACTATATACCCGAATATCCAATGCTAACTGCGTCGACATAGCTGTCCAAACATATATACAACCCACACATGCCTACAGATCTCTAAGAGTATAACAGTGAAATATCACGGGACAGGGCCCCACCATACCCCTGGATATGCATAAGTCTATATCAAAAGATCTGTACCAAAATGACTCAAGCTCAGGAACAATGGAACTCTCCAATCAGCTGGGCAGAAGTCATAGGCTGGCGGATCACCAAACTGAGTGTCTACACTTGCGGGTATGAAACGCAGCCCCCTAAGTGTAATACCCCATTTTTTTATACGTCGAATTATTCGCAAGCAAGTCGACTCAAGTTAAAGGCGGAGTCATTTTCGGACACGAAATAGAAACCTTTAAATTTCAATTTTAAATTAGAATATAAATAATTTATAAATTTTATTTAGTGTAAAAATATTATTGGGGATCAGGAATTAATTAATGATGGTTAAATTTTTAAGTAAGGGATTAGTGTTTAAAAAAAAAAATTAAAGGGCTGCCACGTGGCACCAAGTAGGCTGCCACATGGCACCAATTGAGCAATGGTCAGTGGAAACAACGTGTCCACATGGGCAGCAACATATAAAAGAAATTGGATGACAATGTAAATCATTTTCATCTTCACCTTCAATATTAATTGAAAGAAAAAAATATATATATGAAGCTATGGCCATGGTTGCTACGGCCATGGCAGATCATAAAAAAAATGTGTTTTCTTACTTTGAATCAATTCCGAGGTGATTTACAAGTTCAAGGAGGTGATACCAACATTGGATATTGAATCGGGGAAGAAGAAATTGCGAAATTGGAGCAATTAAGAGTAGAAATTCCTCTGAGAAAATTAAGGTAATATTTTCTTGTTTTATGATGTAATTTTGTCAATAGTATTGTAATGGAATTATTATAATTGGATTGGACGAAATTGGAATTAAGAAAATGCATGAAATCGGTGTTATAGGAAATTGTGGGGTTGAAATGGATTAAGAGAAATTGTTGGGTTGTTAGAATTGTTATGGGCTGAATTGTGAGAATTTTATGTGTATATTGTTGTTGTTGGTATTTCTGTGTTGACAGGAGAACAATTAGAAATTCGGGTTAGGCAAATATATAGGGGAAATGCTGCCCGATTTTCGTTAAGCCCTTAACTAATGGAAAACCCTAAACGAGAGTGTATAGGTTAAATAACAAGTTCTATAAAGTGATGGGCTACTGATTTGCGAACTAGAAAGTATAGTTACTGAAGATAACGTTACCTTTATGTTAACTAGGCTAAAAGAGCGACAAAGCGAACGGTTTTGCGATTAGTCGTCAACAGGTATGTAAAGCTGTCCCTTCTTTCTTTTGGCATGTCTTAGATTTTAGTGATGAATGATATGAACTTTGGGGTAATTCCATTCATAAGCTTTGAGTGATATTTATGATTCTTATTCACTTCTTGATATTACAAGTCTCAAGTGATTGAGCCTCCTTCTTCAGTTTTCTGTACGTTGGTTAATAGTCGATATATATTCGTTCCTATTCTTAGGAACTCTATGATAACTAGTGATTGGACTTCTATAAGGTGTTTCATACTATAGTGACATTTGACTATGGTCCTTAAGGCTTTGTGATATACTTATGATGACATTCAAGGGATGTTTGATATGTTCCGAGTGACATTCGAAAGTTATTTGATACGACTATTGTCCTGATTTTCAAATGGTAATTCGTGTTGATTATTCTATTGAGTCTTTGAAAATGTTTTTAAATTGCATATAGTTTCTCACTACTCTGCTCGTGCATTCCTCAATATGTCTTTCACTGAGTCCCGGGCCAGGATATGTTATCGTGCACAGTTTCGCTGCATTGTTCACCGAGTCCCTCACTAGAGGGTCGGGTATGGTATATATATATTATGGAGTTATGCTGTGTTATGGAGTATGTTATGTTATGGTGTTATGCTGTGTTATGGAGTTATGCTGTGTTACGGAGTTATGCTGTGTTATGGAGTTATACTGTGTTATGGAGTATGTTGTGTTATGGCGCCAAAGACGGGGTGGCGACCATGTTCACCAAGTCCCATAATGGGCCGGATATTATATATGATATTGACATGCATGATTTATGTTTCAAAGGCAAGCGTCTTGGTATTCTGGTTATTGTACTTGTTTTCTGTACTCCTTATTTCAGTTATTATCCTGTTTACTGTATTTCATGCTTTACATGCTCAGTACATATTTCGTACTGACCCCCTTTCTTTGGGGGGCTGCGTTTCATGCCCGCAGGTGCAGATAATCGTTTTGGTGATCCGCCAGCTTAGGATTCTCTTTGTGCTATCTTGGAGAGCTCCATTGTTCCGGAGCCTAGATTTTGGTACAGATCTTATGATATATATATATATATATATATATATATATATATATATGTGTGTGTGTGTGTGTGTGTGTGTGTGTGTGTGTGTGTATATATGTTATCCAGGGGTACGACGGGACCCTATCCCGTCATATGTCGCTATTCGTACTCTTAGAGGTCTGTAGACATATGTGTGGGTTGTGTATAAGTTCTGTTCAGCTGTGTCTATACGATATGCTATGATATGATGTCCGTCTGTAGTGGCAGCCTTGTCGGCTTGCGTACCGTTTTATGATTTGATCAGTTCTGACTCCTCAGGAGATAGTTTATCTGAATATACATATATGACGACGTTATGAACCGTTGGAATTCTTTTGCAAGTTTCCATGTTATTCACAGATTCAGTTTGATTATATGTAACAGGTTCGTATACGGGTGTCCAGTTCGGGCACTAGTCATGGCCCACAGGGTTGGGTCGTGACACTAAGAAAGGGAGTCAATACGGAAAATGTACTGAATATGTAAAGCATGAAACACAGTAGTGAAGGTCATGACTAAATGAAAAGATGACATGAGATAAGTATGATAACCAAGGGATACTAATGCATCTGTACCGTATATGCTGAGTCATGCATATATATACGCTATATACCGTACCCTGCCCATTATGGGACTCAGTTATATAAATATATACCGTACCCGACCCTTGAGTAAGGGACTCGATTATATAAATATATACTGTACCCGAGCCTTTAGTAAGGAACTCGGTTATGTAAATATATATCGTACTCGGCCCTTTAGTAAGGGACTCGGTTATATAAATATATACCGTACCCGACCCTTTAGAAAGGGACTCGGTTATGTAAATATATATCGTACGTGGCCCTTTAGTCAGGGACTCGGTTATATAATTATATACCATACCCCGCCCTTTAGTAAGGGACTCGATTATGTAAATATATACCGTACCCAGCCTATTAGTAAGGGACTCGGTTATGTAAATATATACCGTACCCGGCCCTTTAGTAAGGGACTCGGTTATATAAATATATACATATAAATACATTATAACATAAGTAGCCTGCATGAGAGCCCAAAGAATGCTATGACCCTATCGGAGTGACGTAAGGTCGGTAACTTCTGATTATATGATGGAATAATCATCATCACTCTATCTCACCTTGCAGGAACAATTATTATAAGGCGAGATCAACAACAATGAATAAAATCGAGCAAATCATGAAATAACACAACATTCTCGTAATAACATTGAAATCATAAACTTGGAACCTTTAAACATGAAATCATCATCATCATTATAATCATCATAGAATCATTCTCATCTCTAACATCATGAGAAGCTTTAAGAATCATGAACTTCTAGCTTTTGAAAACAAGGAGGTTATGGAAACATTTATGGAATCATAACATAGGAATCCTGCCTTTGAAAGAAAGGGACGAGCCTTAACATACATGTTCAGCCTCTAATTATCTACACTTATTCGTCCGAGCTTGCAAGTCTACATTTAAGAGGATTCACACTATCATTAGACTCATCGTAGTATACTTGTGCTAAACTTTCAAGTAAATCTTTCCAGAATCTGCCGAAATTTCGGCAACATCTCCTCTGTTTATATGCCTAGCCCGAGTTCAGAAACCAACAATAACAACAACAATATCAACATTAATAACATCATCTCCAACACCAGTATGTACCATAAAATATCCCTCACGACGTTTTTCCAATTTCCACAGCCAATAACTTTATTATACGACCATTTAATCATACTATCTTCGTGAATGAAAAAAAAGTAATATTAATAAAGAGATATTCATACTTTATTCTTGTTGAAATAGCAATATCTTCAACATTCACTTGGAATTCACATCAAAATCCACCGCACAACAATACTATAATTGCGATTATGCGGTACTCGAGCCTCGACTAATGAAAATCACTCCAATTCCTCACTTTCTTTATGAAATAAATACCCCTATATGTTGCTGAGTTCCCAATCTGATTTTTGGTGAAAAAAAAGGGGGTTTTTCCCCTTTTATAAGGTTCAAATTAGGGTGGGATCACTGTAGCAGTATTGTAGCAATACTGTAGCAGGTCAGTACTGTAGCACGCATTTCTACTTTGTCAGCCGAACTTGTAACGTCCTTATTTCTCTACTTCAAAGTCCTATCGACAAGCGGTTTGTTGCGTTGGAAACTAGACTCGACGAACTTCATTTTAGGCTTTTAAAATGCCTTAAAACACTTGATATGCTAAGAGATATTCTTCCCTCAAGGTGGATCAAAAATTTCACGCGAAACTTTACCCATCCTCTCTCCAAAGTCGTACTACTCCATTTCTTCCACTCATTTCCTTATAAAACCTTCCGGTATACCTTATATCCATCCTTCACTAATTTTATATCCATCCTTCACTCATTTTATATCCATCCTTCACTCATTAAATATACTTAAGAATGCTTGCTCCTTATATTCCAAAGTGGTTTTACATAACCATAACTCAACATACTTATGTTTCAAATTTGATAAGTGCTTCTTGGAAGATACGGGGTGTAACATCCTTCCCCTTTTAAAAACATTCGACCTCGAATATTGTAGTGCACCGATCCTCAATATCCTTATTGAATTTTTGTTCGATTACCATATACTTATACTATAATTTGGTCAGTTTCGTCCTGTGCTTTCTTAGCTCCCTATCAAATTCATTTGTGAGTCGTACAGTCTTCAATCCTCATGTATATGATCAAAAGTCAACTAGTATTCCGTTCTCATTATGTCTTCATTCCTGTGGTTTAACTAGCCACGCCACGGCTACTCGCCGTCCTGCGAGCGTGCTTCCTCTTCGTTCCACGTGTCTTTATTAATAGATAACGCCCTTGCTCGAATACAGCACTTTCTTTTGTTGACTCCTCCGATGTTATCTTGGCTATCCCTACTTGTACTTGTGGAGCTTAGATACGTGCTAGATTATCCCCTCGTAATTCATCAGCGAAGCTTTTCGATTCATCATAAAATTTCTTATACTAATGTCCCTTTGCTTGTTCAGGGTTACTCTGCTACTGACAAATCCTTACTCTTAACAGTTACGTTTCTGCAACCATCCGTCTTAATTCCTTTTCATGATCCGTTATAACCATAACCTCAATACAATTTCTTAAATACGTACATTGCACAATGTTCCATCACCATCTTTATTATTTCTCGTAGCAAGATTATATATTGCGATGAACCAATAATAATAGTTCGAACTGGTCTATAGCTCATAATATCTTCGAGTTCTTGTCAAACTCTCCCTTTAATTCCTTTGCCTCAAATCTTGCAATATAACTTATAATTATAAAGTTAGGGCAATTCTCACTTTACCACAGCTTCTTTTCCAACATCGATATGGTATACTTACCCTTACCTTCCTCATTCCAGTGATCACTTAGTTAGCTGTCATTCCTTGTTGGCTTTCCGGTGTGTCCATTCCCATCTGCGGGGTATAACCTACACTGATAGTTCATATGATTCTATAATACATACCCTTATGCTCAGTATGGTTAGTGACCCGTGATATACTTTCTAATTTCTGGTGATGTTGCTGCCTTTCTATCTGCACCGACATCGTTCTTTCTCTCTTTAGAGTTCACCACACCACTTATCGTTACTCCCTTTGTTAAGATCCTCATATTTTTCCTTTAATATCAAGATTTTCTTCCGTTGCAACCCAAAATGTCCTTTTTACTCGTCATTCTCTTTGTGGTTAGCTTGCCGAGCTTTCTTACTCTCTTTATTACTCTTTAGGTTATGTCGCTGCCTATTTAAGTGCGACACAAATTTCCCTGGTCTAGAAATATCATATCTCACGCCCGGATGAAGTATTCTCGTGATCCATTTTAATTCCTTTTCATACCTGCTTTGTGGTATTGTTATCTTTAATTCGTTCCTGCTCCCTCTTAATGCATTCTTAATATGCCACTACGTCCCGAATTTTCGGTCTCCTTAAGTTAACCTCTTTATTTCTTTGGAATTTTGACAATGCCATATCTCATTTAAGGACTAGATCTGCTCTTCCCCCTATTAAACATGTTCTTATACACTAGTAACTCCCGAATATCAGTAGTCATCGGCCAACCTCAATGATCCTCCAACTTCTTTGGTCTCTTATAATACCAGAATTCTCTCGTCGTATAGCTTAACATATTTTCCTTTCTGCTAATCGAGGGATTTGCATTTGAACGAAGCGCTTATGAATTACAGATCCATTCTCGCTACCTTCTTTAAGGCCTTTCTACTTCTACATTTTACGACTAAACATTTCCTGAATCAACAGGTTAATAGGAACATTGGAATCCATCAAGACATTTTACGGAACGTTTGGTCACACTTTGCTCTTTTTATCCCTCGTCTTCCTCTACAACTATTATCACTGAAATTCTTCTTACTCTGAGTTTCCGGTCTCACTTTACGTCTACAATATATCATTGAGAGTTAATGTGTTACACTCTTCCACTTCCACTATCAATCCTTTTATTCACTTAGCTCACTTATATGAAATTTTCCTTGACCACTTATTTGCGTCCCACCTATGCGTTGTAGTTCTTCTAGTGTTCTGCCACTTCTTCTTCGTGTCGTGAATTCCATCCAAATATATTCTCTTCTTTCTTCTCCTTCCTGCCGCAAAGGCTAGTCCATACTCATGAATATTTCCCATATATCCTTCTATTTCCTTTATAATTAAATCTCGGTATTCTTTATCCTCATCCCATGTCATTGATGTATTACCTCCCGGTTAGATTTGTTAGTTCATTATCCTCTCGCTTGTCCTTGGTGATTGTACAATTTTATTTTTCTTCCCTTCTTCTTCTCTCCTCTCCTTTTGACCAGCCCATTAATGTACCTTTCTTACTTTTATCCTCAAACCTTCCTTGAGTTCCTTCCTCATCGAGCGCCCTTCTCCACTTGTTATTTTATAGTATTGACCCTAAAGTTCGTGAAATATTCCTTTAAATGTGCAAATCCGTTCTATTCTTGAATCATCTTTTAGGAAAGCTTCTCTGTTTCCGAAGCAACCGTGTCAGTATAACTACACATTTATCCCTTTATACACCTCTCGAGAGCTGGAAATCTCTTAGTATCGTTGCAAGGCCTGGTCATTCTCTCTCTTACTTCACATCCCTATTTGTGATTACTATCCTTTAGTCCCACTTATCGAAGTCTGTTTTCTGACCTAACACACTCATCTTTTGTTTCACACTACCGTACTTTATCCCTTTTGTATGCCTACCTTCGAATTTTTATCCAAATAGTCCTTTGCCTTGCCCGTCGTCCCTCTTGGAAGATTCACTCACCCCCCGTTTCTTACACTTTACTTTCTATATACTCATTTTCTTCCTTTCCCTGATGTTATTGCATTAGGACTTTCCAACTCTAACCTGTGGTGAAAATATCATCAACTTACCTTGTAACATCTATCACTTCAACTTCACAACCCTGTTCGATTAATGGCTTCAGTATACCGCAATGTCCGTTGCTGGGACGCAAATACCGGTTGGCGCAACTACATATGGGATGACATACACATACATATATACATATATATATATATATATATATATATATATATATATATATATATATATATATATATATATATTTTACTAACGCCTCGCTTACAAAGTACTTCCCAATACTATTCGGATTCATCCTAATTCTAGAGTTGTGATGCACTCTCTTTCTCTTTGCCGGTCTAGTCCGCCTTATCCTTCGCGATCTTTCGGGGTTTCCAACCAGTCTGCATACCCCAATTTTCCTTAGGCTACACTAGCTTCTCATTTGTCTCTTATGTATGAATTTGTAGGACACTTAATATATTTCCTAGAGGGTCACCCATCCTAGTATTACTCTCACCCCAGCACGCTTAACCTTGGGGTGCTAATGGGATCCGGTACGTTAGTGCTGGTACGACCACATCCCCCCTACTGTGTGAACTTTATCGCATGACCTAGAGCAAGTTAAAGTTCTAACGGGTCCCAATAAATTCTCGTAATGCTTCTCCCTCCAGATTAAAAAGGATCTCTTACTCTTCCGACGAAGCAAATGCTATTTTGGCCTTTGAAATCCTCAATAATCACCTTCAATATGCATGTATGACTACTTTTCATCCTAACTTTCAGGATTCCCAATGGAGGCGAAAGCATCTTAATCGCAATTACTTATAAATACTTTGGTTATTGGACCCTTAAGGATTTTTGCTCGTCGCTATTAAGTAATAATCAACAGTAAATGCACACACATAGGAAATTTCCGTAAAAGACTCATACCTGTAGCCGATCGGTCCTTAGCCTGATCTGGTGGGCTATAGAGTGAAGTGTGCTCTTCATCCTTGTCTTCCCACCGTCTACTAGTTTGGCCTAACATAATGCTAAAACGTAGGAAAAATCTAGAAGTGCCAAACTCTGTACTTCCTTAATTATGTCTTCGTCCATAGGAGTCTCGTGAACCCTTAAATGGGTCTTTCTCATATGATTTCTCAGTCGGGTCTCCTCCTACTGGAGCCACATCCTCCGATGGGTCCGTCTCAATGGAATAGCTGATGCTTTTTCTTATACCTCTAGACATCCTCGATCCTGAGTCGACGGGTGATACATGTCTCATGCCCCCCTTCGGAGCCTCACTTACGCTCCCATTAACTAAACTTTTCATCGTCTTCAATACAATCCTGCAATTTAACAAAAATCGTACCAAGAACTAGCTTCCCTATCATTGGCTCTACTGCACGATCTATGATCAGAAAGAAAGATAACATCCTAAATGTCCTGTAGCTTCCTGTTTATAGATGTGGTGCACAACACACTGATAAAAAAGACTCTACTAGACACGGTCTGTAGACACTCCGAGGATGAACTGCTCTGATACCATTTTTGTCACAACCTAAACCGATGGGCTATGACTAGTGCCCGAGCTGGACACCCGTGTACGAACCTGCAAGATATAATCGAACTGAACTAAAGACAATATGGAAATTTCTAAAACCATGTTTTAGACTCATAATGTCATATACCAGAATGAACCTGTCACATGAAGAGTCACAGTTAACCAAAACATAACAAAATGTGCAAGCCGACAAGGCTGCCACTATATACCGGAATATCCAAAGCTAACTGCGTCGATATAACTATCCAAACATATATACAACCCACACATGTCTACAGAGAGTATAACAGTGAAATATCACGAGACAGGGCCCGGCCATATCCCTGGATATGCATAAGTCTATATCAAAGGAGCTGTACCAAATGACTCAAGCTCCGGAACAATGGAGCTCTCCAATCAGCTGGGCAGAAGTCTTAGGCCAGAGAATCACCAAACTGTGTCTACACCTGCGGGCATGAAACGCAACCCTCAAAGAAAGGGGGTCAATACAGAAAATGTACTAAATATGTAAAGCATGAAACACAGTAGTGAAGGTCATGATTGAATGAAAAGATGACATGAGATAAGTATGATAATCAAGGGATACCAATGCATCTGTACCTTATGTGGTGCGTCATGCATATATATACTCTGTATACTGTACCCAGCCCATTATGGGACGCGATTATATAAATATATACCGTACCTAGCCCTTTAGAAAGGGACGCGGTTATATAAATATATACCGTACCTGCCCTACAGTAAGGGACTCGGTTATGTAAATATATCGTACCCGACCATTTAGTAAGGGACTCGGTTATGTAAATATATACCATGCCCGGCCATTTAGTAAGGGACTCGATTATGTAAATATATACCGAACCCGGCCCTTTAGTAAGGGACTTGGTTATTTAACTGTATACCGTACCCGACCCTTTAGTAAGGGACTCGGTTATATAAATATATACAGATAAATACATTATAACATAAGTTTCATGCATGAGAGCCCAAAAAACGCTATGACTCTATTGGAGTGACGTAAGGTCTGTAACCTCCGATTATATTATGGAATAATCATCATCTCACTATCACACCTTGAAGGAACAATTATTATAAGGCGAGATCAACAACAGTGAATAAAATCGAGAAAATCATGAAATAACTCAACATTCTCGTAATAACATTGAAATCATAAACTTGGAACCTTTAAATATGAAATCATCATCGTCATTATAATCATCATAGAATCATTCTAATCTTTAACATCATGAGAAGCTTTAAGAATCATGAACTTCTAGCTTTTGATAACAAGGAGGTTATGGAAACATTTATGGAATCACAACATAGGAATCATACCTTTGATAGAAAGGGACGAGCCTTAACATACCTGTTCAGCCTCTAATTATATACAGTTATTCGTCCGAGTTCGCAAGTCTACATTTAAGAGGATTCACACTATCGTTAGACTCATCGTAGTATACTTGTGCTACACTTTCAAGTAAACCTTTCTAGAATCTGCCGAAATTTCGGCAACATCTCCTCTGTTTATAGGCCAAACCCGAAATCTCAATTTAGCAACCAACAACAACAACAACAATATCAGAATTAATAACATCATCTCCAACACCAATATGTACCATAAAATATCCCTCACGACGTTTTTCCAATTTCCACAACCAACAAATTTATTATACGACCATTTAATCACTCAATCTTCGTGAATAAACCAAAAGTAATATTAATAAAGAGAGATTCATACCTTATTCTTGTTGAAATAGCAATTTCATCAATATCCACTTAGAATCCACATCAAAATCCACCGCACAATAATACTAGAATTACTATTATGCGCTACCCGAGCCTCGACTAATCAAAATCACTCCAATTTCTCACTTTCTTTCTGACATAAATACCCCTATATGTGGCTGAGTTCCCAATCTGATTTTTGGTGAAAAAAATGGGGTTTTTCCCCTTTTATAAGGTTCAAATTCGGGTCGGGTCACTGTAGCAGTAGTGTAGCAGGTCGGTACTGTAGCAGTACTGTAGCATGCGTTTCTGCTTTGTCAGCCAAACTTGTAACGTCCATAATTCCATACTCCGATGTCCTATTGACAAGCGGTTTATTGCATTTAAAGCTAGACTTGACGAACTTCATATTAGGCTTTTGAAACCCCTTAAAATACTTCATATGCTAAAAGATATTCTTCCCTCAAGTTGGACCAAAATTTTCACATGAAACTTTACCCATCCTTTATCCAAAGTCATACTACTCCATTTCTTCCACTCATTTCCTTATAAAACCTTCTGGTATACCTTATACACATCTTTCACTCATTAAATATTCTTAATAATGCTTCCTTGTTATATTCCAAAGTGGTTTACGTAACCATAACTCAACGTACTTATGTTTGAAATTTGATAAGTGCTTCTTCGAAGATACGGGGTGTAACAACCAACCTCTGAGATAAAGGAGGTTTGTGTTACACCCCGTGGTTCTGTACGTTGAGATTTATAAGTGATGGCTGTTTCGAGATGGACATTGGAGTTACCTCTAAGGATACATGATATTTGATGTGCTTATCTTATGTTATGAGGGTTTAAGTTCATATAATAAGCGGCGGAAGGATTTAGAGGGCAAGTGAATCAAGAAAATTAAGCTTGTTGGATTATGGAAAGAATATGAGGGGTAACTTTTGTCCTACTTGAGGAAGGAATATCTTTTAGTATATGAGAAGTTTTGAGGCAAAACAAAAGCCTAAAGCGAAGTTCATGAAGTCTAGTTTCTAACAGAACAAACCTCTTATTGATACGGTATCGGAGCTAGGAGATATAAACGTTACAAGTTGGGCTAGAAGGCCAGGAAAATGCTCTGCGCGAATGAGCCAGGAGGTGGCGCGAACGTGCAGAAGGGGTAAAAGACAACCCAGCGCGAACCCACTGAGTACTTTTTTAAGTCGGTGTAACCCGAGCCTAAAATGTTATATAAAGGGGTTTACCCCCTTATTTCTTCAAAAAACCACCCCTGAAATCATCCCAAATATTCTGGAAGTTTCTTCCAACTTCCACCCATCAAATTTTCACGCAAACCAAGTATAATTCCCAGATTCTGGTCCAGACAGCATATAGTTGCGATAATAAAATTGTATTGCGGCAAGTCTTGGCTTGAATTCAAGGTGAGATGTGAAGATATTGCAGTTCTAGCGGAAGTAAGGTATGAATCTTCCCTTATTGATATTGAATTAGGTTTATTTACGGAGATAAAGTTATTAAATAGTCGTATAACAAGTTGGTTAGTTAAAAAACTTGGAAAACATCGTGTGGGATATTTTATGGAGCCTATTGGTGTTCGTAATGTTGTTGTGATGTTGGTATTTTTGTTATTGTTGTTGGTTGTTAGATTATGATTTCGGGCTAGGCATATAAACAGGGGAGATGCTGCCCGAATTTCGGCAGATTCTAAATAGAATTAAATGGAGGCTTTAAGATGGGCATATGATATTGAGCCTATCAATAGTATGAATGGTTTATATGTAGATTTACGAGCTTGGAAAGATAAACGTCAAATGCCCAAGGAGACTGAAATGTTTGTTAAGGCTAGTGCTTTTCTTTCAAAAGGCATGATTCTAACGTTACGATTCCAATACATGTCTTCCATAACATCCTTGTTCCCGAAAATCTAGAAGTTCATGATTCTCAAGGTTTTTATGATATTAAAGACAAGATGTTTTCTATGATGCCCGTGATGACAATGATGACTTCTTTCCTATGAATCTATACATGTCTTCCATGATGTCCTTGTTTCCAAAAGCTAAAGATTCATGGTTCTTATAAAGCTTCTTATGAAACTAAAGATAAGATGTTTTCTATGATGAACATGATGATGATGATGATTTTAATTCTAGAATTCCAAACCTTATGATTTTAATGTCATTATGAGACTATGGAGCTTATTTCAGGATTACTTTGATCTCATTCGTTGCTATTGATCTCACCTTATCATAATTATTCCATCAAGGTGAGATAAAACGATGATGATCATTCCATAACATAATCGGAGGTTATTAACCTTACGTCACTCCGATAAAGTGACAACCCTTATCTGGGCTCTCATGCATGCTAATTATATTATATATATTTATATGTATCTATATGTATATATGGGATATGGAAAAAAGGGAGAGGCGTTATATACGCATAGCCACCTGATCAGTTGGTATATTATTACATCGTCGTGAATGCGGGATGACCAGACGCGGGATATATCGGTATTGATCAGGCCGTTCATTCTGCGGCAATATAATATAATTATGGATCGGGCCGTTCATTCCGCGGAAATGTAATCTATTTACGAATCGAGCTGCACGTTTCACAGAATTACTATTTCTTGCATATATGTATGAGAAATGTTTTTCTTAGAAAAAGCCAAGCATGCATGATATTCGCCTTACGAGGCAATCAGACGTACAGGTTATCTCTTCATCTCATTTTATGCTTCATGTCTCTTGTTATTCCGCTATTCATGCCTTACATGCTCAGTACATTGCTCGTGCTGATGTCCCTTCTTATGGACGCTGCATTCATGCCCGCAGGTATAGACATACGAGATGAGTACCCTCCACAATAGGCTGCCTTCAGGTACTAGTTTTGCTTGGCAAGCTCCACTTCTTCCTGGAGCATTGCTGAGTCTGGGTTTGTATATGCATTTTTTATCAAGGGTATATCGGGGGCCCTGTCTCGACTTCTATACTTCGATCTTGTTCATAGAGGCTTTCCAGACAGATTCCTGTATACAGCTTAGTTATGTTTTGTTAAATGGAGATGTTGAAGTTGTAAGCTTATGGTACTTATACATTTCCATGATGCCATATTCGTAGTAGGCCTTTTTGCCCCTATTTTGCCGTTTGAGACATAGAAAATGCGAGTAATAAGATGGTTCGCTCAGTTTTCTTCAGATGTCGGGTGCCAGTCACGTCTCACCATGGTTGGGGTGTGACAGTTTGGATTTGAAAAGCTGAGTCAAAGGGCGGAGAGCCCCTTTCACAGTTTGCTTGCTCTTGTCATCATTCTCTTACAAAATTTCTCAAGTATCAACAAATTTCTCTTCATTAGTATTCTCTTCAATAATAATCGGTGCTTCAGGTTGCACCTCTTCCTCTTCATCAATAGGCTTGAGCTCAACAACCTTATTTTCAGCACCTTGGAGGTCCCTCGTGAAATGGACCCTCTTGTACCTGGTACATCCCCTTTGGCATACCTAACTCATCTTTGCAAACATTTACTTTCTTGATCTGGGTATCATCAACCTTTTTGGTTAGCAAGGAAATATTCGTTAGAAGTTTAGCCAATGTTTGTTAGGTATCTTGATTCTCCTTTACCATATTATGGATCATGACACTACCATAAGGCACAATATTAGCATTGTTTGAGTGCCATGCCTGATTGTGCATAGTCAGCCTGTTAAGTATGTTGGTCACTCGTTGGTAAGATTTATCTATAAAATAAACATCAGTTGCGTTGTTTGCAATTGATTGCATCACGGGATCCAGCCCTTGGTAGAACTTCTCCATTAATATGTTCTCCAAAAAACCATGACTTGGAAATTTCTACAAATACTGCTTGAATTCATAGATCTTGTCACGAATCTCAGCCTTCTTGCAAGGGGGATACCACTTCTTCAGAAAGAATTCTACCATCTCTGCCCTTGTAGTAACAGAATTTCGGGGCAGCTGCTTGAATCATGCTCTTGCAACTTCAGCTAAGGAATATTTGAAAAGCCTCAGCCGAATAGCATCCTGTGAAACATTATTTTGGATGTGATGAGCATATACATCCACAAAGTTCTGCAAATGACGTTGAAGGTCATTCTCGGTACAATTCCGATAGTACCCCTCAAGCTTTAACAACTAGTAGAGAGAGGAGTCAATTTTGACACTTGTAGCTCTAACCCAAGGATGAACAATTGAAGATGCATAGTCCTCCTCAGCAACAAGATCAGCGAAAACATTCTTTTCATCTGATTCATTCGCTCGATCATTCAATCGACCACCCTGGTTACCAGCACGTTAATTTTGTTGATTCTGATTCATGTTCACCTAGTTTACAAGGAATAGCAAACAAGGTGTGATTGAATACGCAAAAGACTTCAATCAAAGCAGACACTATTTAGTAATTTCAAAACTGTATTCCCCTAAGACGACGCCAAAATTCGATACTGTTATATCCCGTGTTTTCGCACCTTTGGAAAAATTGGAAATAATGTTGACTTGTAAGAAATAAGGTTATAATTAATTTTTATTTGACATAGGAGTTGTGTATGAAAGGCTATTAATGTGGAAGTGTCGAACAAGGCCAAGGGCAAATTTGGAATTTTGGGAATTAGTTTCGGAAATTACAAAATATGACTTATAAGTCATTGGGCCAAAATAATTCAATGAAAAATTAAGGCCCAATGCTAAGGGGTGGCCGGCCAACATAGTGGCCAAGCCCATGGTTTTATTAAATTTTCCCATGTGTTTAATTAATAAGGGGACCATGTTATATATATATCATCTTATCCCTTAGATTGTTCAAGAAACATAGAACAAACAAAAAGCAAAACAAGAGAGAGCAAGAAGAAGAGGGCTCGGGTTTGGCTTGGAAAAATCACCCCCAAAAATATTGCTCTTAAAATTTTTCTCTTGGTGAATTTCTACTAAGTTGAGGTCCCTTTATAACTTGGTGTAGTTGCTTTGGAAGAAAGAACACTTGGTGCCTCAATTTGATCACTTATTCAAGTGAAGAAGACTAGAAAATAAGGTAAGAATTTATCTCTTTTTATTGTGTTATGATGTTTTGTTTGTGTTATAGTATGTGGGAATGAGTTGATTGTATGGAAAATTGGAAGATTTCAAAGTGGGATTGGAATATGGTGTGTAGCCGTGAGGGTATATGTGTTGTATACCTATAATGTGTTGAACTATGTTATATTTTAGTTGTGAATGTGATGGAATTCATATTGTGGATGAAAGTTGAATAAATTTGGTTGAATTGATAAATAGAGCAATTGGCCGTGTGGTATATTGGAGTAGGAATAGAAATGGATTAAGTTGTTTAGTGTGTTATTGTGATGCTTTCAATGTAAATGAAGATGGGATAATATGAGTTGGTATTGAAATGGGATGTAGAAACTTATGTCGTTTTAGTATGATTTTCCGACATTAGGAAAATGAAGTTATTTGGTTGTTAGTTGTGTTGATCATTGATGAATTTGGAAGTTGGAAACATGTTATTAATATGTATGCCAAAGAATTGATGTTTTGAACGAGTTATGACTTTGGCGGAAAGTTGTATATTATGTATATCGTGTGTATAATTTAAGGAAACGATATGAAACGCTTCTAAACTATGTTGTGATGATCTAGTTTGATAATGAATGTGAAATCATTGAAATTGGTTTGGAAATTGAAGTTGAAATGAAGATAATGGCATTATGTCGGCAAGTAGAACTAGTGTTGCCATATTGTGTTTCTAATGTTTGTTGTTGATGTTGATGTTGTTGTTTGGGTTGTTGTTGATGGTTTTGAGCCGAGTTGAATTCTCGGGGATGCTATATGTATAGGGGAAGTGCTGCCGAAATTTCGGTAGACAAATATGAGTTGAATTGAATTCATAGCATCTATAACTTACAATTGGTAAATGTGACCATTTGCAGATTTTCGACGAAACGGAGAGTGAGCTTGGATAGGCTTAAAAAGCTCAAAAGGTATGTAAAGCTACCCCGATCCTTCTTTTGGCATGCCTAAGTGTATTAGGATCGAATTCGGGCCTCGAAAGACTTTCTGCCCCTCGGAATCCGCAAGTGAAAATATCACTTTTTCTTTCAGTAAGATTGAACTCTTTTGGTATGTTTTCTTGGAAATTATGCAAACCTTCTCTAAACTCCTTGGAAAGCTACAGAATGTCCGTAGAACCTTTATAGGTGATCCCATAAGCTTAAAGGGCGTAATTTGGACCCATCGCCTTGCTTATCCCGAGGTGGGCCCACTAGTCCCGGTTTTGCCCTTATTGTACTTAAGTCTTCTTTTCGAATAGTTCTTAAAAGAAACGTTTTTACTACCATTCTAATTACCTAACAAACGTTGTTTTAAATATCCTATTAAGTCTGATAAATTGTTTTGATACTCGAAACTCATTTACTATGATTCCTTCCGACTTCATTGGATCGGTTTGTCTTTGATATGCCTCATCGAGTCTATGGAAACATTCTTGATATTTTAATTGCATTAGTCTCTCACTACTCCATTCGTGGATGCCCCAATGTTTCCCACACTGAGCCCGGGCCAGGATATGTTGTCAAGCGTGATCCTCTGCATTGTTCGCCGTGCCTCGATGTGAGGGGGCAAGTATACGCGTACATGGGTTTGTGGAGTATGCTGTGCCATGTACGCTTGTTCTGATATAATTTACTATGGCCATCTGATATGATATGTTATGTTACGGGGTTATGCCCCTATTCTGATTCTTCTGTGTTGTGGCACCAGCGTCGAGAGGGTGGCCACGTTCTGTCTGCCGAGTCCCTTGGCAGGGGCCGGATTTGATATGACATATGTTCTGTACACACTCTGCATGTTTTGTAAATATGTATCTGATACTTTGGATTTTCCGTTTACTTTCTGTATGTTCAGCACCAGTTATGATTTTGTTTCCGCAACTCAGGCTTTACATATTCAGTACATATCTCGTACTGACCCCCTTTCTTCGGGGGCTGCGTTTTCATGCCGCGCAGGTACCGACGACAGGTTTGCTGATCCGTCCTCTTAGGATCTCCTTCTGCTATTTTTGGAGCGCTCTTTTATTCAGAGCCACCTTTTGGGTACAGTCTGTCATTTCTATATGTGTATATTCTCGTTCATGGGTACGGCGGGGCCCTGTCCCGCCATATGATTCAGTTGGTCCATTTAGAGGTCTGTAGACATGTTGTGGGTTAGGATCTTTCTGTACAGTGGTGTGCTTATGTTGTGTTCGGGCGATTCCATTCGCCGCGGCGGCCGGTCCGTATATATTTAAATGTTGTTTTGTTGGTCCTGTGTGGCCTTTGTTGGTATTTTCTGCGTGCAGGGTATATGGGATAGTCCGTAAAACAAAGGAAACTTTGCCGAAATTATTCTGGAAATTAGCTAAATTTGAAATAAAGCCTCGTCGGCTTTTGCTGTATATTAGAATGTGTTTGAGTGCCCAGATCGGGCACTAGTCACGGCCTACGGGGTTGGGTCGTGACAAAAGTGGTATCAGAGCGGTTCGTCCTCGGAATGTCTACAGACCGTGTCTAGTAGAGTCTTGTTTATTGGTGTGTTGTGCACCACACCTATAAACAGGAGGCTACAGGGCATTTAAGATACTACCCTTCTTTCTGTCTTAGATCGTGCGATAGAGCTGTGTTATCAGGATGATTCCTCCCTAACGAATTGTTACATTTGCAATTATGCCTCCAAAAAAGGCGACAGCGGCCCAAAAGGCCAAGGCAGCAGCTGTGGGAGAGACTAGTCGGGCCCAGAGGGTTACCAGGGCCCATGCTCATATTGCTCCTGATATTTTGCCCCCGGCAGAGGGCTCTTCCACACCGCCACATGTAGAGGAGAATGGAGCAGCAGCAGCTGCAGGACAAGGGGCAGCTCCACCGCCAGCTCCCGAGATTCTAGTACCTGAGCCCCCAGCTCCACAGCCAGGGACTGAGGATCAGACTATGAGAGAGGCAGTCCAGCTATTGACTAGACTTGTGGCAGGACAGGTTCAGGGGCACGGACTGGGAGGTGACCGGGCTTACAGGCGTGATAGTTCGATATCCCGTGAGTTCTTGACTTGTGGCCCTCCAGAGTTCTTCGGGACAAAGCCCGAGGAGGATCCCGAGGAGTTTATCAGGAAGATGCGGCGTACCTTACATTTTATTAATGCTTCCGCGACAGAGTCAGTCACATTGGCTTCGTACCGGTTATATGATGTAGCGGAAAATTGGTACGAGTCATGGGAGTTATCCAGAGGCGACGGCGCTCCCCCAGCATTTTGGGATGATTTTTCTCAGGCTTTTCTTAGCCATTTTCTGCCTCCGGAGTTAGGGCGGGCCAAGGGTGACAGATTCTTATTGCTGAGACAGAGGGGTCGCAGTGTTCGAGAGTATAGTATGGAGTTTGACTCATTGGCCCGATACGCACCTGCTGTGGTAGCTACTATGGCTGACAGGATGCACAGGTATATTATGGGGCTCGACCGTTATTTTGTCGACAGCTGTTTGGTATTGGCTGCTCAACCCGGCATGGATATTGCCCGGATTCAGGCCCACGCCCAGGGCATGGAGGACCGGCATAGGGAGCGTCAGCCTGATAGGAGCCAGGATCGGAGACAGCCCAAGAGGGCCAGATCATCTGGGTAGTCTGGAGATTTTCGGGGCAGGCAGCCTCAGCAGCCGCAGCAGCCTAGCAGACATCTATCCCAGCCGGCACAGAGCGCACCTCCACAGCCTACAGGTCGCAGATTTGATAGCCCAGGTTATTCAGGAGCAGGTCAGAGCTCCAGGGCTTCAGGTTCGCGGACAGACAGGGGTTCTGGTCAGACGAGGCCACCTAGGCCTCAGTGTTCTTACTGTGGCAGATACCATCTTGGGGAGTGCTACAGAGCCACCGGTGCATGTTTTTCTTGTGGCCGTCAGGGCCATTCTGTGAGAGATTGCCCGTACAAGGGTAGTGCGGGTGGTGCAGCGCAGCCTACCGGATCAGCCGCCGGGTCTTCATCTTCATCAGTGGCTATGCGCCCTACGGGGCCAGGTACTTCAGCACCAGCGGGTCGCGGCAGAGGCCGTGGTGGAGCTTCTAGTACTAGCGGTCCTTTGAACCGCATTTATGCTCTGTCCAGCCGCCAGGATCAGGAGGCATCGCCTAATGTCGTTACAGGTACATTATTGGTTTTCTCTCGGTCTGTGTATGCATTGATTGATCCAGGTTCGACTTTGTCATATATTTCGCCTCTGGTTGCTAGTAAAATTGGTATAACGTCTGAACCTATAGAGCCGTTTGAGGTAGCTACACCGATTGGGGACTTTATTGTAGCAAATCAGGTATATAAAAACTGTTCTGTAATTGTATGTGGCCGTGACACTAAGGCAGATCTGGTGGAGTTAGATATGGTCGAGTTCGATGTTATTATGGGAATGGACTGGCTAGCCTCCTGTTATGCTAATGTTGACTGCCAAAATAAGGTAGTTCGTTTCCAGTTTCCCGGGGAGTCAGTTATAGAATGGGCCGGTAATACAGCATCGCTAGTGGACTGATGCTTGTGAACGAAGCTTCCAGTTGCTGAAAGAGAAGCTGACTACAGCCCCAGTTCTGACTCTTCCAGAGGGACCCGATGGATATGTTATTTATTGTGACGCTTCTGGCATGGGATTGGGCTGTGTATTGATGCAGCACGACAGAGTTATAGCTTATGCTTCGCGGCAATTGAAAAAGCATGAAAAGAATTATCCTACTCACGATGTGGAGCTTGCAGCGGTGATCCATGCCCTGAAGATATGGAGACATTATTTATATGGCGTTCATGTTGATATCTATACAGATCATAAGAGTCTCCAGTATATTTTCAAGCAGAAAGAGCTTAATTTGCGGCAGCGGAGGTGGCTGGAGCTCCTGAAAGACTATGATGTGGATATTCTGTATCATCCGGGAAAGGCTAATGTCGTGGCAGATGCGCTTAGCCGGAAATCTATGGGCAGCTTGGCAGATTTACAGCCAGACAGGAGAGAGATAGTGCGTGACCTTCATCAGTTGGCTAATCTTGGGGTTCGTCTGGCCGATTCTGGAGGTACACGGATTTCTGTCCAAGGGGTTTCTGAATCATCTATTAAGGAAGATATCAAGCGGCATCAATATGAAGATCCTGTTTTGGCACGATACAGAGACACAACCTATGATAAGTGTATTAGGATCTAATTCGGGCCTCGAAAGACTTTCTGTCCCTCGGAATCCGCAAGTGAAAATATCACTTTTTCTTTCAGTAAGATTGAACTCTTTTGGTATGTTTTCTTGGAAATTATGCAAACCTTCTCTAAACTCCTTGGAAAGCTACAGAATGTCCGTAGAACCTTTATAGGTGATCCCATAAGCTTAAAGGGCGTAATTTGGACCCATCGCCTTGCTTGTCCCGAGGTGGGCCCACTAGTCCCGGTTTTGCCCTTATTGTACTTAAGTCTTCTTTTCGAATAGTTCTTAAAAGAAACGTTTTTACTACCATTCTAATTACCTAACAAACGTTGTTTTAAATATCCCATTAAGTCTGATAAATTGTTTTGATACTCGAAACTCATTTACTATGATTCCTTCCGACTTCATTGGATCGGTTTGTCTTTGATATGCCTCATCGTGTCTATGGAAACATTCTTGATATTTTAATTGCATTAGTCTCTCACTACTCCATTCGTGGATGCCCCAATGTTTCCCACACTGAGCCCGGGCCAGGATATGTTGTCAAGCGTGATCCTCTGCATTGTTCGCCGTGCCTCGATGTGAGGGGGCAGGTATACGCGTACATGGGTTTGTGGAGTATGCTGTGCCATGTACGCTTGTTCTGATATAATTTACTATGGCCATCTGATATGATATGTTATGTTACGGGGTTATGCCCCTATTCTGATTCTTCTGTGTTGTGGCACCAGCGTCGGGAGGGTGGCCACGTTCTGTCTGCCGAGTCCCTTGGTAGGGGCCGGATTTGATATGACATATGTTCTGTACACACTCTGCATGTTTTGTAAATATGTATCTGATACTTTGGATTTTCCGTTTACTTTCTGTATGTTCAGCACCAGTTATGATTTTGTTTCCGCAACTCAGGCTTTACATATTCAGTACATATCTCGTACTGACCCCCTTTCTTCGGGGGCTGCGTTTTCATGCCGCGCAGGTACCGACGACAGGTTTGCTGATCCGTCCGCTTAGGATCTCCTTCTGCTATTTTTGGAGCGCTCTTTTATTCAGAGCCACCTTTTGGGTACAGTCTGTCATTTCTATATGTGTATATTCTCGTTCATGGGTACGGCGGGGCCCTGTCCCGCCATATGATTCCGTTGGTCCATTTAGAGGTTTGTAGACATGTTTGTGGGTTGGGATCTTTCTGTACAGTGGTGTGCTTATGTTGTGTTCGGGCGATTCCATTCGCCGCGGCGGCCGGTCCGCATATATTTAAATGTTGTTTTATTGGCCCTGTGTGGCCTTTGTTGGTATTTTCTGCGTGCAGGGTATATGGGATAATCCGTAAAACAAAGGAAACTCTGCCGAAATTTTTCTGGAAATTAGCTAAATTTGAAATAAAGCCTCGTCGGCTTTTGCTGTATATTAGAATGTGTTTGAGTGCCCAGATCGGGCACTAGTCACGGCCTACGGGGTTGGGTCGTGACAGATACACTCAAATTACACCTTTTATTAGCGTAAAGTGGACGATGTCAAACATAGTAACCCAATAAGGTTGGGGTCGAATCCCACAGGGAATATGGTGTGAAAAGGTTACTAAATTTGTAGAATGCTTAATTTAGGTCTAATGTCTTAATCCGATGATTTTGGTAAAAGTTGGTTGTTTATGACTAGTGGCTAACTAATTGCTTTGGATTGTAATTTATGGCAAAAGAAACCAAGGTTGTGTCCCCTTTAGATAAGGTGTATGATAATGGGTATTGATCTTGATATACTTCTACTGGATCATTATATGAATGCACTTAACCTCTATATGAATCTTTACTATTTCCCAATAAATAAAGATTATCTCTTTCTATGATTTTCCCAAATATAAGCAAGTGAATATTGAAGAATGGCTAATTATGCTGATTCTGCTAAATACGCTTTGAAATACGGACCGTAAAGTGGAATACGGTCCATAAAAGTTGTTAGTATTTTATCATCTTCTCAGCATGCCTTTCTGGTTCTGCTTATCTTTAATTACGCCCAAGGAATATGGCCCGTATTTGAGAATACGGCTAATATTTTGTCATCAAAGCCAAATTCTGTACTTCAACAGTTCTCATCCAAAAATTGCTCCATTACTTGAAAAACACTAAAAACACATTAAATTGCCACTAACTTGCTTAAAAACAAGTAAAACATCTCATAAAAAGGCTTTAGATGTGCCATAATTTCCCAGCACATCAATTGTTATATTCAAACACTTATCTATTTCTTAGACATTATTTATGGTTAGAGTCCCTGTACGATGACTTTCGGATTTTGGGGTTGTAATATGTAGTATTCCGTACTTATTTATTATCTGTGGCATGACTTAGACATTTATTATTGATTTTATTATTCTTTAAGTCATAATTGGTGAAATGAATGATTAATTGGTTAAAGGGATGGTTCACCTACATGGGGGGTTAGTATGGGTGCCATCACGATGGGTTGGGTTGTGATAAAGTTGGTATCAGAGCCCTAGGTTCGTCGATCTCATTACACAACGACATGTCTTGTAGAGTCTTATGGATCGCTATGGAGGAGTCTGTACTTATCTTTGAGAGGCTATGGGACACTAGGAAAAATCAAATTCTTTCTTTCCTTCGTGCTAATTGATTCCAATTGGTATGTAGATGATTAAAATTAGTATCTGACCTTTCATCTATCCTCTCACAGATGGTGAGGACTCGTGCTAGGGCAGTCATTGAGGAGGAACCTAAGTTGGCTGCCTGGGCCACAGCTCATTGTAGAGGCCATGTTAGAGGTTGTACACACGGTAGAGGCTAGGGAGCAGCATCAGCCAAGGGCGAGGCTCCTGCTACTGGTTAGGCTCATGCTAAATATGGTTCCCCCGTACCTTCGACAATTCTAAATAAGGAGGCAAAGTTTGTAGCGGCACAAACTCACCCAGATATTATTGCTACTCCAGTGTTATCAGATGTTATGGTTCGTGTGTTTAACCTGCTGAACTGATTGACTAAGGCAGGTCTATTATCGGCTACTCCAAATGGCTAGGGTGAGAGACTAGCTGACCATATTCTTGACAGATTCCGTGCTCCAGGAGTGCAGTGCGATGTAGCTGTGCCTCCACATTTGGATGAGGTTCCAGGACCAGAGATTTTCCCTAGAGCAGTGGCAGGCTCGGTGATGACCGGTGAGAAGCATGATCTATTTTAGACGTTCACCAAAATGAAGCCACCTACTGCTATGGCACAGAGTCCGAGGATGCTTATGAGTTTATTATTAATTGTCATGAGAGGCTCCAAAATTTTGGGGTGATTGAGAGCCATGGTGTAGAGTTTGTGACCAACTAGCTCTTGGGTGATGTCAAGTTATGGTGGAGGGCTTATGTAGAGTGTAGACTTGTTGGGTTACCTCCGTTGACTTAGACTCAGTTTCATTCAGTCTTTTTGTAGAAGTACATTCCGCGTACTTTGAGGGTTAAGAGGCATGACAAGTTCAGTCATATCGGCTAGGGGAGTTCTTCAGTTGTTGCTTATGAGGCCCGTTTTCGCTCCTTGTCCCGTTATGCTTTACAGTTGTTACCTACCTAGGCTAAAAGAGTTCGTAGGTTTGTGAAAGGGTTGAAAACTTCTTTAAAGTTGTCAGCTCTTCAGCTTGTAGCTTCAGAATCTTCTTTCCAGGATGTGGTGGATCATGTCACCATAGTTAAGGGTGTAAGACAGGACAACTATGTCAAGTATGAAGATAAAAAGACACGCAAGGGTGGTAGTTCAGTGGTACGATCTCCCGAGGGCAGGGTCAGCATGGGCAAAGTTCCTAGGTTTATTCAGGTTATCCTATCCAGTCGGCAATGTAGGTTTCTGTTGGGGGGGCATCAGGGCTGGTCATTACTCTTCGAGTCAGCCAGGGTGTTCACATTCCAGATTTTCTGACCATAGTGGTTATTTTGCTTCTTCTGCTTCTGTTCAGCAACCTATGCTAGACCGTGAATGTTTCGAATGTGGAAAGTTGGGGCATTTCAAGAGGAACTATCCCCGACTCAGACAGAGTGGTCAGAGTGCTCAGTACCATACTCCCAGTGCTCCAGTTTCATCAGCTAGAGGAAGAGGATCTTATGGTAGGGAACATGTACAGACTGGGCATGGTGGCCACACATTTGGTAGAGGTGGTACCCAACCTAGCAAAGAAGGATCTCATTCAGGCAGAGGTGGACATCAGCCCGGTAGGGGCGGGACTTAGTCAGGATAGGGTGACCGTGGAGGTTCACAGGCTAATGGCAGATGGGTTCATTGCTATGCCTATCCTGGTAGATCAGATGCTGAGGGTTCCGATGCAGTCATTACATGTAACATCTCAGTCTATCCCCGGTCAGCTATTATGTTGTTCGACCTGGGTTCTACATTCTCTTATGTGTCCACATACTTCTCTACGGGTCTTCATATGGTTTGTGATTTGCTTGATGCTCCTATTCATGTATCTACTCCGGTTGGAGACTCGGTAGTAGTAGATAGAGTTTACTGGTCTTGTATGGTCACTTTTATGGGTTATGGTACGTGGGTAGACCTTGTGATTCTTGATATGGTAGATTTTGATGTTATTTTAGGTATGAGTTGGTTGTCTCCTTACTACGCGATTTTGGATTGTTACCCCAAGATAATCATTTTAGCTAAGCCGGGTATGTCTAGACTTGAGTGGAAGGGTACTCCTAATGCCTCCCCAAAGAAGATAATTTCCTTTCTTTGGGTTATATGGCTTACATTTGCGATACCAGTGCTGATGTTCCATCGCTTGAGTTAGTCTCCGTAGTATGTGAGTTAGCGTACATGTTTCGTATAGACTTATCGGGTATGCCACCCAATCGTGATATTGATTTCTATATTGACTTGAAGCCGGGGACTCACCCTATTTCTATTCAGCTATATCGAATGGAGACAATCAATTTGAAAGAGCAGCTTCATAGCTTTCTTAGGAAGGGATTCATTAGACCGAGCGTCTCTCCTTAGGGCGCTCTTATGTTTTTTGTGAAGAAGAAGGATGGAACTATGCGGATGTGCATTGATTACCGCCAGTTGAACAAATTCACCATTCATAACAAGTACCCCATTCCTCATATTGATTATCTATTTGACTAGCTTTAGAGAGATTCTGTGTTTTGCAAGATTGATTTGAGGTCAGGTTATCACTAGTTAAAAATTTGAGCTGAACATATTCCTAAGACAGCCTTTCAGACCCAGTATGGGCACTATAAGTTTCTTGTCAAGTCATTTGAGCTTACCAATACCCCAACTGCTTTCACGAACTTGATGAATGGCATTTTTAAGCCATGCTTGGATTCCTTCATGATTGTGTTCGTTGATGATATATTGGTCTACTCAAGGAGTAGGGAGGATAACGAGAAACACTTGAGGATTGTTCATGGTTTGTTGAGAGACAGGGAGTTGTATGCCAAGTTCTCCAAGTGTGAGTTTGTGCTTGAGTCTGTATGTTTCTTAGGTCATATGGTATCAAAGGACGAGATTATGGTTGATCCTCAGAAGATTGAGGCCATGAGAGATTGGGCTAGGCCCACTTCAATGATAGAGATTCGTAGCTTTGTGGGTCTGGCCAGTTACTACCGTCAGTTCATGAAGGGATTTGCTTCTATTGCTTCGTATTTGACTCGTTAACCAAGAAAGAAATGCCTTTTCAGTGGACCGATGAGTGTCAGGAGAGCTTTCAAAAGCTCAGGACTTATTGATTTCAGCTTTGATTCTAGAATTGCCCGTGGTGGGCAAGGATTTTGTTGTATATTGTGATACTTCTCATTTTGGGTTTGGTGCCGTGTTCATGCAGTAAAAGAAGGCTATTGCTTATGCTTCTAGACAACTAAAGATTCGTGAGAAGAACTACTCAACTCATGATTTAGAGTTGGCTACAGTGGCATTTGCTTTGAAGATTTGGAGACACTATCTCTAAGGTGTCCATCGTGAATTATTCACTGACCATCTCAGACTTAGCATGTGTTTACTCAAAGGGATCTCAATTCTAGGCAGCGAAGATGGATGGAGTTGCTTAAGGATTATGACCTTACCATCTTATATCATCTTGGCAAGGGAAATGTGGTAGCAGATGCCTTGAGTTGAAAGTCAGTGAGTATAGGCAGTTTGGCTCGATTGATCGCTTCAGAGCGTCCTTTAGCCATAGAGGTCCAGACTCTGGCTAATAGTTTTGTGAGGCTTGACATTTCAAATTCGAATAGTGTTGGCTTGTGTTGAGGCGAGATCGTCGCTTTTGGATTACATTAAGGAAAGTCAGTTTGAGGATGCAAGGTTGTGCAAGATTCGTGATAAGGTCTTGAGTAGTGAGGCCAATGAGGCCATGATTGATAGTGTGGGAGTCTTGAGGATCAAGGGACGTGTTTGTGTTCCTCGTGTTGAGGATTTGATTAGGACAATTTTTGAGAAGTCCCATAGTTTTAGATATTCTATTCATCCTGATTCTACCAAGATATATCGCGGCTTGAGACAACATTACTGATGGGGTCATCTCTAGTAGAGGCCCTCAGTTTACATCCCATTTTTGGCGGACTTTACAGACTGATTTGGGTACTTGATTGGATCTCAGTACAACTTTTCACCCTCAAAGAGATGGTCAGTTTGAGTGGACGATTTAGGACCTTGAGGATAAGCTCCGAGCGTGTTTGATTGACTTTGGTGGTCATTAGGACAAGTTCTTGCCTTTGGCAAAGTTTGCGTACAACAATAGTTACTATTCGAGCATTGATATGGCTCAGTTTGAGGCTCTTTATAGGAGAAGATGCCGATCTACTATTGGTTGGTTTGATGCCTTTGAGGTGAGGCCGTGGGGTATCGATCTTTTGTGAGAGTCGTTGGATAAGGTTAGGCTGATTCAAGATAAGCTTTTAGCGGCTCAGAGGAGACCGAAGGAGTATACGGACCGGAAGGTCCGAGATCTTGATATCATTGTTGAGGAGCAGGTTCTGTTAAATGTCTCACCCATGAAGGTTGTGATGAGGTTTGGGAAGAAGGGAAAGCTCAGTCCTAGTTTTATTGATCCATTTGAGATTTTTGACCTTGTGGAGGAGGTAGCCTATGAGTTGGGTTTACCTCCAGGTTTGTCGAGTGTTCTGTTACACCCCAGAAATTTTTCGTTAACGTACAATAAGTAGACTAACGAAGGGCATGACGTATATGATGTTTTAGTAAGTAAGAAATAATGTTTGATGATTTTAAATAAGATTTCAAAGACATTTGAGGTAGGAGATGAAAGTTGTTAAGGAAAGCAAGGTATATGTTGTGTGTCGGGAAGAAATTACGAGCATCGAATTAATGATGGCTTAGTGATGTTTTGGAGCAGAGTTATAATGTTCCCTAGATTGTTAACGAGGTGTTAAACAAGTATCAAGAAGGTCCCATGATGATTTGAGATCAAACGAAGTGACGAGAACAAGATTGGAGAAAAGATGGGTTCTACGGCCGATTATACGGTCCGTATAATGGACCGCAGAATCGTCACAGTTAAGTCCCTCACAGATGGGATTATACGGTCACTTATATGGACCGTATAAAATTATACGGACCGTATAATATGCCGTAAAATGAACACAGAAGTGAGAAGTTGACGGGGTGATTTCATGGTCACTTATACGGACCGTATAAATTTATACGGACTTTATAATGTGCCGTCAAATTGACATAGAAAGGGATGATTACTGAAGCAATTTCACGGTCACCTATACGAACCGTATAAGTGTCCGTATAATTTCGTCGGGACAGATTTTTAATTTATAAAAAGAGCACCCAAGTTCATTATTTTCATTTCATTTTCATTCCCCACAATTCAAGACTTCTCTAGAAACCTCCACACACTTCATATACAAGAACCCAAGAGAAAATTGATGATCAATTTCATCAAACCCATAAAAATCAAGTGTAAGAAACACATTAAAGTGCATCCAAGCCAAGAAATATCAATGGAAGTGAACTAGGGTTTTGGTGAAAGAGAAGTATTTCAACTCGAGGCTTATTCCTACACTATCTAAGGTAAGTTTTATGGTATTTCCATGTTATTCAAGGTATTGAAAAGTTGAAACACTTGGATTGTAGAAGGATATAGAAAATGGGTCATGAATGTGGGAATAGTGCCATTTTTTAGTAGTAGTTTGGGGTGAATCATGAATATTGATATGTTGTGAGTGTAATTACGCTATGAATGATGTTAAGAGCATGATAGAAACATTAGATGAGAATGAATGTAATGTTGTGCTATGATCAGGATTATGGATGACCTTGAGAGGAAATTGTGGGGATTGGATAATGATGAATTTGATAAAAGTTATTGATAATGATATTATGAATGTTGTTATCGACGTTTGGGAGTTGATATATGATATAGAGAAAGTAGTATAGATAAAGGAGATGCTGCTCAATTTTCTCTAGCTTAGTTCAAACGTGCTTTTGTTATCGATTATCTAACATGAGTATAAACTCTCTTGATGGTAGAAACGTGAATTTTGGAGAGGAACGTTCAAGTGATAGAGTGGCTAAACGAAAAGGTATGTAAGTCTAGTCCCTTCTTTCTAAGGCATGATTCTCATGACATGATATTTCCTATCTCTTCATGACTTTCCTACGTCCAAAAACTATGAGTCAATCTTGATAAAGAGCTTCATATCAGACAAGATAAGAGATATGTTACGAGTATGATAATGATGATGATGAATCTAAGTCTAAAGAGTCTAAGGCCATGATATTATGTTTTACAAGCTAATGATCCATTGATGCTGTTCATTGTATACACTCATCTTATATGCTAATTCCTTCGAGGTGAGGCAGAACGCTTATGAATGCTCCATAACGGAATCGGGGGTTCATGACCTTATGACACCCCAATAGAGTATAATTGTCTTAAGTTCCCAGTCACGCATTATGATAATAGTATGATGAGAATGTGATAAGTCTATGAGATGTACATGATGCTATCACACCACGCCTACATGGCCGAGCAGACACTGCTAAAGCGGGCAGTGTATACACCATGTCCAGATGGCATGATGTTATACCCCGTATTTTTATACGTCGAATTAGTCATAAGCTAATCGACATAAGTTAAGGACGGGATTATTTTGGGATATGAAATAGGAATTTTTAATTCTCAATTTTAATTAGTACACGAATTGCTTAAAATATTATTTAGTGTAGAAATATTATTGGAGATTAGAGACTAATTAATTATGGTTAGATTATTAAGTATGGATTAGTGATTAATTAAGTTAATTATATTTTGTGGGCCCCACCCGTTTTTAATTTTAAAAAAAAAAGAGAAAAACAAAACAAAATGGTGAGTCACTATGATGGACACGTGTAGGAAAAATGGGCAGCCCATAAATAGCACATTATTGACTAAGTTTAGTCAACATTTTCATTTCATAATTTGAAGCAAATTGGGTATTGAATTGCAATTTCATTTCATTTTTTAATTGGGTATTGAATTGCAATTTCATTTCATTTTTTCTTGTTTTGATTAAGTTCCAAGTTGAATTGCAAGTTCAAGGAGGTGATAGCAACATTGGGTATTGAATTGAGGAAGAAGAAATAGTGAAATTGGAGCAAATAAGTGTAGAATTTCCTCCGATAAAATTAAGGTAAGATTTTCTCATTTTATGGTATAATTGTATAAATGGTGTTGTAATGGAAGGATTAAAATTGGATTGGATGAAATTGGAAGTAAGAAATTGCATGAAATCGTTGATATTAGGAGTTGTAGTTGTTATATAGAATTGTTGAGTAGAGAAGATGCAAAGTGTGGTTTATGTTAATATGATGTTATTCGCGTTGTTGTCGTGTTTTCGTTGATAGGGATTCTAAATCTGGAAGAAAGGAGTGTATAACGTATCGTATACAAAATGCATGTTGGTTTGTTTGGTGTATAATCTTAAATGTTAATGATTTAGATTGGAAAAGGATTAAGAAAGGTTATTGAGTTGTTTATGGGTTGGATTGTAAGGATTTTATATGAATATTTCTATTACTGTCATTGTTGGTATTGCTGTGATAACAGGAGGTTAATTGGAAGTTTGGGTTAGGCGAGTTATATAGGGGAAATGCTGCCCGATTTCCGTTAAGTTCTTAAATAATGAAAATCCTAAATCAAGAAAGCATGAATTAAAGAATGATTCCTATAAGTGATTGGTTACAGATTTATAACTTAGAAAGTATAGTTTACTAAGGATTCCGTTTCCGTTTCATGCCCGCAGGTACATACACTCGATTTGGTGATCCCCCAGCTTAGGATTTCCAGTCAGCTGTCTTGGAGAGCTCCGTTGTTCCGGAGCCGAGAATTTTGGTACAGATCTTCTGATGTATATATATATATATATATGTTTGTCCAGGGGTACGACGGGGCCCTGACCCGTCATATTTCACTGTTGATACTCTTTGAGGTCCGTAGACATGTGTGTGGGTTGTATATAGATTATGATCACCTGTGTCTATATAGTTGTTGTGGATGTTTCTGTTTGTTGAGGCAGCCTTGCCGGCTTGCGTATGTTATCGATAAGTAGTGGCAGCCTTGTCGGCTTGCGTAGTATTATGACATCTAGTGGCAGCCTTGTCGGCTTGCGTATTATAATGATATATATTGGCAGCCTCGTCAGCTTGCGTATTTTATTACGTTGTGATTGGTTTAGACTCCGCAGGAGACACATTATCATGATCTATGACGTTGAGGACCTTTTGGTCTATGTCGATTCCCATGTTCTCTATAGTGTCAGTCTGATTATGTCTAACAGGTATACATATGGGTGTCCAGCTCGGGCACTAGTCATGGCCCACGGGATTGGGCCAGGACTACTTATTCAGCTGAGGACTATGGGAGATTATACCTCAAATAGATAGTGAGACTTCACGGGGTTCCCACAGCTATTATCTCCGACAGAGGAGCTCAGTTTACGGCTAATTTCTGGAGATCATTCCAGGAGGGATTAGGGACACAGGTGAGTCTTAGAACAACATTCCACCCGCAGACTGACGGACAGGCCGAGCGTACTATTTAGACGTTACAAGATATGTTACGGGCCTGTATTATTGATTTCAGAGGTAGCTGGGACGATCATTTGCCACTTATTGAGTTTGCTTATAATAATAGCTACCATTCTAGTATCCAGATGGCACCGTATGAGGCCTTGTATGGGAGGAAGTGCAGGTCACCTATTGGTTGGTTCGATATTGGTGAGACTAAATTAATAGGTCCAGACATGATTCAGCAAGCTATTGATAAAGTGAAGCTTATTCAGGAGAGATTATTGGCAGCCCAGAGTCGACAGAAATCATATGCAGATAATCGAGGCCAACACTTAGAGTTTCAGGTTGGTGATTGGGAGTTCTTGAAGGTGTCACCCATGAAGGGTGTCATGAGATTCGGCAAGAAAGGGAAGCTAAGCCCGAGGTACATTGGGCTTTATCAGATTATTCATAGGGTAGGCCGGGTTGCCTACGAGTTGGACCAACCGTCTGATTTGGAAGCAGTACATCCAGCCTTTCACATGTCAATGCTTCGCAAATGTATAGGCGACCCTTCCAGAGTGTTTCCCGTGGATGATGTCCAGGTGACGGAGGAGTTTTCCTATGAGGAGCAACCTATAGCCATACTTGATCGGCAGGTCATGAGATTGCGTACCAAGGATGTGGCTTCCGTCAATGTATTATGGCGAAACAACAATAGAGAAGAGATGACCTGGGAAGCCGAAGAGGAGATGAAGAATAAGTATCCTTACTTGTTCCATACACATGCAGGTAACTTAAACTTCTCACTTGGTTATATTGATTAATAGATGAAACTGCAAGTTAGGGCGAATGTTCTATCCCGCATTTTACAAGACTTTATAGGACCAATTTAACATTCGAGGACGAATATTATAAAGGGGGGAAGGATGTTATACCCCGTATTTTATACGTCGAATTATTCGTAAGCTAATCGACATAAGTTAAGGACGGGATTATTTTTGGATATGAAATAGGAATTTTTAATTCTCAATTTTAATTAGTACACGAATTGCTTATAAATTTTATTTAGTGTAAAAATATTATTGGAGATTAGGGACTAATTAATTATGGTTACATTATTAAGTAGGGATTAGTGATTAATTAATATTAATAAAGGTAATTATATTTTGTGGGCCCCACCCGTTTTTAATTTTTTTTTTTTAAAAAAAAAATGGTGCGTCACTATGATGGACACGTGTAGGAAAAATGGGCAGCCCATAAATAGCACATTATTGACTAAGTTTAGTCATCATTTTCATTTCATAATTTGAAGCAAAAAAAAAAAAAAGAGAGAGAACATTTCCATGGCTGCTCTCGGCCAGCCATGGTTGAATGGATTTTTTTTTCTTGTTTTGATTAAGTTCCAAGGTGAATTGCAAGTTCAAGGAGGTGATAGCAACATTGGGTATTAAATTGAGGAAGAAGAAATAGTGAAATTGGAGCAAATAAGTGTAGAATTTCCTCCGATTAAATTAAGGTATGATTTTCTCATTTTATGGTATAATTGTATAAATGGTGTTGTAATGGAAGGATTAAAATTGGATTAGATGAAATTGGAAGTAAGAAATTGCATGAAATTGTTGATATTAGGAGTTGTAGTTGTTATATAGAATTGTTGAGTTGAGAAGATACAAAGTGAGGTTTATGTTAATATGATGTTGTTCGCGTTGTTGTCGTGTTTTCGTTGATGGGGATTCTAAATCTTGAAGAAAGGAGTGTATAACGTATCGTATACAAAACGCATGTTGGTTTGTTTGGTGTATAATCTTAAATGTTAATGATTTGGATTGGAAAAGGATTAAGAAAGGTTATTGAGTTGTTTATGGGTTGGATTGTAAGAAGTTTATTTGAATATTTCTATTACTGTCATTGTTGGTATTGCTGTGATAACAGGAGGTTAATTGGACGTTTGGGTTAGGCGAGTTATATAGGGGAAATGCTGCCCGATTTCCGTTAAGTTCTTAACTAATGAAAATCCTAAATCAAGAAAGCATGAATTAAAGAATGATTCCTATAAGTGATGGTTTACACATTTATAAGTTAGAAAGTATAGTTTACTAATGATAGCGTTACTTTTATATCGAATAGGCTAAAGGGACGACGAAGCGAACTTGGTTACGGTTAACCTATAACAGGTATGTAAAGTTATCCTTTCTTCTTTTTGGCATGATCTTTGTGAAGCAAATAGACGACGTATATATGATCCCAAAGAATTTCCTATTCCTAGAGACACTAGCATGACTATGTTCTTGATTTCCATAAGCTATTACATATGGTTTCGATACGTGTCTATGATTCAAGAAGTTCTATTTTTATATAATCCATTGTGACATTCGAAGGGTACTTGATATGATTATTTTCTTGATTTTCAAATGATAGTTCATCTTGATTATTCTGTCGAGTCTCAGATATGACTTAGTTTGCATGTGGTTGCTCACCACTCTGCTTGTGCATGCCTCAATATATCTTTCACCGAGTCCCGGGCCGGGTATGTTATCGTGCACAGTTTCACTGCATTGTTCACCGAGTCCCTCACTAGAGTGCCGGGTACGGTATATATATATATATATGATGATATGTTTATTGCGGCCAAGATGGTGTATGATGACTTTATTCACCGAGTCCCATAATGGGACGGATATGATATATGATATTGACATACATGATTTAGTTTGCATATGGTTGCTCACTACTCTGCTCGTGCATGCCTCAATATATCTTTCACCGAGTTCCGAGCCGGGTATGTTATCGTGCACAGTTTCACTGCATTATTCACCGAGTCCCTCACTAGAGAGACGGGTACGGTATATATATATATATATATGATGATATGATGATATGTTTATGGTGGCCAGGATGGTATATGATGACTTTATTCACCGAGTCCCATAATGGGCCGGATATGATATATGATATTGACATGCATGATTTATGTTTCAAAAGGCAAGTGTTTTGGTATTCTGGACGTTATACTTATCTCCCGTACTCCCTATTTCAGTTATGATCCTCTTTACTGTATTTCATGCTTTACATACTCAGTACATATCTCGTACTGACCCCCTTTCTTCGGGGGGCTGTGTTTCATGCCCGCAGGGACAGACACTCGATTCGGTGATCCCCCAGCTTAGGATTTCCAGTCAGCTGTCTTGGAGAACTCCGTTGTTCCGGAGCCTAGACTTTTGGTAGAGATCTTCTGATGTATATATATATATATATATATATATATATATATATATATATTTGTCCAGGGGTACGACATGTGTGTAGGTTGTATATAGATTATGATCAGCTGTGTCTATATAGTTGTTGTGGACGTTTCTGTTTGTTGAGGCAGCCTTTCCGGCTTGCGTATGTTATTGATATGTAATGGCAGCCTTTTCGGCTTGCGTAGTATAATAATATGTAGTGGCAGCCTTGTCGGCTTGTGTATTATAATGATATATAGTGGCAGCCTCGTCGGCTTGCGTATTTTATTACTTTGTGATTGGTTGAGACTCCGCACGAGACATATTATCATGATCTGTGACGTTGAGGACCTTTGGGTCTATGTCGATTCCCATGTTGTCTATAGTGTCAGTCTGATTATGTCTAACGGGTATGCATATGGGTGTCCAGCTCGGGCACTATCCATGGCCCACGGGACTGGGTCGTGACACATGGGCAGGCACCACTAGTGGGCAGCATGAGATGGTACCCCGGACACGGGAGGCCTGGACGTGGGCTAATGATTATCACACCGTACCTATATGGACGGGCAGCTTATACATATATGCATACATGATATGATGATGATTATGAAGTAAGTTAGCATGCATTATTTCAGTTTTAAGTGACAGTCAGTTACAGATCACTCTTCATTCGATGTCTCCGTATTTCATTGATATATCATTATTGTTTATGCCTTACATACTCAGTACAATATTCGTACTGATGTCCGTTTTCTTTGGACTCTGTGTTCATGGCCGCAGGGAGACAGGGAGACGGTGCAGATCCATATGAGCTATCAGCCGATTTACAGGAGCCCTCCATTATTCCGGAGGTGCTATTTGGTTTATTCTTTTGTGTAAATATACGTATTTTGGGCACGACGGGGTCTTGTCCCGTCCATATGTCTAGTACTCTAGTAGAGGCTCGTAGATACGCATGTGTGGGTAGTATGGTCTCACGATGTTACTATTGTATCCATATTATTATTTTGATAGTCGAAGGGCTTATGTATATAAAAGTAATTATGTTTCATACTGAAAATGGTTTTCCTATGATTGAGTATACAATTAACGAAAGTACGCTTATTAAGTATGATGAGTAATAGAATGAGTGGTGCTCGGTGGTCAGCCCCGGGTACCCGTCATGGCCCCTAGTCGAGTCGTGACAAAAGTGGTATCAGAGCAGTTCAGTCCCAGGAAGTGTCTACGAGCCGTGTCTAGTAAAGTCTTGTTTATGGTGTGTTGCGCGCCACACTAATAAACAGGAGGCTACAAGGCATTTAGGAAAAATAACCATCTTTCATCTTAAGAGATCGTGCGATAGAGTTGTGTTATAAGATTTTCTCCTCCTTAATAGTGTGCTATGATTTCAAAAATGCCGCCAAAAGGAAAAGCTACAGCCGCCCAGAAGGGCAAAACTACGATGAAAAGGCGCGTGGAAAGAGAGCCTCCAATGAATATAGAAGAGGGTGAATCACATAATGAGGCCCAAACTAATACTTCCTCCACTCCGCCCAATTTAGAAGAACAAGAGGGGGCTTCAGCTCCAGCTCCTATGCCTCCAGTTCCTCCACCGTTTGCTTCGGGTCAACAATTGACCGAGGCTATCCACCTATTGAAACAGTCAGTTACCGCCCATGCACAGCGGCAGAATGCGGGTTCAAGTGATCGGGCAGCTAGTACCAGAGCCCGTGAGTTCATGAGTTTGAATCCTCCAGAGTATTTCGGGTCAAAGCCGAATGATGACCCGCAAAGTTTTATTGACGAAATGTTGAGAACATTGAAGATTATTAATGCCTCCAAAACCGAATCTATGGAGTTGGCATCTTATAGACTCCGAGATGTGGCAGTATTATGGTATAATAATTGGTTATCATCAATAAAAGAGAATGCGCCTCCTCCCGTTTGACAAAAAATTTTAGATGCCTTCATCCGCCACTATTTGCCACCCGAGGTCCGCCAAGCTAGAGCGGATAGGTTCTTAAATTTGAAACAAGGAAATATGAGTGCCCGGGAGTATAGCCTTCAATTCAATTCATTGGCTAGATATGCCCCGACTATGGTGGCCGACATGGCAGACAGAGTGCACCGATTTGTGAGTGGCTTATAGCCACATTTGTTCAAGGACTGCTTGACGGCCTCGTTGCAAGATGGGATGGATATTTCCCGCATTCAAGATCATGCCCAGAATTTAGAAGGACAACAACATCCGCAAAGGGGTGATCGTGACATTGATAGAAGGCAAAGCAAGAGGGCCCGATCTATGAGGGCCGGAAGTGATTATAGAGGGGGATTAATGCAGGCATATTCTAGACATTCGGGCCAATCGGCGACTAGTGTGCCTCCATGGTTTGCAGGTCGGAGATCTGATCCCTCCTTTCGTTCAGGACAAGGTCAGAGTTCGAGGGCCACAGATTCTCAGTTTAGGGGAGATTATAGTCAGAGGAGACCCCCAGTACCGCGATGCAGCCAGTGCGGTAGACTACATTTCGGACAGTTTCGCTAAGGTTTAGATGCTTGCTATGCTTGTGGCCAGGTTGGGTACGTGATGCGAGATTGCCCGTCGATGAGTGGTAGAGTTGGGGTTCAGCCCACAGGATCAGCGGCTGGTTCTTCTTCAGTACGCCCGGCAGGACAGACGTCCCAGATTCCAGCAGGCCGAGGTAGAGGCAGAGGGGGAGCATCTACTTCAGGTGCCACTCAGCCCCGTATGTATGCTTTAGCCGGACGACAGGATCTTGAGTCCTCCCCAGATGTGGTTACAGGTACATTATAAGTATTTTCCCATGATGTGTATGCATTGATAGATCCGGGTTCTACCCTATCTTATATTACTCCATATGTTGCTGGTCGTATTGAGGTAAAACCTGAGTAAATTAAACCTTTTGAGGTATCTACTCCGGTTGGTGATCCTGTGATAGCTACACAAGTGTATAAAAATTGTGTAATTGTGATATGCGACCACCAGACTAAAGCTGATTTAGTCGAGTTGGAAATGTTAGATTTCGATGTGATTATGGGTATGGATTGGTTGGCCTCATGTTATGCTAATGTTGATTGCCGAATGAAAGTGGTTCGATTTCAATTTCCGGGAGAGCCCGTGCGTTAATGGAAGGGTAATACAACATCTCCAAGAGGTAGGTTTATTTCCTACCTTAAGGCAAGAAAGATGATAGCTAAGGGCTACATTTATCACTTAGTCCAAGTTCATGATACCGAAGCAAAGTCGCCAACTTTTAAATCTGTTCTGGTAGTGAATGAATTCCCGGATGTATTTCCAGATGAACTTCAAGTCCTTCCTCCGGAAAGAGAGATTGATTTCGCTATTGATGTATTGCCAGACACCAAGTCTATTTCTATTCCTCCTTACCGAATGGCTCCGGCAGAATTGAAAGACCTAAAGTCACAGTTGAAGGATTTGCTTGAGAAGTGGTTTATTAGACCCAGTTCGTCACCATAGGGAGCACCAGTCCTATTCGTGAGAAAGAAAGATGGTTCCCTACGAATGTGCATCGATTACAGGGAATTGAATAAGGTGACGATAAAGAACAAGTATCCTCTCCCAAGGATTGATGATTTATTTGATCAATTACTGTGTGCCAAGTGGTTTTCCAAGATAGACTTGAGGTCAGGTTATCCCCAAGTGAGAGTTAAAGAAGAAGATATTCCTAAAATAGCTTTCAGAACGAGATATGGCCATTATGAGTTCCGGGTGATGTCGGTTGGGTTAACTAATGCTCCGGCAGTGTTCATGAATTTGATGAATAACGTATTCAGGCCTCTCTTGGATTTATTCATAATAGTGTTAATTGACGATATTGTGGTATACTCTCGCACAGAATCAGAACATGCAGATCATTTACGTATTATTCTTTGAATTCTTCGAACCCCAGAATTATATGCAAAATTTTCAAAGTGCGAGTTTTGGCTGAATTCTGTGACATTTTTGGGACATGTTATTTCAGATGATGGCATTCAAGTTGATACTCAGAATATTGAAGCTGTGAAGACTTGGCCAAGGCCTACGACGCCTACAGAGGTTCGTAGTTTTCTGGGATTGGCAGGGTACTATGGAAGGTTCGTAGAAGGATTTTCGTCTATTTCAGCCCCATTGACGAAGCTAACCCAAAAGTCAGCTAAGTTTCAGTGGAATAATGCTTGTGAACGCAGTTTTCAAGAGTTGAAGGACAGATTAAACTCAGCCCCAGTCTTAACGCTCCCAGAAGGACCAAATGGTTATGTTGTATATTGTGATGCTTCTGGTGCTGGGTTAGGATGTGTGTTAATGCAACACGGTAAAGTCATCGCTTACGCATCAAGACAGTTGCGGAAACATGAAAAGAACTACCCAACTCATGATCTCGAATTGGATGCAGTTATTCATGCATTAAAGATGTGGAGACATTACTTGTATGGCGTGCATGTTGAAATCTATACAGATCACCAAAGTCTTCAATACATTTTCAAATAGAAGGACTTGAATCTGCGGCAGAGGCGGTGGTTAGAATTATTGAAAGATTATGATTTGAGTATTTTATACCACTCCGGAAAGGCAAATGTAGTAGCTGATGCGCTTAGCCGCCGATCAATGGGCAGCCTATGTGAAGTTCCTCCGGAAAAGAAAGAATTGATTCATGAGCTCCACCAACTAGCTAATCTTGGAGAACGTGTAATTGATTCGGGTAGTGCAGGGATTGGTATTAATGATCCCACAGTTTTGTCCCTGAATTTGGAAGTAAAAGAGCGTCAATATGAAAATCCTCATTTGAGCCATTACAGAGACACATTTCATGAAAAAGAGGAGTCACCATTTGAAACTTCCATGGATGGAATTCTTAGATACCGAGGCAGGCTATGTGTTCCGAATGTCGGAGAATTGCGCCGTCGAATCCTAGAAGAAGCTCTTTACTCTCGGTATTCTATTCACTCAGGTGCCACAAAGATGTATCATGATCTCAAGTTGATATATTGGTGGGACGGCATAAAGAGAGACATAGCAGAATTCGTAGCTCAATGTCCAAATTGTAGACAGGTGAAAATCGAACATCAAAAGCCAGGAGGATTATTGCTAGCAATGGAAATCCCTACTTGGAAATGGGAAGTGATCAACATGGATTTTATTGTGGGATTACCTCGTTCCCGAAGAAAATATGATTCTATATGGGTGATTGTGGATAGATTGACGAAAGCAGCTCATTTTCTTCCTGTTAGGACCATATACTCGGCTGAAGATTATGCAAGGTTGTATCTCAAAGAAATTGTGCGACTCCATGGTATTCCGATATCCATTATCACAGATAGAGGAGCGCAATTTACAGCCATGTTCTGGAAATCTTTCCAAGAAGGTCTAGGTACTCAAGTACAGCTCAGCACGACATTTCATCCGCAAATTTATGGGCAAGACGAACGTACTATGCAGACCTTGGAAGATATGCATGTGTACTAGATTTCGGTGGTAGTTGGGATGACCACTTACCTCTAATCGAGTTTGCATACAACAATAGCTACCATTCCAGTATCCAAATGGCTCCGTATGAAGCTTTGTATGGAAAGAAGTGTAGGTCCCCAATTGGATGGTTCGAAATAGGAGAAGTACAGCTAATAGGCCCTGAGTTGATTCAACAAGCAGTAGAAAAATTCAAGGTGATCCGAGATCGATTACTGACAGCCCAAAGCCGCCTAAAATCTTATGCGGACAATCGCCCGTGAGACTTAGAATTTCAAGTTGATGATTGGGTATTCTTAAAGGTGTCACCAATGAAAGGTGTGATGAGATTTGGCAAGAAAGGAAAGTTAAGTCCTCGATACATTGGACCTTATAAGATTATCCGCAAGGTGGGTCAAGTAGCTTATGAATTGGACTTGCCTCCAGAACTTGAATCGGCCCATCCAGTTTTCCATGTCTCAATGCTTCGCAAGTGTGTTGGGGATCCTACGAGAATTTTCCCATAGATGATGTTCAAGTGACAGAAAAGCTAGCATATGAAGAAGTGCCCATTGCCATATTAGATAGGCAAATACGAAGACTTTGAACTAAGGAAGTGGCCTCAGTTAAAGTCTTATGGTGAAATAACAACCGAGAAGAAATGACTTGGAAGCAGAAGAGAGTATGAAATCCAAATACCCGCATTTATTTCAGTCCTCAGAAGAGATCCACGATGAGACACCAAGATTGTGAGGTACATATGTTCTCTTTTCAAGCATATGGGTCTCGTGTGGCCAACTTATATTGTTATTACGTTGTGGCCCTATGAGGCAACATTATTATGCGCTGTTGTGATACGATGGTAATGCCATATTACAGGGGAAACTCTGGCAAAATTTTTATAGAATTTCCGAGTGCTTAACATTCGAGGACGAATGTTCCAAAAGGAGGGGAGAATGTTACACCCCGGAAATTTTTCGTTAACGTACAGTAAGTAGACTAATGAAGGGCACAACGTATATGATGTTTTAGTAAGTAAGAAATAATGTTTGATGATTTTAAATAAGATTTCAAAGACATTTGAGGTAGGAGATGAAAGTTGTTAAGGAAAGCAAGGTATATGTTGTGTGTCGGGCAGAAATTACGAGCATCGAATTAATGATGGCTTAATGATGTTTTGGAGAAGAGTTATAATGTTCCCTAGATTGTTAACGAGGTGTTAAACAAGTATCAAGAAGGTCCCATGAGGATTTGAGATCAAACGAAGTGACAAGAACAAGATCGGAGAAACGATGGGTTCTACGGCCGATTATATGGTCTGTATAATGTTATACGGTCCGTATAATGGACCGCAGAATCGTCATAGTGAAGTCCCTCACTGATGGGATTATACGGTCACTTATACGGACCGTATAATATGCCGTAAAATGAACACAGAAGTGAGAAGTTGACGGGGTGATTTCACGGTCACTTATACGGACCGTATAATGTGCCGTTAAATTGACACAGAGAGGGGTGATTACTGAATCAATTTCATGGACACTTATACGGACCGTATAAATTTATACGGACCGTATAAGTGTCCGTATAATTTCGTCGGGACAGATTTTTAATTTATAAAAAGAGAGCCCAAGTTCATTATTTTCATTTCATTTTCATTCCCCTCAATTCCAGACTTCTTTAGAAACTTCCACACACTTCATATACAAGAACCCAAGAGACAATTGATGATCAATTTCATCAAACCCACAAAAATCAAGTGTAAGAAACACATTAAAGTGCATCCAAGCCAAGAAATATCAATGCAAGTGAACTAGGGTTTTGGTGAAAGAGAAGTATTTCAAATCAAGGCTTATTCCTACACTATCTAAGGTAAGTTTTATGGTATTTCCATGTTATTCAATGTATTGAAAAGTTGAAACACTTGGATTGTAGAAGGAGATAGAAAATGGATCATGAATGTGGGAATAGTGCCATTTTTTAGTAGTAGTTTGGGGTGAATCATGAATATTGATATGTTGTGAGTGTAATTACGTTATGAATGATGTTAAGAGTATGATAGAAACATTAGATGAGAATGAATGTAATGTTGTGCTATGATCTTGATTATGGATGACCTTGAGAGGAAATTGTGGGGATTGGATAATGATGAATTTCACAAAAGTTATTGATAATGATATTATGAATGTTGCTATCGATGTTTGGGAGTTGATATATGATATGGAGAAAGCAGTATAGATAAAGGCGATGCTGCTCAATTTTCTCTAGCTTAGTTCAAACGCGCTTATGTTATCGATTATCTAACATATGTATAAACTTTCTTGAATGTAGAAACGTGAATATTGGAGAGGAACGTTCAAACGATATAGTAGCTAAACGAAAAGGTATGTAAGTCTAGTCCCTTCTTTCTAAGGTATGATTCTCATGACGTGATATTTCCTATCTCTTCATGACTTTCCTACGTCCAAAAACTATGAGTCAATCTTGATAAAGAGCTTCATATGAGACAAGATAAGAAATATGTTACGAGTATGATAATGATGATGATGAGTCTAAGTCTAAAGAGTCTAAGGCCATGATATTATGTTTTACAAGCTAATTATCCATTGATGTTGTTCATTATATACACTCACCTTATATGCTAATTCCTTCAAGGTGAGGCAAAACGCTTATGAATGCTCCATAATGGAATCGGGGGTTCACGACCTTATGTCACCCCGATAGAGTATAATTGTCTTAAGTTCCCAGTCACGCATTATGATAATAGTATGATGAGAATGTGATGAGTCTATGAGATGTACATGATGCTATCACACCGCGCCTACATGGTCGGGCAAACACCGCTAAAGCGGGCAGCGTATACAACATGTCTAGATGGCATGGCAGACACCAATAATGGCCGGCATGAGATGGTACCCCGGACGCAGGAGGCCTAGACGCAGGCTAATGATTATCACACTGTACCTATATGGACGGGCAGCTTATACATATATGCATACATGATATGATGATGACTATGAAGTAATTTAGTATGGATTATTTTAATTTTAAGTGACAGTCAGTTACAGATTACTCTTCATTCGATGTCTCTGTATTTCGTTGATATATCATTATTGTTTATGCCTTACATACTCAGTACAATATTTGTACTGACATTCGTTTTCTTTGGTCACTGTGTTCATGCCCACAGGTAGACAGGAGCAGATCCATAGGAGCTATCAGCAGATTTACAGGAGCACTCCATTATTTCGGAGGTGCTATTTGGTTTATTCTTTTGTGTACATTTACGTATTTTTTGCATGACGGGGTCTTGTCCCGTCCATATGTCTAGTACTCTAGTAGAGGCTCGTAGATACGCATATGTGGGTAGTATGGTCTCACGATGTTACTAGTGTATCCATATTATTATTTTGATAGCCAAAGGGCTTATGTATATAAAAGTAATTATGTTTCCAACTGAAAATTGCTTTCCTATGATTGAGTATATAATTAACGAAAGTACGCTTATTGAGTATGATGAGTAAAAGAATGAGTGGTGCTCGGTGGTCAGCCCCGAGTACCCGTCATGGCCCCTAGTCGGGTCGTGACATATTCACCCGGTGTTTCATGTTTCTATGCTGAAGATATATCATTCGGATGGTTCTTACATCATTCGCTGGGATTATGTCTTGCTTGATGAGCATTTTTCTTATGAGGAGGAGCCTATTTCCATTAAGATAGAGAGGTTCGGAAGTTGAGTTCAAAATAAATAGCTTCATTGAAGGTCCAGTGAAAGCATCACCCAGTTGAGGAGGCTAATTGGGAGACCGAATCTGATATGCCTAGTAGGTATCTCCAGCTTTTCACTCAGTCATTTACCCTCCCTCTAATTTCTTTCTTTGTCCGTTCGAGGATTAACGGTTATTTAATTGATATCTGATGTAATGACCTAACGTATTTTGACCATTTTACCCTGTTGACCAATTCCCGAGACTATAAAGTTGTTCTAGTGAAAACTGAGGGATTTAGAATCCTTAAGTGAAAGTATTTGACCAATAGTTGACTTTTGGGTAAACAGACCTTTTTCGAATTTCTGTTGATTCCATGAGGTCCAGAGGGTTGATTATGACCTGGTGGGGTGGATGGTTCAGTTCTCGATACGTTTGGTTGCGTTTTGTTTATTGGTAGGAAATTTGGTTTTATCCGTTTGGTGGTTGACTTGGTAAATTAGACCTCCATTGAGAATTCCGAGGCCATGGGTGAGTTTATAGCACGTGTTTAGGTGGGTGTGCATATCTGGTTTTGTATGGGAGGCCTCAGATTCATGTTGGGATTTTAAGAAAGACTTGTGAAAAACCAGATTTTGCTGGTTCTTGTGTGACCGCCACGACAGGCATAGTGCTTCCATAGGGGTACCGCTGTAGCGGTGTTTTGACTACCATAGAAGTGGAATGGATTTTCTTGTTTCCGCGATGGCAGATGGTCCGACCGCCATAGCAATTCTGGTGACCGCTGCAGTGGATCGACGGGACCAGAAACTCCTTTTATATTCCTATGTTCGAACCTTTAGTTCAACAGTTCTAAAACCTAATTCTAAGAGCTTGGGGAGGTGAATATTGAAGAGACTCGGTGGAATCATATGTGAGGGTAAGTTCTAAACCTTTATCTTTCTTATGTACCTTCCTTCCTTAAGTATCCATGGTGGTTTAAGGTCCTAGAGTGTTGTGTGTTGAGACTTAGATTCCTAATCTTGAAACCCTTAGTATAAACTATTTATTGCTGATTAACTTAGTATATTTGTCATCTAGAAGTGTACATTAACACATTCTAGGATGGATTTGTTCTATAGTTCAAGAACCTATTTATGAGACTTAGGGTTTCACCCAAATTTGGGGGTTTTGACTAATTTATTAAATTGAAGGGTCTAAAGTGATTCGAAACCTATGAAATTGAGGATTATGATTTTTAGGACTAAGCTGGGGTAATTTCACCCTTAATTTTCGATTTTACCCATATGATTCGTTAGGGGTATTTTTGGGTATTCTTCCCCAAATTGATTCTTCTTCGAATTAGATGGTGTATTACTTACTTAGCATTTCTATTGCTAGACTTTGAGTGCTTTGATCCATTATGTAAAGGGAAAGCTCTGGTGGAGTAGGTCACGTTCCAGTTCTGCATTCGAGGTAGGCTACGGTTTACTTGTGTTAGACTTTGATTAGTTGATTGTATATATAGTAGAATAGACAGGAGAAAGCCTGATTAGGCTTACGGGCATGAAGTCTGGTTGGATATTACCTATGTGGGTATAACTTCTGATTATTTGGGCTTGTCCCCATTACTTTATGTATTGAACCATGAGGTGTACTCGTTGTGTTATTGGAAGGAAGTGGTTGATATATATACTCTCTGTGTTGATTGAGATAGATTGTATGTTTCATGCTATTGTTGAGTTGATTTATCTGAGTCTCGCTATGACTAATGTCATTGTGACTTGTACTTGGCATTGATATTATTGATTAATCATGCTAATATTGGAGTGGTGCTTCACATTGGGTTCTAGACTTGAACCATATCTTGAGACTCAGCTTGGGTACGCATATTTATATATATAAGGCACATTTAACAGGGGATGAGGATGTGATCTAGTTATGGGCTCGTGATCCGAGGTCAGTTTCGGAGTGAGTAGTACATGGACACCATGGGTCCCCCGCAGGTCATGACTATCGTGCGAACAAGGCCTTTAGTATGTGTGTACGGTTGAGGTACTTATTAGTGGTTGCATTGAATTGGACATCATCTTATTCCTGTGATTCATGTTGATTGGTTGTTGTTGTTGTGCCTATTTGTTCATCTTGCTAGTTTTAAGAATGTATGCATGATACTAGCCTTAGTCGGCCTATGATATCGACCCGTACATAGTGTTTGTACCGATACTACATTTATGTACCCTTTTGAGTGCAGATTGCGTTCCGGAGTCGTCTTCTAGACCTCACATCTAGCCTGAGGCTACTTCCAGACCTGACCCGAGGGTGAGCTCTTATCCATGCCAGGCCGCCTGAAGATCTCTCTTATTTGATGTCTATTCCATTTCCAGACATTATTGTTATATTCAGACACTTAAGTATTTCTTAGACATTATTTATGGTTAAAGTCCTTGTACGATGACTTTCGGATTTTGGGATTGTAATATGTAGCATTCCGGACTTATTTATTATCTATGGCATGACTTAGACACTTATTGTTGATTCTGTTGTTCTTTAAGTTGTAATTGGCTAAATGAACGATTAATTGGTTAAGGGGATGGTTCGCCCACCAGGGGGTTTAGTGAGGGTGCCATCACAACGGGTTGGGTCCTCATAATCAGGTTCAGAAATTTTCCAAGGCCGCGACGCATTGGGTGGAGCAACCCGTGTAGCGACAGTGATGTCGACTACTGGTTTTTTGTGCCAAGTTTTAAAAGGTTATTTCGGTCTGGGCCTATTTTTGGATGGTTTAAATATCTATAACACACAGTTATTAAAAGATCTTTGGACGGCTACATTTGGGAGACGACTTAGTGTTTGGACGAATATTTTGCTACTTTCTACATTTGATTCAATACGAAAGTTTGGATTGAAAGTTGGTTGTTAGGACTTCTAGTCTGCTTTCTTCTCCTATTATGTTTACTTTTTCTATATGGATTAGTATATCTTAGTGTTTTTGACGGACATGGTGTTTTGAGACTTATCTATGGATTAACTTCGTGTCTTGCTTGAATTCTCGTATGGAGTTTTGAACGTTATGCATATGTTTTCTTTATTTTAGTTCAGTAGAAAGAGAACTACTTTACTGGATATTTATGCTAGTATATTATAGTTGAAGTGCAATTCTTTTTTGTAATCTTAAGAGTTTCTTCGAATTTTTCTTGAATCAAGATAGGAAGATATTTAAGAGAAGTTTTCCTTCGATTAAATCCATTCGATAGTTCTTGGATATGTTCTTGAGTTTTTAGATTAGTCTATTCTTGAAGATATTTACTTTATTCAAAAGAAGAGATTGAGTATCACGGGTTGTCAAAAGTCCACAAACCTTGAACAATTATTAATCCTAATCGTTTGTTTTGCACGAGACTTGTCATTTGCCCTTAATTCTCCTGTTAATAGTAATCTTTGATCACTTTCTAAGTTTTCATCATTATTTTAGTTTAATAGTAAAATTTGTTACTCGTGGTTTACACCACAAAACTCTAAAGATTTGATTTCCTGAATAATACTGAGCAAGATGTTTTTTGAGTTATTAATAACACCAATCCATGTGGAGACGATCTTAAACTATAATATTTTTGACTAGCGAAGCGCTTAAGGAAATTATACTGAGTTTTGCGCTCATTAGTCTTCAGTGCGTAAGGACCAGTGCCTTTGAATGTTGTGACTGCTTCCTTATTCATCTATCGATAATCAATACACATAGGCATAGTCCTTTCCTTCTTCTTCACAAATAGCACAGGAGCACCTAAGGGGAAATACTCGGTCTAATGAACCCATTACTCAACATATCCCGTAATTGCTCCTTCAATCCCTTCAACTCCATTGTCACCATCCGATATTGTGGAATAGATATAGTCTTGGAGCCCTACTCCAAATCAATGTAGAAATCGATATCGCGATAAGGTGGAATACCCAGCAGGTCTGTTGAAAACACCTCCGATAACTTCCTCAGTACTGGTACCGACTCAAGTGGAGGAGTATTAGCGCTAGTATCTCGAACATAAGCAAAATAAGCCAAACACCCCTTCTCAACCATCTGCCGAGCCCTAAGAAAAAATATAACTCTCTTTGGGGTGTTAAGAATAGCACCCTTCCACTCCAACCTTGGAACTCCTGACATTGCTAACATAACTGTCTTGACATAACACTCCAAGATCGCATGATAAGGGGATAGCTAATCTATGCCTGGAATAACATCGAAATCTACCATATCTAGAATCATCAAATCAGGCCAACTGTTATACCCCATCAAGGTAACAACACAAGATCGATACACTCGATCCACCACTACAAAATCTCTAACATAAGTAGAAACATTAAAAGGATAATCAAGCGACTCACATGGCATATCCAGACTCGAAGCAAAATAAGTAGACACATAAGAGTTGGTAGAGCATGTATCAAAAACCAACAAGTATTGGAATAATCACTTAAGTAAGGTAAGTATATTTCCATTAATAACTAAAGCAAGTCAATAAACAAGGAGTTCAATTAACGAAATGATAGGAAAATGCAATGCATGGACTTTCCTCACCAGTATACACACGCTCCGTAATTTGAAATATGTGATTAATGGGGGATTCTCAAGGTCCCTACACCAATCGGAACCATTTCCCATCGGGTTCATAGCCAAATAGGCTTCCAATCTTAACACTTAGCCAATTCGGCTCACTTTACCTGTTTCTTCCCTGGGGAGGCATGGCCGGCACCCGATGCCTTACTTGACCCCAAGCGTACCAATTGTAACTTGTATAACCTGATTATACACAACAATTGTGACCGATAAGACAATTCTACAACATAAGTATGCTATCTAAGGCCGACAAGGATGTAAACTGAATAATCTGTAGATGGCAACTACCTCATTGAAATAGGATCACCCCAACACATATATAAGCACCTATGTGGACCAACAAGGCCACCATGCATATCAACAAATAACAAATACCAGAACAAACATCACCAAGGCCGACAAGGCTACCATGCAGACACATTATACATACATGACAAGTCTACAAGGCTCTATGAGGAACATGACTGTACTGTGGTTAGGACGGGGCCTTGGCCTACCTATCATGTCTTGATATGCAAAAGGACGCTAACTCTGGACCTGGTAACTCTCGATGAAATAAAGCATACGAATCCAGCTGTTACTCGGCACTGTTTACTATGGAGGCCGATCTATTTGTCTGTGAGGACATGCGGGCATGAAATATAACACCCAGACAAAAAATATGTTAGTACGAAATAGCGAGTATGTAAGGAAACTGAATAACTGAAATTTAGCCAATATATATGATATACCGAATGTAAACTGAGGAGTCAATGATAATCTGAAAACACATCTACCTGTCTCTGTTTCTTGTCATGAATGCAATACTAAAAATAAATTGTCCGACCTCATAGGTGTCACGACCCAACTAGTGGCCGCGACGGGTACCCGGGGCTAACCACCGAGCACCGCTCGTTCTATTACTGATCAAGCTCATTTAATGCTCTTTTATTAATTTTATACTCAACTCATGAAAAAAAATCATCTTTCATTTGAGGACATGAAAATATTTTTATATACACAAGCCTTTAGCCTATCAAAATAATATATACATACACAGTATGAGACCATCTAACCCACACTGCGCATCTACGAGCCTCTACTGGAGTGCTAGACATAAGGACGGGACAAGACCCCATGATGCCCAAAAATACATATACATGACTATATACGCAAAAGAATAATCGAGCACCTCCGGGACAAAGGAGTGCTTTCAATCAGCTGACAGCTACTACGGATCTGGGTCGAGCTCTCCTCCCTGTCTACCTGTGGGCATGAACATACGTCCAAAGGAAACGGTCGTTAGTACAAACATTGTACTGAGTATGAGAGGCATAAACAATGAAATAAGACAATGATACAAAGGGATATATCAATATGGAACATCTATATCTGACTGTCAAGCACAAAGGAAATAATGCATGCTGGCTTGCTCATAATCATCATCATGTCATGTATGCATAAATGTATAAGCTGCCCGTCCATATAGGTACGGTGTGATAATCATAACATTAGCCTGCGTCCAAGCCTCCCGCGTCCGGAGTATCATCTCATGCCGCCCACTAGTGGTGTCTGCCCATGCCATTTGGCCATAGTGTATAGCTGCCTGCCCTGGGCGGTGACTGCCCGGCCATATAGGCGCGGTGTAATATCATCATAACATGCTTATCTTATCATAGTACATGCATAAGGCTCAAGATCAACTACACTTTATCGGGGTGACGTAAGGTCGTGATCCCCCGATTTCATTATGGAGCAATCATTGATATTCTACCTCACCTTGAAGGAATTAGCACATAAGGTGAGTGTAAGCAATAAATAACATCATTAACATTATTGAATCATCAACTCATATCTCTTATCTTATATTCCATTCATAGATATAGGCTTTTACCTTTCCGGAATATAGGAACTCACGAAGAGGAAGGAAAATCATGCTAGAAGATTCATGCCGTTAGAAAGAAAGGACTAGCCTCACATACCTTTGACGTCTAACTAAGCTATCGCTTGCTTGTTCTCCTTCGATATAACGTTTCTACCTTGAAGAGAGAATTCACACTAACGTCAATTAATTCGACTATAAGAACGCGCTAATATTTCTAGGGAAAATTGGGCAGCACTTCCTTTGTTTATACTACTTTTCCCATATTTTATATCAACTCCCAAACTCTCACAACAAAATTCACAATATTGCAATCAACAATTATCATTTATATACATTGACCACAATCCACCATTTCTCTTCAATTTCTCCACATTTATGGTTATAGCTTACTATCGCGTTTCCTCATATATAATACTTATTTCATGGTCTAAATGTCATTTATAACATATTCATAATTATAACACACCAACATTCATGATTCAACCCAACTACCATCCAACCATGACACTATTCACTCATTAATAACCCATTTCCTATGTCTTTCTACAATTCAAGTACCTTAACCTTCCAATGCCTTAAACAACATGGTTTAGTGATGAAACTTACCTTATATGATGATTGAACAAGCTTTGAATGGAATTACTCCTCTAGCATCAAAACCCTACTACACTTCCTTTGGGTTTTCTTGAGATAGATGAACTTTAGCTAGATTTCATACACTTTGTCTCATGGATTTGGTGTTATTGATCATGGATTTCCTTTGATTTTCTTGTGGATGATTGTTAAAGAATGTTATAGAGGTCTCTTGACTTGTGGAGACTGGGAATGAAATGAAAAGGGTCCCTTATATTAATTCACCAAAGCTGGCCGGACCATTTTATACGGACCAACATACGGTCCGTATAATTTTCACTGACCGTATGTTGGACCGTATGTTTGGTCCAGTGAGCCATGTTGTTCTGGACTGGATCTACGGCCTGGACATACGGTCTGTGAATTTTATACGGCCAGTATGTCTGGCCGTATAATGTCCAGTTGTCTGGAACTTGTTTTCGTCGACTCGTTTGATCTCCGATCCTTATGGAACCTTCTTAACACTTGTTCAACACTTCACTACCAATCTAAGGGATGTTATTACTTGTCTCCAAGACATCATTAGGACCTCATTGGCTCATCATCCATAATTCCTACCCGATACATAACATATCCCTTACTTCCTTCGTCAAACTTCTTTCTTTACGTCTATCGTCTTCAAGTCTCGATTAAGATCATCAAATGCTATCTCTTGCTTATCGAGTCATCGTGTATGTCATGCCCTTGGCTAGCTTATTCACTGTATGCTAACGGGGAAAATTTCCAAGGTGTAACAATAGGGGTCCGGTGTGTAAGTGCATAGCCCCGAAAGCAACTTGAATGGCCCGAAGGCAATGCATAGCCCCGAAGGCAAATGTAGATAGGTCTAAAGGAAAATGTATCTCTGAATAGCCCCGAAGGAAAACTGTATCTCTGTATAGCCCCAATGGTGTCACGACCCAACCCCATGAGCCATGACTAGTGCCTGAACTGGACACTCGTATACATACCCGCCAAATATAATCAAAGTGAAACTAAGTACAGTATGGAAACTCGCAAAAGAACTCCAAAGGTTCATAACGTCATCATACGTATATATCTAGATAACCTGTCTCCTGAGGAGTCACAACTGATCACACATAATATGATACGCAAGCCGACAAGGCTGCCACTACATATCAATACCATAAGCAAGCCGACAAGGCTGCCACTACAGATGATCATATCCATTGCACATCGTATAGACACAGCTGAACAAAATGTATTGACAACCCACCCATATGTTTACAAACCTCTAAGAGTATCGATAGCGAAATATGACGGGACAGGGACCCGTGGTACCCCTGAGTAACATATACATCATAAGATCTGAACCAAAAGTCTACACTCCGGAATAACGGAGCTCTCCAAGACAGCTGAGTAAAAGTCCTATGCTGAAGGGTCACCAAACCGACTATCTGTACCTGCGGGCATGAAACGTAGCCCCCCCCCCCCCCCCCCCGGAGAAAGGGGGTCAGTACCAGATATGTACTGAGTATGTAAAACATGAAATACAGTAGAGAGGATCATAACTGAAATAGGGAGTACAGGAGACAAGGATAACATCCAGAATACCAAAACACTTGCCTTTTGAAACATAAATCATGCATGTCAATATCATATATCATACCCGGCCCATTATGGGACTCGGTGACATAATCATATCATCATCATATATATATATATAACATGTCCCGGCCCTCTAGTGAGGGACTCGGTGAAGAAAGTCATCCTTGGCGCCATAATCACATCACCATATCATCATCTCATCATATCATCACATCATCATATCATCATCATCATCATCATATATATATATAACGTGTCCCGGCCCTCTAGTGAGGGACTCGGTGAACAATGCAGTGAAACTGTGCACGAAAACGTGTCCTGGCCCGAGACTCAGCGAAAGTTATATTGAGGCATGCACGAGCAGAGTAGTGAGAAACCATATGCAAGTTAAAACACATCTGAGACTCGATAGAATAATCAAAACGAGCTATCATTTGAAAATTAAGGCAATAGTCATATCAAGTACCTTTCGAATATCACTATGGATTATATCAAAATCGAACTTCTGGAATCATATACACGTATCAAGACATAATGAAATAGCTTCTTGGAGTCAAGAACATTAGCCATCCTAGTGGCTCTAAGAATAGGGGCTTCTTTGAAATCATACATATACGTCGTCTATTTGTTTCATAAAGATCATGCCAAAAGAAAGAAGGGTTAACTTTACATACCTTGCGTAGATCAACCGTAACCAAGCTTGCTTCGTCGCCCTTTTAGCCTATTTAATATGAGAGTAACACTATTATTAATAAACTACGACTTCCCAAACTTATAAATCTACAACCAATCACTTAAGGGAATCACATCTTAGTTCATACTTCTTGATTAGTATTTTGACTAGTTAAGAACTTAACGGAAATCGGGCAGCATTTCCTCTATATAACTTGCCTAACCCGAACTTCTGATTAATCTTCGAATATCACAACAATACCAATAACCACGATAACAGAAATAATCATATCGAATCTTTAAAATCCAGCCCATAAACAACTCAAGCAATCACCAAATAGCCCACACGATAACGATAACGATTTATCCAATTTTCGATATAATTTTCATATTTCTTTCATCTAGCAAAGTAGATACAACTCGGATACTCAAATACATCTAGGAGAGAGGATTTCTTACATTATATGCCAAGAACTAGTCTTCTTCCACCTTACCTCACTTTGAAGAAAGTCCGGTTTCAACAAGACCACAAACGGAACAACGCGATCGAAGTACCGGGCAAAACTTGTATGTTGCTCTTGAGATAAAATTTGCACTTTGCTTGTTTTACATTATAAGTTTCGTTGCTGCTATACCTGTATAGCTCACGTTGTAGCATATATTCATACCAACTAATGTTACAAATCTTCTTAATCCAAAAGCCAAGAATATCATGTAAAATAAATTTTAAGTGGTCTTTTCTCTCTTTCCACGTGTCATATTGCACTTAATGTGCACTTGACTCATCAAGCCTGTTCAAGAATAACTCAGCCAGCTATTCACCTAATTAATTTCATGTGGCAGCCCAACAAGGATATTTATCCATTTGTCTCTAATTAGCACCATAATTAATTTTGTACTCTCCCACTTTATTCCAATATTTAACCAATTTTCCGTATAGTGAATTTCTTGATTCCAATTCACTTATGTAATAATAATTTTTACCGCACTTCATATGCTCATTATCATAATCATGTCGTCCATAACAACATTTACATAACCCACAAAACAGTCCAACAAATAGCTCATGAGCCAACAATAACATCAAATACAATTTACGGTACAATTTTCGTATTTCTCGTCCCACGATTTAGCTATGACTTCAATGAATTTAAATATACTTAGAAGAGGATAATTCTTACCTTATATACCAAGAAATGATCTTCTTTCACTTTACTTCCCTTCAAAGAAAGCCACAATTCAATAACGAGATAAAATGAAACAATGAATTCGAAGTATTGAGCAAATCCCGAATATCGTTCTTTAGAAGAACCATACGTTTCTTCCTTAAAATTTGACTTCACCTTTCTGAATATTAAGAGAATAAAACGTAGCTCCTCTCCTTGATATTGCAGAAAACATATACGTACATATATTCCCTATGATTAAATATTAAATATATTGAGAAAGAGACTTAAATGCATCCTTTTTGTGCTTACACGTGTACTTGCCACTCATGTGTCATTATCAACTTATTGAATCCATCCATACTCATTTCATGCCACCTGTACATGATCATCTAGTTGTATCCATTCAATACTTATCCAACAATAAATAATTTATTTGCTTCCATACAAAATATTATTTTCAATCCACTCTTTCATCTTAAATCATTTCGGGACTTCATTCTTTTTGTACACCGAGCTTTTGATTTTCATCCTTGAATGTGATCGAACTCTCCGGGCTTGGGTAATTTTGCTCATATTGGACGATTTAATTTTTCTAATCCAAAAATACGGGATATTATAACTTGGACCGTATTTCATCAAATAAATTTCGATCCTCGACAAAACTTATTTTCTTAGATTGGTTTAACTTCAAATCCTTACGATACATGTGTACCATCACTTTAACCACCTATAAGCTTGGGGATAACCTCGTGTCCGTTACTAATAGCATTTAATTCACACACTTTCCAACGCATGAGAACACGGGATGTAACAAATGGAAAACTATATCTTTGTGTAACCCCGAAGGCAATTGTATCACTGTATAGTATCTCTATATAAGCTCGAAAGCACACTATATCTCTGTGTACCATAGAAGGCAAATGCATAGCCCTGAAGGAAAATGTTTATGATGATTAATGCATGGCCCTAAAAGCAATTGCATATAATGATGTTGTAACTGATATGCATGATATACTCTTTGTTTCTTAACTAGATATAATATAACTCTAATTGAATGTAGACTCTCAACGAGGGATAACTTCAACACAAGTAAGATGGAATAATACAGATATAGATACTCTATAAATTACTCTTATCCTATACGCTCGTTTGACTCTTACTGATTATAGGTTCATGCCAAAAGGAAGGAAGGGACAACCTGTCACAACCCAACCCCGTGGGCCGCGACTGGTGCCCTACTTAGGCACCCCAAACAGACTCACAGCCAGATCATCGTATTCAGACTCATTCAAACTCAACATACGTTATTTGAACTGAAAATGAACAACAGACGCCAGACACAAACATTTATCGAACACTTATCTTAAGCGGTCGCCCGTTCAAATTAGTCAAATCAAAATCAGAAAGGTGGCGGAATATACGTCGCGCAAGTGCACACACACACATCAGAAAGGGGGCGGAATGTACATCGCCCAAATGCACACACACGTACAAACTCAGGGGCCGTCTTGGCCATAGTAGCGTACGGGCCGCTTAAGAAAGCACAACAGATTCACATACAAACACACCGGACCCACGACCCACAAATGTGACTACAGGCCTCTAAACAAAACAGAACATACGAACATATGACGGGACAGGGCCCCGCCGTACCCACACATCCACAAATGTACAGAATACCCACACAACAAAAGGTATGTACCAAAAGTTAGGCTCCGGATCAAAGGGAGCTCTCCAACACAACAGAATGAGTAGCCTAAACCGGAGGACCACCCAAACGAGCTTCTGTACCTGCGGGCATGAAACACAGCCCCCGAAGAACCGGGGGTCAGTACGGGAGAAGTACTGAGTATGTAAAGCAGATGGTACAGAAATCACAAACACAACTGGAGTCAGAAGAAACAAACACAAACGTCAAAGTAGCAAAGCAAACCTGTGCGGAAGGCAAATGTACAAATGCAAATGAAATCATGTATAGGGTTTAGGAACGTGGTCACCCCCGACGCTGGTGCCACAACACATCATAACTCCAGAAGTTTTCAAATCTCCGTACAGTCTCCAGACACATCATATCACACACTTATCACATCGTCAGAACATATCAAATGCCATATCACATCATAACTCCATAGACGGTGACCGGCCCTATGGCGAGGCCTCGGAAACCGTATCACATCATAACTTCCGAATATGGTATAGCGCGCACGATCACAAAGCCGGCCTGGGTACCGATGAACGAATTCATAGTGGATGGCACGAACGGAGTAGTGCAGAAACCATATGCATATTAAAAGTAAGTTACCGGACTCGACATATAGTTACATATAGGGATATACCGACGCCAGAGGGCTCGGAGTAGAAGTCAGGTCGATCAAAATTAATGTATGGAAGTCGCGAAGTTTCAGACTGCAGAACCTTTGGAAAAACCATTCACGGATCATTTTCCGAACATCTAACATCATTCATAGTGCAAAACGTTCCATGACGATATAGAAATTTTCAAACGAACCTTTGAGTCACAGACAAATGATTACTTTTCATATCGAACGAAAACAAACCAAACAAGTCGAATAAGGGAAACCTCGGGGCTTGCGGGCCCACCTCAAGTCAAATTGAGGCGGCGGACACAAATCACTGACTCTAGGCTCCATAGAGCCATCTACGAAAGTTTCGGAGAGTTTCGGACACAACGACAAAAGTTATGAAGGTTCGAACGTTCTTTCAACCAAATACAACGAATAGGGTTCAATTGCGCTGAATGAATAGTATCCAAACTTGAATCTAAATTTCCAAGAGCAGAGTTATCCCCGAGGGTCCGATCTTAACCTAGTATGACTAGGACATGCCAAAAGAAGGATAGGTAGGCTTTACATAACTGGATGGCGCCTTACGCTCGTCAAATCTCAATTCCCGTTTCGTCCGAAAACTGCAAATGGTCACTTTTACCAGTTACTATTCATGAAAGTTAACATTTTAATCTTTGGGCTATACTTGGCTACCGAAATTTCAGCAACATTTCCCCTATAAATCTAACATCCCCGAGACATAGCTCGGCTCAGAATACAACCACAACAACAACCCAAACATCATCAAACAACAAAACCCATAATCAAACCACTCTAGTTTCAAAATTCTACCTTACTACACAAGTTGGCAATTCTTGATTCAAACTTCAAAATTCCAAATCTATTTCCACATTAATGTATTCACTCACTCATTCACAATTATTCAAACACATCCCGAATATATTCCAAACCATATACAAAGTTCTCCAAGATTCATTACTTTCCATATTTCATCCAACCATCGAAAGTCACGACGGACGTCCTAACTTGCATTATTTCATTCCGAATTCATTCACATCAACCATAAGCCATATTTAAGGTCTCTAGCATCATAGATATACAGTGATATACACAAATATACCAAGGGTATATACTTTCCGATAATGTTCCGAAATCATTTTCTAACACCAATTAGATTCGTTAATCATTCATCTACGTTATGAAGGTCACAACGACGCAACTAACGAACTAACAAATCAATTTCACATTGTCTCCTACTCTACTCAAGTCACGGCCAACTACACTCTTTCACACACACACACGCCATGCATCTTCACCCAAAATCCCATAATTTTCATGAAATTCTAATCACTATCACATTCATACAAGTTCCATAACTCAAAAGTGACAAAGTTCATACCTTTACTTGAAAATCCGACTTGTCGCAAACGTGATTCTTCCGCCAAATAAATTGTATCACGTCGGAGAGGGTCTTGAGTGCTTCACAACCATGCAAAAATCAAGATTTTTGGATCAAACACAAGGCTTGGGAATTATTTCTTTCTCCCATTTTTCTACACGGCCGAATGGGGTTTTTGTTGAAGTCAAAGATGAAATGTGATTTTTCTTGATAAGTTTAAGTATTGAATTGATATATATCCAAATATGGAGGTCATGTGCATAGCACATGACTTTTAAAATTGGGTTTGGGCCTCTCCAATGGCCGGCCATCCCCACTCTTTGGGCCTCAATTTTGTATTGTCCAATCTTGGCCCAATGCATAAAACGTCCCGCTTTTGTAATTCCCGAAACTAATTTCCAAAATTCCAAATTTACCCTCGGCCTTCCCCGATGTCTTGACATTAATAATTCCATAACCAACATAGCCATATTCACCAAAATCAAAATATTTCCTCATAAGACACCAATCTTAATTATTTCTCGATTTTTTCACTTATACGAGACACGGGACATAACATTCTCCCCCCCTTAAGAACATTCGTCCTCGAATGTTAAATTGACCTCATGGGGCGTCCTACTACTCCGGGAGGGTTCTCTTTATAGTTGCCCTTTATTGATTTTCCGACACGGCTTCTTCATCAACATTAGGGGGGGGGGGGGGGTAAATAATTTTTTTTTTCACATCACCGATTCAAATGCCTTCATAATCCATTTTCTCATACCCCACGTAATCACCGAACCCTATGCTATATTCTTGTAATGGACGAACGCTTTCCAGACATCGTAGTCAATATCATTTTTCGTTACACTCCTGAGTTTCTTACCACATCGTCGTACTATCACTTTACTTCATACCGGACACTTCATGCCAAATAGATTTAGAGCTAAGGCCGGACGCGCATAAGCATATCAAACAGATTCATAGTCAACATCAGAGGTACCGAAGTATATCAGACAAATCTGGGATCGGAGTCAGACGTACAAAGGCGTATCAGACGGGTTCATAATCAGAACCGAACACACGGAGACATATCAGACAGATTCATAATCGGGGTCAGACGTACGGGATCATATCGGACAGATTCGAAATCAGAATCAAATGTACAGAATTGTATCATACAGAATCGTGACCAGACAGACTGAAATGTGTCAAACATACGCGTGATCAAAATCAAACGCACAGAAGCATATCAGACGGATTTATATCCAGAGTCAGACCTACAGAGGTGTGCCAGACTAAAACGTATTCAGAATCAAACGCACAAAAATTCATCAGACGGGAACACACTCGAGTTCAGAAATACAGAGGCGTACTAGGCAGAGCCTTATCGGAATCGGGAGTGCAGAAGCACAACAGATAGAATGTCGAATTAAGATCAAATTGCTTCTATTAAGGCTCTAATAATTCATAAGAATTTCCTCTTACTTGCAAACTTGTTTGCCTGGTAATCATACAAATTGTCTTACATGTCGCGTATCGACTCTTTCAAAGATTCTACTTATTCACACTGCTTCTCTTTCATCTTCCCTACCCTCCATACTCATTTTCTCTTTCAGGCATCGTCATTCCAAACTATGTTATAATGTAATCGGGGATTTTCTATCCCTCGACAACATTCGGGTCGTCGCTCCCCACTTCGCTTCATGTATTTGGTTTAATAAAACCTTTCGTCTGTCACAACATTAGTTGCCGAGGCTCGGCTCTTAATCCATACGGGCACCAAACGAAAATCATACACACACACATACACACACTTACTAATACCGTACTAGCGAACGTCTCTGACTGTTATTCAAATTCGTTCAATTTCCCAAGCGGTGATGTACCCTTTTCTTTTTGGCCATTTAGTTCGCCTCGTTCCGCGCGACTCCTGAAAGGGCACTAATTACTCCACACACATTATATTTACCTGCTGATTACCCCAAATTTCTATTTATATTCATCATACTCTCACTTATGAAAAACTTTGCATTACTTCCCAGGGGGGTCACCCATCCCAGAATTGCTCTGGCTTGAGCACGCTTAACCCCGAAACTTTCATGCATTTTGACGCGTTAGGGCTGATATAATTTCATCAATTGCCCCGCACGACCTTTATCACGTAATTTTAGGGCCAAACGGTGTCTTAGCAAATTTTTTTGGGAAGTTTTCGTAGCGGGTCCCACTCCGACCCAAAGAGGTCGTTTGCTCTTCTGGCTATGTGGTTTATCGTTTTAGCCTTCCAAATTCCATATATTCGCCTCCCACATGTATAGATAACTGCCTCAGATATTTTCATTAATTCGGATTCTTACCCTACTTTTACTGACACACAAAAAGAGAATATCGCATAATATACTGGAATACAGACCTATCATTGCACATATTCATTCAGAAAAAGGTTAGTAATATACCTGGGTCTGCGTCTGGGGATGCCTCTGGGTCCCGCCGACCAGTCAAAGAGTATATGCGGTTCGAGGGACCGCTAGAATCTGAACCCCCACCACGGCCTCTACCGCGGCCCACTGGTGCTGGCATACCTCGCCCCGTGGAGCGCGTGGCCGAAGGGGTAGATGACGAACCAGCAACGGATCTCATCGGCGGTGCTGCACTACCGGAACCGCCTGCCCACGGACAATCCCGCATAATATGGCCCTGACGGCCGCAAGCAAAACAGGCCCCTGTGGCCCTGAAGCACTCACCTGGGTGCGATCTTCCACAATACGAACACGGGGGCATAGGTGGCCTAGTCTGACTGGGACCCCTACTCGCCTGAGAACCTGGGGCTCTAGAACTCTGGTCTGCCCTGGACGGTCCTGCGCCATCAAATCGCTTACTAGCAGACTGTGTGTCCCGGCCTATCGGAGGGAAATACCCACTGGACTGATACTGGGGCTGCCCGCCCCGAGAATCTCCAGAATACCCCGCTGATCTGGCCCTCTTGGGCCGTCTCCCATCATACTCTCTGCTGGGCCTATCTGCTCGGTGCCGGTTCTCCATCCCCTGGGCGTAGGCCTGTAGACGGGCGATGTCCATATCTGTCTGCAATGACACCGCCATACAGCCGTCAATCAGGTAACGATCCAACCCCATAACATATCTATGCATCCGATCTGTCATATCTGCCACCACGGCAGGGGCATACCGGGCAAGGGAATCAAACTCCAAATTATATTCACGAACGCTTCGACCCCTCTGCTGTAGATGTAAAAACCGATCAGCTCGCTCCCGTCGTAACTCTGGGGCAGAAAGTGACGGGTGAAAGCAGTCACAAACTGATCCCACGTAGCTGGAGGAGCACCCTCACCCCTGGATAACTCCCAAGTCTCATACCAATGCGCGGCAACATCCTGAAGTCTATGCGAAGCCAGCTCAACCGACTCGGTCTCTGAAGCCCTGACCAAGTCTAAGGCACGCCGCATCCCCCGAATAAAGTCATGGGGGTCCTCATCGGGCTTAGACCCAAAAAACTCTGGAGGGCCACATAATAAGAACTCCCGAACTCTCAGGCTGTCCCGCCTGTCCTCATCATCATCGTCCCTCCGCCCGCGTCTGCGAGCCTGTCCCGCTACTATCGTGGTCAACAACTGTACAGCCTCCCTCAGGGTCCTATCCTCCGCCCCTGGCTGAGGAGCTGGGGTCTCAGGGGCGGTTACACGGACCTCTGGAGCTGCTGAAGGTCCTGCTCCAGGCTGTACTAGTGGGGGTGTAGCAGACCCCTCAGAATGAGGCACAACCTCAGGCAGATCATAGACACGAGCCCGGGTAGCTCGCTGTGCCTGCCTAGTCTCTGCCATCTTCGCCTTGCCCTTCTGGGCCGCCGTTGCCTTCTTCGGAGGCATCACTGCAAACACAACAACGGGTCAGATCAGAATGACCCTAATAGCACAGCTCTATCGCACGATCTAAGATTCCAAAGACAGCAACATCCTAAATGCCCTGTAGCCTCCTGTTTATAGATGTGGTGCACAACACATCGATAAACAAGACTCTACTAGACACGGCCTGTAGACATTCCGAGGACAAACTGCTCTGATACCACTTTTGTCACGACCCAACCCCGTGGGCCGCGACTGGTGCCCTACTTAGGCACCCCAAACAGACTCACAGCCAGATCATCGTATTCAGACTCATTCAAACTCAACATACGTTATTTGAACTGAAAATGAACAACAGACGCCAGACACAAACATTTATCGAACACTTATCTTAAGCGGTCGCCCGTTCAAATTAGTCAAATCAAAATCAGAAAGGTGGCGGAATATACGTCGCGCAAATGCACACACACACATCAGAAAGGGGGCGGAATGTACATCGCCCAAATGCACACACACGTACAAACTCAGGGGCCCTCTTGGCCATAGTAGCGTACGGGCCGCTTAAGAAAGCACAACAGATTCACATACAAACACACCGGACCCACGACCCACAAATGTGACTACAGGCCTCTAAACAAAACAAAACATACGAACATATGACGGGACAGGGCCCCGCCGTACCCACACATCCACAAATGTACAGAATACCCACACAACAAAAGGTATGTACCAAAAGTTAGGCTCCGGATCAAAGGGAGCTCTCCAACACAACAGAATGAGTAGCCTAAACCGGAGGACCACCCAAACGAGCTTCTGTACCTGCGGGCATGAAACAAAGCCCCCGAAGAACCGGGGGTCAGTACGGGAGAAGTACTGAGTATGTAAAGCAGATAGTACAGAAATCACAAACACAACTGGAGTCAGAAGAAACAAACACAAACGTCAAAGTAGCAAAGCAAACCTGTGCGGAAGGCAAATGTACAAATGCAAATGAAATCATGTATAGGGTTTAGGAACGTGGTCACCCCCGACGCTGGTGCCACAACACATCATAACTCCAGAAGTTTTCAAATCTCCGTACAGTCTCCAGACACATCATATCACACACTTATCACATCGTCAGAACATATCAAATGCCATATCACATCATAACTCCATAGACGGTGACCGGCCCTATGGCGAGGCCTCAGAAACCGTATCACATCATAACTTCCGAATATGGTATAGCGCGCACGATCACAAAGCCGGCCCGGGTACCGACGAACGAATTCATAGTGGATGGCACGAACGGAGTAGTGCAGAAACCATATGCATATTAAAAGTAAGTTACCGGACTCGACATATAGTTACATATAGGGATATACCGACGCCAGAGGGCTCGGAGTAGAAGTCAGGTCGATCAAAATTAATGTATGGAAGTCGCGAAGTTTCAGACTGCAGAACCTTTGGAAAAACCATTCACGGATCATTTTCCGAACATCTAACATCATTCATAGTGCAAAACGTTCCATGACGATATAGAAATTTTCAAACGAACCTTTGAGTCACAGACAAATGATTACTTTTCATATCGAACGAAAACAAACCAAACAAGTCGAATAAGGGAAACCTCGGGGCTTGCGGGCCCACCTCAAGTCAAATTGAGGCGGCAGACACAAATCACTGACTCTAGGCTCCATAGAGCCATCTACGAAGGTTTCGGAGAGTTTCGGACACAACGGCAAAAGTTATGAAGGTTCGAACATTCTTTCAACCAAATACAACGAATAGGGTTCAATTGCGCTGAATGAATAGTATCCAAACTTGAATCTAACTTTCCAAGAGCAGAGTTATCCCCGAGGGTCCGATCTTAACCTAGTATGACTAGGACATGCCAAAAGAAGGATAGGTAGGCTTTACATACCTGGATGGCGCCTTACGCTCGTCAAATCTCAATTCCCGTTTCGTCCGAAAACTGCAAATGGTCACTTTTACCAGTTACTATTCATGAAAGTTAACATTTTAATCTTTGGGCTATACTTGGCTACCGAAATTTCGGCAGCATTTCCCCTATAAATCTAACATCCCCGAGACTTAGCTCGGCTCAGAATACAACCACAACAACAACCTAAACATCATCAAACAACAAAACCCATAATCAAACCACTCTAGTTTCAAAATTCTACCTTACTACACAAGTTGGCAATTCTTGATTCAAACTTCAAAATTCCAAATCTATTTCCACATTAATGTATTCACTCACTCATTCACAATTATTCAAACACATCCCGAATATATTCCAAACCATATACAAAGTTCTCCAAGATTCATTACTTTCCATATTTCATCCAACCATCGAAAGTCACGACGGACGTCCTAACTTGCATTATTTCATTCCGAATTCATTCACATCAACCATAAGCCATATTTAAGGTCTCTAGCATCATAGATATACAGTGATATACACAAATATACCAAGGGTATATACTTTCCGATAATGTTCCGAAATCATTTTCTAACACCAATTAGATTCGTTAATCATTCATCTACGTTATGAAGGTCACAACGACGCAACTAACGAACTAACAAATCAATTTCACATTGTCTCCTACTCTACTCAAGTCACGGCCAACTACACTCTTTCACACACACACACGCCATGCATCTTCACCCAAAATCCCATAATTTTCATGAAATTCTAATCACTATCACATTCATACAAGTTCCATAACTCAAAAGTGACAAAGTTCATACCTTTACTTGAAAATCCGACTTGTCGCAAACGTGATTCTTCAGCCAAATAAATTGTATCACGTCGGAGAGGGTCTTGAGTGCTTCACAACCATGCAAAAATCAAGATTTTTGGATCAAACACAAGGCTTGGGAATTATTTCTTTCTCCCATTTTTCTACACGGCCGAATGGGGTTTTTGTTGAAGTCAAAGATGAAATGTGATTTTTCTTGATAAGTTTAAGTATTGAATTGATATATATCCAAATATGGAGGTCATGTGCATAGCACATGATTTTAAAATTGGGTTTGGGCCTCTCCAATGGCCGGCCATCCCCACTCTTTGGGCCTCAGTTTTGTATTGTCCAATCTTGGCCCAATGCATAAAACGTCCCGCTTTTGTAATTCCCGAAACTAATTTCCAAAATTCCAAATTTACCCTCGGCCTTCCCCGATGTCTTGACATTAATAATTCCATAACCAACATAGCCATATTCACCAAAATCAAAATATTTCCTCATAAGACACCAATCTTAATTATTTCTCGATTTTTTTCACTTACACGAGACACGGGACATGACACAACCATTACATAACTTAGAACAAGCTCTTACTATTGTTGGGCACAATATCCTTTGCGCGTCAATCTACAATGGAAAATAATAACACTTGCTTCAAGCAACGAATGATACAACACTCATTTATCGAGTGACAAGTTCGTTCTAAAATAAAACCCTCGTTTCTTTCACCAACGAATGATACAACCCTTGTTTCATTCACCACCTTCAAGGTCACAACATCAACAATAACATGCAACCATTAATCCATTGTTAAGGTTCTCTTTTACGCGGGTTAAGGCATAAAAGTTACTACGAGGTTGTTGGTGCTCTAATTGGATTTTTAGTATTTTTAGAGTCGCCACCTAATTTATTTATGGTAAACTAGAAAAACTGGGTTTAAATAGTTTTTTCAAATGAGAGAAAAAAGTCTCTTGGGCCAAAGTTCGAGGTAAGGGTTCTGGTGATCCCTTAGGGAAGGTTTTACGCATCCTAGTATTAAAGATCCGTAGAGTACGTTTGACCTACGAGCTTCAATGTGTGATTAATGTATTTATTCGTTTAAAAGTGTTTAGTTTTTCGAAAAAAATGTCATTCTTATTCATATCATAATTTCAAGAAAAAATTTGGCAAAAAGTCACTTGATAAAAAGGGGCTTTTGGTTTAGAAAATCCGGGTAAGTGTTCTCACTTTGTTGCCGGACTAGGACACACTCAGACTTCTCCCGAGTGGAGTTGCTACTACCCTAGTCCTAACAAAATGGGTCTATTACCTATGGGTTTTATTATATATATATATAAACGAGTCCATTGAATTAGGTCCATTTTAATCATTCAAGCCCATAAGTCAATAACATTTCAGGGTCCAAGTTCATCTCACCATCATAACCAGTCCAAATGCAGTCCAAAACAGTTTTAATACAATCCCAGTTGATGTGGGCTTGCAGGCCCAAAGAGGTCCATAATCCCATTTCCAGAATTTATCCAAGCCCAAAAAATCTATTTTCCATCTCATAAGATTGTCCAAGTCTTCCATTTACAAATTCATTTTAAGTCCCATAAATTGTTCTGTTGGCATACCAAAATGCTAATTTTGAAATCAAATTCAGTTTTTAGCTTTGTCTCCCGCCAAACAACTTTGTCATTTTTATCTCGGGTTTAAAGCCCAAACTTGTTACTTAATATTTTTGAAAATCCTTTTTGCATTGATCCAGTTTTAGACTTAACTAAAACTCCATTTCTATCACATACTTAGCCGTAATACTATAACGAGTTTTTTTTAACTATAAATCAAACCAAGTTTTGATTTTTCGCAAAGAAAAGTTGATCATTACCTGAGTTTGAAAATAGTTTGATGATTTCCGAAAAATACTATGTGTTTTTCCTAAGTTCTAGCATGCACAAAGGTTTCAGTATACTATAGACTTGTTTACATAAACAATACATATACAACATAAATATACATATAAATAAAGAGAGATAGAGGAACAATAATTTTGTTTGGTGGGAATACCAAAGCCCACCAATAACCATTTTCACCCATGGTTGGGCCTTCAATATATTTAATTCCCTTATTTGGTTTTCTCGGACTCGATAGAAGAATGAGGTTGGGCCTCTGGCCCAACATGGTTTAATGCAAGCGACGGCCCAAGTGGCCTGAGGTTGAATCACATGGAGCACAAAAAAAGAAAAGGATGAGCATATGTCTACGACCTATGTGTTAAAGAAAAGCTTATAATCCATACTTAAGTAATTTAGTTACACTAACGAAAAACTAACAAGAAAGTAGTGCAAAACAAAAGAAAAGAGAAAATAACTCTTAGGCCCAATTTCAATAATGTAAGCACGGTCTAGACCCAGGCAATTTATTCAAAGTCTACAAACTAACCCAAATCACAAATCAAGATATGGCATGAGAGGCAAACTCGACCCAAACAAATTCTAAAGAAAATTGGGCCCAATAAGACACAAGGACTAGACTCAACAATAGAGAAATTTAATATTTAGAGATTTGACAGTTAAAGCATTTCTTATAAGTGATATACCCATGATATACCTAGTATACCAAACTTCTACATATGTAGCATATGCACGGTTTGAATATATGAGGTATACATGGGTATATTCTGGTATATCATGATGAAGAAACCAACTTATTTAAGGCACTGACACAACACATGAACACACAAGATTTCAGGGCAGTTTTGAGGTTATTTGAATGCCCATTCACAAGGAAAAAAACACACAAAGGAAACAGACCCCAATACCATATAAACTGGAAGCTCATATAATCGAAAAATAATACCCAGAGAGATGAAGTGCTGTAAAATCAGTTTAGACCTTAAAAGAACAACTCAATACCTGTTTTAATTGTTTTAAAACTTTGGAAGGTCCCATGGAATGTGGACTTCCATGTGGGAACCCCAGCAACTCAGAAAATAGACATAGGGACTAAGTTAGCTAGAAACTCCAAGTCCTCTATCGTTCTTCTAAGTCCTAGGTAAGTCAAACTCATAGTTGTCCACATTTCAAGTGCCATCCTCCTTACGTACACCTTTCAACACTTAAAGAAGTCATAGACCCAACACTTAGCACCTAAATACAGATTCAGACCTCTGATTCACAAAGGAAACCAACACACAGAGACAAAATAAAGCAACTACTAGGTTATTGCAAACAAACTGGATCCTTATCAACATATTTAACTCTTTTCATTATAAAACCCAGATCCTAATCTCTTAGTTCATAAAAGATTTCAAATGTTTCATAGTTAGGGTAGTTGTCAACAAATGGTTTTCAAGCAAAAGGATTCAGTTCAACAAAAATATTAAATTTCCTTATACTTAAGCATACAGGACATCATTTCCATTTTTAGGCAGATTTAGTTTCAAAAGGTATTTTACAGGACAACCTAAAGGTTTACTGTGATTCAGAGTACCAAATAACATTAAGCAATACAAAGCAAAGACCTAGTTGACAGAACTGTGGACTTAATATTTATTTATAAGAGGAAAAAAACACATATGACATTTTTAGAATAGTGTTGCAACCTTGATCTGATGACATGAATTCAAAGAGTACACAATCCAAAACAAACACGATTCTTTAGTCCCACAAAAAGTGAACATGTACACAACAACCTTTAAAGAATTCGTCAACTGTATAACAAAGATCATGAGCCCATCAAAAAGGTTTAGGAAAAAGAAACAAAGACATAATCCATCAACATAAGCTAGATGACCTTAGAACACATGTAAGTCTCTAAATTATTATCAGTTTCAACCCCAAATGAACAAGTAAACTAACTCCACATATTAACCAAAGAGTAATGATCATAGACAAGGCAAGTACTCAGTCATGGTTAATATATTATACAACTAGTTTGAACAGGTGGACATCTTGATAGGGCCAATTAGAGATTTCATATTTTATTCTAATCTTACTTAAGCAAAACAGGATTGATACAAGTATAAGCAATCAATCTAGTTTTAATACCTAAGTAATTAAACTAAACTAATTTAAATGACATGATTAACATTCAAACAACCCTAAATTAAAGCTAAAGACAAAAATTAAACTAACTACATAGAAACTAAATCATACAACAACAAACAAATACAATACAATACTATATAAAAAAACATAACTAAAGGAAAAAAGAATACTTTTTGAAGTGCAGCCAGTCGTCGAGAATAAACTTGGAAGATATTTCTCCCAAACCGCAATTTGCTCAAGGCCACACCAACAAGAAAAAAGAGGAAATATTTAAAACTTAACTTAACTCGGGATCATCAAAGCTTTAAAGCAAATATGCCAAAAACATAAGTGCTCCGAGTTTTTATGTGAACATGGATGATATTTCGATGTTCGTCCCCTCAAATGGTAGAATTGGGGATCTTTATACAGAACCCCAAAATTTCTCAAACCATAATCCATAAACGATGTGGGAGTATAACAAATCTGAGGTTTTCTTCTCAATACCACATCCAATGGCTAGGAAACAAATCACTAACGATTTAACGGTCAGATTCGACCTACGCGAGGTCAATCCGAGTGGTTCTTGAAGAACCAATAAAAATCGCAAATTCAAATCACAACAAAATAAAAACCATTACGGTTTTACTCAGTTCTAGCCGTTGTAACATAGAAAAAGCATAAAGGGGTGGGGTAATACCTTGTTTGGGGTTGTGTTTGGTGAAAATGGTTAAAGCATTTAATGCTTTGCTCCATTAGGCCATACCAGACCTAGAGAAAGCACTGTACTCCTTCCATGTTGTAAAAAATGGCGATGATGATAAGAAGGGAGAGAAGGAAAGGGGTTGTGGCGCCTAGGGTTTCGTATGAAACCCTGGGTTGAAACAAATAACCCCTTAAGGAGTCCGTTTGGCTTAGGACACACACATATATACTTGTATCAAATGGGCCGGGTCTGGCCCTGTATTGGGCTGGACTCGGCTAAACTAAAATGAAAATAAAGGGGCAGCCCACCTGATACACGTGTATACCTGATATACACATGTGTATATCTGCGTATATGTGTATATGAAGGGTCACATATGCAATAAGTTTTAATAAGTAGCCAAATTTAAATAATGTCCCTCAGTTGGACATTTAAATTAGGACCACATTTAAACTAATTGGCCAATTAAAAAGCTAATTTTGTAAAAGTGACCTTAATTGAATTAAGCCATGAAATTGGATATTTCAATTATTGCCGTAATTGGCTAACAATTGATCATTTCAATTATAGCCACTATTAGCCACTTAATAAGCAATTTATGGGATTAGCCATAATCAAATACCCAACTAATTATCATAAAGTGCCAAATTAAGAATTGAGTGGTAAAAATGATTAATTCATTTAATTAATCAGATTCCTTGAACTGAACAGGGTAAAATATTTGACAGTTGATTTCTGATAATTCAAACAAATAAATAATTATTTTAAACTATTTCCTTGATTAAATTTAGCAAATATATCATAATTGTTGCAAATGAATTTCCAAATGATTTGTAACATTATAGAAATTATTTTACCAAATAAGCATGGTAAAATATTGTTTAAATAATTTTATAAAATTATTTTGACTTCTAAAAATACATATTTCATTCCGTTTAATATTCAAGGACTCTGGGTAATTAAAATAAATAATGGGACATCAAACATTAGGTGTCAACCTCATGATATCCAGCACTTCAACAACACAAAAAAATAGCCCAACAAAACAGTACAACATCTAACTAAGGGAAATATATACAACATCGAATGAGAAGCTCGACTCGTAACCGTCATAACACTTCTCTGCGCTTTTCCTTCCTTAAACTTGACATAACAAAAACAACAAAAACAACATAATTAAGATATTAAATGAAATTCCATCCCTATAATACAACAAGAACATCCTCAAAATAGTTTAACATAGTACAACATCTCAAATCCGATTTCCGACTTTTGTTTCACAAGTTCTAAACTAAACAATATAGCTATGACCCAAATGATATCAACTACAAGAAGAGAAGGAGGATATTACATTAAAATAGTAAGGAAAACCCAAATCCAAGCTTAATTAACCTTGAAGAAACCCTCCAAACATATCCAACAAGAGAACACAAGTTCTACTAGCACCACGGGATTTTCGACGCAAGATTTACGTTATTTTCTTGTGGATCTTCTCATGAATGGTTGGAGATCTCTTAGAGAGCATTTCGGGTGTTTGGGAACTGGTTCGGGTGAAATATGATGAAGTAACAAAGATGAAAGGCTTAAATAGCCTTAAAAGGTCGGCCACTGCTTCAAGGGGTGCCAGGGGCTGCCTGAACAGTCTGGCTACCCCGACGTTATATCCACAAAAGGTTCAATATGTTTGAAATTAGACTTGTAGACCTTTGATATGGTGGGTAGGTCATCCTGTAACCGTAGGTACATTCGGGAAAAAGCTGAGTGACATCTGAGCTAAATTTCAGTAAACTTATGAACGTAACTTGCGATAACTTTTGCCGACTTTTATTTTAGAACTTGCTTGACTTCAACACTTAACATACGACTATTATACGATTAAAATAACTAATAACACAACCTTCTTAGAATGTTAAGCACTCCTAGTATTACCCCAAAAGCATGATATCGGCCGGTATCTCCAATGTAAGGTCCATAAGTCGGTCCATAAGTCAGTCGAAACTTATTGTTTTTATCTACTTAACCTCTAACCCTTCCAATACCTTCTAAGAAGGTTTTTAAACATTTATAACCTTCAATATAACCTTGTTCTCCAAGCTTACATCGACTAACTCACTACACAACTTAACATACAAACATACAGGATGTAATATCCTCCCCCCTTTTGGAACATTCATCGTCGAATGTAGAGGCGTATATGAGTGGAATTAACTCTTAAAGGATTTTACGAAAATTTTGACAGAGTCTCCTCTCTAAACTGGACTATCCCAGACCTGTCACGCAGCCATAAAACATTATATATGTTTCACAAGGCGACAAACAAGTAAGAACATCTCATCGGGCGTCACATGTCCATCAAATATTAAATAAAGTCATCCTATTTTGTAACTCTCCTCATATACCAGTAACTCTGCCGCTGAAAATACTATAACGCATCAACTCAGAGTTCACATAAATATAGAATAGTGGTTAGTCTATTGGCACATAATATATGCTAAAGAAACTTATAATCGAATCATAATCATCAGGAACCTTCAATTTGAAACAATTGCGGGTACTTAGATTTTATTTCTTCTTCGGCTCCTTAAATACACTTTTACTGAACCCACTTCTTTGATTCTCAACTTGTGAACCTGTCAATCTAAGATAGCAACTGGGACTTGCTCGTAGGACTTGTCCTCTATATTCTAAACATCATCTACTGAGAAAACCCAAGAAAGGTCTCTGATACACTTACGTAGCATAGGCACATGAAAGACTGGATGGGCATACTCTAGCTCTGATGGTGATTCTAGCCTGTAGGCCACTTGGCCTATCCTCCAAATGATTTTGTAAGGCCCAATGTATCTCGGGCTAAGCTTTCCCTTTCTGCCAAATCTCATGATGCTTTTCACACCTTCAAGAACACTTGGTAATTAACTTGAAATTCTAAGTCTTGTCATCGTACCTCTGAATCTAATTTCTGGCTACTCATGGCTGTCAATAATCGCTCCTGAATAAGATTCACCTTCTCTACGACCTGGTGGACTAAGTCGGGTCCAAGAAACTGACTCGCCCATCTCGACCCTTGTGGTAGGGGATCTACACTTTTGCCAGTACAAGGCCTCATAAGGAGCTATTTTGATTGGAATGATAACTATTATTATAGGTGAACTCGATAAGTGGAAAATGGTCATCTCAACTTCTCTTGAAGTCTAGCACAGATGCTCATAACATATCCTTTAGCGTGTGAATCGTGCACTCAGCTTAGCCGTCTGTCTATGGATGGGAGGGTTGTACTCGCACTTACTTGTATCCCCAAACCTTTCTGGAAAGTTATCTCGAAGTTAGTTATCAACGGAACTCCTCTATCACGTATAATAAACACTGGAACACCATGAAGCTTTACTATCTCTTTGATATATGACTTCACATAATTCTCGACCGTAAAAGTAGTCCTGATGCTGACTTCACGAGTCTATAAACATCACCCAAATGGAGTTAAACTTATGATATGATGGGGTAAACTTCTGTCATAATCTGATATCATAGTCCATATTCGGCACTAATATCTCAAGGCTCCTTCTTCTTTCACCTCGAAGGTGTTACTTCATTCCGCTAGACTTTTTCCTTAAGCGAATAAAGTAGGATTCTCATACTGTCGCTCTTTTACCTTTACTACCAAAGATGATACTGATGTTTTCTGAATGGTAATTCTGCTATCATCTGAGTCCAATAATCAGACCCCTAACTACTTAACTGATGTAGCTCTCAGGCTAAACCTATCTTCTCGACTCCCAAGTATGCTAAACTGCATATGGATATGTGGTTGAAGGCATCGGTTAAAACCTTGGCCTCACCCGGATGGTATCGGATGTAATCTTTAGATAATTCAAGTCATCATCTTTGGCGCCAACTCTGCTCCTTCTACTTAAAGTTGTACTGGAAACACTTATGGTCTTTAAAGTCTCAACATTAACACCATATAAATAAAGCCGTCATATCTGATGCGCGTGCACCATAAGCAGTTTCCTTTCCTTGCTCATTCTAACACTTGCAACATGCATATACCAACTAATCTTAATTCTCACCCATTCTTGAAATTCCTGTATATATAACCACAAACATTACTCTTGATTCCAATTCTCCATTTCAATAGACATGAAAGATGATGAGTCATCTTATTCATATTAAACTGCGAGCTCATTACATCATATGGGTACCCATTAGAACCTTAGGTGCTTTTGAACTATATACAGTCATCCCTAATTGCTTTTCACTTCAACTTTACTCTAGTCAAATTACTTTTGAACACAACTTTTAATGGCCTCCCTTGTATTCTAGGATCAATGGTGTCCTTTCGAATTTTTAAATGCTTATATTGAACTTCACCTACCATTTATTCTGTATGAAACAATTTTAGAGAGTCACGACCGTGTACTTTCGGGACTAAAACTTGTACATTTAGATCCCGTAACCACCTGATTTGTCGTTATTGCATTTCTGACCCTTTTGACCCTTTCCCGAGCTTGGTTAGCTCCCTTTTGACTTGAGGGGACTGCTGACATCTTGCCGAGGTGTCTAGACTTGATTCGGGTGACTTTTTGTGAAATGTGGGCTTAAAGCAAAAACGAGTTGACTCAAAGTTGTTATGTGGTTTGAGAGTTGACTTTGTCAACGGGACTTGATTTGGTAAATCTGAGACCGCGGGAGAGTTCGTATCGTATTTTTATATATATCTGCATATTGTTTTTTGTATAATTTGGATTCCGTATGATAGTTAAGTTTCGGGGTTGAAATAGCGAAAACAGAAAATTGGCTTCCGGTGTACCAGTTAATGGTGTCCGCTACAGTGGCACCAATACCGCTAAAACGGCACCGCTGAGGCGGTGATGGTGCCGCTGGAGCGGAGATCCTGCAAAATTGCCTTAGCCACTGGGGCGGCCAATATGAGCGCTGGAGCGATGGCGTTGCAGCGGTGATGCGACCTCTGCAGCGGTGCCACTGAACCAGTATGGTTTTATTAGTCTTTCTCATAAGTTCTATATTTGTTGAGAGCCATATTGGAGGCGACTTGGAGCTCTAGACGGCCTTTTTCCTTCTAGAGTAATTGCCTTGTCCCTATATCTTGTTATTATAGTCTCCTAAACATGATTCTAACCTAGTAATAACTAGAACCAAAGAGGATTTCCATGGGTTTTGGGAGAAAAAGTGTTAAAAATGGAATTGATGAATTGATGGAGTTTAATGATGAAATTGTTGATGTTTATGATAAATTATCATGTTTCCATGCTTAGTAATCAATAACCCATGATTATTTCATAGAAATTCTTGAATCAAAATTAGGGTTCGTAGGCCCAAATTGGGGGTTTTCCATAGAAACAGGATTTTGAAGATTAGTTGAACATTTCTTTGATTTTAATGATGGGTTTAGGTTTTTTGGGGTTGAAATTTGTATTTTGATAATAAAATTCTCGTTTTTCCCTTGAGTCTCGTTTTCCTAAATTAAAGAGCCGGTTTGGCCCTAATAGAATATAGCCAATATGGGTGTTGTTCTTCTCGTATTCTTACATAGAATCTATATTTGATTAGAGTTTGGTTTTGTGGAGAATCACCGTAAGGGCAAGGAATTAGCTCATGGTCCGTGATTTGCTGTTCGGCGTTCCTGGTAGGTTATGGCTTGCCCTTGGTGAGACTTCGTATAGAGAATCATATTTTTAGATTATATTATTCGAGAAAGCATGTAAACCTTCGAGTATGAAGTTGGGTTGGATATTTCCTTAGGTTGGGCCCTGTTGTGTGACTAGGGCTAGCCACCCCGTTGTGTTGTAACTTAATTGTTTTATTGTGCTGGTTTGATGCCACATGTGGTTAGTAGATATTAGGAATTGTTGTTCCATCTTGATTGTGATATTATAGTATCTTACGGGTGGATGTTAATGCGAGGATAGAGTTCTGGATGACATGTGTAGTCTCTCATAATATTGTTGGCGTACCATGTTGGTACTTGTGATGTTGATATGTTGTTGGAGTACCCATGTTGGTGCTTGTGATATTGCCCTGATTCTTTATGTTGGCACATTCATTGCACATATTCTCATGATATATTGTTAATACATTGTTGGTACTTGATGAAACACTGTGATAAGCAAAGCTCAGTTTGCATGCAAGTGATATGAGTAGTCCGATGTTCGATGGTTGTTCTGGAATCGTGGATTGTGTTAAAAAGAGATGAGAGTCAGTGATCTGAGGTCATGTACCGGAGCAAAATGAGTGTGATAAGAGATCTTCTGGTTGGCATCTGCAAACTTGAATCATACATTGAGTACTCATCTTGCATATATATCTATAAGGTACATTTGACAGGGCGGTGACGATGTGGCCTATGTTGTTTTGAAATACTTGGGAGGTTTTATACTAATTGCGCGACCATTCTAAGCTGTGTGATACGGGATGGTCGGCAGGCGTGAAGGGTGGAAAGGTCATCTCTATGTTGTGTGATACGAAGTGACATAGTACATGGACTTCGCGGATCCCCCATGGGCTGTGCTACCGAAACATCGATAATTTTGTCCGGAGTACATGTGTACACAACATTCCATTGCATATATATTTCATACATTATTGCATTGCATTGCACTTGGTCCTTGTGGTGTACTTCATATTTTTGTGATGTACTTATGATGTATGGATTCAGACTGAGTATTTGGGACTTGAAACATTTGGGGAGTAGATGCTTCAACTTAGGTGATGATGTGTACTTGGTTCTGGCTTATGTATGACTTATACTTGTTGATTTATCTGCCTATCCTGCTTTATTGTCTGAATTATGTCAGCTATGCTTAGTTGGCTGATGCTACCTACTAGTATCGTTGTTTTGTACTGACCTACGCTTGCTGCTTTATGATTGCAGAAAATTAGACAAGTTCCACTCTTTTCCCTCGGGGATGATTGACAAGGATACTGTAGAGTCATTCCAGGGTGAGCACGATGATGGCCGCTGCCCCGGATGTTCTTCCCTTTACTTACTTGTCTTACTCTTATTTCGAGACAGTTGTATTATGAGATTTTATCATCTTTCAGACTCGTAGTATGTAGTTAGTGCTCATGTATGACTAGACTAGATCTATGGGGTTGTATTTAGTATTTTCGCACTTTATCTTATGTGGATGATTTGAGACCTATTCTATATTTATATCTTCCGCCTTTACTTATATTGGTTATATTGGGATAAGGGTTTGCCTATCGTAGTGGGAATGATCGTTGAATTAGTTCTCAGTGAAAGAGGTCTTGAGTCAAGGAAGAAAAACCAAGCTCTGTTAGTCAGACCTCCTCAGAAGTACATGATTTCGCCTTTCCAACCAATTGATGTAGGAAGAATCCTGGACCTATTCATTCATCGTCAGACTCGCCTAGCGGTCTTTTTCATCTCGTAAAGCGGTATTTCTCTCTTTTATCATCTCTTTAAGGACATAGAGCTTCGGTTCCCTTCTTCCTAACTAGTAAAATGGGTCGTGACAGATCCATTGTGTAATTTTGTATGATTTAATAACTCGTCTAAGTTCTCTCGTCTAGCCATAACTAGGCTCTTCATAAGCCAATTACTGATTGCTCAATTGATTTATCTTCATATCTTTATTCTAAGTTACTACTCTTAGGGATATGTCTTTTGCCTTAATTTAACCTACACACGAGCTTTCTGAGTATCAAATGTCCGATTATGTTTACCATCAATTGGTACCTTTACCTCGGAAGTCATTACCGTCTCTTCACTACTGTTTGTACTTATGCATTATTCTACAGTCGTTAGACATCTATAGAGTTTTGACCAAATACAATCTCATTCACTTCTAACCTTTTTTCGTCATCCTTCAGCCTTTCTATCATTAAGAGAAACATATTTGCGCCTCGATACTTCACCATACCATCTCCCCTTCTTAGGAGAATGACTAAGACTTATGCTTTAGTATTCCGCTCCTGTAGAGGTCAAATTGTTACAACTTCACCTTTTTGCAATTCTTTGCACTGCTGGTGACTTATAATTTGCCTTTGAATGATCTTCCCTTATTAGGGACAACTATAATTACTTATATACATAAAGTGCTATATGTTCATACTGGCATATTTGATCTTAATGAGTTTAACTTTGCTCACGTTTCTTGTCTCAAGAAGATCTTTTTCTTAATGACCCTGAAAGGTTGTTGTTCTATCGTTCATCCTTTCACTGCCTAATCATTCACTTTTGCTAATACCGCAATGCCAACTACTACAAAAATCCTTCGTGTCTCTAACTTGAATTTTTTTTTATCTTAGGTTACTCCTTAATATTGGTATCTCTAAGTCTAAGAGATAAATCGGTCTTCTGATAATTCTCATTAACGTCGCTGATTTACTTCTCGTAATGTAGACATAATCTTCTGACTTACACTTCTTTATCATCTCCAAAATTGCTTTCTTTTATATTTTCTTCTACTTGACTCTGAAGCTTGTCGTACTACTATACTTCAGCTTATGTTCTCTAATGATTTCTCATATCTACTCATAACTCTTTATTTAGCCTTTTAACACTCTCTCGCTAACATTACCATCTCTTATCTTATTCCGAAAAACTCCAGCAAGGTGCTCTTTCGCTTCTAGGTTCCCCCACTTTATTTGGGCTTATTCTTTGGTCACTTAACATTCTTTCTTTACTGGGTACATGGGCCACACTGAGGTGACTACTTATCCCGCATACAAGGATTCCAATACCTAACCTCCAAATCTTCTAAACCCTCGAGAAGTCATTTCTGATCATACCATTCCAGGGTACACCCCCTATATGCCTCATAAAGAGGAACTATCAACATATCCATAATACTATTCAAAAATGTCATCTAGTTCTAACAATCTGTCCATTGCCATGAACTGTTATAACCCTCACTAGATCTTGAAATTCCATTACTTTCCTAGCTATCTCTGTTGATACCTATAAATCATAAGCTGGGATGGGTGCTACTAACTGTACCTATATCACTATTAAAAATGGAACCACGATGCTTGTGTTCCTCTGTCTGAACTCCAATTACTTTACAATTTTCTCTACTTCTCGTACCTCCTTCACTTTACCTGTTTTACGTACTAAAACTCGTATTATTACATTCTGAAGCTCTTGTAGTTTCTTACCTGCATGGGTGAGATAGATATTCACGTCTTAAGGCTCTTAACATAACTTGCACATTCGGTAGCAACATGATCTGATAGGACCGCACATTTACTTATCATAACACGAGTTAAAATTGAGTCCCTATGACTTAGCTCTATTTCATGATCCGGAGTAAGAAAGAGGGATAACAAATCCTAAATGACATGTGGATTCTTTGTTATAGCATGTGGTGCACAACACACTTATAAACAAGACTCTACTAGACGGGGCTTGTAGACTCGCTATAATAGACCTGTTCTGATACCAAGTTGGTCACACCCTAAGCCTTGGGAGGCGTGGTCGTTACCAGGTGCCTTACTTGACCCAGAGCGTACCAACTGTAACACGTACAACCTGAACATACAGAACAATCTGGGACGACAAGGCCAATCTGTAACACAAGTATGCTATCTTAGGCCGACAAGGCCGTAAACTGAATAATCGGTAGATGGAAACTATCTCACTGAAATGGCATCACCCCAACATATATATAAGCACCTATGCGGACCGACAAGGCCACCATGCATATTTATAATAAGCAAAACCCAAAACAAACATGTACAAGGCTGACAAGACTACCATGCTAACATATTATATGTACAAGGCAAGTCTACAAGCCTCAAAGAGGAATATGACTGTATTGTGCTTGGGACAGGGCCCCGGCCTACCCATCATAACTATATATGCAAAATGACTCCAACTCTAGACCTGGAAATTAAAGATGAAATAGAGCTTACCTAGCTAGCTGATACTCAACACTGCCTACTGTGGAGGTCGGTCTATCTATCTGTGAGGGCCTATAAGTATGAAATGCACCGCCCCCAACCAAAACGATGTCAGTACAAAAAAATGTACTGAGCATGTAAGGCAACTAAATAATTGAAACTGAACTGATTTACATGATATACTGAATGTAAATTGAGCAGTCAATGATAATCTGGAAACATATCTACCTTTCTCTATCTCATGTCATGAATACAATACTGAAAATAAACTGTCCGGCATCATGTGGGGTCCGGCGTGTAAGTGCAAAGCCCCAAAGGAAATGTGAATGGCCCGAAGGCAAATGGAAATAGCCCCAAAGGCAAATGTCAATAGCCATGAAGACAAACTGTATCTCTGGCCCTGAATGCAAACTGTATCTCTATATATCCTTGAAGGAAAATTGTATCACTGTATATCCAAAAAGGCAAACCATATCTCTGAATAGCACCGAAGACAAACTGCATCTCTGTATAGCATTAAAAGGAAATGTATATGATGATGAATGCATAGCCCCGAAGGCAAATGTATGTAATGTTGCATTAAATGATATGTGTGATACACTCAATGTTTCTCAACTAGATATAATATAACTTTACCTAAATATAGCCTCTCAACGAGGGGTAACTTCAACACAAGCAAGATGGAATAATAGGGATATAGAACCTCTATGAATTACTCTTCTTGTATACACTTGTTTGATTCTTACTGATTTTTGGTTCATGCCAAAAAGTAAGGAAGAGACAACCTCTACATACCTTAGCTCCAAGCTCTTAGTATTGTTGGGGATAATCTCCTCTACACTTCAATCTACAATGAACAATAATAACACTAGCTTCAAGCAACGAATGATACAACACTCATATATTGAGCGACAAGTTCATTCTACAATAAATCAGGCAGCGTCTCCCCTTGTTTCTTTCACCTCCCTCAAGGTCACAACATCAAAATAACATGCCACCATGAATCCATATATCCAACACTTCAACAACACAAGAATAACCCAACAAACCAATATAACAATATCTAACTAAGGGAAATCTAGTATACAACATATCGAGCGACAAGTTTGACTCATAATCATCATAACACTTCTCTACATTTTTCCTTCCTTCAACTTCACATAGCAACAAAAGCCACAACACACTCAATAAATTAAATCTATTTCCAACAAGTATAATAGCCCAAGAACAACATCAAAACAGTTCAACATGATGCAACATCTCAAATCCAATTTTCGACTTTTGTTTTGCAAGTTCGAAACTAAACAATCTAGCTGTGACAAAAAAGATCTCGAATACAAGAAGAGAAGGAAGGACATTTCCTTAAAACATCAAGGAAAACCTAAATGCAAGCATACTTCACCTTGAATAAACCCTAAAAACAATTACAACAAGAGAACCCAAGTTTTACAAGCACCATGGGATCTCCGACTAATGATTTACATTTTTTTCTTATGGATCTTCTTGTGTGTAATGATCCGTTAGGTCGTTATGTGGTTTTTTAACCATTTTACCCTATTGAACAATTCCCGAGATTACAAAGCGATTCTAGTGAAAACTAAAGGATTTAGAATCCTTAAGCGAAAGCTTTTGACCAATAGTTCACTTATGGGTAAACGGACCCTTTTCAGATTTTTGTCGATTCTGTGAGGTCCGGTATCACAACCCATTTTGGCATAAGCCATACGGGCACTTACCTTTCTCACCTCGGTAAGCGAACCCTTAATCTAACGATAAATAAAGACATAAATAATTAAATCAAGCAACAGAATAGAATAAATACATAAGTCTCAAGATATGCATAGTTAGTAGAATAGTGCGCAATACTAATAATACAGTCACACCCCAACCCTGGTAAGGCGTGACTGACACTCGGCATCTTACGAAAACCGAGCGAACCAACTTATAACTCGCATCCTCTATGTCTTAAACGGCAAAATAAGACCAAGGGGCTAAATACAAACATAATATCATGCATAAGTATATATATAAAATGGGCCCATGAATCTGATCTAACAACTGGCAAGACATAACTAAGCAGTATACAAGACACTATCTGCAAAGCCTCTATGAACCTGACTGAAGTATACAAGTCGGGACAACGCCGCCGACATACCCTTAACACAAAGTACCTATACGACCAAGACTCGGCAATGCTCCAGGAAGAAGTGGTGCCCACCAATCAAAACAGGTACATGAAAGCAGTCTACTGGGGAAGATCCTCATCCTGTTTGTCTACACCTGCGGGCATGAACGCAACGTCTACAAGAAAGGACGTCAGTACGAATAATGTACCGAGTATGTAAGGCGGAAATGTAATGTAATAAATATATATATGCTGCAGGAACGAAAGAGAAGCATCAACTTTGCACTTCTGACTTACTTATGAGAAGCTTGTACACAGGTCCCTTTATACTCTCATATCTTTATCTACATCTATATATAATACTGTGATCCTGAACTACGTATCATATATCATCCTAGTGCTATCTGCCCAACTGATCAGTGGTAACTGCCCGTCAGATTATCGCCAGACCATAGAGCGCAACTGCCCGACTGATTAGTGGTAACTCCCCAACCGGCCGTAGCTCAGTGGTAATAACAGCCCAACCAGCCGTAGAATGGTGGTAAATAAATAACTGCCCAACTGGTCGTAGACCAGTGGTAAATACATATTTTCCAAACCAGTCGCAGCCCGATGGTAACATCTGCCCAACGGGTCGTAGACCAGTGGTAATTATAATCACCATCATGACCTTGTCTCCCCAAGTAATCTTTATATACTTCTCATGGCCATCACTTGTCCGTTATAGCATACACGATCACATAGGTCTTATAAGCACAGTTCTGGTTCATAAGGACCTCTTACCACTTAACGGAAAATTAACCAGACTCTGAGATCAATCATAAGCATCTCTTCTAGCATCAAATACCTTATTGGGGATCCTCTGCTAGTACTCTATTTATGTCCCACAAGACATTGCCTAAGTACCTATTTCTAAATGCATTGGAGTGACATAAGGTTAGTAAACCTCTGATTAACATTATGGAACTATCATCATGAACATATCTCACCTTGAAGGAACAAGATCATAAAATGAGATCAACCATAATGAATAACATCTATATTCATGAAACGAGCTCAATGACATCATAAGAACATCGGGAACTATAAGCTTTGGTACTTTTAGAACCAAGGTCATTGAAGATATCATGTATAGGTTCACAACAAAGGAATCATGCCTTAAGAAAGAAAGGTTTAGCCTTAACATACCTGGAAGCTCACTTCCCGACTTTTCAACCTACCTCTTTTCTTGCAATCTACTTAAGATCGTTCGTAGTTTCGTAATCTACATATAAAACCATTCATACTATTGTTAGACTCACCATCATACACTTGTCTCAAGCCTTTAATTAAAATCCTTTTAGAATCTGCCGAAATTTTAGGTAGCATCTCCCCTGTTTATGTGCCTAGCCCGAAATCACAATACTAACAAAACAACAACAATAGCAATACTAATATAAACAAAGTCATCATCAATACCAAAATATTCCATAAAACATCCCACACGATGCTTTTCAAGATACAACAACAATATACTCTTCCTTTCTTCCCAATCAAGGAGCGTAATCCCACCAACTCGCCAACAACATTAGATACCATGAATATATATGTAAATCAGCCCAACCACAAGGCTACAACATGCTCAAAACAGTCCATAACACAACAACTACAACACAACACTTTATGACCTTTCCTCCATAACAATTTTCACCTTTAAGACTTGCTAATCCTTCAAATCAACTCAACATAAGAGATAGGATGAAGAATATACCTTATACTTGAAGAACTCTAGCCACACCAACTTTCTTCAAGACCGAACTCACCACAACATCAAGTAAAAGCAAGAACAATCACTTTTCATGGACTAGTTTGGTGTAAACTTGTTAAATTCTTGATTTAATGAGCTATAAATGTTTGGGGATGTGTTGGGAGATTTATAGAACTCATGAGACTGTAAAATGACGAAAAAATAGGGTTGATGGGTTTTTTATACCCCCTATAAGTCGGTTCCACCGACTTTCCCAAGTGGGACCCGCGGAAGCCATTTGGCAGCTTGGATGGGTTATCTTAAAAGTGTCATAACTCCCTACTCCGATGTCGTTTTGACTAGCGGTTTATTGTGTTGGAACCTAGACTCGACGAACTTTATTTTAGGCTTTTGAAATTCCTTAAAACTCCTAATATACCTGGAGATATACCCCTCCAAAGTTGACCCAATATTCTGCTAACTTTTTTCCAAATTTTTGGCAAACTTATTTTCTTCGATTTGCTTGATCCCGGAATCTTTTGAAACTCTCCATACGTGATATATATCATTAATCATACTTGATAATGGTCATGTCCTTTGGTTCCAAGGTTGTCCTTCTCGGTTACTACTTAAGAGATCGTAATTCATCCTTTACTTCATTGCTACGTACTTCCCATGGTTGTACCTTTCAAAACTTCACATATACTAAAAGTTATTCTTTCTCCAATCCTCCCATGGCTTATTATATGAACTTAAACCCTCATAACCATAAGATAAACACAATCATCTCACATGCCTCCTGAAAGGTAGTTCGAATCTCAACATACGAAACTACAGGGTATAACATCCTTCCCCCCTTTGAAAACATTCGTCCTTAAATGTTAAACTCTCAGGGACCTTAGTCCTCCTTCCGACCACTGCCTTGCCCTTCTGGGCTGCCATTGTTTTTCTCTTCATAGGCATCGCTGAAATCACAACATATGGTCAGGAGAAAGAGAATCCTCATAACACAGTTCTATCGTACGATCTAAGATAGGAAAGAAAGGAAATCTTCCTAAATTCCTTGCAGCCTCCTGTTTATAAGTGTGGTGCTCAGCACAACCTAAACAACAATCTACTAGACACGGCTTGCAGACAACACCAGGACGGACCAGCTCTGATACCAATTTGTCACACCCCGACCCTGGTAAGGCGTGACTGGCAGCCGGCATCCTACGGAGACCGAGCGAACCAACATATAACTCGCATCCTCTATGTCTCAAACGCCAAAATAAGACCAATGGGCTAAATACAAACATAATATCATGCATAAGTATATATATATATACAACGGCCCCACGAATCCTATATAACAACTGGCAAGACATAACTAAGCGGTATACAAGACACAGTCTGTAAAGACTCTATGAACCTGAGTAAAGTATACAAGTCGGGACAAGGCTCCCGACATACCGTTAACACAAAGGACATATACGACCCAGACTCGGAAATGATCCAGGAAGAAGTGGAGCCCAACAATCAAAACTGGTACCTGAAAGCAGTCTACTGGGAAAGATCCTCGTCCCGTCTATCTACACCTGCGGGCATGAACGCAGAGTCCACAAGAAAGAATGTCAGTAGGAATAATGTACCGAGTATGTAAGGCGAAAATGTAAAATAATACATAGATATATGCTGTAGGAAGGAAAGATAAGCATCAACTTTGCACTTCTAACTTACTAATGAGAAGCTTGTACGCATGTCCCTTTATACTCTCATATCATTAGCTACATCTATATATAATACTGTGATCCTGAACTACGTTTCATAGATCATCCTGGTGCTATCTGCCCAACCGATCATTCGTAACTGCCCGACCGGCCGTAGCACGGTGGTAACTGCCCGTCAAATTATCGCTCGACGGTAGAGCGCAACTGCCCGACTGATCAGTGGTAACTGCCCAACCGGCCGTAGCTCGGTGGTAATAACTACCCAACAAGCCGTAGCATGGTGGTAAATACATAACTGCCTAACTGGTCGTAGACCAATGGTAAATACATATCTGCCCAACTGGTCGCAGCCCAGTGGTAACATCTACCCAACTAGTCGTAGACCAGTGGTAATTATAATCACCATCATGACCTTGTGTCCCTGAGTAATATCTATATACTTCTCATGGCCATCACTTGTCCGTTATAGCATACACGATCACATAAGTCTTATAAGCACAGTTCTGGGCCATAAGGACCTCTTACCGCATAAGTGAACATTAACCAGACACTGAGATCAATCATAAGTATATCTTCTAGCATGAAATACCTTATTGGGGATCCTTTGCTATTACTCTATTTATGTCCCACAAGACATAGCTTAAGTATACATTTCTAAACGCATCAGAGTGACATAAGGTCGGTAAACCTCTAATTAACATTATGGAACTATCATCATGAACGTATCTCACCTTGAAGGAACAAGATCATACGATGGGATCAACAATAACGAATAACATCTATAGTCATGAAACGAGCTCAATGATATCATAAGAACATCGGGAACTATAAGCTTTGGTACTTTTAGAAACAAGGTCATTGAAGGTATCATGTATAGGTTCACAACAAAGGAATCATGCCTTAAGAAAGAAAGGTTTAGCCTTAACATACCTGGAAGCTCACTTCCTGACTTTCCAACCTACCTTTTGTCTTGCAATCTACTTAAGATCGTTCGTAGTCTCGTAATCTACATATAAAACCATTCATCGTAATCTACATATAAAACCATTCATACTATTGTTAGGCTCACCATAGTACACTTGTCTCGAGCCTTTAATTAAAATCCTTTTAGAATTTGCCGAAATTCGGGCAGCATCTCCCCTGCTTATATACCTAGCCCGAAATGACAATACCAACAAAACAACAACAATAGCAATACTTATATAAGAAACATCATCATCAATAAAAAAATATTCCATAAAACATCCCACTCGATATTTTTCAACAAACAACAAGAATATACACTTCCTTTCCTCTCAATCAAGAAGCGTAATCTCACCAACACACCAACAATATTAGATACCATCCATATACTTGAAAATCAGCCCAACGACACAGCCACAACATGCTCAAAACAATCCATAACAAAACAACTACAACACAACACTTTATGACCTTTCCTCCATAATTATTTTCACTTTTAAGACTTGCTAATCCTTCAAATCAACTCAACATAAGAGATAGGATGATGAACATACCTTATACTTGAAGAAATCTAGCCATACCAACTTTCTTCAATACCAAACTCACCACTACATCAAGTAGAAGCAAGAATAATCAATTTTCATGGACTAGTTTGGTGTAATCTTGTTAAATTCTTGATTTAATGGCCTATAAATATTTGGGGATGCATTGGGAGATTTCTAGAGCTCATAAGAGTGTAAAATGATGAAAAAATCGGGTTGATGGGGGTTTTTATACCCCTTATAAGTCGGTTCCACCCACTTTCCCAAGTGGGACCCGCGAAAGCCATTTGGCAGCTTGATGGGTTACCTTAAACTGGCCATAACTCCCTACTCCGATGTTGTTTTGACGAGCAGTTTGTTGCGTTGGAAACTAGACTCGATGAAATTAATTTTAGGCTTTTGAAACACCTTTAAACTCCTAATATACCTGGAGATATACCCCTCCAATGTTGACCCAAAATTCTGTCCAAAATTCTGCCAACGTTTTTTCAAATTTTTGACAAACTTATTTTCTTCGATTTGCTTGATCCCGGAATCTTCCGAAACTCTCCTTACATGATATTTATCATTAATCATACTTGACAATGGTCATGTCCTTTGGTTCCAAGGTTTCCCTTCCCGGTTACGACTTAAGAGATCGTAATTCATCCTTTACGTTATTGCTACGTACTTCCCATAGTTGTACCTTTCAAAACTTCACATATACTAAAAGATTATTCTTTCTCCAATCCTCCCATGACTTATTATATGAACTTAAACCCTCATAACCATAAGATAAACACATATCATTTCACATACCTCCTGAAAGGTAGCTCGAATCTCAACATACGAAACTACAGGAGGTAACAAATAACCCCGAGATTTAGTCTGAGTAATACAAGAGCATCCAAAAGGAAACTAATACAAGTCTGAAATAATAATACATAAAGTTTCTACGTCTCTGAATAGGAATAGCACATAATGATAGAGAAGTCTTCAAGGCAGTGAACGCCCATGCTCACCCTGGAAACTCGAAGATAATGCTAAAGCGACTATTAGCCATGTGTACCGAAAGCAGATCCAACCTGATACTCTACATTCATAAAGGAATGCAGCAAGCGCAGGTCAGTACAAAGCACCAATACTGTTAGGCATCATCGGCCAACTAAGCATAGCTAACACAATTCAGATAATAAAGCCAGGTAGACAGATAAACCAACAAGTGTAAATGAAAAATAATCGAAGCCAAGTATATGTCATCGGCTAACTAGAGCCTCTAATCCCAAGTGTGTCAAGTCTCAATATATCAAGTCCGCATCCAACATCACAAGTACAACACCAAAACATCTCAAGTAAGCCACGATGCAATGCAATGCAATAATGTATGGATGCAATGAAATGCCATGAAAACGTTGTGTACACATGTACTCCGGACGGAAATATCGACATCTCGGTAGCACAAAACAGTGTGACTCGCGAAGTCTAAGTGCCACCCGTCCCGGATCATTGCCCAACAGACAGACGGGACCCCGAATCTTTGCCCACTAGGGGTTCTCACCGGCATCACTCTGGGGGACCTGCACAGTCCATGCACTCACTCAATCAATGATTTCGGTACTAATATTGGATATCGACCTCTCACGTTACTCAAGTAAAAATCGAGCCCAGCTCATCACAGTATTTCATCAAGTATCATGAGTATCTCAATAATATATATATATATATATCATGATGAATGAGAGTGCGTGCAATGCATGTATCCACATCAATAATCATGCTCAATATCACAAATACCAACAATGGGTATGCCAACAACATATCTGAATCACAAGTACCAACAGGGGGTATGCCAACAATATATCTGAATCACAAGTATGAACAGTGAGTACGCAAATAATATCATAATCAAGATAGTACAACAGATGCCAATATCTACTAACAACACGTGGCATCAAGCCAACACAATGGGATGGCTAGTCCCAAACACACAACAGGGCCCAACATAAGACAACATCCATCCCAGCTTCATACCCGAAGGTTCACATGCTTTCTCTCACGATATAGTCTAAATATATGCTTTGTTATGCGAAGTCTCTCAAAGGTAAGCCATAACCTACCAGGATAGCCGAACAGCAAACACCAATAAATCACTTTATCGCCTTCCCCTTTCGCTGAGCCTCAATATCGATAAAGTCTAGGCATAATCAAAATCTATATTAGAAATCATGAAGAACGATACTAATATAGCCATCATTCAATTTAGGTCAATTCTAACCCTAGAATTCGGGGAAAACGGGCACGAGGTCAAAACGAAAAATTCGGAAGCAAAATATCAAATTAAGCACTCGGTGATCATAACCTAAACACTCATTGCTAAATTAAGTCATAGATTTACCCAATTTCAAATTTGAAGCAAAACCCCCGATTTGGGTATAAACCCTAACTCTTTGATTCCGAAATTCAACCCTAAATATTGAAAATATATCATTAACAACCTTAGATTCATCAAAATCTAGCATAAACCCCATCAATTTAATCATTAATAAGCCTAGAGAAAATATTCATCAAAACTCACTTTCATCTTTCATTACTAAGGGATTATTAAAGGAAAGATGGAATCTATGATGAGAAGGATTAATGGAATAGAAGAGGGATAGCAAGATTTACCTCCAAGAGGATTCCCAAAATATCACCAAGAACAGTTCCCCAAAGCTCTAATTTCAAAATAGGAATAAATGCGGGCTTAAAGGCTTTTAACACTTCATTAATAATACACACTGCCCGTCACCCGCTTTGGCGACTCTGGGACTGCCCCAGCGGAGCCATTTCAGCGGTCCCTCGACAGCTTCAGCGATCAAGCCTAAAATGCTCGGACCGCTCTAGCGGCAGGGTTACCGCTCCAGCGCTACCGTTGCCACGGTGTTGGTGCCGCTAAAGCGGACACCAGAAAACTCACCCAAGTTTCACATTTCAATCTGATTTTTCGACTAATTCCCGAGGCCATCTGCTCACATACCTATTATGTTCCGTGTTTTTGCATAATTGGAAATCGAGAAATAATTAAGATTTGTGTGTTATAAGGAAATATTTTGATTTTAGTGAATATGACTATGTTGATTATGGAATCATTAATATTAAGACATCGGGGAAGGCCGAGGGTAAATTTAGAATTTCGGAAATTAGTTTTGGGAATTACAAAATGGGACTTTTTATGAATTGGGCCAAGAAAATATGACACAAAATTGAAGCCCAATTCAAGGGGGTGGCCGGCCTTGGCCCAAGCCCCATATTAAGTGGTCATGTGAATTTCACATGACCCTTAATGAAGATATATATCCATACTCCTTTAGAATTTTAAAGATAAATCACACAAAAAAAAAAAAAAAAAAACAAGGGCAATCACCCTCTCGGCCGAACCCCATATTCCTCAACCAAAAAAAAAAATTCCCAAGCCTTTGATTCTAATCCAAAAATCCTAGTTTCTACATAGTTGTGAAGTACTGAAGACCCTCTTCAATGGGGTATAATTAGTTTGGCACAAGAACTCCGTTTACGACAAGTCGGGTTTTCAAGAAAAGGTAAGAATTTTGCCCCTTTAATGTTATAGAATTGATATGAATATGTTAAGGATTGAGAATAGACGAGAATTCCGTAACTTTAATGTATATAAAAAGCCGTGGGTGTGTGTGTGTTTGGTGTTGGAGCCGTGGCACTTATGTAGTGTAAAGTGATATGAATTGATCTTGTTTAGTTTGTATAATGTGTCGTGGCTTTTATGTCGTAAATGATTGATTGATGAATTGGATTGGCGTTGGAAAATGATTTCGGAACGTTATCGGAAAGTGTATACCTTTGGTATAGTTGTGTATATCATTGTATGTCTAAGGTGCTAAAGACTTTAAATATGATTTATGGTTGATGTTAATGAATTCGGAATGAAACGACGCAAGTTAGAATGTTCGTCGTGACTTTTGGTATTTTGAAAGAATTATGGAAAGTAATGGATTTTGGGCAATTTCGTGTATGGCTTGTAATGTATTTAGAATGTGATGGCATAATCTTGAATGAGTAAATGAATACAATAATATGGATATAGATTTGGAATTTTGAAGTTTGAATGAAAGATTTCCAACTTGCATAGTAAGGTAGAGTTTTGAAGTTTGAATATGGTTTATATTGTTTGATGATGTTTGGGTTGTTATTGTTGATGTATTTTGAGCCGAGCTAAGTCTCGGGGGTGTTAGATTTATAGGGGAAAGAAATGCTGCCGAAATTTCGGTAGACAAAAATGAAGCTAATGGCATTTTTAAGCCTAAGAATCTCAATTGGTAACTTTGACCATTTGCAGATTTCAGACGAAACGGGACTTGACTTTTGGGAGAGCATACGCCGTCTGTAAGGTATGTAAAGCTTCCCACTTCTTCATTTGGCATGTCTTAGTGTGATAGGCGAATATTGGAACTTCCGGAGCATTTCTGCTCCTCGAAACCCGATCCACAGAAAAGTTACTATTCATTCAATTCAATTGAAGCCTAAGGGCTCTATTTTGGCTAGGATGCCACCAATCGTCCGAAACCTATCGAAATGTGGTCGGGTAACTTAGAAATGATTATGTATGACCTTTTGGCCCCTAAATGTTCGTAAATTATGTTCGCCACCTCAATTTGACTCGAGGTGGGCCCGCTAACCTCGAGACGCCCTATTTGTCTTATTGGTCTATCTTTGTGAATAAAGTTTGATATGATACTTTTGATTTTGGAACTCCCTCCTATGAGATATATTTGGAATATTATGATACGCTAAGTTACGTTTTGAGCCATACGTACCATTTTGGAAACTTTTGTGAAACGGATCTTTGTATCGACTAAGTATTCGCTTATTTTGTGCTATGGAACGATTTGTAAAACTATTATGTTTTGAAAGACTATTTTGAAGTATGATTTGCATTTGTTTGCTCACGACTCCGCTCGTGCCTTATTATGACTTCGTTCACCGGTTCCCGGGCCGGTTATGATTCGTGCGCCTTACGATAATTCGGTCGTATGCTGTGTTACGGTTACCCGAGGCTTCGCCATAGGGCCGGGTTCCGTTTGGAGTTATGCTGTGATATGGCTCGTGATGCGATACGCTCACCTATGTTTGTGTTTGTGTTCGGGGATACTGAGATTTGAAACCTTCTGGTGTTAAGCTGTGTGTGGCGCCAGCGTCGGAGTGGCGACCACGTTCTTAAGCGTTTGCATGATTTCGTTTGCATTATGTATACGTATATGATTTTAATACGGATTTTGACATCCCGATTTGTACTCCACTTTGTTATCTGATTTGCTTTCAGTTTTGATCCATATTTCTGTACTCAGTGCTTTACATACTCAGTACATATTTCATACTGACCCCATTTCTTCGGGGGCTGCGTTTCATGCCCGCAGGTGCAGATATTGGTGATCCTCCACAGTAGGCTTCTCTCTTTGCTATTCCGGGAGTACTCCTCTTTGATCCGGAGTCCACTTTTGGTACAGACTCCTTCTGCTTTGTATATGTTCGGTATATTTGACTATTTGGGTACGGCGGGGCCCTGTCTCGCCATATGTCTTTGTTTTGAATTCGTAGAGGCCTGTAGTCATATATGTGGGGTGAGGGTCCTGTATATGTTGGTTTGATTTCGTTTTCTGGTCTTAAAGCGGTCTGCTTGTTATTGTGGCCCCAAATGGCCCTTATGCTTATGTTTGCACTTTTGACCGGCGATGTCTACTCCGCCGCCCAGTTTGTATTTGATTTGTGCGACCGCTTAAGACATATTTCGATAAGTTATGTTTGATATGACTTTTATGAAACTCTGAAATAAGTTTGGATTTGATAATAAACATGTGATTTGGTCTGGGTACCCAGATATGGTGCCAGTCGCGGCCCACGGGGCTGGGTCGTGACAAAGTGGTATCAGAGCAGTTTGTCCTCGGAATGTCTACAGGCCGTGTCTCGTAGAGTCTTGTTTATCGATGTGTTGTGCACCACCTCTATAAACAGGAAGCTACAGGGCATTTAGGATGTTACTTTCTTTGGAATCTTAGATCGTGCGATAGAGCTGTGCTGTTAGGGTGATTTTGATCTGACTCGCTATTGTGTTTGCAGTGATGCCTCCGAAGAAGGAAACGGCGGCCCAGAAGGGCAAAGCGAGGACGGGAGAGACTAGTCAGGCACAGCGATCTACCCGAGCTCGTGTCTATGATTTGCCTGAGGTAGTGCCTCGTTCTGAGGGGTCCGCTACACCCCCACTAGTACAGCCTGGAGCAGGACCTTCAGCAGCTCCAGAGGCCCGAGTACCCGCTCCTGAGACTCCAGCTCCTCAGCCAGGGGCGGAGGACAGGACCCTGAAAGAGGCGGTACAGTTGCTGACTACACTGGTAGCAGGACAGGCTCGCAGACGCGGGCGGAGGGACGATGATGATGATGACAGGCGGGACAGCCTGAGAGTTCGGGAGTTCTTATTATGTGGCCCTCCAGAGTTTTTCGGGTCTAAGCCCGATGAGGACCCCCACGACTTTTTTCGGGGGATGCGGCGCTCACTTGACTTGGTCAGGGCTTCAGAGACCGAGTCGGTCGAGCTGGCTTCGCACAGGCTTTGAGATGTTACCGCTCACTGGTATGGGACTTGGGAGTTATCCAGGGGCGAGGGTGCTCCCCCAGCTACGTGGGACCTGTTTGTGACTGCTTTCACCCGCCACTTTCTACCCCCAGAGTTGCGGCGGGCACGGGCCGACCGATTCTTACATTTGCAGCAGAGGGGTCGAAGTGTGCGCGAGTATAATCTTGAGTTTGATTCTCTGGCCCGATATGCACCGGCCGTGGTAGCAGACATGTCCGATCGGATGCACAGATATGTCATGGGATTGGATCGGTATTTGATCGACGGCTGCATGGCAGTGTCATTGCAGACAGATATGGACATTGCCCGACTTCAGGCCTATGCGATGGGTATGGAGGATCGTCACAGGTCTGATCATTCTGGTAGAGATCGGGACAGGAGGCCGCCCAAGCGGGCTAGGTCCGCAGGTTATTCCGGGGATTCTCGAGGCGGACAGCCTCAGCAGCAGTAGTCAGGCAGACAGCTACCTCCGTCCGGCCGGAGTACTCAGTCAGGCAGCCGGAGATTTGATAGTGCGGGACCGTCTGGGGCCGGTCAGAGCTCCAGAGCGGTAGGTTCACAGGTATCCAGAGGCCCCAGCCAGGCCAGACCACCCAGGCCCCGTTGTGCTCATTGCGGGAAGTCTCATCCTGGGGAGTGTTATCGAGCTACTGGAGCTTGTTTTTCGTGCGGTGGTCAGGGCCATTTTATGAGAGATTGTCCGTTGGCCAGCGGTTCTGGTAGTGTGGCTCAGCCGACAGGGTCAGCCGCCGGTTCTTCTTCTGCTCCATCTGTTGCACGCCCTGGAGGGCGAGGTATGCCAGCACCGGCAGGACGCGGTCGAGGCCGCGGTGGCGCTTCAGGTTCTAGCGGTCCCTCGAACCGCATATATGCTTTGGCCAGCCGCCAGGATCAGGAGGCTTCGCCAAATGTCGTCACAGGTACATTGCTGGTTTTCTCCAGATCTGTATATGCATTGATTGACCCTGGCTCTACTTTATCATATATCTCCCCGCTTGTTGCTAGTAAAATTGGGATAGTGTCTGAGCCTATAGAGCCATTTGAGGTAGCTACGCCAGTTGGGGATTTTGTTATAGCGAGACAGATCTATAGAGATTGTTCTGTGACCATTTATGATCGTAGCACTAAGGCTGATTTGATAGAGTTAGACATGCTTGAGTTTGACGTTATTATGGGTATGGACTGGTTGTCTTCCTGTTATGCTAATGTCGACTGCCAGCAAAAGGTAGTCCGTTTTCAGTTTCCAAGGGAACCAGTTATAGAGTGGTTTGGATCTACTGCATCGCCGAGGGGTAAGTTTATTTCATACCTCAAGGCTAAGAAGATGATCCAGAAGGGTTATATCTATCATTTGGTTCGTGTGCACGATACTGCAGCGGAGATACCTACCATTCAGTCTGTTCCGATCGTCAGTGAGTTTCCAGATGTATTTCCTGACGAGCTTCCTGGCCTTCCACCTGAGCGGGAGATTGATTTTACTATCGAGTTGATGTCGGATGGCACGCAGCCTATATCTATTCCTCCGTACAGGATGGCACCAGCTGAGTTGAAGGAGTTGAAGGAGCAGCTGAAAGATTTGCTGGATAAGGGTTTTATCAGACCCAGCACATCACCCTGGGGAGCGCCGGTATTGTTTGTCAGAAAGAAAGACGGGTCACTGCGGATGTGTATCGACTACCGGCAGCTGAATAAGGTGACTATTAAGAATAAATATCCCCTCCCCCGGATTGATGACTTGTTTGATCAGCTGCAGGGTGCTAAATATTTTTCGAAGATAGATCTGCGCTCAGGTTATCACCAGGTGCGAGTTCGGGAGTCAGATATCCCGAAGACTGCTTTCAGGACCCGATACGGGCATTATGAGTTCAGAGTTATGTCTTTCGGGCTGACTAATTCTCCAGCGGTATTTATGGATCTGATGAACCGAGTATTTCGGCCTTTTCTGGATATGTTTGTTATTGTGTTTATTGATGATATCTTGATTTACTCGCGATCAGCCGAGGAGCATTCAGATCATTTGAGGACGGTACTTGGCGTTCTCCGTCAGCAGAAGTTATATGCTAAATTCTCTAAATGTGAATTCTGGTTAACTTCTGTGGCATTCTTGGGCCATATTGTTGGCGCAGACGGTATTCAGGTCGATACGCAGAAGATTGAGGTTGTGCAGAATTGGCCCAGGCCTACTACTCCGACAGAGGTGCGCAGTTTTCTGGGATTGGCTGGGTATTATCGCAGGTTCGTGGAGGATTTTCCTTCTATTACAGCACCACTGACGAGGCTTACTCAGAAAGCAGCAAAATTCCAGTGGACAGACGCCTGCGAGCGCAGCTTTCAGATGCTGAAAGAGAAATTGATTACAGCACCAGTTTTGGCTCTTCCAGAGGGATCTGACGGGTATGTTGTTTATTGTGACGCCTCTGGTATTGGGATAGGATGTGTATTAATGCAGCACGGTCGAGTCATAGCCTATGCTTCCCGGCAGCTCAGACCGCACGAGAAGAACTATCCCACTCATGATCTTGAGTTGGCCGCGGTGATTCATGCTTTGAAGATTTGGCGGCATTATTTATATGGGGTCCATGTTGATATCTATACGGACCATAAGAGTCTCCAGTATATTTTTAGGCAGAAGGAACTAAATCTGCGGCAGCGGAGATGGCTTGAGCTACTAAAGGATTACGACGATGATATTCTGTACCATCCGGGGAAAGCCAATGTGGTAGCTGATGCGCTTAGCCGCAAGTCCGTGGGCAGTCTGGCTGATGTTCCCTTTGATAAGAGAGATTTGATTCGTGATATTCATCAGCTGGCTAGCCTTGGAGTTCGTTTGATAGATTCTGGAGATTCTGGGATTTCTGTTCGTTCAGTTGCTGAGTCATCTATTATTCAGGAGGTAAAGCAGTGCCAGTTTGAGGATCATCTTTTGAATCAGTACAGAGATGTGGCCCTTAATAAAGCAAAGACTCAGTTTGAGATCTCGCCTGAAGGAGTATTATTATATGATGGCAGATTCTGTGTACCGGACGTTGCGGGCTTACGGCGGCAGATTATGGGCGAGGCCCATAATGCACGGTATTCTATTCATCCTGGTTCCACTAAAATGTATCGGGATCTCAGGTGTTTGTATTGGTGGGACGGCATGAAGAAAGATATTGCTGAGTTTGTTAGTCAGTGCCCGAACTGCCAGCAAGTTAAGATCGAGCATCAGAAGCCCGGTGGATTATTACAGGAGATGGAAATTCCAGCCTGGAAATGGGAGATGATTAATATGGATTTCGTTGTTGGGTTACCGCGCACTCCACGCAGGTACGACTCTATCTGGGTTATCGTCGACAGGCTGACGAAATCAGCCCATTTCCTTCCGGTTCGGACTACTTATTCGGCTGAGGACTATGCCAGATTGTATATCAGAGAGATAGTCAGACTTCACGGAGTCCCTATATCTATTATTACTGACCGAGGTGCCCAGTTTACAGCTAATTTCTGGAGGTCATTTCAAGAGGGATTAGGGACTCAGGTGAGTCTTAGTACAGCTTTTCACCCTCAGTCCTATGGGCAGGCCGAGCGCACTATTCAGATGCTCGAAGATATGTTGCGGGCCTGCGTTATTGATTTCAGGGGCAGCTGGGATGATCATGTTCCGCTTATTGAGTTTGCCTATAATAATAGTTATCACTCCAGCATTCAGATGGCACCGTATGAAGCCCTGTATGGCAGGAAATGCAGATCTCCTATTGGTTGGTTTGACGTGGGCGAGACTAAGCTGATTGGGCCAGATGTGATCCAGGAAGTTGTAGATAAGGTAAAGCTTATTCGAGAACGATTATTGGCTGCTCAGAGTCGACAGAAAGCTTATGCAGATAGACGACGTCGACCGTTAGAGTTCCAGATTGGCGACTGGGTATTCCTGAAGGTGTCGCCCATGAAGGGTGTCATGAGATTCGGTAGAAAGGGTAAGTTGAGCCCCCGGTACATTGGGCCGTATCAGATCGTTCGAAAGATAGGCGAGGTCGCCTATGAGCTAGACTTACCATCCGACTTGGAGGCCGTACACCCGGTGTTTCATGTGTCTATGTTGCGGAAATGTATTGGTGATCCTTCCAGGATATTCCCAGTTGATGACATTCAGGTGACGGAGCAGTTATCTTATGACGAGCAGCCTGTATCTATTCTGGATCGACAGGTGCGGAGACTACGCACTAAAGAAGTGCCCTCCGTCAAAGTCCTGTGGCGCAACAATAATCGGGAGGAGATGACTTGGGAGACGGAGGACGATATGAAAAGGAAATACCCTCACTTGTTCCCGACGTCCACAGGTAGTCTAAATTTTTCAATTTGTTGCGCTGATTGATAAAATGAATTATGTATGTCATTATTAAAAAGGGACACTCCTGCCTTGATCATAACACCTTATAAGAGTAATTTAACATTCGGGGACGAATGTTTTAAGGGGGGGAGAATGTTATGTTCCGTGTTTTTGTATAATTGGAAATCGAGAAATAATTAAGATTTGTGTGTTATAAGGAAATATTTTGATTTTAGTGAATATGACTATGTTGATTATGGAATCATTAATGTTAAGACATCGGGGAAGGCCGAGGGTAAATTTAGAATTTCGGAAATTAGTTTCGGGAATTTCAAAACGGGACTTTTTATGAATTGGGCCAAGAAAATATGACACAAAATTGAAGCCCAATTCAAAGAGGTGGCCGGCCTTGTCCCAAGCCCCATATTAAGTGGTCATGTGAATTTCACATGACCCTTAATGAAGATATATATCCATACTCCTTTAGAATTTTCAAGATAAATCACACACAAAAAAAAAAAAAAAGAACAAGGGCAATCACCCTCTTGGCCGAACCCCATATTCCTCAACCAAAAAAAAAATTCCCAAGCCTTTGATTCTAATCCAAAAATCCTAGTTTCTACATAGTTGTGAAGTACTGAAGACCCTCTTCAATGGGGTATAATTAGTTTGGCACAAGAACTCCGTTTACGACAAGTCGGGTTTTCAAGAAAAGGTAAGAATTTTGCCCCTTTAATGTTATAGAATTGATATGAATATGTTAAGGATTGAGAATAGACGAGAATCTCGTAACTTTGATGTATATAAAAAGTCGTGGGTGTGTGTGTGTTTGGTGTTGGAGCCGTGGCACTTATGTAGTGTAAAGTGATATGAATTGATCTTGTTTAGTTTGTATAATGTGTCGTGGCTTTTATGTCGTAAATGATTGATTGATGAATTGGATTGGCGTTGGAAAATGATTTCGGAACGTTATCGGAAAGTGTATACCTTTGGTATAGTTGTGTATATCATTGTATGTCTACGGTGCTAAAGACTTTAAATATGATTTATGGTTGATGTTAATGAATTCGGAATGAAACGACGCAAGTTAGAATGTTCGTCTTGACTTTTGGTGTTTTGAAAGAATTATGGAAAGTAATGGATTTTGGGCAATTTCGTGTATGGCTTGGAATGTATTTGGAATGTGATGGCATAATCTTGAATGAGTAAATGAATACAATAATATGGATATAGATTTGGAATTTTGAAGTTTGAATGAAAGATTTCCAACTTGCATAGTAAGGTAGACTTTTGAAGTTTGAATATGGTTTATATTGTTTGATGATGTTTGGGTTGTTGTTGTTGATGTATTTTGAGCCGAGCTAAGTCTCGGGGGTGTTAGATTTATAGGGGAAATGCTGCCGAAATTTCGGTAGACAAAAATGAAGCTAATGGCATTTTTAAGCCTAAGAATCTCAATTGGTAACTTTGACCATTTGCAGATTTCAGACGAAACGGGACTTGACTTTTGGGAGAGCATACGCCGTCTGTAAGGTATGTAAAGCTTCCCACTTCTTCATTTGGCATGTCTTAGTGTGATAGGCGAATATTGGAACTTCCGGAGCATTTCTGCTCCTCGAAACCCGATCCACAGAAAAGTTACTATTCATTCAATTCAATTGAAGCCTAAGGGCTCTATTTTGGCTAGGATGCCACCAATCGTCCGAAACCTATCGAAATGTGGTCGGGTAACTTAGAAATGATTATGTATGAGGCCACTAAATGTTCGTAAATTATGTTCGCCACCTCAATTTGACTCGAGGTGGGCCCACTAACCCCGAGACGCCCTATTTGTCTTATTGGGCTATCTTTGTGAATAAAGTTTGATATGATACTTTTGATTTTGGAACTCCCTCCTATGAGATATATTTGGAATATTATGATACGCTAAGTTACGTTTTGAGCCATACGTACCATTTTGGAAACTTTTGTGAAACGGATCTTTGTATCGACTAAGTATTCGCTTATTTTGTGCTATGGAACGATTTGTAAAACTATTATGTTTTGAAAGACTATCTTGAAGTATGATTTGCATTTGTTTGCTCACGACTCCGCTCGTGCCTTATTATGACTTCGTTCACCGGTTCCCGGGCCGGTTATGATTCGTGCGCCTTACGATAATTCGGCCGTATGCTGTGTTACGGTTCCCGAGGCTTCGCCATAGGGCCGGGTTCCGTTTGGATTTATGATGTGATATGGCTCGTGATGCGATACGCTCACCTATGTTTGTGTTTGTGTTCGGGGATACGGAGATTTGAAACCTTCTGGTGTTATGCTGTGTGTGGCGCCAGCGTCGGAGTGGCGACCACGTTCTTAAGCGTTTGCATGATTTCGTTTGCATTATGTATACGTATATGATTTTAATACGGATTTTGACATCCCGATTTGTACTCCACTTTGTTATCTGATTTGCTTTCAGTTTTGATCCATATTTCTGTACTCCGTGCTTTACATACTCAGTACATATTTCATACTGACCCCATTTCTTCGGGGGCTGCGTTTCATGCCCGCAGGTGCAGATATTGGTGATCCTCCACAGTAGGCTTCCCTCTTTGCTATTCCGGGAGTACTCCTCTTTGATCCGGAGTCCACTTTTGGTACAAACTCCTTCTGCTTTGTATATGTTCGGTATATTTGACTATTTGGGTACGGCGGGGCCCTGTCTCGCCATATGTCTTTGTTTTGAATTCATAGAGGCCTGTAGTCATATATGTGGGGTGAGGGTCCTGTATATGTTGGTTTGATTTCGTTTTCTGGTCTTAAAGCGGTCTGCTTGTTATGGTGGCCCCAAATGGCCCTTATGCTTATGTTTGCACTTTTGACCGGCGATGTCTATTCCGCCGCCCATTTGTATTTGATTTGTGCGACCGCTTAAGACATATTTCGATAAGTTATGTTTGATATGACTTTTATGAAACTCTGAAATAAGTTTGGATTTGATAATAAACATGTGATTTGGTCTGGGTACCCAGATAGGGTGCCAGTCGCGGCCCACGGGGCTGGGTCGTGACAATACCATACATATAGACACACATAAAAACATGCTGCGAACGCGCTCGTGGCCTCGGAATTCCCAACGGTGGTCTCGTTGACCGAGTCAACCCCTGATACCTTAATTCCAATTTCCTAACCCAAGTCCCAAAATGCATCCGAGTGCATTGGGAACCGAACAGTATATACACACAAGTTCTAAACGACCATCCGAACCTCTCGGAATCGATGAATTTCTGAAAAATGTCTATTTACCCCAAAGTCAACTCCGGGTCAACTCTTTTCCACTTTAAGCCTATATTTCACAAATGTTGCCCGAATTCGGTCTAGACACCTCGAGAAGCGTGCCAACGGTCGCCTTTGGTAAAAAATGAGCTAATCACTGCTAGCGAAAGGGCAAAAATGCCAAAATGACTATAACGACCAAACGAGTCTCTAGATCAGATACCAATTGAACCATCGCTCTTCCTCGAGCGATCAAGAGAAAGAAGCGGGAAAATACCTGAATTTATGAAAAACTGGGGATATCGGCTACGCATGTCGGGCCCGGCCTCCCAAGTAGCCTCCTCAATAGGATATTGCTTCCATTGCATCTTCATAGAAGCAATCTCCTTCGACCTCAACTTTTGAACCTACCTATCCAAGATCGCGATAGGCTCCTCCTCATAAGACAAATTCCCATCAAGTAATACAGAATCCCAACGAACAATGTAAGTACCGTTGGCATGGTACTTCTTCAGTATCGAAATATGAAAAATCGGATGAACTCTCGCTAAGCCTGGCGGTAATGCCAAATCATGAGCCACATCACACACATGCACAACAATCTCAGAGGGACCAATGTACCTGGGGCTCAACTTGCCCCTCTTACCAAACCTCATAACACCATTCATAGGTGAAACCTTCAATAGAACCTGGTCACCAACAGCAAACTCCAAATCCCAAACCTTGCGGTCCGCATACATCTTTTGCCGACTCTGAGCTGCCAAAAGCTTAGCCTGAATAACTCCCACTCTATCAATGGACTCTCTCAACAGATCTTTACTCCAAGGTCTAGCCTCGAACCCATCAAACCAGCCAACCAGAGATCTACATCTCCTACCATACAAAGCCTCAAAAGGCGTCATACCAATACTCGAATGATAACTGTTATTGTACGCAAACTCTACCAATGGTAAGTGCTAATCCCAATAACCACCAAAATCAAGAACACACGCTCTCAACACGTCCTCGAGCACCTGAATGGTCCACTCAGATTGGCCATCGGTCTGGGGATGAAAAGTTGTACTGAGATCCAATCGGGTACCCAACTCCTCATGAATCGCCCTCCAGAATTGGGAAGCGAAGATAGTACCCCGATCAGATACAATAGTAATAGGAACCCCATGCAACCTCACAATATCCCGAATGTACATCTTGGCTAACTTCTATGCGGTATAGGAAACCTGAACTGGAACAAAGTGAGCTGACTTAGTCAACCGATCAACTATCACCCAAATAAAGTCAAACTTGCCCAGGGTCTTCGGAAGACCCACGAAAAAATCCATGGTAATCCTCTCCCACTTCCACGCAGGAATGGGCATCCTCTGAAGCACACCATCGGTGGTGCTCATACTCTACCTTCGGACAATTAACACACTTAGCCATGAAATCAACTATATCTTTCTTCATCTAACGCCACCAATAGTGCTGTCTCAAATCACGATACATCTTAGTCGCCACCGGATGAATGGAATAGAGAGAGCTATGAGCTTCAGACAAGATCAACTGAATCAAATCTCTAATACGAAGAACACACACGCGTCCCTTAATCCTCAAAATGCCCTCATAATCAATCACTACCTCTTTAGCCTCACCTTTCAAAGCTCTATCTCGAATCTTGCTCAATTGAGAATCCTCAAACTGGTGAGTCCTGATTCGATCCAATATAGACGACCTCGCCTCTATACATGCCAAAATCCTGCCTGGGGCTGAAATATCAAGGTGAACGAAACTGTTGGCCAAAGTCTGAACCTCCATGGCCAACAGACGCTCGGAAACAATCAATCGAGCTAAACTCCCCATACTCACTGCTTTGCGACTCAAGGCGTCAGCCAGCACATTGGCTTTTCTTGGGATGGTACAGAATAGAGATGTCATAGTCCTTCAGGAGCTCCATCCATCAGCGCTGCTTGGAATTAAGCTCTCTCTGAGTAAACACATGCTGAAAGCTACGAGTGATCGGTAAAAACCTCACAATGGACACCATACAAATAATTCCTCCAAATCATCCAAGCGAAGACCACAACTAACAACCCCAAATCATGGGTAGGTTCATTCTTCTCATGAATCATCATCTAACGGGAAGCATAAGCTATCACCCTACTCTCCTGCATCAACACAACACCTAATCCCACACGAGAGGCATCACAATAGACAACGAAATCCTTACCCTCCACGGGTAATGCTAAGATCGGGGCTATCGTTAAAAGAAGCTTGAGCTTTTGAAACCTCTCCTCACAATTATCTGACCACTGGAAGGGAACCTCCTTCTCATTCAATCTGGTCAAAGACGAAGTAATAGCAGCAAAACCCTTCACGAAGCGACTGTAACAGCTGGGCAAACCCACAAAACTACGAATCTCAGTAATAGTAGTGGGCCTCGCCTAACCCCACTCAGCCTCAATCTTCTATGGGTCAACCATAATCCCATCCTTCGACACAATATGGCCCAAGAATGCTACAGACTCCAACTAGAACTCACACTTAGAAAACTTAGCAAACAGACTATGCGTCTTCAACAACCCAAGAACAGAATGAAGATGGCTCTCATGCTCTTCTCTACTCTTGGAATAGACCAAGATATCATCAATGAACACAGTCACGAAGGAATCAAGGAATGGACTAAAGATGCCATTCATCAAAGTCATAAAAGCGGCCGGGGCATTGGTGAGCCCAAAAGACATCACTAGAAACTCATAATGGCCATATCTCGTTCGAAAGGTTGTCTTCGGAATATCCTCCGCCCTAATCTTCAATGGGTGATAGCCTGAATGTAAATCAATCTTCAAAAACACTGAAGCACTCTGAAGCTGGGTAAATATATCATCAATACTTGGCATAGGACACTTGTTCTGAATAGTAACCTTGTTCAACTGGCGGTAATCAATACACATCCTCATAGTCCCATTTTTTTTCTTCACAAATAACACAGGAGCACCTCAAGGGGAGACACTCGGTCTAATGAAACCCTTGCTCAACAATCCTGTAATTGCTGCTTAAGCTCTCTTAACTCAGCAAGTGCTATCTGATATGGCGAAATAGAGATACGGCGAGTGCTCGGATCCAAGTCAATACAGAAATCAATGTCGCGATCGGGTGGCATACCCGGCAGACACGACGAGAATAACTTCGTTAACTCGCTCACAATAGGAATAGACTCAAGGGGTGAAGATGCAACAGTAGTGTCACGAACATAAGACAAATAGACTTAACACCCCTTACTTACTAACTTCTTCTCTCGAAGGAAGGAAATGATCTTCTTCGTAGCGGGACTAGGACTACCCCTCCATTCAAGCCTAGGAATGCCCGGCATGGCTAAGGTAAGTGTCATGGCGTGACAGTCCAAGATCGCGTGATAAGGAGAAAGCCAGGACATCCCCATTATAATATCAAAGTCCACCATATCGAGAATCATCAAATATACCCAAGTGTCATACCCTATAAAAGTAACTAAAAAAGGCCGGTAAACTCAATCGATAGTCCCAGAATCACCGACTGGAGTAGACACATGAACAGGTATATCTATGCTATCACAAGTCATATCCCAATCAACGGCATGAAATGTAGATACATATGAATAGGTGGATCCAGGATCAAATAACACAGATGCTACTCTATGACGGACATAAATGGTACCTCAAATCACAGCATCTGAGGCCTCTACCTCAGGCCTACCCAAAAATGAGTCATAATGGACTCCACCACGTCCAGTCTGAGATCCCCCTCTTGCACTCTGGGAACCACCTCTCACTGACTAGGAACCACCTCTAGAACCATGAGAAACACCGTGGCTTGACTGAGCACCGCCCCGCTGAGAAGTCCCACCTGACCACCCGATGATATAGGAGTCCTCGGCGGCTGATAATCCCGCCTTAGTTGGGGACGTCTCCTAGAAACATGCCTAACCTCTCTACAAGAAAAACAGGTAATAGGAGATGAATGCTAATACACATAAACTGAAGACTCGGATAAGGCCGGCCTCTCCGCTGGTCTGGAGAACGAACTCTCACGAGCTCTCTACCTAGGTGGCACACTGGGGGAAGCCTGTAACGCTGAATGCACAAGACGATCGAAATATGGCTGATGCGGCCTCAAAAACTGACAGGCGCCCCTCGAAGTAGAACCACTATAACTACTAGTCTGGCGCGGCCTCTTGTCATCACCACCAAAAGCACAGGCCTTAGCGCCCTCAACCATAGAAGCATGCTCAATAATTGACTGGAAGGAAGCCCCCGTAGACACCATCTAGAAACAAGGAATCTTTAGAGAGCCCACTAGTCCCCCAACAAAACGGCTGATCCTATCGGCCTCAGTGGGGATCAACGGAGTAGAATAACGGGCCAGATAAAGAAAGGGGGTCACATAGGACTCCAAAGACATGCCCCTCTGGTCAAGGTGTAAAAACTCCTCCTTACGCGCCCCAGTCAGGGGAGGGGAACCCTCATGTCTGCACGCCACGAAATACCTTCACCATGTCTTCGCATCGCCGTGAAACTGGTAGGACACATAATCAACCCCGTGGGTCTCCACGATCCCCATACGGTGTAACAACTCATGCATATCAAGAATAAACTCATACACATCCTCGGACGAAGTACCAGAGAACTTCGGCAGCTCTAACTTCCTGAATCTCCCAACAAAGTCCTGATCGGACACAATTATAATAGCGCCCTTCACGGGCCACAGATCATCACTAGGAGCGGGTATCACATCAATGCGAGAAGCCATAGCTGCGATGGGATATACAGCCAGCGTAGGTCCCTATTCAGGGGTCTGCTCCCCAACCCTAGTCTGTGAACCCTCGCTTGGAGTAGTAACACCGGCTGCCACCTGCTGGGCATCAAGATGAAGCAATATTCTGTCCATAGTATTATGCATGGCTTGATCAGAAGAAACCTCCAGCTGTGTCTGGGATAGATCCACATCCTCGGGCTCAAGAGATAGACATCTCTCTCGGTGCTATCTTACCGCAGGAGTCCTGCCCCTGGCTGCGGTAGCCTCGTGACCTCTGGCTCTGCCGCACCCTCTGGCTGTCGCTAGCCCTAGTATGCCAGCTGTAGCTGGGGGCTCTGGCACCTGACCTCGGGCCATAGTAGCTCGAGTCCTCACCATCTGTGAGAGAAGAGATAAAAGTCAGATACCAAATTTATCCTTCCAAATACCAATTAGAATAAAGTAGCATGAAAGAATGAAAGAAAGTGAGATTTCCTAAATGTCCTATAGCCTCTCATAGATAAGTACGGAGCTCATCATACTTATCCACGAGACTATACTAGACACGCTCTTCTATTATAGACGGGGTAACCTAGGGCTTTGATATCAACTTATCACGACCCATTTTGGCATAAGCCATGCGGGCACTTACCTTTCCCGCCTCGGTAAGTGAACCCTTAACCCAACGATAAATAAATACATAAATAATTAAATCAAGCAACAGATTAGAATAAATACGTAAGTCTCACGATATACATAGATAGTAGAATAGTGCGCAATACTAATAATGCCCCCAGGGTTTAGTCTGAATAATACAAGGGCATCTAAAAGGGAAATAATACAAGTCTAGAATAATAATACATAAAGTGTTTATGTCTCTGAATAGAAATATGACATAATGCTAGAGAAGTCTTCAAGGCAGCGAACATACATGCTCACCCTGGAAACTCGAAGATAATGCTGAAGCGACTATCGGGCACGTGTACCGGAAGCAGAGTCAACCTGATACTATGCATTCATAAAGGAATGCAGCAAGTGCAGGTCAGTACAAAAAAACAGTACTGATAGGCATCATCGACTGACTAAGCATAGCTAACACAATTTAGATAATAAAGCCAAATAGATAGATAAAGCAACAAGTATAAATCAAACATAATCGAAGACAAGTATGCGTCATCGCCTATGTAGAGCCTCTAATCCCAAGTATGTCAAGTCTCAATATATCACGTCTGAATCCACCATCACAAGTACTACACCAAAATATCTCAAGTAAGCCACGGTGCAATGCAATGTAATCATGTATGGATGCAATGCAATGCCATGCAAATGCTGTGTACACATGCAATCCGGACGAACATATAGACATCTCGATAGCACAACCCAGTGTGACTCGTGAAGTTGAAGTGCCACCCGTCCCCGATATTTGCCTAACAGACAGACGGGACACCGAATCTTTGCCCACGGGGGGTTCTCACCGGCACCATCTTGGGGGACCTGCAGAGTCCATGCACTAACTCAATCAACGATTTTGGTACTAATATCGGATATCGCCCACTCACGTCACTCAAGTAAAAAACCTTGTTATACCCCATTTTAACCGGGTTAAATTAGAGTACAACATATTGGTGATTCCTGAATTAATTAACTAATTTAAGGTGTCGCCACCTAATTAATTTAGAGGTGAATTAGGACACCTATTAATTACTTAATATTAACTCCGTTTAAAGTCTACTAAACTTAACATTCTAGGTAAGGGTTCAATTAATCTAAAGGGAAGGTGTTAAGCACCCTTTAAGATCCGTATTAAAATGGTTAACCGACTGGACTTAAGATTATTTAAAAATAGTTATAATAAGGCTAAGTGACTAATAAAAATTGACATAAAAATGAACCATGTAATCAAGTATATCACTGTTAAGGAAAATCATTTTTTTTTTACAACAAATCAATTTGCTTGCAAAAAGAGTTAATTTTAATATCCTTTTGGAAAATATATTTTTTTAGAATTTAGAATTTTGAAAAGAATACATACGTCTTTTGGCTCATGAAGAATTTGAAACACCACATAAAGCAAACTAGATTGTGATTTCTAAAAAAAACATTTATTTTTAAGACTTACTAATACAATGTCCCAATTACGCCTCTAAATGGTTCGAATGTTCTACGGCTAATTCTTATAAGTAACCAAACAAGCATAGGCAAAACAAAAGTAGCTAATACAAGATGTGAGGAAATTGAAGCAGAATTAATAATTCACCCAAAAAGGTGAATCACAAGTAACTAAATATTTCTAAAGATTGAAACTTTGATCCAATATGCTGAACGTCGAAGTGTGGGAGGGATACAGTAACGTCCCAATTCAATTATGGGCTGAAATGGGAGTCTCATCTAAGACTCCATATGCTCCAATGTGTACATATAAAGAGACAAAGAAAAAGAATGGAAGAAGAAGAGGAATTAGAGAAGTGATTCAATTCTAAAATATAAGAAAACTGCAAAATAAGGCAAATTTGAACTAATATGAATTTTTTAACTACTACATCTATATACTAACCGTGAGTATAGGTGTGACAAGAAGCAAACGCTAAGATCATTTAAATATTTAAGCAACACATACTACTCTTAATGGTTTTCACACATAAACATGATGTTAAAATGTAGAAAAGAATTTGAAAGTCTTGATTTCTAATAATTTTTGCATCTACCAAGGATACATGACCTATAAGCCATAATGCCTACTACGAAATTTTTTTAAAAAATACGATTTACAGTAAACATTAAGCATGGAATCATAGTTTATGTTTAAATAAAGTCAAAGGTCAACAGAGAAGCATCTCAAATATTCATTAGGCTAGACTTAGTATTTTAACTTGACATTCAAAGCTACATAATATGAGAAACTTATACATATCAGTCATATTTTACGTAGATCTAGGCTTGACATTTATTGGAATAAATAATACTTCTTGATAATATTAAAATTAAAATTAAAATAATAATAACAATAATAATAATAATAATAAAATAATCACCCAAGCAGGACCGCATTTGGATATCTATATTAAAATAAACACCTAATATCATGATATTTAAACAAAAATGATAGAAACAAAAATACAAGACTCGGCTATCATCTAGCTCACGTGCAAATATTCAACTAACAACATTGTTTACAAATTAAGTTGGGCACAGATACGTATTTGTAGAGATAATATTTTTAAAAAATATCTTCAAACAAAAAATAAAAAAAATAAAATGCATCCGTATTTAATGTGAGAGGAGATGGACTTGAACATATTAATTTCTACCATATTAAGAACACCAAATTAAATCCTAAGATTTCGAGAATGATTTTAGTAGGGAAGAAGAAAGCCAAACGTAAGTAAAACGCATCATAAAAATAGCCTAACTAATGCAGCATATTTTGTTTTTGGACTATCAAAAAATGAACAGATCTATGACATGATTTTCTGAACAAAAACAACGATATTAACATGAGAAGAAGTAAAAGAATGGTGTCGGATTACGGGAGCAATGAACTGAGCTTTGAGGTTTCAGATCTACTCACCTTCGAACGAAATCAACACGGACAGAGATAGAGAGAGGAAAATACTAAAGGTACTTTGAGAGATAGTAGAAAAGATATCAACAGTTTAAAATGAGAGAGTATTTTTTATGATTCCAAAAACTCTTTTCTCTTTTTTTTTCGGCTGGAGCATTAAGAGGAGTATTTATAGGCAAACATTAGGTATTTTTAATCTAAAATTTGAACACCACAAAGAGGTCACGGGCTTGAGATTTTGGCTCTAAAAGAGCCGTTTGAAAAGAAAGATCAATCTCTGAAAAATGCATATTTCTTCAAAAGTTTTTTGTCTTTTTAGCTTGACCAGATTTTGTGACAAAGATGAGAGAGGAAGAATTTCATGAAAATGGAGCTGCAAGCTCTGGTCAAGGAGTGAGAGATTATTTTTTCGTTCATAAGGGGAAATAGGTGGGGGCAGCTGCTGGAAAGGATGAAAAGTTTGGAACCTTAATTTGTTTCTAGGTTTTGTTTGGCTGAAGAGAGAAGGGGTGTTTAAGAGGGCTTTCAGTTTTGGGCCTTATCAAGGTTATTTGGGCTCAATTTAATGGACTTGCTGGTGGGTTTGGTTGTGTAAATTGATGCAAGACTTGGGTTTTAAATGAATGACCTCTTCATCCTTTAATTAGTTTATTTGGTCTTCTTTGTCTTAATAATATGGACTAAGATTTAACACTTTCAAACATATATACTTGTTTGTTAAAAAGTAAGTAACTATAATAATAAAATCTAACACTTGAATATTTGAACAATATTAATTTGTTATGTAAATTTGTCAGAAAAACTAGATAAAATAATATGTCCAAATTATTAATGACCAAGAAGGGTAAAATAAATTAATTGGAGGAAAAGTGGGACAAAATTGGGTGTCAACAAACCTGTCCAGCTCAACACAGTATTTCATCAAGTATCATGAGTATCTCAATAATAAATTCATGAAGAATAATAGTGCATGCAATGCATGTATTTAGATCAATAACCATGCTCAATATCACAAATACCAACAATGGGTACGCCAACAGTATATCTGAATCAAAAGTACCAACAGGGGGTATGCCAATAATATATCTGAATCACAAGTACCAACAGTGGGTACGCCAATATTATCATAATCAAGATGGTACAACAGATGAAAATATCTTCAAAAAACACGTGGCATCAAGACAACACACTAGAACAATCAATCGCAACACAACGGGATGGTTAGTCCCAAACACACAACAGGGCCCAACCTTAGATAATATCCATCCCAACTTCATACCTAAAGGTTCACATGCTTTCTCCGACGACATAGTCTAAATATATGCTTCACTATGAGAAGTCTCAAAAAGGTAAGCCATAACGTACCTGGATAGCCAAATAACAAACACCAACAAATCACTCTATCGCCTTCCCTTTCCGTCGAGCCTCAATATCAATAAAGTCTAGGCGCAATAGAAATCTAAATTAGAAATCATGAAGAATGATACTAATATTGCCATCATTCAATCTAGGTCAATTCTAACCCTATAATTTGGGGAAAACGGGCCCACAAAGTCAAAACGGGAAATTCGGAAGCAAAATATCAAATTAAGCACTAGGTGATCATAACCCAACTACTAAGTGCTAAATTAACTTATAGATTTACCCAATTTCGAATTTGAAGCAAAATCCCCGATTTGGGTATAATCCCTAACTCTTTGATTCCGAAATTCAACACTTAAAATGGAAGATATATCATTAACAACCTTAGATACACCAAAATCGAGCATAAACCCCATCAATTTCATCATTAATAAGCCTAGAGAAAATTTTCATCAAAACCACTTTCATCTTTCATTACTAAGGGGCTATTAAAGGAAAGGGGGAATCTATGATTAGAAGGATTAATGGAATAGAAGAGTGATGACAAGATTTACCTCCGAGAGGATTGCCAAAATATCTCCAAGAACAGTTCCCCAAAGCACTAATTTTGAAATGGGAATAAATGAGGGCTTAAAGGCTTTTAACATTTCATTAATAATACAAACTACCTGTTACCCGCTTTGGCGACACTGGGAAAGCCCCAGCGGAGCCGCTTTAGCGATACCTCGATCGCTTCAACGGACAAGCCTAAAACGCTTGTACCGCTCCAGAGGCGGGGTTACCGCTCCAATGGTACTGCTGCCGTGGTACTGGTGCTGCCAAAGCGGGCACCAGACACCAGAAAACTCACCCAAGTTTCATATTTCAATCCAATTTTTTGACTAATTCCCGAGTCCATCTGCTCATATACCATACACATAGACACACATAAAAACACATTGCGAACGCGCTCGTGGCTTCAAAATTCCCAATGGAGGTCTCGTTGACTGAGTCAACCCCCGATACCTTAATTCTAATTTCCCAAACCAAGTCCCAAAACATATCCAACTGCATTAGGAACTGAACCAGATATACACAAGTTCTAAACGACCATCCGAACCTCTCGGAATTGAAGGATTTTCAAAAAATGTCCGTTTACCTAAAAGTCAACTTCGGTCAACTCATTTTCACTTTAAGCCAATATTTCACAGAAGTTGCCTGAATCCGATCTAGATACCTCGGGAAGCGTGCCAACGGTCCTCTCGGGTAAAAAATAAGCTAATCAAAACTCAAGAAAAGGCAAAAATTCCAAAAAGACTATAATGACCAAATGGGTCATTACATCCGGAGGATCGATTATGACTTGGTGGGGTGGATGGCTTAGTTCCCGAGGTGTTTGGTTGTGTTTTGGGAACTTGGTTGGAAACTTGATTTTAGCCGTTTTGGGGGTTGACTTGGTAAATTAGACATCCGTTGGGAATTTTGAGGCCACAACTGAGTTCATAGAGTGTTTTTACATGTGTGTGGATATCTGGTTTGTGTCTGAGAGGCGTCGGGTTGATGTCAGGATTTTGGGATGGACTTTGTGAAAAACCAGATGTTCTAGTTTCTGGTGTGTTCACCATGGCGGACTTAGTGCCACCATAGCAGGACCGCCATGGTGGGGTCTTGACCACCATGGTGAGGGCCTGTGGTTTAATGAATTTCTGCTATGGCGAACTTCATGACCGTCATGGCGGATCTACGGGACCAGATTCTTATTTTATCTTCCTAAGTTCGAATCATTAGTCCAAACCACCTAATACCTAATTCCAAGAGCTAGGAGAGAATATTCTTGAAGATATTGGGGGAAATAATCTATTTGGGGTAAGTTCCAATCTATTTTCTAGATTTACTACCTTCTTCTTTGAGTTTCCACGGTAGTTTGTTATCCTAGTACTGGGGTCATGAGACTTAGGGTTTCACCAAAATTGGGGGTTTTAACTAATTGATGAAATTGAAGGGTCTAATGTGATTAGAAACCCATATGATTAAGGATTATGATTGTTGGGACTGTGGGTAGGGTAATTTCACCCTTAATTTTTTATTTTACCCATATGGTTCGTTAAGGGTATATTGGGCATTTTCCCCAAATTGATTCTTCTTTCGATTAGTTGGCTTATTTAGTCATTTGATTACTTAGCATTGCTAATTGTTACACTACGAGCAATCTGAGGCACTTCGAAAGGGCAAGGCTCAAGTTTGGCGATTCGTGGCACCAGCTCAGCATCGTGGTATATTACAACTTCCCTTTTGGTTAGACTTTAATTAGTGAAACTTATGTGGGAGTTAGATATTGATGGGGAAAGCATGCTAGGTCTTCAAGTATGGAGTTGGGATGGAATCCTGTTAGGTTGGTTGTTGCTGATTGTGGCTTGTTGGCTTAATTGTTGTGTTGTGATACGTGTTGCACTAATTTCTCTCTTGTTGTGTCATTTATCATCGGAGAAAGAAAGGATAATGAGATAGGGTATGAATCGTGTTGTATAATTTTGATAATACACGGTTGAAATCTTGATTATGATTTACTGTTGATGATGATATCATGCATGGCATACATTCTCGTTTCACATGTATATTGATATCGAATTATGACCTGGTACTGATGATGATATATGAGAAAATAGAGCACCTTGGTGGCACAAGACTTAGTTGTGAGGTGTACTTGCTATATTTGGAAGTAAAGGGTGTCATACACTCTCTATGCTGATTGAACTGGTTTGTTGATTTATTCTATGGTTGAGTATTATGCATTCATTCTCATTCCTCATGCTTAAATCTGTGTTGATGTTCCAAATTCGGGTTTCTATACTTAAGCCATATTTTGAATACTCATCTTGTATACTATATATATAAGGCACATCTGACAGGAGGTGAGGATGTGGCCTATCTTGTGATATGTATAAGGCACATTTGACAGAGGGTGAGAATGTGACCTACTGTGTGAACTAGTGATCTAAGGTCTGTTCTGGAGCTAGTGGTACATGGACACCATAGGTCCCCCGCGGGTCATGACTATTGTGCGAACAATGCCTTTAGCATGTGTGCAGCTTTAAGGTATTTAGCCAGTGCATTGCCTTTTATTGCTTTGCACATCATTAAATTTTATCCTGCATCATCATATGACTCTTTATTTCTGATTTGGTATGGTTTGTTATACCATTGTTGTGGCATAGATCTGATTATGGGCTACACCAGATTGTAGATTAGAGACTCTGCCTAGGCTCAGAACTTGTATTTATGATTATCGATTTAAGATTATTGAGACTCGACAGACTGGTGGTTTAGAAGCTTTACCTAGGCTTATGACTTGGAAAGTGAGTTTTTGTAAGACGAATGTGTGGGTGGAAGTCCATGATTATTATGATAATATGATTTGTGAGTATTCTTGATTGCTTATCAGCCTACTTGTTGATTTTTTTCTTCATATGTGTGAACTAATTGTGGTCGGCCTATGATACCTACCATTACCTCGTTGTTTGTACTGATGCTACTCTTGTTGTACACTTCTTTGAGTGAAAATTCTGTTACTAGTTCCAGTTCCCATCGTTGAGTGTTACGACCCAACCGTAGGGCCATGACAGGCACCTGGAGCTAACCTACCGAGAACCACAAGACATACATGCATCTCAATAATCATATCTGAGTGGGCCATGATGCTAACTCATAGATATCATAAGCTGAGAGGGACACAAGCCCAAAAGATAAATATACGTACGTCTCCAAATTGACCCCAAGTATACAAGCCGACCAGGTTATCAAAATAATGATACAACAATAGTAGACAGAGAAGGCCATAGGACATCTAACTGTGCATATCTGTTTACAAGCCTCTAATGGAGTGCATAACATAATAAGGATGGGACAGGGCCCCGTCATACCCATGCAAATGCATATATATCCATGCTGACTCACAAGGAAACTCCAGAATGAGTGGAGTGCAGCAACACGATTGTTACACCTCGGAAATATTTTCGTGAGTCTACAATGAATAGATCAACGAAGGGTATGAGTGTGCGGTGTTTTACTAAGTAGGGAATGACGATTCATGAATTTTTGGAAATAAGAAAGTTGCAGAAATTCATTTCAGTCCAGTGGTCGTAAAGCACAATACGGCCCGTAAAGTGATTTACGGACCGTAAAGTGCGATCCTCCCCCAACACTCCAAGAAATTCAACTTTCTGTTAAATGTTGAAATGGTAAAACACGACCCAGAATAAGGACCGTAAATTGAAATACGTCCCGTAAACCTCGATTGTAAATCACCATGATGACAGCCAACCCTTCTGTTTTTTATATGCTTAAATACGGCCATGAAGGACGGACCGTAAACCAGTATACGGCCCATAAATTGTGGTTCACGACCACTGTACACCCGACTGTTGATCATTAAAAATCAGACTTTGAGTTATTAAAAGGGACCCAAGCCTCATTTTATTTCATTTTCTCATCTACACAACTCAAGAGCTTTCTAGAGAATTCTCCTAACACTTCATCGACAATAAGGACCAAGGGAAATTAAGATCAACAACATCAAATTCATGAATCAAAGTCTATGAAACTCAACTGAAGTTCATCCAAACCAAGAGATCCCAAAGGAGGTGAAGTAGGGTTTTGGGGAAAGAGGAGATGCTTCACTCCAGGCTTGTTCCACCAACCTCTAAGGTAAGTTTGATGACTTTTCCATGATGACTAAAGTATTATATGATGAAACACTTGGATTATGAGAGGGTGTAATAAATGGGTCATAAAATGTGAATAGTGTTATACTTGAATGATAGTGGGATTGAATCATGAATATTGATGTGTTGTGAGTATAAAGATGTTATAAATGACTTGTAGACCATGAAATGGGTGTGTGGTATGAGAAAACATGATAATAAGCCAGAACCAATGAATGTGGAAATTTGGAGAAAAATAGTGGATTTTGCTCAATGTATATAAATGACGATTGTTGATTACAATATTGTGAGTGTTGTTGTGAGAGTTTGAGAATTGAGATTGGACACGGGAAAAGTAGTACAAACAAAGGAAATGCTGCTCAATTTTTCCTAGAAATAACGATGCGTTCCTATAGTCGATTAACTAACGTAATGTGCATTCTCTCGTGAAGGTAGCAACGTGATATTGAAGGGGATCAAGTGAACGATAGCTTAACTAAGTGACAAAGGTATGTGAGGCTAGATCTTTTCTTTCTATGGTATGAATCCCATAATATGATTCTTCTCCCTTTCCATGATTCTCCTATATCCCGGGAAGCCAAGAGCTTGAGATCATGAATAGCTATATGAGTCAAGAGATATGATATGACGTTCTCAGAAAGTAAATGATGTTGTTCCTTGTATACACTCACCTTATATACTAATCCTTTCAAGGTGAGGCAGAATGTTCATATAAATTCATAATGGAATCGAGGGTTCAGGACCTTACGTCACCTCGATAGAATGCATTTGTTCTAGAGTCTTTATGCATGTACGATGACAAGTATATTTTGATAAGAATAATATTATATGTATTTTATGATGAGCATGTCACGATTGCATCACACCGGGCCTAGTTGGCCGGGCAGTTACCGCGAAAGCGGGCAGCTATACGATACATCATGGGCAGTTGGCATGGGCAGACACCACTAGTGGGCGGCATGAGATGGTACCCCGGACGCGGGAGGCCTGGACGCGGGTTAATGTTGTTGATTATTTCACCGTTCCGACATGGACGGGCAGCTTACATATTATGCATATATAATATGATGATGAGTATGAGTAAGATAGCATGCATTACTTCTCTTATGATTGTCATTCAGATCTAGATGTTCCATATTGATGTTCTCATTATGTTATTGTTGCCTTTCTTCATTGTTTATGCCTCTCATACTCAGTACAATATTCGTACTGACGTCCGTTTTCTTTGGACGCTGTGTTCATGCCCACAGGTAGACAGGGAGGTGAGCTTGATCCAGATCCTTAGTAGCTGCCAGCTGATTGAGAGCACTCCATTTTTCGGAGGTGCTTATGATTCCTCTTTTGGTATATATGTACATTTTGGGCACGACGGAGTCTTGTTCCGTCTATATGCATAGTATGTCAGTAGAGGCTCGTAGATACGCAGTGTGGGTTAGATGGTCTCACGAGATGTTATTATATGTATATAGTATTTTGATGGCCGAGAGGCAAGTGTATATAAAACATTTAGATTTCTATCTAAAATATGTTTTTCCTATAATTCATGTATAAAGTTGATAAATGGGGCCTTGAGCGATTAAGATGAGTAGTAGAGCGAGTGGTGCTCGCTGGCTAGCCCCGGGTACCCGTCGCGGCCCTTAGCTGGGTCGTGACAGAAGTGGTATCAGAGCAGTTCGTCCTAGGAAGTGTCTACGAGCCGTGTCTAGTAGAGTCTTGTTTATGGTGTGTTACGCGCCACACTAATAAACAAGAGGCTACAAGGCATTTAGGAAAATGACCATCCTTATTCTTATTAGATCGTGTGATAGAGCCATACATAAGATTTTATTTTTCTAAAAAGTGTGTTGTGCTTTCAGAATGCCGCCAAAGGGAAAAGCTATAGACGCCCAGAAGGGCAAAGTTACAACGAAAAGGCGGGCGGAACGAGAGCTCCCGATGAATGTAGGGGAAGGTGAATCACAAAATGAGACCTCGCCCAATGTAGATGAGCAAGGAGGAGCCTCAGCTCCGGTACCTCCACCGGGTGCTTCGGGTCAACAAGGGACCGAGGGTATACATTTATTGACACAATTGGTTGCCGCTCAGGCACAACGACAGAATGCGGGCCCGAGTGATCGCTCTGCCAGTACGAGAGCTCGTGATTTCCTGACTGTAAATCCTCTGGAATTTTTCGAATCGAAGCCGGATGAGGACCCACAAGGCTTCATCGATGAGATGCTGAGGACACTGAAACTCATGCATGCTTCTGAGACTGAATCGGTAGAGTTGGCTTCTTATAGACTCCGTGATGTGGCGGTATTATGGTATAACAACTGGATAGCATCGAGGACAGAAAATGTGCCTCCTCCTGTTTGGCAAGAGTTTGTTGATGCTTCCATTCCCCATTATTTACCGCCTGAGGTCCGCCAAGCTAGAGCGGACAAGTTTTTTAATCTGAAGCTAGGAAGCATGAGTGCTCGGGAGTATAGTACGCAGTTTAATTCTCTGGCCAGATATGCCCCGACTATGGTAGCCGATATGGGAGACCGGGTCCATAGATTCGTGAGTGGTTTGGGGCCACACTTATTTAGAGATTGTTTGACGGCCTCTTTGCAAGACGGGATGGATATTTCCCGAATGCAGGCACATGCTCAGAATCTTGAGGAATGACAGCAGCTGCAGAGAAGTGATCGTGATAACGATAGAAGGCAAGGTAAGAGAGCTAGATCTATGGGAGCGAGCAGTGAATATAGAGGGGGATCGAGACAGATGCATTCTAGGCACTCAAGTCAGTCAGTGACTAGTGCGCCTCCCAGATTCTCAGATAGGAGGTTCGATCGTTCTTTTCAGACAGGATAGGGCCAGAGTTCGAGGGCCTCAGATTCTCAGTTTAGGGGAGATTCTAGTCAGAGGAGACCCTCAGTACCGCGGTGCAGCCAGTGTGGCAGACTGCATTCCGGACAGTGCCGTCAGGGTTCGGATGCTTGCTATGCCTGCGGGCAGGTTAGTCATATGATGAGAGATTTCCCTTCAGCAAAAGGTAGAATTGGGACTCAGCCTATAGGGTCAGCAGCTGGGTCTTCTTCAGTACGCCCGATAGCACAGACTCTTCAGACTGCAGCAGGTAGAGGCAGAGGCAGAGGGGGAGCATCTACTTCAGGTGCTGTTCAGCCCCGCGTATATGCTTTAGCTCGACGACAGGATCTTGAGTCCTCCCCAGATGTTGTCACAGGTACATTGACGATATTTTCCCGTGATGTATATGCTATGATCGATCCAGGTTCTACTTTCTCTTATGTCACTCCGTATGTTGCTGATTGTATTGGGGTGCAATCCGAGCCAATTAAACATTTTGAGGTATTCACTCCGGTTGGTGATCCGGTAATAGCGAGGAAAGTGTACAAAAATTGTGTTATTGTGATATGTGATCGCCCGACCAAAACCGATTTGATCGAGCTGAAAATGATAGATTTCGATGTAATTATGGGTATGGATTGGTTGGCCTCATGTTATGCTAATGTTTATTGCCGAACGAAAATGGTTCGATTTCAATTTCCGGGAGAGCCCATACTTGAATGGAAGGGTAATACGGCGTCTCCAAAGGGCAGGTTTATTTCCTACCTTAAGGAAAGAAACATGATAGCTAAAGGTTATATTTATCATCTAGTTCGAGTTCATGACACAGAGGCAGAGCCGCCGACTTTCCAGTCTGTTCCAGTAGTGAATGAAATTCCAGATGTATTTCCAAATGAACTACTAGGTCTTCCTCCTGAGAGGAAAATTGACTTCACTATTGATGTATTGCCAGACACAGAGCCTATTTCTATCCCCCCTTATCGAATGGCTCCAGCAGAATTGAAAGAGCTGAAGGCACAGTTGAGGGACTTGCTTGAAAAGGGGTTTATAAGGCCCAGTTCATCGCCGTGGGGAGCACCGGTGTTGTTCGTGAGAAAGAAGGACGAATCTCTATGGATGTGCATCGATTACAGAGAGATGAACAAGGTAACAATAAAGAACAAGTATCCCCTCCCCATAATTGATGATTTGTTTGATCAATTACAGGGTGCTAAGTGGTTCTCCAAGATAGATTTGAGATCTGGTTATCATCAAGTGAGCATTAGAGAGAGAGATATTCCCAAAACGGCCTTCAGAACGAGGTATGGCCACTATGAGTTCCGAGTGATGTCGTTTGGGTTGACAAATGCCCCGGTGGTGTTCATGAATTTAATGAATAATGTGTTCAGGCCATTCTTGGATCTCTTCGTGATAGTATTTATCGATGATATCCTGGTGTATTCTCGCACAGAATCAGAGCATGCATATCATCTAAGAATTGTCCTTGGCGTTCTTCGAGCTCGGGAATTGTATGCAAAATTCTCAAAGTGCGAGTTTTGGTTAAATTCTGTGGCATTTCTAGGTCATGTTATTTCAGATGATGACATCCGAGTCGACACTCAGAAAATAGAAGCTGTGAAGACTTGGCCAAGGCCTACAATGCCTACAGAAGTCCGTAGTTTCCTGGGTTTGGCAGGCTATTATAGAAGATTCATAGAGGGTTTCTCATCTATTTCCGCCCCATTAACGAAGCTAACCCAGAAATCGGCGAAATTTCAGTGGAATGACGCTTGCGAGCGTAGTTTTCAAGAGTTGAAAGATAGATTGACTTCAGCTCCAGTGTTAACCCTTGCAGAAGGGCCAGATGGCTATGTGGTGTATTGTGATGCGTCCGGTGTGGGACTAGGATGTGTATTGATGCAACATGGGAAAGTTATTGTATATGCCTCGAGACAGTTGCGAAAACATGAAAATAAATTTTCCAACTCATGATCTCGAATTGGCTGCGGTCATTCATGCCTTGAAGATATGGAGACATTATTTGTATGGTGTGCACGTCAATATTTATATAGATCACAAGAGCCTCCAGCATATTTTCAAACAGAAGGAGTTAAATCTACGGCAGAGGCGATGGTTAGAATTACTGAAGGATTACGATGTGAATATTCTATATCATCCCGGAAATGAGAATGTGGTAGCCGATGCGCTTAGCCGTCGATCAATGGGTAGTTTGTGTGAAGTTCCTTCAGGAAAACAAGAAATGGTTCGTGAGCTCCATCGACTAGCAAATCTCAGAGTACGTGCGATTGATTTGGGCAGCACAAGTATTAGCATCAATGACCCCACAGTGTCATCTTTGAGTATAGAAGTGAAGGAACGACAATATGAAGACTCTCAGTTAAGCCATTACCGAGACCTGTCTCGTGAAAAGGAAAGTCTCCATTTGGAGTTTCCATAGATGAAATCCTTAGATATTAGGGCAGGCTATGCGTACCAGATGTGGCAAACTTGCGCCAGCGAATTTTAGAGGAAGCGCACTATTCTCGGTATTCTATTCATCCCGGTGCAACCAAAATGTATCATGACCTCAAATTGATGTATTGGTGGGACGGCATGAAGAGGGATATAGTAGATTTTGTGGCACAATGTCTAAATTGCCAACAAGTGAAGGCTGAACATCAAAAGCCAGGGGGCTTATTGCAAGCAATGGAAATTCCTACGTGGAAATGGGAAATCATTAATATGGATTTTATTGTGGGATTACCCCGTTCACGAGGGAAGTATGATTCTATATGGGTGATCGTGGACAGGCTCACAAAAGCAGCCCATTTCCTCATAGTTAGAACCACGTATTCAACAGAAGATTATGCCTGGTTGTATCTAAAGGAAATTGTGCGACTTCATGGAATTCCATTAGCCATTATT